>NC_072017.1:7003125-7673750 GCF_027791375.1 Indicator indicator
AGTTGGTATTTTGTTTGGTTCTGTTCATCTGCACTTACTGAGTTTGGAATCTTCATTAACATTTCCTGGTGGAATATGCAAAATCTATTTTTGTTTTTAAGCTTGATGTTGCTAAAAGGTCAAAATCCCTGTACTGAGCAGCTCAGCTACTTAAAAAATTAATTTCATGCCTTTTTGTATTCACACTTTTTGGGGGTCATTTTATTAGGCAGGGCGATTTTTTTCCATTTTTATGCAAATCTTCAGTACTGGGCTTTAGAAGCAGAGGATCGTTACTCTCCAATGAGTTTGGTGTCTGCAGTACTTGCAAGGTGGAAAGGGGGTGGAAGGTGATGCTCAGATCATACTCTCCTAATGCAAAAGACAATCTCACCCTTACTTGTATAGAAAGTTCCCATCTTTGGTGCTATAAAATAAACGAGTAATTAGCAGGAAGAACTTTTCACCTGCCATGAGCAAGAAACTGAGGTTTCCCCTAACAGCAGGGTACCAGGTCCAGAAGATTGTATTCTGGCAGGCCAAACTGATTAACTGGTTTCATTTCCTTGCTGCCCTTATCAGCAAATTTTGTTAACAGGATTTTCAGGTCTTGCAATACAGCACCTTGTGGATACACTGAACTCACTTGTTCTCAAAACAATGCCAAATTGTTTTATAAACTGCAGCACACTGAAAACTGATAAGCAGTTCACTGGAGCACTGGAAAATTACCAAAATTGTTGATAACTAGGAAATTCAGTCCAATACTCACTTGGGTTACTATCTTTTTTAACCTCACATACGAAATTTTGGTGTTAATAAGCTTGCAAAATGTAGGGAAAGCTACTTTTTCAGATATTCTCATTATTTCATAAAAAACTCGAACAAAAAGAAGCTGCAGTGAACAAAGCATTAAAGGGCTGCATAAGTAAAGTGAGAGGAAACTTTAGAGGGAAGGGTATGCATTTGTCTTTCTCCTACTTGTGTCAGAAAATACATTTTCTTTCTTTTCATTCTGATTTTGTACCTATCTGACTGTTAAGCAAAGACACAAAACCTCCTAGGATTCCAGTTTCAAGGTTGCCAGGAAGAAATCCTTTCCCCAAACGTCCAAAGATCACTGCAGTGATTTCTCCTCGAGGAGGACTGAAAGTATTCATGATAGAAACTAAAAGCAGCACTAACATCTCAGAATTGAGATCCTGAGAGCCTGGGATAAGACAGGATCCTGAGAGTTCACATAAGCCAAGCAGCCACCCTTTTCAAACACTTGAATGCAAAGTGCTGGTTTTCCTCACAGCTGATTGTTTTTTTTGCTGAACATACATAGCACTGACAAATGATTACCATTTAAATAACATGACTTTGATGATGACAAAATGGTAACAAATTAGCAATAAGTGATAATTAACGTGTTTTCAAGCACTGCTCAGTGGCTAGACAAGATTTAGCACTGGCAAACACTGTTAATCTCTGTTTTTTGTAGGGGAGTGGCTTCCTTACATAAAGGGGAAAAAAATCACAGGTTTTGTAGAGCTAGGAAGCATGTATCAAAATCCTTCTGAAGGCAAGTTAGTTGTAGGCTTAAACTGTTTTGCAAGCAGCATTAAAACTCAAAATTCCCTCACAGAATTTAACAGCCTGCTACCTCTTGCTAGATTAGCTAGCTTAAGTAAAAATACATAATTGTCTAAAAATGATGCTATTAAAAGAGCATATGGCTTACTGACTTGATTTTTTAAGTGTGAAATCTATTAATGTGCTTGGCAGGACTTTAATTCATAGATTCATAGAATCACAGAATGGTTTGGGTTGGAAGGGACCTTAAAGATCATGGAGTTCCAACTCCTCTAGCATTGGCAGGGTCACCTTGCACTAGACCAGTTTGCTCAAGGCCTCATCCAACCTAGCCTTGAACACCTCCGGGGAGGGGGCATCCACAACCTCCCTGGGCAACCTGTTCCAGTGTCTCACCACCCTCACTCTAAAGAGGTGTGCAGTACCATAAGTCAATCTTCAGTCAGGTCAAGGGGATTGCTTCTATTAGCTAGAAGAGATTTGGTATGGATCTCACAGGCCTGGAGAGACAAACTACAGTGGCTGTAAGCTAATTTCTTACCCTTCTGTCCTCAGCCTGTTCTGGGGAATGCAAATATTCTTGACTTGTTCAAGACATCTATTTTGCCCCTAACCAAAGCATCCACCATTTTATGGTGCTTTTGTCAGCTGAGAGATGGGCTGTCATGCTGGTCCCATTCTCTTCAACACTGTGCTTTATGTCATAGTTGTAACGCTCCTGCTGCTTTACCTTCTTTCCCACACTCCACATTTCATGTCTTGCCAAGTGACACCTAGAAAGCAGCTTTGCTTCTATGCTTCAAAGTGACTTTCCTTCAAAAGGTTCAGGATTTTTAAGTCTCTTTATTACACTCTAAACTTTTCCCTGTCTAGAGTGCCAAGTGAGGATGTAGCTGCTAAACAGAAAAGCACTACTAAACACTCCAAACCTTTCAGGCTGCACAATTTGATAAAGATTCTGGAAGAATCTCAGTTATCCAAAAAGTTACTATTTTCCTTTCTTTTGTTTTTATTTCACTGATGATATAGCAAAAGTAATATGATACTTTCTTACAATATATTTTCTATAGTTCACATTTCAATTATAATACAAATACAATATAAATTTCAGAAATTTTAGAGTATTAATTTCAGTGACTACCTGATGAAGCATATCAGGTTATCAGAAATTACAGCTTGGATTGTAATTTTAAAAATTACTATCCACAGAAGTAACAATTATTCATATGGTTAAGTCTCTGTATTTCTAATTACCTTTCTGTGCCTGCACCACTTTGTCATCTGAGTCCTTTGGAACAAAAACCTCTTTTATAGCAATTAAATCATTTTTCACAGTCTCCAAGAGCTCTCCATCAAGCGTTGCTAAATATGACTGAATCTGTAAAAGACAGGACAGTAAGCATTCCTAACCAAAACAGAGCATGTCTTAAATGTTAATTTACAGCCTGATACCAAAGCAGGCTAAGAAACTGAATATTCCATTATGCCCTAACCTTCCAACGCAGACACGTTCTTAGCTCTCATCAACAAAATCTGTTGAGTATCACAAAGATTACACCAGCCTTGCAAGATCATCAGGTCTCTACCTTCTCTCAGAACAACAGTTTTCAATTATAAATCTATGGTTTAATTGCAAACTGTAGTAAGCATTTTGGGATTGCTTGGATGAAGACAGCAGGCAGAAAAGAGCAGATTTCACAGTTAGTCTGAGACTTCACAGAAAGAAGTGGGAAAAGGAGACTTGTCTCTGTCAAAATACATCCAACATTATTCAGTCTACCTGTTCTGAAGAATATATTGATAGGACTTTGCGCCACATATGGCCCTAGAAAAATAATCTTCAGTTATGAAGTTGGTTGCTTTTAGTTAATCTTGGAGTTAAATTTGAGGTACATTGAGACTGATTTCCTGAAGCCAAGGATGGCTATGGGACCCATCCAGCTTTCTCTGAAGTTGATGGAGAACTTACTGTTCATTCCATATGCATCTGCAGAATGAAATTAATAAAAAGATCCATTTTTTTACCATCCATTTTGATTTATGCTGTCTGCATACTGTACCTTGGCTTCACTTTCATTTGACAGGATTTCCAGAGCTTCAAGGTGAGATAAACCTTGGAATTCATCAAAAAGTAGTCCATAATGTGCTGTTCTTTCAACTGTAACTTGCTGGGCCCGCCTCTGTTTCTCTTTTTCTTTAGCTTCTCGCAACAGCTGCAAAAAAGCAGAAATCATTCCTGTTGTTTTATTAGCACTGCTCTAGATTTTATTACTGTCTGTTTCTGCTCCTCAAGGAAGTGGTAATAAAATCTGGGACTGTATCACACCTGCAGAGCTGAAATTTGAGGGCTGAAATATCTATCTTCTTTTCTGATAAACTTCTCTAATAAAATATTTAAGTAGGATTCCAAGTGTGTTTTTCCCAATGGCAACTGCTAACAATCTTTTTTAAAAAAACAATGAATAAACAAATCAGTTTGCTTGTGTTCTCAAAAGCATTGCCAGCTATGGATACTAGGCCATAAATTTAGCCACCAGTCACAATGAAAGAACAATTAAAAGGACTGCTTCATATACAGCCTTAAAGAGTCATGCAATTCATCACACAGACCATAAAATGGGACAAATATTATTTTCACGACCTACTTACCTACTTGCATAAATAATGCACCTACAGAAATATTTTCTATAAGGTATTTTTAGCAGAGACTAAGGTCAGGTTTATGTGACAGCAGGACTCAGATAGAAGATTGGCCCAATAAGGTAGGACTTCTACTAATGGTAGGGCAGAACTACTCTCCATATACTTGAGGATAGTTGGTAGTGATCTTACATGCTTCTCTTAGTATATAAGAAGGATAATGTATAGACTAGGATCTTTCAGTCCTTTCTTCTGTTCCCAGGAAGAAATGGCCTCTCATATGAATTTGCTACAGTAAAACTGGTAAATACATCTGAACTACATCTTAAGTCACATACAAGCCTCTGAATGCAGATGAAGCCTTGCCATTTACACTACTGCATCATTCTGAATTTCTACTACATTGTCTTCAGCTTCTCGTTTGTTACAAAAGATTGATGACAGTAGATTTTTCAGTCTCCACCTTCAACAGACCTCTCACAAAGATTTATATGCTAATCACTGAAAAGGAAACCCTGTGTTATAGGACCCCTGAGAAGTGATTTAGGTCACTTTCTGCCTCAGATATTATGTGTGAATTCATGCATATTGTTTAGGAAGGTACTCTCAAAAGCTCATTTTAACTCATGGTCTTAACAAAAGTTACTTGTTTCTGGGCTTCTACAACACTATCAGTCTGTTCACACTTCAAATGACAAACCCTGAAGATGAAACATCTCATTAAAAGAAAAACACCTTACTCCTTTCTACAAGGAAATAAACATGTAGTCAAATTAAAGGTTGTTTTCAATGTTTATTGATTTCCACAGCCTCTTTCCTTTCAGTGTCTAGAGAGCTAAAATAATTTTGTACTGGCAGTGGTTATACTTCTGTTTTTATCACACCTGAAGTTTTTAAACATGATGGTGTAAGGGTACCATTAGTTTAGACAGGCATTAAAATATAACTTTTTATAGCTTTAATTCCTAATAAAACCAGCTTTAACTCCCAATGACACATATGTCATATTCCAGTATTACTTCCAAGGAAAGTTGTATAGTGACGTTTATGCTGGAAGGCATCAATCTACAGCTGGTACAAAACCATTAATGGTTTGATTTTGCCTCCAGAGTGTAAAGATTGATCACCACATACACTAGCTGATTAAAATCAGCTATTGCACATCTGATTATGCAGAAAAGATGACCTGACATTATTTTTTGTGCTTCCATCATGAAAAATGAAGTGGAGCAAATACAGTATTTATTTCCATCAGCCTGGCCAATATCTACTGCAATAAATAAGGCCTTTCCCTCCCTAAGGCATCTGAAATTCTGGAAGAAGAATCTGAAACTGCATTGACAGATCTGTATTTAAATAAATCCAACCTGAGATAGAGAAACTGTTCTTGCCATCAGGGTTTTGGTTCTCTTAAATCCAGGATCACTTTCTGCAAGGACATTCATGGTTGTCTTCCCAATAAATTCCAAAGCATCTAAGCCTCCAGATAACACACTTTTTCCCTGTATAAAACAATGCAGTGTGGTTATTTTCTTTCAACTTTATGCTAATATGAACTGTAAAAGAGTATTGCTGTTGCTGACATGTCTTTGAACATTCAGCTCCCTAGATTTATGATGCTTTAACTAACAAATGGATTTACATATTTATGAAATTATGTTGCTGTTTTCTGAATTCATTTTTAAAAAGCAAAAAGTGAACTATACAAAAAAGACTCACATTGGAGGGAATGAAACACCTGTTGCCAATAAAAAATGATTAATAACACCACTTTAATTCCATCCAAAGTGGCATCTAGTCTGTGATATGAATAATATGGAGCCAAAGTCCATCATGAATAGGATGATCCTGCCCTACCTAACTGATTTCTAAAATTTTGGGGGTTTGACTAGATGATCTCCAGAGGTCACTCCCAACTACTGTCCTTCTGTGATTCTGTGACACCTGTGATGACTCTGGAATCGTCTATACAGTTGGTTTTCCTGTGCCATTAGCCTTCACTCACAATTCTTCATATACAGCAAAGAATAATTTTCACTGGCTGAATATTTCCATTGCAATCTGGATTATGCATCTGCCAGATACTGAAACGCTGATGTAACGTGGTATATAATAGAAAACCCTAACAAAATCTCCAGTGGCATACAAGCAACTTACTGAGCCCTTAAATTATGCTATTTGTTTGGTAACTCTCATCACTGTGCTACAGCAGTCTCTCTAGGTTTGCATAAGAGCACATTTCTCTTATTTGCAAACCTTAAACAATGCTCAGGTAATTTTACTTGTGTCCAACTCTCACAAGCTCTGAAATTTCAGATGTTGCAGCAACAGGAATTTTTCTCTGCTCCCAAAACTTTTGCTATTAGAGTGATGAGGCACTCAGAGTGAACTGGACATGCACTGAAAAAGAATTGCCACTTTGTAAAACATGCTCAATGGGGAGTTAAGTCTTCCATGATTTTTGAGCCAATGCTTAAAGTCTCTTGTAATTGCAAGGGAAACACCCTACTGAAGAGCTCAGAGGAAAGCATTCGCTCTGTTAATAGTATGTGAAAAATGCTGGGGAAGAAGATGACACAAAAATTGATTTGGAAAGAGCATGCTACAGGATTTTGCAAAAGCTGAACCAGAGAAAACCAGAAAAGGATTAAGACACAGAAAATATGCGAGGAGTGTAATAGGAAAGAACCATGGACAGAATTTTTTTTGCCACATTGAGTCTGCAATCAGCCCAACTTCTGGGATGACTAATATGAAATGACAGACTAGATAGAGAGGTGAAGGGAAGGGCCAGAGTTTAGCAAAAGCCTTAAGATAAGCAAATAGAGTATTTTCTTATTTTATCTGCCTTCAGAAATGATAACAAATCTTATTATACTTTCTCTGGAAGGACTTAACTGTAAAAAAAAAAAAAACTATGATGGTATCATAGCTATAAAAAAAGATTTCCCATGAATTTGAATTCCGTGTTAGTTTAGGAGAAGATTATATCTTTCACTAAAGCTGGTGCCAAAGTTGGAACTGACTTAGTTGTGTTTGACTTTTCATTTCTAAATTTGATACAATTATTTTGCCATGGGAGAGACTCTAAAGAGCCTTACGACAGAGCTGTTTTTACAGAGACCTACAACGTAACAAATGTGAGCTACAGTGAAGCTGCAGCTACAAATGATGAAGAATAACTAGAACAGAGAAGGCAGCTAATAAGACTCACTGTATTCTGCACAGCATTTGTGATAGCTGACAACACGCCACGAGATCCAGATGAAGGAGAAGCAGGAATGTTCTCAGAAGAGCTTTGGTCCAGGGAATCTGCTTCTAATAAGAGGAAAAAAAAAATCCAAGGTACAGCAGACTGTCAGCTCTGCAAGTCACAAATTCTGGATTCTGTGATCAAAATCTCCAAGTTTTGTAAAATTGGACTAATGTGGCAGTTTCAAATAGTTTTGACCAATTTCAATGAACTTGAACTTACGTATAATTGGTGTTTCAGCTGCAGGAGGCTCTGCTCTCTCCAAAGATGCTGAACTTGTGTTATGAATTCTTAGAGTAGTTCCTGCTTTTTCCTTTACTGCTGTTATCCCATGACCTGCAGCAGAAGCATACTTTAGATAATGTGATTTTGAAAACTTATTACTAACAGTGCACAGTATTCTTATACTCCACAACAATCAGAATTAACTATCAAACTTACCTCAACTACTTAATTTTTTTCTAGGTTAATAATTCATTTGTTCCACTATATCTAGGACATTAACTGACTAGAGATGATAAAGCTGAAATATAATACAAATAACAATGAATCTGAGATGTAAGATTTATTTCAGTGGCACATGTGAGTTTAGTTCCCTGTTTTTCAAAATGCTAACTATTCCATTTCAGGCAGTTTAAACAGAAATTGATGGTCCTCCTAATGCTGCAGGGTTTGTCTTCCTCTAGTTTTCAGAAGTCTACAACAACCAACCCACATGAGCTGTGGGTGACTGCAGAGCTGGTATAATGCACCTGTTCCTCAGTCTGCTGCATAGGTGCTATGTTAGGCAAGCATTTTAGGAATACTGACCCAAACCCTCAAAGTCATTCAGGTTTCAAGCTCCTCAGTTGCTTACTAGAAGTCAAACTCTAAGTGTCTTTCCCCGAAGCTGCTATTTAAATACACTCTGTGAAGCCTGTTGGTGTCAGATGACACAGACTGAATTACTGTTCCAGTCGTGGCTGATCTCCAACAGAGATTTTAACACCTTTACCACCTTTACCTTTTACTCTCTGTTCTATTAAAATGGTATAGTCTAACAAAAAGAATTCATTATTAGTGGTTTGATCTGAATGATTTTGACTGAACCAGATTGCTTTGCTGCTTTTCCACATAGAGTTCATTTATACTAGCAGACCACAAGGGCTGGTAGTATCCCACCACAGAATAGGGTGGGATTGCCTGGCAGTCAGCAAAAGGAGGCTATAGCTTCCTAATCCATATCAGCTCTAGTTGAAAAATGCTGCCCTTAAAAAACAATACCCTAAATCTGTCAGATCTGCTTTAGATATAGCCACCAGTATCTTCATGATACACTTCTCTCATTACAAGAGTTTCAGCTAGCATGTCTTCCTTAGCTGGAAGCCTGTGCACATCAGCTGAGACACAGGAAGTAAACAGCCAACCAAGCAGGCAAGCAATTATTTCTTTCCAACACAAAATGAAATGGCCTCAGTGACCCTGTTTGGTTTTTTTCTTGCACAGTTTGTTATTAATTCATCTCATGTAACACTGACCACTTCTAGCAGCAGGATGACACAGAATGCTGTAACCATCTGCCTACTCGTGAGACCTATTAATGACAATTTCAGACTTCTTTGCTTTGTTACCTTAAACTAAACTATGAATAACTAACTGATTTCAGAAAATGCATTAACACAGATTCTCAGCCAGATATAGACATCTAAGGCAGGAAGTTAAGCCTAATGAGTCACTAAACGTTGCCCATACTTTCCTACAACTGTGTACACTTTTTATCAGAAAAGTTCAAAGCATCTTTTCTGAATTACCTTAGCTTCTTAGCTACATCAGAATATCCTTATCATTTGGCAGTGCTCTGCAGTGTTCTGAATAAACATATAGGTATACATGTACACAGAGGTGTGTGTGTAGTCATACAAATATGCTTTTGAACAGATGATTCAAAGAAGGTGCAGCAAAACCATGTGAAATGGAGCAGGAAGAAGGAAATCTTGGACTTAGGATTTGATGATTTCCAGATGGGTTGCACATCAGGTGCTCTATGAATTCAATAACAAATACACTCCAGAAAACATCTGTGAAGCAGCACAACTGAAAGATCACATACAAGAAAACTGGAGTATCTGGAGGTATACACAAGGAACACACGTCCTCTAAGGAGAAGATGAGAAGAAACAAGTAATTTTCTATGTAATAGCATAAGCTGCATGAGGTCTTGATGTTTTACACTGAAACTAGGCAAGTAAATGCTTTTATCTCTCTAAAGAAAATATGACCTTTATCTATTTTACCCCATGTATTACAAAATGTAGCAGTACCTCCAGCTGTACAAGATATAGCAGGTTTTGTATTACAGTGATTTAAGACATTGCTGGATAACTTTTTGTCTTTTGCAAAACCTATTCCAGTTCAGGTACTGGAGAGCAATGTACTGCTTTGTCTGATCCCAATCTCTTGCACATTTTAATTGGTTCAATGAAAATATTAGCACAAATAGATTCTGGAGTCATTTATACATTTATAGATTTACTGTCCAAATTCCTGAGACTCACTTTATTAACTGTTAATTGTACTTTTAAACTAAGGTAATAGATACTCCATGTCCTTTCCATTTCTCCTGCTCACAACTTCTTAAATGAGCAGAAGAGTTCTATGCTTTCATCCCTTCATTCTTCTTAACAACTTGACTTGTTTGTCCTATAATTAGTAAAAATAATAACTATCAACATTAAGCAACAGTTTTCTTTATCTGTTTGTGAAAGTTACGGATTTTCAGATTGATTTCCCCATTTTTTTTCTGTATTGAAACACATTCTATTATTTCGGTTTACACTGTAATTTGATTCTCACAGTTTTTCAGACAAGCTCATACTCTAAAAAAAAAGAAAAAGAAGGCACAGAGTTGCTATGCTGATATTTACAGACTTATAAAAGGCAGCATTTTCAGGGCTGTGGTTACATGCACTAGAATGATAAAATTAGATGAAAATATTTCCCTCCAGCTAGGAGTGGTTTTGCTGAATTAAGCTGCATGGCATCTACATTTGACTGCAACAACAAAAACAAGGTGAGACAACAATAGAACCACAACTGAAGCAAGTCAGCACTGCTTGATACACATGCACTAACACAGCAGAAGCCTGTGTTGCTCTGGAAATGAAAATAACTACTTTTAATTTCAAAAGGCACAGAAATGGAAGTAGTTATGGGAGATGAGCCTACACTGTAGAGATAAAGGCACACTGGTTTTCCTACTCTGAGTGTGGTAACTATTTAAGAACACCTCTGACACCATAATTTAGTCATCTCCAGCAGCAGAGGCAAAAGAGGTGTGCAATAGGTAATGCTTTATTCCTGTGGTGTTGCTCTTGTTTTCCTTGCCTACATGATCCCTTTCAGTTGGCTAACAATTTCAGCAGGACATTGCTGTTTATCTTGCTAGCTGGAATCTTTCATTTGAAAAGGAAGATTTTGTAAAAATGTAAAATGTAAAAAATCTAAAATGTAAAAAAATGTAAAAAAAGCCTGCCTTTGGGTTTGCCTGATCTGCCTAAGGCCAGATTACAGTGCTGACAAATGCTTTAGTCAGATACATCCCATTTCACTTTAGGCTCTCTTATCTTCGTCCTCCCAGCTTAGCAGCTTTAGATTCTGTGCAGAACTGAAAGAGGCCACAGACACCTCTAGAGGGCAGTTCAGCACGTCTGAAATCTGAACCATTCCCTCCAGAAATCACTCTCCCATGTCAATCTAGCACCCCCTGGCAACCACTTCAGTGGTACAGATGGGGAGGAAAAGTTTGAGATTTTGTTTCATCTGGTTCAACTTAAAGATGAAGACCAAGGTCTTAAATCTGCATCTGACCCTGTCTGAGGAACCTGAAGATGGCTGGGGGAAATCACTTCAATATGTCAAATATAGACATGAGAAAAAGCCAGCTGTGCTCTGGGTTTGTACACTAAAATATGGGACCTTGTTGTGCTCACTGTGAGGCTATCCTACTGGCATTCCAAGGTTTCAGAAAAATTCCCCTCCTTGTAGTTAGAACAAAAACCCAGGCTAGATTCTGATAATCCCTATGCTATCCAGTCAGTAAATCAGGAATAACTCCAATCAAGCTAGTGAATGAAGCATTTGCATTTCCTTTCCACACAGACTTCAGTTTAAGCTATAGAATGCTACATGTGTAATAATTTCCAAGCTCATGAACACAGTAACATCAAAAGTGACATTTCCTTCTGTCATACTGACAATAAAAAGTTTTCAGCATACCAGGAAGAACTATGAGTGTCTGATGGAAAATTTCCATGTGCCATTCTACTAGGTGAGGACCTAGATGACGAATATACACAAGCACATAATAATCAAGCTATCAGATTAATCACAAGCAATGCATGGGAGAGATGAACGAAGCTGCTCTATAGTTTCAGAGTTTCAGAGACCATGGGAATTAAAATGTTGGGTTCTATTTTTAAAAACCTTTTATTGTGTAAGAGATAGTGACAGATGTTAGTCTTACCAACGGCACTAGAGGTAAAAACCCCCAAACTTACATGGAGTAAAGCACATGCATACAACATGACAAGGAACAGTCTTCGCTTGGAAGTGCAGCTTGTTGAGCCCCATCACTTAAGCACCTTATGAATCACAGAATGGCTTAGGTTGGGCAGGGACATCTCTCAACTACAATCAGCTGCTCAGTGCCTCACCCAATGTGGCCTTGAAGACCCCCAGGGAGGAGGCATTCACAACCTCTCTAGGCAGCCTGTCTTCCTAAGATCCAGTCTAACCCTACTTTCCCTCAGCTTCAAACCATTTCCCCTTGCCCTATCACTAGACACCCTCATGAGAAGTCCCACTCCAGCCTTCCTGTAAGATCCCTTCAGGTATTGGAAGGCAGTTCTAAGATCTCCTGAGAGGCTTCTCGTCTCTAGGCTGAACAACCCCAGCTGCCTCAGCCTATCCTCATAGCAGAGAATTATATGATTCATCCATATAAAACAATACAATGTATGAAAGGCAAGGCTTGCAGGAGAAGGGAGGAACTCAAAGTTAGCAGATAGCTTAACTGGAAAAAAAACAAAATAAGCAGGCAAGCTTTTAAGCATAAAAGCTGTTTGTGAAAACAGAAGTCGCAAGCTTCGACTACAAACTAAGAATATATTTTGCCTCACTTAAATCCTGGGGATAAAAGTTTTGCTGTCACAGCTAAGCTGACCTAATGGCTTCTTGGTGTTGGTATGGGAAGTTCTGCTCTTTCCACATTCCGTGTGTCCCTTCTGCTTGCCCTGGCATTTATCTCAGTAAGTTGCTTCAAGGAACTGAAGAGGCAAACAATGGAATTTTCTCTCCTCTAGAATTATCACAGAATCATTAATATTGGAAAATACCTCCAAGATCATCAAGTCCAACCAGCAACCCAACACCACCATTGCCACTAAACCATGTCCTGAAGTACCATTCTTATACTCATGGCAGTTTAGTTTCCCAAACTGGACTACTGGGAGCTCAGAGGAACATGAGTGCTGGCACAGGGAGAAGGAAGGACCATGCAAGCCACATTTCAGTGGCTGCTAGCCATTAGTTTGGCTGAGCTGCAATTGTAACCCACAGCTACATCATAGTTTTATCAACACTGTTACTAAAGGACTGGATGGTGCAATTGCTGATTTACTAAAAAATATAATTTAAAAGGAAGAGGGTAAAATGCTGACAATAAGCACAAGTTTTGTCTCCAGATCACGGTGAGCCTGCTTCTCCCATCTCATCATCCACTGGTTCCACAAGGGGGGAAACCAAATTTCCTGCACTTTAGGAAAACAAAAAACCTCTTCACCTCATTCAGAAGGCTGTTTCAATAATTTTCTCAGTGTGACATCTAGTGTCAGACACTAAGCATGGCTCAGGCAGTGACTGATACTAATCCAAAAGCATTACAGATTCTGCTAGTTAAAGGAGTATCACATCTGCTTTGAGCCAAATAATGTCAAAGTAAGTTCAAAGTCAACAGCAGTTTTGTTTAGAATACAAAGCCATCACTAGCCATATGTGCAGAGTTAGTTAAAGAGATAAGATACAAATTATATGGAAACTTTCATTATTAACTAAAATCAGCTATGCTAAACAAATTATACCCATGCAGAAAAAAAATGCTAAGCACTTTGGAAGCTCTAAATCAGGGATTGAAGGATAATGAGACAAAGAACTTTGGAACAACCACTTCAGCTGAGTCTCAAAGAGGAAGGAATGTCAGAAGAAATTTTTTACATTAAGACTGATCATTCACTTAACCTCCCGAGGAAGACAGTAGAGTCCCCACTGCTGGAGGGTTTCAAGATGTGACTGCACAAGGGGGTAGGTAATCTGAGCTAGATACCCTATCCCACAAAAGCCTGGACTAGGTGATCTTTTGAGGTGACCTCCAACCTAGGTTGTCCTATGATACTATCTGCTAAAAGCTGAATGTATTTGGTTAGGCCTTTAAGATGTTATCAAGCCCACTTCAGGCTGTTTCTGCTATTTTTACAAAGTAGCACTTTGAAGGAAAATGTAAGGAATAGTAAGTATTTGTCATACTCAACCAGACAAGCACCTGTGGTGTACAAAGATAACGACAGAGCCATGAAAAAATCACACGCCAAAGGTGCTGCTGTGAACTTTAAATCCAAGAAAGCTGCTTTACTTCTACCATTTGCTACACTGAAGGAATAAGCATCATTAAAATGGACTGGATCACGGCAAACCTATATTCTGATGTAGAATAGGAGATGAAGTGTTGGTTGAATTGCTGAGATATTAAATGGAATAACTTGAAGAGGAATAATAAATATTTAATAAAAAGAAGAAAGCTTACAGAAATTCCCAGTGGTTTTAGCTTTTGGGTTTTTTCTCAATCACTAAGAATTATCACACTAGAGCAGGTATATGGTATATGCAGTCCCACATCCTGTCTGTGACAGTGACATACAGTAAATACATCACAGGATCAAACAGGAATTTCCACCACAAATAGCTAGGAAATAAGCTCTCTATATCAGGAATATAAGTATTACCTGCTGCATTGATTTTCTAGAACAAATCTGAGATTTTCTATGTGGCCTTCCAAGTTCGCTTGGGTTCAGTGAACATGTAAGAATGTACAGTTGATTTCTGCTTAATTCAGAGGCTACTGCATTTAATAAATTCACCAAGAGAAGTCAGATCTAATATTACTGGATAGTAATATGGGAACTCAACTCTACCCTGGTCCCAGGGTCAGGAAATCTAAAGTGTAGATTCCGGGAAATGGGAAAAGGTTAAATTAAAGCTGAGAACACTTAAGCAGTTCCATAGCTAGCTGAGCTGCTCTTGTCCCCACCAGCATGTTCTGTGTGTTCCCATTATTTCCCATGTTCCCCCAGATCAGGTGATCAAATGGTGAACCAAATTAGGGAATCTGCAAACTGATCCTGCTGAAAATCCAGCCTTTACTTCAATTGCAATCCTTTTTCGTAACAAATAATTAATTTTAATTCCTAGCTTCATTTTTTGAAGGTGTTTGTGGATCCTTTATGAGCACTGATTAGTTAACAGCTCAGTAGCTGTTTTGTGAGAGATGACTTCCCACTGGTCACTGGGTATTTGCATGCTTTGCTTATTTTGTCTGTAAGGTTTTAATGAGTACTGAGTAAATTTTACCGAAGTCTTCACAAGGATATTCTGTACTGACATACTACTGGAAATGAGAGTATAGAGAAAGGGGGTATGGGCTCCATGCTGGGTTAGGACCATGTCAGATCAACATGTTGTTTCACTCTCTGAAGCCTGGTGTGACAGCTTAACAGTTTCACTGGGTGTCAGTGAAAGCTGGAATGATTTATGAGGAGTGAATTCACATGGCATAGATAGAAATCATGGTGTCTAAACCACCAACATGCATCTGCATGAATGTGGGTTGTATTGTGTTGACTTCCAAATCCACAAGCTTTGGCTGACAGTAATTGTATCAGGTTATGTATCCTTTCTGCGAAGAAGCCTAGTACCTTGTCCATAACCTGACCCAAAGAAACATTTTGACAGTTTAGGAAGGATCTAAATAATAGGAAGCTATTATAAAAAACATGCTTGCAAGCATGTCAGGACAACGTACATTTTTAAGATACAATATTAATGTGTTTAATAAAACATTAAAATTACAATCTATTTCTACACGCTTTACTGAAAACTTACCCACTGTGGCAGAAGCTGATGACAGGAGAGACTTTCCCCAGGTACCCCAAGCTCCCCATCTGCTTGCTTTAGATGAGGAGTCTGTGGCCTAAAAGGAACAAAAATATTACTCCAGTGTCTAAAATTCATTTTTTTTCCAAAGGCAGGAGGAAATATGAAGAACCTGTCAGGCAACAAAGGCTGCTATTTAATAAATGATGATAGATTGGGTATTATGTGGAGTTCAAGATTCAGTGCACAATAAAGCAGAATGATAAGTTCACCTATTCCTGAAAGCACCTAAAACTCCAGGGATATAGAGACCCTAATATTTCTTTAGGCACCCAATCCTATAAAGCCATGCAAGTTTATTAGGGCTGTTATTAGGAGGAGGCAGAAACTCATCTCTTTCCTGAGTTCTACTGGGACCCAGTAGAGTTAGAGACTTATCTGACTGAGTCTCCTCAGAGGTGTAACCCAGTAGAGCTGCACAGGGAACTCCTAAAAACTGAGTTCAATAAAAACACAGCCAGAGGAGCAATTTTTTTTTTTATTTATAACGTCTGTTGTTAAGCAGTTACCAGTATTCCATATGAAATATTAGGAAACTGCTGTCTCGAGAAAGCCTCCAGTAATATATCATCCCTACACAGTCAACTTGAACATAAAAGTATTTCAAGAGTGCTCTTCATGGAGCAGATCCCTGTGGAGGGTATCACAGATGGAAGGACTAAAACAATGTGGCTTTAACCTTTTCCAATTTGTGGATGCTGGAAAGTTTTCAGTGGAGATGAAAACACCTTCAGCTATATAGTATATACTAGATTTGGATGCTGTATAGACTGTAAAAAAGCCTTGTTTGTCCCAGTCTTCTTTATTAACTTCCTGCAATTACTCACAGGACTCCCAAAGGACCTTTGTCTGTGGATCACAAATCAAAAACTACTGGCCTAGAACAAATCAAAAACTACCAGATGTTTCAGCAAGCCCTGTGAAACACACACTGTTTTTGTACAGTCAGTGACTTGAAAATTAGTGAGTGTAAGATTCAGTGCTGCATATGCAGATTAAATCCTGTCCTTTTCTAGGTTCATTCTGTCAACTGAATGAAGCAGATTTGTACAGAAAGCCAGATAGCAAACTCACAGGAGCATTATATCCATAAAAAATGGACTAGATTCTTAATAAGGCTTAAGTTCTGGTACAATTTTATTGCCACCATGCTAGAAAGACCACATTAATGTTGTACTGTCAAAGAGAAATTAAACTATTTCTAGTTCCCAGAAGCTTGGTGTTGCAGTTACTTACTTTATTCCTGTGTTTTCTATATGTAACTCCCTAGGCTTTTGTGAAAAATGGTATCAACAGTGTACAAAATCCTGTCCTTAGGAAGAAGGGAGGGAAAAGGAAGTCTTACTTACTGCACTGCTTTCTTCATGCAGTGTTTCTTCAGATTCAGGTTCTGCATCAAGGCTTACAGTCTCACTGCACTCAGTGGGCACGGCTTCAGTTGCTTCTCCATCGGAAGGCAGGCTTTTAATTACTTTTTCAGTCAAAGGGTTTTCTTGAATAAATATGTCTCCCTCCTGCCTATTACTAGTACTCTGAGCAGTCTGTCCACACCCATCTTGTGAAGACTCATGCAAGTTCTCAGCTTCCCCAAGGTGTGCTGCTGCCTTGTGATGCAATACCTCATTGCTGGGCATTTCTGTGCCTTCAGGTTTTTCTTCAGATGGGATGCCATCACACATGTCTTCAGACATTTTCAGTTCTGAATACAGAAAATAAATTGTGTTTTAGGTTCCATAAATACTTGAATGACTACAAAATACTCAGCATTTACCATCACCAAGCCCTGAAAAATAAACACAGCCTTGATATAAGGCCTCTTGAAGCATGGAGATGTGTGACACATATGCCATGCCACACCTGGTATCCCAATAATAGTCTGAATACTCTATTTACCTTGCAGGATCTCATTCAAGTATGAAGAGCAGTATTACTGTTTTCCAAAATATGGTTTGGTGAGGGAGAAAGGATGTTCATTTGTCTGCAGAAGTCAAATCTAAGAGCTTCCACATGGTTAGTTCCATATGAGATGTGTATGGAACACCACTGTGGAACAGGATAATATGAAAGGCCACTGAGCTGTAACATCCAGGCAACCCTTACTCATCACATCCACATAGAAAGGTTCCTATGGCCTGCTGACTGGTGGAGAGGAGAATGACAAACACAGCCTGACTAAAACTGTGAGGATATTTATGTATTAGAGAACAGGTATAATATGAGAATGTGACAGGCCATGGTCCCTCCAGCCATTTCGTCAACCAGGAAGCATTCACACCATTTCTGCATCTGTTGTCCCAAAGGCTTACTGTTTGGGTTCTCACCTCTTCCTAAAATTCCAGCTGTGTGATTAAACCTCAGTTTTGAAGACAAAGTAAGCTTGCAAGAGGTACACTGATTTATTTTCTCTTTTTCTGTGTTTTGTTGTTGTTGTTTTTGTTTGGTTTTAGTAAGTTATGAACTAGTTTAACATACTAGTTCTTCAATGCAACTTTCTTTTTTTAGGTAATTTCCACCACTGTGTGGTCATCAGGCTAAGGATCCAGGAAGGGAAAGAAATGGCCATTAAGTAAGCTCTGCAGCTGATTAAGGAGTGGCACTGGCAGACTCCAAAAGGACTAGTGATTACCATCACTTACTTGTGGGCAACAACAGTACGTCTGGGACTCAGAAGACAACTCTTGACAAATCATAGAATCATAGAATCAACCAGGTTGGAAGACACCTCCAAGATCACCCAGTCCAACCTATCACCCAGCCCTATCCAATCAACTAGACCATGGCACTAAGTGCCTCATCCAGTCTCCTCTTGAACGTCTCCAGTGATGGCGACTCCACCACCTCCCTGGGCAGCACATTCCAATGGCAAATCTCTCTCTCTGTGAAGAACTTCCTCCTAACATCCAGCCTATACCTCCCCTGGCGCAGCTTGAGACTGAGTCCTCTTGTTCTGCTGCTGGTTGCCTGGGAGGAGAGACCAACCCCCACCTGGCTACAACCTCCCTTCAGGTAGTTGTAGACAGCAATGAGGTCACCCCTGAGCCTCCTCTTCTCCAGGCTAAACACCCCCAGCTCCCTCAACTTCTCCTCATAGGGTTTGTGTTCCAGACCCCTCAGCAGCTTCATTGCCCTTCTCTGGACGTGTTCTAGTACCTCAACATCTCTCTTAAATTGAGGAGCCCAGAACTGGACACAATACTCAAGGTGTGGCCTGACCAGTGCTGAGTACAGGGGAAGAATAACCTCCCTGCTCCTGCTGGCTACACTATTCCTGATACAGGCCAGGATGCCATTGGCTCTCCTGGCCACCTGGGCACACTGCTGGCTCATGTTCAGCCTACTATCAACCAGTACCCCCAGGTCCCTTTCTGGCTGGCTGCTCTCAGCCACTCTGTCCCCAGCCTGTAGCGCTGCTTGGGGTTGTTGTGGCCAAAGTGTAGAACCTTGCACTTAGCCTTGTTAAATCTCATCCCATTGGCCTCTGCCCACCCATCCAGCCTGTCCAGGTCCCTCTGCAGGGCCTGTCTACCCTCCAACAGATCAACACCTGCTCCTAACTTGGTGTCATCTGCAAACTTACTGATGATGGACTCAATTCCTTCATCTACATCATCAATAAAGATATTGAATAGGATAGGGCCCAACACTGATCCCTGGGGCACACCACTAGTGACTGGCCATCAACTGGATGTGGCACCGTTCACCACCATTGCAACCGTTCACTGGTCATTGCAAGCTCCTGACTATATGCTGAGTTGCACTGGCATAAAATAAACTCACAGTCTTCTCTGTACATGTTGTCTTTTCATTGACTCTTGTATT
This sequence comes from Indicator indicator, assembly GCF_027791375.1. NCBI lineage: Eukaryota > Metazoa > Chordata > Aves > Piciformes > Indicatoridae > Indicator > Indicator indicator. The sequence continues at coordinate 7,022,636 of NC_072017.1, forward strand.
AATTAAATCTGGCTCAAAGCTTTGTACCTCTTGTGAAGGACAGAGGTTCTAAGAGAGACTGAAGAACAGCAAGTCAAAAAAAAGGCAAAAATTAAAACATAACTTGGATTTAGGAGAAATCTGCCTGAGAAGCATGTATTTAAATTAGTATGTTTTATTAAACTATAGAATCAAGTACATCTGTGGCTTCAGCCACCTGTTTATCTAACCTGACTGTTTGACTAGTTCCAAAACCATCCTTTTGGGATCAATGAAGGAGAAACAAAATAAACAAATCAGCACTTGGCACCACTTACATTTCTTTAGCTTATGCTTCAGATTAATTGCCTTTAGAAAACATTCATTTACAAGTCAGCATCCTTGCATTTGCGACAAGTATTTGCAGTTTTCTGTCACAAACATAGCGAATACTATAAAATGCTTTATTGTAGGTAAATGTTGCTACTGTTTTAACAACGTTTGCTGGGTGGTGGGCAGCATCAACTAAGGAAAATTTTTGTAGCTGTAAACCTAATTCTACTGTCAGATATGAGGATTCTCTACTGAAACCTGTACAAATCTGTACATGCATGCGTCATAATTTTGTATGGTGATTAGATCTGAATGACAAGAAGTCCATCAATTTTTAAAGGGTCAGACCCGATGATCTTAAAGGTCTTTTCCAACCAAAACCATTCTATGCTTCTACACACGTGTACATGTATTTTTGCAGGACTAGGTCATCTTTGGGGACCATTCGGGCCAAGGTCCCAGCAACTGTCAGCTAAACCCTAAAGAAGGTAACAGCAGGTCACAGCAAATGACCACAACTGTCAGAACAACATGCCGTGCTGTACCCGGGGGGAATCCTCCAATCAAGATGCCATGAATGAGGCTACACGGATCTAAGTCAACTCGGACAACTCCGCCCAAGGGGCATTACTCCTTACAGACGGCTCGTGAGAGAGATGCCAAGGCCAGGCGAACACCCCACCCGCGGACACCAGCCGCGGACAGCGGCCAGCTGGACCAGCCGTCCCTCAGAGGCAGGCTGTGGCGGCAGTTCCCACCGTGGCATTTGCCGCCCCGCCGCCTGAGCGGTTTCATCCCGCCTCCTTGATGAATGCCTCCCTGAGGGACAACTTTCTGTGGCCGGCGGCACCGCGCTCTCCTTTGGCTCGACGCCTGCCTTCACTTCGCGCTGCGGGCTGCCTCTGCCAGCTCCCCCTGCCCCGCTGCCACCTGCCCCGCGCCCTGGGCAAAGCAGGAGTCCCCGGAGCGCCGCTCCCTCAAACCCGCAGAGGCCACAACTTCCCCCTTCCTTTTCTTTCTTTTTTTTTTTTCCCTTTTTTTCTCTTCTCTTCTCTTCTCGAAATACTCTCTGGGGTAGAGCTATTAGTGAGGAGCCCGCGCCCAGTTTCAAAAGCGGCAGAAAAAGAAGAAATCGCGCTGCTCCTTACCGCTCAGTAGTCCCCTTGCCAGTTCGCCCCCTCCTTCGCCTTCTCCGCCCCGCCACGTCGGCAGCAGCGGGGGGAGGAGGCAGCGCAGGCCGGGCAGCCGCGGGCCGCACGGGCCAGGGGGAGGAGGGAAGGAGGGGGACTGGCTAGCTCTTCTCTCTCTCTCCCTCCGTCTGCCTGAGGCGGCCCCCGGCGCTGAGGGCGCGCCCGGACAGCGGGCTGCGGTCTGGGACAGCAGCGCTGAACCGTCCGTGGGAGCCGCGCTGGCCGCCATTATGGCTCCGCGCCCCCGGCAGCTGTCTGCGGCCCCGGTCGGCGGAGGGGACGGCGGGGCGCGGGCTAACAAACGCTTGCGGGATGCAGTGGTCTCCCGGCGGGCGAGACGGGCTCCCCAGTAGTAGGACAAGGGGCAGCGTGTACAAACTAGAACACAGCAGTTTTCATGTAAGGAATAGAAGAGTTCTATGAGCGTGCCGGAGCACTAGAGCAAGCTGCTCAGAGAGGTTATGGAATCTTCTTCTCTGGAGACTTGATCTCAAAACGTTGCAATGTGTGGACACTGCAATCCTGTGCAACCTGTTATGGGTGCTCTGGCAGGTGGGTTGGACTTGATGATCTCCAGAAGTCCCTTCCAACTCCTACCATTCTATGAGTCTGTTATTTTAGATATAAACGAATCTAGTCACTGAATTGGTGAGGGTTTTTTTGTGTGTGGGGTTTTTGTTGTTGTTTGTTTGTTTGTTTGTTGGTACCAAACTTAATCCTCAAAATGAGCTGCAGCTAACCACCTACTGAAGCGTGGGGTTGAAGAATTAAACAACCAAGACTGAGCTTTTTGGACGCCACTTTTCGCCTTCCTTGTATGCTCTTCATTACAGGAAATGCTGCTAAAAGAAACTGGGGGGAATGTACACACAGTTCCAGTAAGTGTCAGCACTAGGTGCCTGCAACCAAGCAGGAAATACTTGGTTGAACAGGGAGATTTGCAGGCTCTTGCCCAACAACTTCTTGTCTTTGCCCAGTTCCTCTTACCCTTTCCTCTTTTTACCACTTATTTTTAAGGTGTAGCATGCCATTTTACTTTGATAAAAGTCAGTTCCACAATACATCATCCTATCACTAGCCTTGCTTTGCTGATGAGAGAAACACTGTTGCCACAGGAAGCAAAATAATTGGTGGTGTGAATAAGTGAAGAGAGTTGCTATAGGAGGTCACAAAATAAAGCCCCAGTTCTCATAAATGTGATCACACTCTGTGGTTTAGATGTTTATCAGGCAAAAGTCTCTGAAGCTTCCCATTAAGGTAGGTGATAGCAGAACTAATGTTTGTTTCACTAAATAACCAGTTTATTTCAAAGGCAGGTCAATGAGAAATTAAGTCATGCTGGTAGTTCTAGCATCTTTTAGGTTAATTTATTCATGCTTAGATGTATTCATTGAAAATGAACTCTAGAGTGGCCTTAAGGATTTCTCTCTGCTTTTCAGTGGAGCTTGTGGAAGCATAAGGGCAGTGTCTCAGGAGAAATCAAGGCAGATGAAGCTCAATAGCCAAAGATTGTTTTTCCCCATGATGGATGGTCATTTTGACCATAGTGAATTTTGCCCTGTCAGTTTTGCACACTCTGTGCAAGGCAATGCATGTTTTAGAACTGCAAGGCAGTATTAATCACTACAGTAATATAAAGCTATTACTTCAGAATGAAATTAACATTCTAAGTACATAAATGTGTTTGGCTGCCTATTGGGATAGAAGTGGTGTATTCGTTTACAAAGTTCCTAAATAACTTTCTTGATTTAGCCTTTGCATTTTCTACTTTTCTTTCACTTTTCAGTGATCTGTTTCACTTTTGGTGTATTCGGTTTTGGAATAAATGAGCAATAAAGATTGAATACTTCTACTCATCTCAGATTTCACTGAAGTTGTTACTCTAAGTTGGATACCATCATCTTCCTAATGGGTTTCAGTAAAAATACTTTATAATAAATGGATAAATATAAGAGTTAAAGTGAAAAAGTAATTTGAAAGATTATTTCCTTTCTTCTTTAACCATTTAAATGCTAAATCATGAATGTTTTACTGTGTGCTAACACAGAAAGGTAGGTTGTAGTGTGGCAGTTCTGTGTTTAGATCTCAGCTAAGATGGAATTTCTGACCAACATATACAAAAGTAAAGAAAGACTGGTTTATGTCTTTGTCAGGACAATAACCCAAGTGTCTGGGCATTCAGTGATGAAGGCAAAGTCACTGCTCTGTTTCCATGTCCACTGTTTAACAACACTGCTGGAGCAGGAAAGAGAGATTATTTTTCCATTCCCATTAAACAGAAATTAAGTAAGACAAACAGTGCTTTTATAATCTGGCCGTGATAAGAATTTGACAACTAAATTGGTGTAGCTAGGTAGAAAAAAAAAAACAGAACAATGCCTATAGACTTAGATCATTATTAAGTTCAGAGAATGAAATGTTTGAATTTCAGTGTAAAACTTGTTCAGAAGAAGAGCTTATTTTCATATTGGAGCATCTGAGGAAACAGGGGATGTTTAGTCTGGAGAAGAGGAGGCTGGGGGGAGATCTTCTCACTCTCTACAACTACCTGAAAGGAGTTTGGAGAGAGGTGGGTATTGTTCTGTTTCCACAAGTAGCAAGTGACAGGAGAGGAAGAAATGGTTTCAAGTTGCACCGGGGGTGATTTAGGTTGGACATTAGGAACAATTTCTTCCCTGGAAGCATTGTCAAGCCCTGGAACAGGCTGCCCAGAGAAGCGTTGGAATCATTATCCCTGGAGGTATGTAAAAGATGAGAATATGTGACACCAAGGGATGTGGTTTAGCTGCAGACTTGGTAGTATTTGCTTCATGGTTGGATTTGATGTTGTTAAAAGCCTTTTCCAGTCAAGGTGATTGTGTGATTTTGTAATACTAATCTGATGAAGACAGAAATTTGGTTCCTCTGTTGGCAAAGCATGAAAACACACAGTTCCATGACAAATAATGGGGAACTACAGCAGTCTATGTGGAATGGACATCTGGAAGAAAGCCAATGCTGTTTCATAAGCTGGCAGTAGGTGGCTCAAACATTCATATAAAAAGTCTGGGCGTTCCTAGCTGTTGTGACACAGTAGGACAGAGTTTCAGAAAGTTTTCTTTTTGTAATTTCCCGAGTGCATTGTTTTGCTTTTTTCCTACAGAGAGCAGAGTTTTCTGGTGAGAAACCTTTCATTTTATTGCTTTTATGTGATTGCTGGTTAGCTAAAACTGATTTAGATTCTGCATGTTGTTTGGAAATGAGCCATGTTTTCTATAGATCGTTACTAGCAAGCGTATGGGTGTACTGGCAAGTGTATGGGTAAGAAATGAGAAATTATCTCTTCTCTTGATCATTAAAAACCAGGACAATTTCCTGCTGTGATCTTGGTTTGCTCACCCTACTGGATGGCTTCTCTGCTTACATCTTGATAATCATGACTATGACTATAAAGCATTATTTCTTGACTACAAAGCATAATTTCTTGACTATAAAGGATAATTTGTCCAGGGTTACGCCCAAATCATGGGTCGTGTGTTACAACAGTTGTTAATTTTGTTGCTTAAGAGGATGTTCTAAAGAGATTTTGTAGGTACTTGTAAATAATTTGACTGAATGCCAGGATATAGATATGGGAAAGAAAATTAAGCACATGTGGAAGAATTATATCCTTCTTTCAGCCTGGTCCCTGGATATTACTGACATTTTGTCCTAAGAAGAAATAACGAAGGTAGATTTATTTTGCTTGATTATTGCTTTGTTGCCCAAACAACCATAAGAACAGAAGAGAGGATGCTGCTTAAATTTTGTTCTCTAATGCTTTTTGAGGGCTGCAATGATAAAACTGCATATAATTTTTCCAAATGAAAAATCTGAAGGAAGACTGGAAAAGTTTTGCCATGTTGCCCCAGTATTTCTAGATGATTTCCAAGCCTAGTTTCACGCATTCCTTGCAAAAGAAGAATTAAGTGGACTGATTTTTGTTGTGCTTTTGAGAGTTTATAGTATAGGTTGTGTTAGATGAAGAACAAACATTTTGAACCCAGTAATGTAATTCTAAGAAAGTATGTGGAATGGTTAATGGTATAGAGGATGTAGTCCTCAAGGTTGTGGCTTTAATCCAACATTGTACAGTCACTAGAAATCATTTTAGAGACACTGGAAATATAAATGTAACCATTTTAGCCATTCCAATATCAAGGGAAAGTTGGAAGCTTGTGCAGTCATGAGTACACACTATAGAAAGCTGCAAACAAGAACTACAATTTAAAAGTAATGGGAGGAAGAAGGGAGAATGTTCTGAGGAAACAAAAGTATTTCAGAAATCTAGAAAACAGCTTTCAATCAAGATTTACACATATAAACATGCTAGTTAAGTTCATGCCAATTCCTTGTTCAGAAAGGCAGTCCAGTGGATTTATAGCAAGATCTAAAAGGAGATTCAAGGCAATATATACAATGGCTGACTTAAAGAAAGACTGGCTACCCTAAACTCCTACCTTCAGGAAGGAAAGTGGAAGACCAAAGCAAAGCCATGGTTATGGGTTTTCTCAAAATTGTGTTTAAATAAGGTTTTCTTTCACAATAGAGACATTTGAGGTCAATGTCCTTAGATCAGGGCTAGATTTTGTGTGCAGAGGTTCTATAATGGCTATTTTTTGTGTAGCAAATATTTCCAGTGCATGTTTGGTGTCCTCTGCGTACACAAATCAGACACTGGGACACTACACTGTCACAGTCTGAATTCAGGAGATACTCAAGCCCAGACAAGAAGCTTACTCTTCTGTGGACTTTCCCATAGCATAAATACAGAACATCCTACCCCACTTCACCCCAGCCTCCTGAGTTCAAATAAATACTAATGACTGCTCTCAGCTACTTAAAGACAGTCAGATTTTGATTCACTCTTTTCAACCTTCATCCAGTATTGCAGTCCAGGTTTTACAGTCACAAGACCATTTAAGATGTCTCCAAGCCTAGCACCTATCCTTCAAAAGAGAATCTTGAGAGAATGCCCATATTGACTTCAGATATTGTACTTTCTGTATTATATAATTGTGGGAGGCCTTCATAAGGCGTTGTAACACAGCAGCAATTCTGTAAGTAAGGAAATTTTAGTCAGCTATGAAATCAGACATGTTTTGTAAGAAACAGACTCATTATATATTAAATACAGAATATTTACCAAATAGATATTTGAGTGGTGTTCCCTTCTGAAAGAATGGCTCTCCTGAATGATAGTAAGTGCATTCACTGCTTTTTGAGTCAGAGAGATATGAAAAATGGGAACTTTAAAAAATTCATCTGTGATGGATCCTGCATAGCCACTTAATGATACAATCTGGGGTTTGGTTTTCTACAGGATTAGGACAAAGATGGACAGATAAGTACCGAGCATCTCCAAGGAAGCAGAAAGCAGCATAGCAGAAAAGATGACATTTCTCAGAAACTTTTTTCTTTACAAGAGCCTGTTCGTGTTAACCATCTGGAACCATGTCAGCTTGTCTGTGGAAAATGAAATCTTTGCAGCTGTTTCTGATGATTTTCCAGAAGGTGATTCTGACAAAGAGTCTGCAAGTCCCATATACAAACAACCATCAGTCCAAAGCTGATTTTGACTGGGTTGTGATAGAAAATACTACAGAAAGCCTGTCATTGTCAGAAATCACAAATGACAATGTGAAAGAGCTAATAGATTTAGTATCTCGTTTTGGCCAAGGCTCCAGGTTACAAAATCTGACACTGACAAATGTGTCGGTGGACTGGAGTGCTCTTGTTAAAATTTTGCAGACTGTCTGGCACTCATCTGTGGAGTACTTCAGTATTGACAGGGTCACACAGCTGTCAGACATCACAAGGTTACGCTTTGACTATGCAGGTACCTCTTTGAAAGCCGTGACAGTGAAGAAAGTTTTAATCACAGATCTGTACTTCATACAGGATTACCTGTACAGAATATTTGCAGACATGAATGTTGCAGCCTTGACAATAGCTGAATCAGAGATGATACACATGCTGTGTCCTTCGTATCCCAGCCCCTTAAGATACTTAAATTTTTTTAAGAATGATTTAACAGATCTTCTCTTTCAAAAATGTAAAACACTAATGCAACTGGAGACATTAATATTGAAGAGGAACAAATTTGAGAGCCTTCCCAAGGTAAGCTTCATGACAAGCTACATGAAGTCGCTGCAGTATTTGGACATGAGCAACAACTTGCTGAGTCACGATGGAGCTGCAGTGCAGTGCCAGTGGGCCGAGTCTCTGACAGAGCTGGACCTGTCCTCAAACCAGCTGACTGATGCCGTGTTTGAGTGCCTGCCGGACAACATTGCCAAACTGGACCTCCAAAACAATCAGATCACCAATGTGCCCACAGACATGGCTGAGCTGCAGGCCTTGAAGGAGCTGAACCTGGCCTCTAACAGGCTGGCTGACCTGCCGGGCTGCGGTGGCTTTAGGTCCCTGGAGCTGCTGAACATTGAGCTGAATTCAATCCTCACCCCATCTGCCGACTTCTTCCAGAGCTGCCCGAGGGTGACGGAGCTGCAGGCCGGACACAACCCGTTCAAGTGCTCGTGTGAGCTGCAGGACTTCGTCCGTCTGGAGAGGCGCTCCGGGGGGAAGCTGGCCGGCTGGCCCGCGGCGTACGTGTGCGAGTACCCGGAGGGCTTGCGAGGCACGCAGCTGAAGGACTTCCACCTGACGGAGCTGGCTTGCAACACCGTGCTGCTGCTGGTGACAGCTCTGCTGCTGACGCTGGTGCTGGTGGCCGTGGTGGCCTTTCTGTGCCTCCACCTGGACGTGCCGTGGTACGTGCGGATGACGTGGCAGTGGACGCAGACGAAGCGGAGAGCTCGGCACCAGCGGCCCGAAGAGCAGGAGACCGTCCTGCAGTTCCATGCCTTCATTTCCTACAGCGAGCGCGATTCCTTGTGGGTGAAGAACGAGCTGATCCCCAACCTGGAGAAGGGGGAGGGCTGCATCCGCCTGTGCCAGCACGAGAGGAACTTCATCCCCGGCAAGAGCATTGTGGAAAACATCGTTAACTGCATTGAGAAGAGCTACAAGTCGATCTTTGTCTTGTCCCCCAACTTTGTGCAGAGCGAGTGGTGTCACTATGAGCTGTACTTTGCTCACCACAAGCTGTTCAGTGAGAACTCCAACAGCTTAATCCTCATTTTGCTGGAGCCCATTGCTCCACACATGATCCCTGCCAGGTACCACAAGCTGAAGGCTCTCATGGCCAAGCGAACCTACCTTGAATGGCCAAAGGAGAGGGGCAAGCATGCTCTTTTCTGGGCTAACTTGAGGGCAGCTATTAGAATTAACCTGCCAATGGCTGATGGAAGGAGGTGTGAGGAAATAGAGTTTTTCTAATGGAGTTTTTTTGTTTTTCTCTTGTTGAAGCAATAAATACTTTGTGGTTTCTAATCATTGTCAATGTGTTTAACCTTTTGTTACAGAACCTTGTTTCTACATAGTTGTCTATGCTACCTTCTGTTACTTTATCTGTACAGTTTGGGAAGTATCTGCCTTTTTCTGTACACCCTGCTGAGTGAGGTTGCAGCTGGTTCTGCCCCGAAGTCTGCAACTGATAGCGCACCCCAGTTATCAGGAAAACAGAGCGTGTAAATGTGTTCTGATCTCAGATACCGTATCAGAGCAGATTCCTGGCATTTGACTAATCATCTTGGTGACTAGCAGGAATACTATTCTTACCTACAAAATAATATTGACATAGAGAACTGATACTATAGGGGTTAAGCACCCTCCAAACTCCACAAATGTGCCTAATGGAGCAAAAGTGTAAATGTTTTTATGTATATTTAAGCAGTCTGTAGAATAAAGGAAATTTGGAGTCCTGTCGCAGTGTGGTTTGCCCTGTAATAGAGCTCAGCTCTTCATTAGCTTAGGAAATATTACAAATCATCATCACTGGCAGAAGGTTAGAGCAGGGAAAGGTGCTAAGAGGAAGAGAATAGGGCTCCAGGGGAGGTGAGGCATTCCAAAGGATCAGAATCACTGTGAACCCTGTGTTTTCACTCAGGACTTCAATTTGGCTGGTTTTTCTTTTGGAGATATTAATGGGATTGACTGTAATGCTCATTGGCAGTCACTGCTTGGTCAAGAGTGTATTGGATTTGTGTGGTGGGGTTATAGTAGTGAAGGAGAGACTACAGGGGTGGCTCCTGTCAGAAGCTTCTGGAAGCTTCTTCATCCAGAAGTTGGGACCCACTGCTGGCCAAGGCCGAGCCAGTCACTGACAGTTGAAGTACCTCTAACATATTTAAAAAGGGAAAAGCTCGAGCAGAGAGAGGAGTGTGATGTGAGGAAAACAACTCTGCAGACACCAAGGTCAGTGAGGAAGAAGGTATAGGAGGTGCACTAGAACAGAGATTCCCTTGCAGCTCGCAGTGAGGTGGCAGAATGAGTCCCTGCAACCCATGGAGATTAATGGTGGAGTGGATGCCCACTTGCAGCCCATGAAGGATCCCCACATCAGAGCAGGTGAAGAAGGCCATGAATCTGATGGAAACCCATGAATCTGCTGCAGCATCCTGTTCCTGAAAGACTGCACCTCATGAAGGGACCCATTCTGGAGCAGTTTATGAAGAACTGCAGCTCCTGGGAAGGACTCACATTGGAGGAATTTTTGAAGGCCTGTCTCCCATGGGAGAGACCCCATGCTGGAGCATGGTAAGAGTGTGAGGAGTTCTCCCTCTGAGGAGGAAGGAATGGCAGAGACACTGTGTTTTGATTTGACTACAACCCCCTTTCCCTGCCCCACGGCACCACTGAGTGGCAATGAGACAGAGAATTTGGTAGTGAAGTTGAACCCAGGAAGAAGGGAGGGGTGGGGAAAAGGTGTTTTTGAGATCTGGTTTTATTTCTCATTATCCTACTCTGATTTGGTTGGAAACAAAGTAAATTGATACTGAAATTCTCCTTTAATTTGAAGACAAGACAGTATTGGTTGACAAGCAGACTCTTGCTGCTTATAAAGAAACATTCATGATCCTTGGTCTTGTCTTGGGTCACAGATGTCTCGGAGTTTTCTGGAAAGTGTTGCTCAGATTCACTGAACTGAGGACAGCAGGACAGTTTCAGTTCAGTTTCAGTTTGGATTATTTTACTCATCAATTGCAGAATGAAAAACAGACATTTTCTTCCAGCAAAGCAGAGGGTTAGTGTCTTCTTTACAAAAATGAAAACCTTCTCTCTGTGAACCTGCTCTGGCAGGGGGGTTGGACTAGGTGATGTCCAGAGGTCCCTTCCAATCCCTACCATTCTCTGATGCCATGAAAAGGTAATTGCAAAATAAAAGTTTCAAAGGAATCTAATACATGCTTGAAATATAACTGGCACTGCTCTGTGGAATAAATATTCTCAGCTTCCTTAGCTGACTGCTTTCTTGCCTTCAATTCTCCTCAAGGAAGAACCCTCCTCAAGTCTACCCTATAAAGTAGACTGAGATCCAGAATGAGCCCAGGTGCCCCCTTGCCTCCCAGTTTGCTCATACCTGAAGAATACTTTACATACTTCACAAATATTAGATACATCTTCCTTCATTTTTTCATCTCTGGCTTTTCCTGCTTTGCTAATTAATCTTACTGAAGCACTTTGTATTAATTTGGAGGCTTACAGGAGCAAGGTGTTGGCTTTGGTTATTTACATCTGCCTGTACAATGCTCTCATCTCTGCTTAGTTGATTTGCTCCCTAGGCTCATGCCTTGGTTTAAAACACCAATTGAATGGCTGCTTTATTGGATTCCTCCATCCCAGGTGGCCCTAGATGGCTCTATTCTTCATGGCTTCTTTACAGATTTCCTATCAAAGAGAATACTGGGGGCAGTGGTTTTAAACTGGAACAGGGTAGATTTAGGTTGGACATCAGGAGGAAACTCTTTACATGAGAGTGGTAAATTACTGGAACAGGTTGCTCAGGGATGTAGTTGAGGCCTTGTCCCTCGAGGCATCTAAGATCAGACTTGATGTGGCCCTGGAAGTGTGATATAGTTGGAGGTGATTCTGATGACTGCAGGGGCATTTGACAAGATGGCCTTTGATGGTCCCTTCCAACCCAATGCAATCTGTGAATTTGTGAGTATTCTCTCTGGTTCATTTCTGAGTAATTTTGTGAAGGAAGTTACAACATGGGGTATCCCTGATAGCCATCTGATAACCACCGGCTTTACATCTCTAGTGTAAAGATCACTGACCTGTCAAGGTTTTGAACTGTGTGGGTTTGCCCGTTACTGGGTTTTGAGATGTCATATTAGGGTTTGAGATCTCACCTTTTGCCATCTCGATGTCCTACCTGAGTTACTTTGCTTGCTAGCGGAACTAAGTTACAGAATCATAGGGTTGGAAGGGACCTCAAGGATCATCTAGTTCCACCCCCCCTGCCATGGGCACAGACACCCTCCACTAGATCAGGCTGCCCAGACCCACATCCAGCCTGGCTTTAAAAACCTCCAGGGATGACGCTTCTACCACCTCCCTGGGCAACCTGTTCCAGTGTCTCACCACCCTTCATCCTGATGCCTAATCTAAATCTACCCTCCTCTAGCTTGGATCTATTCCCCCTAGTCCTATCACTACCCAACACCCTAAAAATTCCTTCACCAGCTTTATTGCAACCCCAACTCTCTCAGCCTGTCCTCAGAGGTGCTCCAGCTCTCTCATCATCCTCATGGCCCTTCTCTGGACATATTGCAGCAGTGGGGTAAAGCTCTATGAGAGGTTTTTGCTATGAAGAGAAGGTGGCACTGAGGGTTGTTTCCTCTTTTCTGTGTGTGCAAAGGAGGAGATGCAGCTGATGAATTTCTAACACCTGTGTAACCTTCAGAAGCAGAGATAAAATTAGAAATACAGAATTATTTAAACTATCTTGCCTTGGTGAATATTCTATTGGGCAGATAGGTTTGTTTTCCCCTAAACCATACAGTTATGTAAATATTACAGAAGGAAAGGTATTTCAAGTCTGGACTGTTCAAAGTTTCTTTCCACTGTGCTCTCAATACCTGCACTGCAGGGAAATGTTAATTCTTAGAATCATCTAGCCTATATAAGAAATCCCTCTTCCTTCTTCTTCCTGAGGTATGTAATTATTAAAGAATTAGCATCTCCTGTGAGACTGCCCAGCTTGGAGACTGCCCAGCTTTAAGACTGCCTGTGTTTGAAATTCTGTTTTCAAGATGTTAAACAAGTAGGCAGAGGACTTTTGGGGGTTCTTGCCTTGGAGATGAATTCCACATGCAAAAGGTGGGTTGTATTTGCTCCTTTATTTATTTTTTTTTCTTTGTGTCATATGTATTTTGGACTCCACCAAGACTCAGGTGCTGGTGTTGCTCCACTGTTGGAAAATGTTCTTGTGTTTCGAAATTTCAGTGAAAATGCTCATCTGCATGTTGAATTTCACTGAAGGAGAAGAGGAGAACAATTGGTTAATATAGCAATTTTAACTCTGCCAACTCTTAATGCTATCATAAAATAGGGTTGGAGGAGAAACTCTTGTTCCTTAATACTGCTTTGTTGCATGTATCTGCCTTATTCTTTGAGTGAGGATTCTCCCTTGTTGCATAGCTTGTACAGTAAATTAAAACTCATCTGGCAATGGAGCATGGACAGAGAGTATCCTCCTGTTTTGTTCTCCTTTTAGAACATTTCTTGCTTTGTTCCTGATGTCTGTCTTGCCCAGGGGGAAGATCCTGCAGGCAGCTCCTGATCAAATGTTACTTAATTCAAGAGGTTCTTCACCAGCCTGGACCTTGATGAACAGGGTCAGCTGTCCTTTGAAGGAAGCATGGTCAGATTTCCTTGTGCTGGTTCTTCTTGTGAGTGATACAGTACTTTAACCAACCACCTCATTTTCATTCCTCTTCTTGGATGCCACAGCACAACTTTCTGAAGGCAGAATTTGACCTCTCAACCAAATTCTGTTGAAGTAGACATATATACTTCACTGATTTAACCTTTTATTGCTTTTGGTGATGCATTAAACATATTTTTGCTCCGCTTAATTAAAAGCAGGCCTGATTAAGTTTGGTAAGAGACTTGGAATGGATGAGCTTTGATATCAGTTAATCAAATTATTAGGGACTGACAGTCAGTGTAACCTAGAGTTGAAAAAAAACAGACTTTGTTTTGTATTTAACAAAAGATTACACAGGGGCAGAATTTTAGAGCTTTAGGTTTTGTTTTACAGACAAAATCAGCACAGGAAAAACAATTAGAGAAGTTTGTCCCCAAGGTTGTGTGTATGTTGTGTTAAATGTTTGACAACAAGACAGTAATGGCAAGGTGATGGTTTTCCATGATAGGAATAATGTCTCTCCAAATCTGTGTAGGCTATTGATAGACATGACCAGATATTAATTCTGTCTGACCATTTTCCATATCCACAAGATCTTTACCTCCCTGGTTTTTTTTTTTTTTTTTTTTTTTTTGATCCTTAGAACAAGACTCATTGTTTCTAGAAATATTCTTTGTCAAGTTGCAGCTGTGGTGTCATTTGGAAAATACAGGAAATTTCCTAGGACACTTAGGAAGTCCAGGAGTCTTTGCAAGGGTCAAGTGTCTTTTGGATACCACTGCTTCATATCTAGTGTCTGATTCTGTTGGGTTTCCTGTTGGTATGCTCCTCGCCAGACTGGCATTATGATTTTCATAAGGTAGTGTCATTCCTCCTTGAGATTCTTGGCTTGCTGGAAAAATGGACTCCTGTGTTTTATGCTGCAGCAAAGACAAAGCTGATCAGCTTCTCTGGTGGGGGGATGCATGGCCATGTGCTGGGTCTTTTGATGCATGAAGAGGAATATCCTTTATCTCTTCTGAGTGAAAGGGTTGCTTTTGCACTGGTTCCTGCCAGGGTCCCTGGGGCTTTTGGAGGTCTGTCCCCAGATGTATGTGGACATGGGGTGTATGGAAAGAGCAGCTGAGAGGCTTGTTGTGTTTTCAGAGGTTTGTTGTGTTCTCCTTTACTCCCAAATACATCAATGTCTATTTGGACCAGTCTTGTGGTTTTCAAGTTTGTTGAGAAATTTGCATTTCTTAACATCTCTGTGTTTTTTTAGCTTGATGCTGATTGCATTCCTCTTAGAAAGGAATGAATGTCTACTTACCTGAGAAAATCAATCATTGGACTTAAAGAATGGGGTTGATGAGGATTGATAAGAACATAGATTATAGAGAAAAAAATGAATGATGAAATAATTTTTGTATTGGATTTAATTTCAGTAATAAAAAGCAAATTCAACAGTTGGACAATTTCATCAAATTCCATGTGTTTTCTTTTCATAGGGCTGAACTTGTCATCACTGAGCCATATTGGAGCAGAAATCCAAGATATGCTTTTGTGTTACTGCAGAAAAGCAAGATAAACCTGGAAAGCATAATGGGACCCCATACAAATATCTATACCCTTGCTTACGTCTTTACTTTCACTCTGTGGGAGAATATCCAGTTGACTGTGGAAAATGAATTTATTGCAAATTATTCAAGCAGTTTGCTAACTAATGTTCCAAAGAAGATTCCAGTCCACACTCACATATTAGATTTATCCCATAATAGGATCTCGGGACTTAGTATCTCAGAATTTATTTCTCTTCCTGGCCTTCAAGTATTAAACCTTTCTTATAATCGAATTACTGAGCTTGACTTTAACGTCTTCATTTTTAATGAAGATCTAGAATACTTAGATTTATCTCATAATAACATGCTGAAAATTTCCTGTCAAACTCTTGCCTATCTTAGACATCTAGATCTTTCTTTTAATAGCTTTACCTCCATGCCTGTCTGTCAGGAATTTGGCAACATGTTTCATCTGGAATACCTAGGATTAAGTGCAACTATGATACAAAGGTCAGACTTCAGGTGTATCATGCATTTGCAGCTGCACACTGTCTTCCTAACCTTAGAAGATTTTTCTCTGTATGAGCCTCAGAGTCTGACAGTCTTGAACACAAGAAGCCTTCAAGTTATTTATGCAGCAAACCAGAACTTCAACTTTTCCCTCTTGTATGATGGAATGAGCAGTTCAGAAAACCTGAAAATAGTTAACTTAAGATATGCCTTGAGCTACAAAGATTTCCCTGCTCCTTCCTTATCACTTCTGAAGAAAATCAAGACAACAGCATTGGTGCTTGACACTGTGGACTTACAATGGGCTATCATTTTACAAATTTTCCTGCTGATTTGGTATTCACCTGTGGAACATCTGACTGTGAGAAATTTGACCTTTCGGGGACCACTGGCAGAACAGACAAAACATGACTTTCTCCCCTTATCAAGCTCTCTGGAACAATTAATCTCTTTGGGGGGCTCCATGAAAGCGCTGACTTTGGAGCATGTTCGTAATAAGCTCTATTATTTCAACCAGGGCATCCTCTACAGAGAGTTTTCAGAGATGGATATTGCCAGTTTGACAATATATGACGCATATATGCCTCACATGCTCTGCCCCAATAGAACCAGCTCATTCCAGTACTTAAATTTTTCCCACAATACCCTGACAGATGAGTTGTTCCAGAATTGTGGCACGCTGACAAATCTGAAATCACTTATTCTGAAGAGGAACAAATTTGAGAGCCTTCCCAAGGTAAGCTTCATGACAAGCTACATGAAGTCGCTGCAGTATTTGGACATGAGCAACAACTTGCTGAGTCACGATGGAGCTGCAGTGCAGTGCCAGTGGGCCGAGTCTCTGACAGAGCTGGACCTGTCCTCAAACCAGCTGACTGATGCCGTGTTTGAGTGCCTGCCGGTCAACATTGCCAAACTGGACCTCCAAAACAATCAGATCACCAATGTGCCCACAGGCATGGCTGAGCTGCAGGCCTTGAAGGAGCTGAACCTGGCCTCTAACAGGCTGGCTGACCTGCCGGGCTGCGGTGGCTTTAGGTCCCTGGAGCTGCTGAACATTGAGCTGAATTCAATCCTCACCCCATCTGCCGACTTCTTCCAGAGCTGCCCGAGGGTGACGGAGCTGCAGGCCGGACACAACCCGTTCAAGTGCTCGTGTGAGCTGCAGGACTTCGTCCGTCTGGAGAGGCGCTCCGGGGGGAAGCTGGCCGGCTGGCCCGCGGCGTACGTGTGCGAGTACCCGGAGGGCTTGCGAGGCACGCAGCTGAAGGACTTCCACCTGACGGAGCTGGCTTGCAACACCGTGCTGCTGCTGGTGACAGCTCTGCTGCTGACGCTGGTGCTGGTGGCCGTGGTGGCCTTTCTGTGCCTCTACCTGGACGTGCCGTGGTACGTGCGGATGACGTGGCAGTGGACGCAGACGAAGCGGAGAGCTCGGCACCAGCGGCCCGAAGAGCAGGAGACCGTCCTGCAGTTCCATGCCTTCATTTCCTACAGCGAGCGCGATTCCTTGTGGGTGAAGAACGAGCTGATCCCCAACCTGGAGAAGGGGGAGGGCTGCATCCGCCTGTGCCAGCACGAGAGGAACTTCATCCCCGGCAAGAGCATTGTGGAAAACATCGTTAACTGCATTGAGAAGAGCTACAAGTCGATCTTTGTCTTATCCCCCAACTTTGTGCAGAGCGAGTGGTGTCACTATGAGCTGTACTTTGCTCACCACAAGCTGTTCAGTGAGAACTCCAACAGCTTAATCCTCATTTTGCTGGAGCCCATTGCTCCATACATGATCCCTGCCAGGTACCACAAGCTGAAGGCTCTCATGGCCAAGCGAACCTACCTTGAATGGCCAAAGGAGAGGGGCAAGCATGCTCTTTTCTGGGCTAACTTGAGGGCAGCTATTAGCTTTAAGCTTCCAATGTCCTTTGAAGCACATGAGGAGCAGAGTGATGTTACTTCTGCTTGTAGTATAGATCAGTATGTGAATAACTGAGTTGACTATCTTGCATTAAATCAATTTAAATTTTCTTTTACAGTATTTCTAGTTTGTCATTGTGATACATGCAGAAATTGCTTTTGCCTATTGTAGTCATGAAAGTAGTCAGAAGTCTTCTGCAGTTGTCCATCATCAACAAAGAGAAGGAGAGAGACATTTTCATAGTGACTGCTTATTTTTGTCAACTTGGGTTGTGTTTAACGTGGACTTTTCTCATTGAAAGCCGTATTTGAAAATAACAAAGAGTATTGGTTGGTTCAATGCCATCAGGACTGTCAAGATATGCATTTAATCTTTGTTCTGACATGGGTGTGTGGGGTTAAGGTGGTAGGGATCTTCTTCCTTTGGTTTAATTAAATGGTAGAATCAGAAAGCTCTTGTTCTGTCTGTTCTTCATTGGTGTGGTAGATGTCAAGGGTACAGTATCCCAAGACCTTCAGCATGATTTCCCTTCTTGGACTCTTTCCATTGATCACAGACAGAGACTTTCCAGGGTAAGGCTGGAAATTGCAGCCATTAATCCTTAATGCTTCTTCTTCCTTTGTTGTACTAAACATTCCCTCTTGCCTAGAGTTACCTACCAAGTAATGACTTTATAGAATTCACTATTCATTGGCTTCAAAATAATAGTTAATATCTGAACTTAAGAGATTTTTATAATATTGCTGCTTCCTGCTATTATCATATCAAGCTATCCTTGGTTACTTGTTTTTCCTGTTTTCTAAAATGTAGAAACTTGATGTCCTGAGGTGGATCCCCTTTTATCTGAACTCTGTTACCTTGTCCTTTTAATCATCAGGTGTGGAGGGTCATCATGCAGGTGAAAAAGGAGTAACTTTCATTGGGAAATAGTTTCTCTGCTAAAATCAAACTGATTAACTAATAGTATTTGTTGGTAGGACACACCTAATCATTTGCTGTCTTTGGATTTAATGTCACAATCTAATAAACCTCTCATTTTTTATCCGTTACTGAATTTTCTTGTGTTTTTTCACTGGTGATGATGAGCTGTGTAATTATACTTAATGGAAATGCAAAGCCCTCTGATCCCCAGGATGAGTGGCACATGAGGTGTGCAAGCCAGTAAGAGGATATAATCCTGAACTTGCTGAGGGAGCTGACTGAGCACCATCCAGGTGTGTGTAGGGGCAGCTAGATGAAGCAGTGGACAGGATGCTATGGGAGAGCTTCCCTGTGTCCAGAGCTGTTGAGACAGTACTGTCCACCCACCTACCAGCTCAGGCTAACTCGCTATTGCAATAGGATGCTGGGTGCCTGGCTCCCAGCATAGAGCTTTGGAAAGAAGGGCTAAATAGCTTTATTAAGTCTTAATTTTAGACAAAGGGAAGTTGGCTACTGACTTCTGTGATAACACATAACTGAGACCTCCTCCTTCCCAAAGCCAGGACCAAGATCTCTTTGTGTACCTTTAAAAAGGCTTTTAAAGCTTCAGTACTTCAGTGGGAGCTGGTGGATGCACCGTGCTTGAAAAGTAGGTTATTTATGATGAGGGGAGATGTTCAAAGGCACAGAAGACCTTTGTGCTCTGCAGGAGCTTGAGTCAGGAAAACTTTGCCCTACCCTGATAGTGCAGCCTCGGTGTGCTGCTAGAGATGTAACCTTTCCTTCTTAACAGGTTTTCCCACCTATACAGCATCGCTCTGAGCCTGGGTTCTTTACTTTTTCACAGAATCACAGATTGCATCGGGTTGGAAGGGACCCTCAGAGGTCATCTTGTCCAACCCCCCTGCAGTCAGCAGGGACACCTCTAACAAGAGCAGGCTGCCCAGTGCCTCATCAAGTCTGATCTTGAATGTCTCAAGGGATGGGGCCTCAACCACATCCCTGGGCAACGTGTTCCAGTAATTTACCAATCTCATTGTAAAGAACTTCCTCCTGATGTCCAGCCTAAATCTACCCTGCTCCAATTCCAAATCATCGCCCCTTGTCCTATCACTACAAGCTCTTCTAAACAGTTCCTCCTGCAGGTTCTTTTCAGGTATTGAAATGTAGCTACAAGGTCTCCCTGGGGCCTTCTCCTTTCCAGGCTGAACAGTCCCAGTTCTTTCAGTCTGTCTTCATAGGAGAGGTGCTCCAGCCTTCTGACCGTATTTCTGTAACACCGCTATCTACACTTAGTCAGTTGCCCGGCCAGGCTTTAGTGGCTTATTTATGTCTGTCTACAATTTAAGGCTTATGTGCTGTATAGCTCCAAGGTACCCAAGGTTGAATTGCAGAGGCCAGTGTGCTGGTTAAGGGTTTTGTGGCCTTTACCTCCTCAACGCTCCTCTGTGCTACCAGAAAACCTATGCTTCTCCTTCCTGAAAGTCTTCTCTTCTTCCCAAGCATTACAGCCTGAGCACATTGCCTGAGCCAGCACAGGCAGGATGCAGAAAGAACCACAAAACCCACAGATGAAAAGCAAACAGTAAATTTGTTTTCATTACCTCACCGACTGGGGGATCCTCAACACTGCCCTTGGGTGGAGGCACAGGGATGGGGACACAGGCACTGTGGAGCTTAGTCCCTGCCAGAGGATCACCAAACCTGCTGTTTTCACCTGTATTTCAGGGATTCACACAGGTGTAATTTACCACTCTGCTTTGACCTTTCCCATAGCTGAGCAGGAACCTTAAGCATGTTCAATATGTTGCCTCTAAGTCTGTCACAGGCCTATGTTGCCTGAACACAAAGTTCTACTTCTCCAACACACAAGGCCAAACAAGAATTAACGTGATATAGATGTTTTTTTGACACTGCAGCTGCAGGTCACGAGCATATTTGCAATCCTCTGTGCTAATCTTTGGTTACTTTCCCACAAATACCCTTAGTGGTAATGCTCCGATGGGTGCAGATTCTGTCCTGTTTACCAGACAAGGAAAGAGGAAGTAAAATTTCTTAAATCAGGCTTTCTGGTCTCTGTAAATGTAAAATGTCAGCAAACTGTGGGTTCTGATGCACAGGGTGTGGGCTGTGGAAGAATCCATCACCAATAAGACTCTTCTAAAACCTAATTGTAGTTAAGTGTAAAAGGAATGGTTTCCCAAGTCTGCTGTGTAGGATATTAACCCTGTAATACCTCTGGCCTTCCTACCTCACAAGTCGTTCATGCACAGGCCAAATATTTCAGTTGTTTGCATATCATACTCTACACTGCAGCTGCTTAAAATAGACTTCTGAATTCCTTTCATAAAGTACATTAATTTTGTTTGGGTCTTGTTTTTATTTCTGTGGTGTTTTAGTTTTTTTCCCCTCAGGCTACCATTTGACAGGGTTTCTCAACATTTCTCTGTTGGAACTTCCACTTTCTTCTTCCCTGAAACTCTGTTTCTGTCAGAGGGTCCATAAAGTGTTGAGTTATTGTTTGTTTGAGTTATTGTCCGAGTGCTTTTCATCACTTTATTTTTTTAATGAGAGGTTTTTTAAAAAATGTGTTTACAGAGCTGCTTCTTGGGAATAAGTTTGCAAACCTTGCAGGACACGAGTGTCTGGATCTATTCTTGAAATACTAATGGCCATATTTGTGAAAAATAATGTCAGGAGCTGCTCTCATTGAGCTCACAGGCCTGGAAGCACACATGAAAGCAATGTTGTATGTCACAGAAACCATAGAATCAGAATAATTTTGGTTGAAAAGCACCTATAAAATCATCAAGTCCAATCATTATCTAACTCCGCCAAGCCTGGTGCAAAACCATGTCCCTCAGCACCACATCTCTGTAGCTTTTCAACACCTCCAGGGATGGGGATTGAACCATTGTTAAATGTTCAGCCAGGTCAGAGTTTAATTGTAAAGGATATGTTAAAAGTGGGTTTATGTCCTAAATAATGGACAGGGTCTGGACCAATCACCTTTAAGACTGCTCTGAAACCTAAGTTGTAAGTAAAAGTAAAAGGAATAGTTGAAAATAGTTGAAAAACTATTCCTTTTACATTCCTTTTTAGAGGAGGGCCACAAAGATGATCAGGGGGTTGGAGCACCTCTGCTATGATGACAGGCTGAGGGGGCTGGGGTGGTTCAGCCTGGAGAAGAGGAGGCTCCAGGGAGACCTAATAATGACCTTCCAGTACCTGAAGGGGGCCTACAAGAAGGATAGAAAGAGACTGTTTACAAAGGCCTGCAGTTACAGGACAAGGGGCAATGGCTTCAAACTAGAGAAGAGCAGATTTAGATTGGATGTTAGGAACAAGACCTTTACTATGAGGGTGGTGGAACACTTGAACAGGTTGCCCAGGGAGGTAGCTGAGGCCCCTTCCCTGGAGACATTCCAAGTGAGGCTCGACAGGGCTCTGGGCAGCCTGGTCTAGTTGAGGATGCCCCTGTTGACTGCAGAGGGGGTTGGAATAGATGACCTTTGGAGGTCCATTCCAACCCAGACCATTCTATGATTCTAAATTAGTTTAAAAACTGAGGTAAAGTCACAAAGATAGTTTTGAATCCTTGAGGAGGTGTCTGTGTGACAGGATCTGAAGCAGTGACAGAAGATGAGGCCCTCTAGAGGGAACAGCTTCATTTCTTACCTACCAGAAAAGAGTCACTTGAATGACAATCTCATAGAGTTAAATGTTGCCTCTTTCTCAGGCTCAGGGTGACCCCCAGTGGCAAACTGAACCATCACCATTTCCTGAGAAGAATTACAAGTGCTAGAATACAGACAACAAATTTTACCTCTGAAGAAAGCTGACCTAGATAATCACAGCAGCCCAGCCCATGCAAGAGCTCCTTACAGGTCTGTGCAGGCTGGAGAAGAGAGGTCAGGAGGAGCCCTTCCTCATGGTAGATCCTGCTCTGGATCAGTGGCTGTTGCTCTGTCCCCAGCAATATTGGTTACAAAGAACAATCCTGGTTTTCAAGCAGCAAGCCAAGAAGTACAAGCTGAGCATTTTCTCATCTTCTGTTCACTGTTTGCAGGGGTTTATTCTGATGACTCATTTTCTGCTGTACCTTCTGTTTGTCACCATGGCACAGAGAATGGGTCAGAGTCTTCTCAGTGCTGTCCAGTGAGAGGACAAGGATCAATAGACACAAACTGGGACAAAGGAAGTTCCACATCGCCATAAGGAAAAACTTCTTCACTTCGAGGGGGGCAGAGCTCTGGAACAGGCTGCCCAGAGAGGCTGTGGACTCTCTGTCTCTGGAGGCATTCCAAACCAGCCTGGATGCGTTCCTGTGTGATTTACTCTGCCCTGGCAAGGGAGTTGGAGTAGATGATCTTCAGTGGTCCCTTCCAACCCCTATCATGCTGTGATTCTGTGATAGAGTAGGTGCTCACCGAGGTGATCTACTAGGTCCTTTGCAGCAACAGACCAACATTCTGATGCAATTACCTCAGCAGGAGTGGTAAGTGTTGAGATGCATAGTGAATTCAACTGGGCTCACTCTGTTTAGGCATCTGAAAAGGTGTAGAAGAATAAAAATCATTATTGATCGTCTCTACACATCATCATCTCTCAGTAAGGCCTGCAGATGTGCCTTGAGGGGAGCAGGTTTCATGTGCATGGATGTGTTGGTTGCACTGTCTGCTCTGGCATTCTGGCCTGAGCAAAGGCTGTGGGGAATTGGAGAATCATTTTGGTTGAAAAAGCCCTTTAAGATCATTGAGCCCAACCATTACCTAACTCGACAAAGTCTGGTGCTAATCCATGTCCCTCAGCACCACATCCATGCAACTTTTCAACACTTCCATGGAGCCTTTGAATACCACCGCCATGGGGAGCCTGTGTCAATATTTGACAATCTTTTTGGTCAAAAAGTTTCTTCTAATATCCAACCTAAACCTCCCCTGGTGCACCCTGAGGCCATTTCCTCTCATCCTCTCACTTGTTACTAGGGAGAAGAGCCCAACACACACCTGACTCCAACTTCCTGTCAGGAGTTGTAGAGACTGAGAAGGTCTCCCCTCAGCATCCTCTTCTCCAGACTACACAACCCCAGTTCCCTCAGCTGCTCCTCACCAGCTCTGTCCTGCAGACCCTTCACCAGCTTTGTTGCCTTTCTCTGGACACATTCTAGCACCTCAATGTCCTTCTTGTAGTGAGGGCCCAAAAATTGACCCCAGTACTCAAGGTGTGGCCTCACCAGTGCTGAGTACCGGGGGATGATCACTTCCCTGGTCCTGCTGACCACACTGTTCCAGGCCAGGCTGCTGCTGGCCTTCTTGGCTGGCCACTGTGCATGCACTGGCTCATGTTTAGCCGTCTGTTGGGAGCAGGCCTGACAGCCGTTTTGTGAGATATCAACAAAGCAAACTGGTATGGTTTGGAGCTCCAGACCTGCCAATGGACTGATTAGAATGCCCTAATTCTAAATGAACTCTTTTGTGTTTGCCTCTAAGAACCCTGCTGGGCACAGCCTCTCTGTGGCACAGGAGCCAAAAGCAGCTCAGGTGCCTACAGGCCATGCCCATGGTGCCTCCTGCCATGCCCTGTGCCTGCCCTTGCCCTCGGTCCCATGTGGGGCAGGTACCTATGGGAGGGTTGTGCCAAAACCCCAGGACAGGAGCTCCAGCATGCTGCCAGGAGCCAAAAGGGATCCCTGGGCACACCTCTGAAGCTTGTAGCTCCTTGTTGTACCACATATGGCAGCAGGACCACAAACCATACTCTGTGGGTTTTATTAAGAAGTGTAATGCATAGGTGCTGGATACTCAATACAGAAGGAGGGCTGTACAGTACACAGCTCCCTTCACAGCTTGACATGACAAAATGTCATTACTGAATTCCCATCGGACTACCAAAGTAGAAACAGTGAAAGTACATCAAACATTAACATTTTTAGTAAGAAAAGATTACCAAAATGTCTCTGCAGCTGCAAGTTATAGTAATGCAGGCTAGAAACCTTTACACATCTTATTAGCTTAGAAAATATATGACATTTTATTAAAAAAATATATTCTGCATAGTTTATGCAAGTATTAAAAGTCAATAGAATTGTCCCTGCTGTATGTGCAGGTGGGGAAATGCTAAGCAGAGAGGTTATTTTGACCCTCTGATATTTAAAATAGATCACAAAAGTGCTGAGATCTGTAAAAAAACACAACAAAAACTGGTGTAGCCCTCTTAAGATATGTAGAATGCTTGGTAATTTTTTTTAAAAGGATCTGTATTCATCTATGCATTGCTAACCTTGGCAGAGCCAACAAACTTGGACAAGGTATGGCATGAGAAATAGGACTTCTGAATGTGTGTAATTAAATAATCCCCACATATCAAATATCTGCTTAGATTTTTTTCTCCTTTGTGATTGTCTTAGAAACTATTGAATTATTGTTATCAAAGTTGGTTTGAGTTGGAAGGGACCGCCAAAGGTCATCTAGTCCAACCTCCCAATCAAGTGGCATAAACAGGCACCTTTTAGAGCAAGGGTTATTGCCTGTTGCACAATGCACAGTGCACTACTGGGAGAGAAAAAGGTGGCTTGTTTTAGATACACATTTCTGCAGGATTGGGGTTTTCTAGTTTTATATCTAAACTGGCTGCTCTTCAGGACCAAGATGGAAGAATTTGCTTTAAAGAGGATTTAGTGATGTATATTTTAAAATTACAGGATACCCCTCAAATCAGATTTTGCTACAAGGAATCCATGAGCCAGTTAAGATGTAAATTCACATTTTCAGCTGAAAGTGTTTCTGACTTTTTTGACATCCCATAAAAAGACACCACAGACACAACTGATAAATCCTGTAAGCAAGGCATTTACATGAAATAATCTCAAATATTTGTATTTCTTAATTTCTGATGTCCTAAATCACAAGGCATGTGGATAAAGATTTTTTAAAGTTCTGTTGAATCTCCACTGTATTTGTCACCACCATTAATATACATATTCTAAGGAAAAAGTACATAAGCTAATGAGTGAACACGATTCAAGTCTCCAAAGTAACTATGTTACAAAAAAGGTCTGATTTTAGGGGACTCGATTTTAGGTTTATCACTAAAAAAAAAAAAAAAGACAACCTTTTGTGAAAGCCTTAAAAGAGAATCATAGAATTACTAAGGTTGGAAAAGACCTTTAAGATCATTGAGTCCAACTGTAACCCAACTACAGTGACTATTGTTCATGGCATTGGAAGGAAGTGCTCCTTAGGGAACATCCCAAATTCTGTGCATTTATTAAACTGAAAATGGGACCAGTTACCATTAAGCTGTATATTTTTATAGGATCTTATCTGTTGTGGTTTTTTTAAGCCTAGAATATAACACGGAATTGTTTTCGTCCTGGGACCCTCAATGTCTGGACACTTGTGACTGATGCTACAGAGGCTCCACACAGCCACCATCAGTGATACGTCTGCAGTTATGGAACTGCCATTGACACCTAGTGCCTAATGAAGAGGCCAACTCTGCTTCCACTGGCAATAAAAACTAGCCAACAGAAATCCCAATTCTGGAACATCTGCTTTTCAGTATTCTCTTCCCTGCAAGTCCCTCCATGTTGGTAACAACCCAGCCCAAAAAAAAAAAAGAGACCAGGTCACCTCCCAGGCTTTTTAGCTCCTGAGATAGGCAGATGAGCAGCAGTTACAAGACAGATCTGGCATGACCCCCCTCAGTCCTACCCAGGAGACAAGGCTGTATGATGCTCTAACAGAGCAGAGGGATTTTCCTCACAAAAGCTTTGCAGCAATGTTCCTGGTCTTGCTTTCCAAGTCTCTGATCTCCTCTTTGTAAACGACATGTTCAGGGCTATGTCCCTACAATAAAACTGCAGGTCCATAGTCTCCCATATATATAATACTTTGTATTTCACAGCAATTGTTGCAGGAAGATTTTTCTCTAGGCAGTACAAATCCTCTAATTCTACAGGTACATGGATGCCAGCAGAACAGCTGGTAAACTCTTATCACCGGGGGAAGGCTCTTCGCACTCAGACTCTTCCATCTGCAAGATGATTTCAGTCTGCTGTTAGGCTCCCCATGATGCAGAAGCACAGACTACCTGCTCCACAAGCTCAGATACACCCACGCACAGATGGACACTTCTCCTGCCTCCTGGAGACCTTGACAAACTCCTCCTCCCCTCACTCATCCATTTGCCTCTGCATTTTCCCAAGAGAAACAACAAAACCCTGACTTCAGTAGGTTTAGTTTGCAGGGAATGGTGTTTACCTCACCTACGGGAAAGAAGGCAGCACTGGTGCACAAAGAGCCTGGAGAAATACATCCTGTTTTCTGGCACTGTCACAGAGCCTGCCAGCTAATAAAGACAGAAACCTACCTTTCAGTGGGCTCCCAGAGACAGGAACATTTCTAGGGTCAACTGCAGGTTGTTTGAATTCTGTTGTTTTATCTATAGAGTTGTGTTTGTTGATTGATGTAGAAGTTAAGGCTTTCTGCTGTATTTTAACGCAGTAGAGATGCTGGCAGGAAAGCTCAGTCCACCTAACACTGAGACACTACCAAAGTGACAAGTCAGTATCAAAGGGATAATTTGGTTTAAGTTTTTATCCAAAACAGACTCAACCTATCATGGGATGAATTTTATATCTTATGCCATCTTCTCATAAAAATATTGTAAATTACTAATTTTAAATACAGATTAGAGCAACTTGGACACAAAGATTGCTGTTTTCTGAGGTACAGCAAAGAGAAAAAACAATTCCGAGGAAATGCAGGAGAGTGATTGTAAAGGGATTGTCTACATCCCTAAAATGAGGCATGGCAGGTTTCTAGGAATATCATCTAATGCCATGTCATAGAAGAGTATCTGGTTGTTCCAGCACAGCATAGAGTGTCACACAAGATCTTCAATTAACAAACCCACCAGGGAATGATGCAGTAAATCCAAGGATATATGCTACACTCTAACGCAGAGGACAGGGGACATTGGTTTAGATGCACAGTTATTATGTATGGACCAATTGCTGCCCACTTTTCTGGAGAGGGTTAAATGATACTATGACTCAAATCTTTCTGTAAAGTCATTGTATTGCTTCGATTTATTTCTACAGTGTTATTCCCTGCTTGGGCAGAGGGGATTTCCAAACCAGGTGCCTTTCTAAAACTGTTGCATTAACCATATTGCAGAAATCAACACGGTTGGAAGAGTCCATTCATTGCATTGTTGAGCATAAAAGGAGAGTGTACCCCTCAGAGGGCACATAAATAAAAGTCTCTGGCAAGGACTAGCATTTTGGATATTCAGTAACATTTACTACTTTATCAATATACGTTGGGTTGATTATATGAAGAAACCAACAAAAGCTGTTAGTTTACAAATTCCCTTATTCACAATGGAATACATTAAAGATACTGTCTGCAGAAAGGGGTTTGCTTAGCATCCCCCAGAGGAAGAAAAAACAAACAAACAAAAAATAATAAAAGTGTTCACATTCTTTAGGTCTGACCCGTGGCAAGGACATAGAAGGGTTAGATAATATGTTACTGACCATGTGTAAGCCTTTAATGGTATAAACTCAGAGATTCAGACCAGCTGAATCCAAATTAAAATGCGTGTGTAAAAAAAAAAAAAAAAAAAAAGTCAACAACCAAACAAAGTGTGACAGGAGGCAGGGAGAGAAGGACGTTCAGACGAGCATGTGGCGCTTTCTGTGCAGAGCAAGGTGGTCGGAACGTGAAAAGCTGCGGTCACAGTCTGGGCACTGGAAGGGTTTGATCCCTGTGTGCTTGCGGAAATGCCGCGTCAGTTCATCGGAACGAGCAAACTTCCACGTGCAGCCCTCCCAAGTGCATTTGTAGGGTTTCTCACCTGGAGGAACAAACACGGAATCATAGAATCATTAAGGCTGGAAAAGGCCATCGTGTCCAACTGTAACACAACTACAATGACCGCTAAACTATGTCCTCAAGCGCCACATCTACATGCTGCCAGGGACAGTGACTCCACCACCTCCCTGGGCAGCCTTTTCCAATGCCTCACCACTCCGCCAGTAAACGTTTCCCAAAATCCAATCTAAACTTCCCCTGGCATGCCTAAGATTTAACAGACTTAAGACACAAAGGCATCAGTTAAATATTTGACAGATTTTGCCTTGCCAAATTTCAACAGGCACTTTAATGCTTACTCAAAAGGCTCCAAGCAGCACTGGGCTGATGATTGCTCTGTGCTACAAGCTGTGTAGTTGAAGTTGACTGAACAAAAAAAACATTTCCTGCCACAACTTATTTATTTGTGCTGTGTTCTTCCCTCTGCCGTATTAGCACTTGTTTTGTCTTATCAACCTCAGAAGTGTGAAGGTTTGTGCATTTGTTCAAGTATTTCCAAAACCAGGACCTCATAATTCTCAATTAGTTGGGGAGCAAGGACTGGTGCTACCATTCAGCACAGTGGCAGAAATCTTGCTGTGGCCTCTTACCAGTTATTGTAGTATAATTAGCACTAATGTCACAAGTAGTTGTCCTGTGCAACTTGCTCTAGGTGAACCTGCTCTGGTGTGGGGGGGTTAGACTAAATGATCTCCAGAGGTCTTTTCCAACCCCTGCCAGTCTGTGATAGCGTGCATTTACAATCTCTCTCAGTCACTTCTTTCTAATCTGTGATTCTCCTCCTGAACACTGCTGGGCTGCCCAACAGCTAGAGGGCTTGGCTTGGTGTAAGACAGACATGAACTGGGCTCCATTTTACCTACAAGTGTGCCAAAACTGCTGGATGCCCACACATTCATTTAGCATGCCAAGAGGAATGATTCTGCAGACAGAAGAGATGGAGCTATGCTCACTGAGGCACTCTGAAAAGAGCATCAGTGGTTAGCAGCTCCACGTGAAGCAGAGGTCTTTGTATTTGGCACACAGTCCAGTGGGCTACTACCATGACAGTCTCAGTCAAATTCAGCAGTGATGTCAGAGGTGAGGTAGGGCAATTTGAACTGACTCAGTGTTTACAGGGTGTGCAGAATGAGTAACTTGGTAAGCAACTGGACAGAGCATGAGCAAAGGGCCAGTGAATGTAAAGCACACAAGGGTACACCATGATCCTGCTCTGGTGTAACAGTCTCGTGGGTTCTTCTTACTACATCTGTCTTTTGCTCAGCCTATAATTACATCCAGAACAATGCCAGATCTAACTTCTGTAGTGTAGTCATTTACACCTGTGGTCACCTGGCTATCAGCACAAACTGAAAGCCTAGGCTGCAATTGGAATAGAATCACAGAATCATTTTGGTTGGAAAGACCACTAAGATCATCAAGTCCAACCAGTACCTAACTCTACCATGCCTGGTGCTAAACCATGTCCCTCAGAACCACGTCTCTGCCATTTTTAAACACCTCCAAGGACAGGGATTCAACCACCTCCCTGCAGAGCCTGTTCCAGTGTTTGAGAACCCTTTCAGTCAGGAAGTTTCTTTTAATATCCAACCTAAACCTCCCCTGGTGCAACTTGACGCCATTTCCTCTTCTCCTGTCACTTGATACTAGGGAGAAGAGACAAACACCCACCTGGCTCCAGCCTCCTTTCAGAGCAATGAGGTCCCCCCTCAGCCTCATTTTCTCCAGTCTAAACAAAACCAATCCCAGTTCCCTCAGATACTCCTCACCGGCCCTGTTCTCCAGACCCTTCACCAGCTTTGTTGCCCTTCTGTGGACCCACTCCAGCACCTCAATGTCATTTACCATAGACCCAAAGAAGAAAAGCATAGCAATGCTCAAACCTGTATGGGTTCTTCTGTGAGCTTTCAGATGGGAGCTTTTAGTGTAGACTTTGTTGCAGCCTTCATAATCACATCTATGTATCCTGCGTTTTCTTTGTGTGTCTGGAGATTCCACAGGTAAAGGTCTCTTTCCTGGCTGAACTATAACTGAGGGGTGATTCCTGCAAAGTCAGATTGAATGTTAAAAATGAAAAACATTTTGCAGAGCAAACCTCAGCTAATATGATTCATGACAGAGCTCTTTATTCACTACCACTCTGTCTCTTGGCAGGAAGAACAACATTACATGCATGTCGAAAAATTCAAGAGGGTTTAGCAAATTCTGTGTATTCGAGCAGTAATATTTCTAAGTGTTTACTCACTTTGTGGCATGATGTAGCCATTTTTACTACTCCCTAGCTTTAAAAAAAAAAAAAATTCAAAGGGAAAAACCCTTCCAAATTGCCGTTTTTCAGTCAAAACCAGATTTCTCAAACTCTCAGTTCACTCTTGTATTCAGTTCCAACTTTTCTCCCTTCCTTCAAAGGTAATTAATTCACTTGTAATTGGAAGCAGCTATTCCTTATTACTAAAGAAGTTATGTCTTTAGGGTTTCAAAGCAGAACTCAAATCTTTATTGTTCCAGCCACTCCTTCAGAGAGTAATTAAGAATTTCCTGTTTGGTGCTGGCAGGAGGGTGCGGCCTCCCTATACCACTGACGTCAGTTCCTAAAAGTAGAGTTCAGCCTGCGTGGCACACCCACAGGATGTCTGAAGTTGTCCTTCCACCTTCATAAACATAATTTCTAGCTTTTGAAGCCTACAGGTACACTGCAGGTAAGACATGTACTAACCACACATGGACTGCTGTAACAAACAAGCAAACAAACATTTATGCATGTAAAAACACATTGAGCTTGTTAAAAAGTGTCACTGGCTGTGGATGCTTAGGTATGAACACCACTCCTACTGCAGAACTGGGAAACACCTCAATTCTTTCATCCATCGCTATGTTAGAAAAGCAAGCAAGTTTGTTAGAAAGGTGAGCAGCACAAGACGTCTCACAAAGCTGCATTTTTCACCCTGTTAGAAGATCTGAATCAGTGCTTTTAACCTATTTTTTAGCTTTTAACCAAAACCTAGTATATAATGTACAGATACTACCATTCCTTGTCACAAAAGCATCTTCTCCACATGGCAGAAATAAGCTTTTTAAAACTCCTGTCTTTTCTCAGCTGCTTTATTGCACATTTTTAATGGATGGAATTACATTTTGTAACTCTAGGTTGTATTAGTTACTTAAACCATGTTCCTCTGGGGCCTCATTTTCAGAAACACTCAGTATGTAATTCTCTAAGCAAAGCAAAGGGCATGTGCTGAAGACAGAAAATCTTGTGTATGGTTTAACAAGTGGATTATCTACTCTCTCCACAGAAGCAGAATTACTGATGTGGGTGAAGTTTACTTATGTTATTAATTCCTTTATTAGAGCTGCAAGCTTGAAACTGGGAACTAAATTCTCTCCCTTGGGTGTTTCTGTGGCTGTTGAGTGATATATTCTTCAAATGCACATCAAATCTACCTAAAAATATTGCAAAGGCAGGAAGCCCCAGGTGGTAATGTTAGGACATAATTGCATACACCCTTAATAAGAAAGGCAGGCCTTTAGCTCCCAAAGAAAGGCTTCTCTACAGCAGTTTTAAAGCTGTTGCATATTAATCTTTTTGCAGAAGCTTTGGCTTAAGGCAGCAAGCAAATTTGGTTTAAATCCCTATGTGTGGAGGCTCATCCTGGATATGGTAACATGGAGGCCTTCACAAGAAAGACACTGAGGTGCTGGAGCAGGTCCAGAGAGGGACAACAAAGCTGGTGAAGGGTCTGGAAAACAGGTCTGGTGAGGAGCAGCTGAGGGAACTGGGGTTGTTGAGTCTGGAGAAAGGGAGGCTTGAGGGGAGACCTTATTGCTCTCTACAACTCCCTGAAAGGAGGCTGGACCCAGGTGGGTGTTGGTCTCCCTAGTGAATGAGTGATAGGACAAGAGGAAATGGCCTCACATTGCCCTAAGGGAGGTTAGGTTGGATTTTAGAAGAAATTTCCTGGCTGAAAGGTTTCTCAGAGACTGGAACAGGCTCTGCAGGGAGGTGGTAAAATCCCTGTCCTTGGAGGTGTTTAAAAACTGTAGAGATGTGGTGCCGAAGGACATGGTTTAGCTCCAGACTTGATAGAGTCAGACAATGGTTAGACTTGATCTTAGATCTCTTTTCCAACCACAATGATTCTATGGTTCTAAGAACATCCAGAAAAAGGAAGCAAAGGACAGTGTCTCTACAGGGTTTGCAATGGTTTTCACTCTAAAAGTGTGTAAAAACTGCACTGAGAATTTGCCTCATTTTACACTTAGAGGCCAGGAGGCTGGGAAGGCTACAGAATGTTACCAATAACCAGACAAGGTGTGGCAGTTTCAAAAAATGGTTAAGGTGGAGTTGAAAATCAGAGGTAAATATTAAGTAAGTGTCAATAACAGAAGCCCAGCCCTAGTTCCTTCATTCCCTCTTACACAGCTAGGTATGAATTGACAGAAATAATTTAAGCATCACTCTTCAGTAGATGAGTATCTTCCTAAAAAATCCTATCACAATTTCAATAGCTTTTCCTCCTTCTTTAGCACACTAGCAACATGAGTGAAGAGTCTGACACTTGCACTGGCAAGAAAACACAGCTTTAATGAGACTTCTTACACTTGGGCAGAAATTATTACCTCAAGTTTGATCTTAGAAGTAACTGCATAGTTACATCAATTATTAGACCTACTAGACAATCCCTACAGTAATGTCACCAATGCACCTATCTATCTACACATATTTATACATACTTATTTATATATACAGACATTTCCTTTAGATTTTAGAAACTAATTCTTCCCCATGAGGGTGGTCAGACACTGGTACAAGCTGCCCAGATAACTTTTTGGAGGCACCAATTCTACAAGTGTTCCATGCCAGGCTGGATGGGGCCTTGAGCAAGCTGGTCTAGTAAGAGGTGCCCCTGCCCATGGCAGGGGGGTTGGAACTAGATGATCTTTAAGGTCCCTTCCAACCCAAACCATTCTGTGATTCTATGGATGCCCATGACAAAAACCTAGTACTAAAGCAAAATCAGTCAGTTAAAAATGTCTTAACAGTGCACTTTGGGCATTTGTAACTGATGAAAAATGAGTAAAAGCTACTGTCCAACTAGAGAGACTAAGGAAGCTGTGAGATAACAGGGAATTTTATAAAGGTTAAAGTCTGTCATCTTGTAACATGTGTGATTTGTATATGCATTTATTTAATGACTAAAAAAGATAAAAACCCTACCATTTACAAACTTTTTGCTGCAAATAAACACCGCAGAACGTGAACTTGGAAGGGCTGGCTTTAGGAAGGAGCAAGAGCTGCAGCCAGGAAGCAATGTGAAACATCACAGGTTCTCCTTAAGATGGGGACATGGGAAAACAGAGGACATGCTTTGGAAACAGACTCCTCAAATATTTTCTTGTGATAATGCTACCTACAGTTTACATCAAATTTTGTTTTCTTTGCTCAGCGGATGGGTTTCCTGTGAAAACTGGACTCACTGGGAAATAATTGATGTAAATCACTAATGCAGGTGTCAAGGCTGCAGAAGTGTCAGCCCTGGAAGGGTGTGGTATCAGCCAAGAACAGCACTTACTGGTTTGCTCTTGTTGAAGAAGCCTAACAAAGAACAAATGTAAACTGAACCAGCTGCCAGTCCTGACCTAGCAGAAGTTAGGCCCAAGTACATGCAAACCTGAGTCCCTTGTGTGACAGGTCCTTTATGGAAGGTAAGTAACCACCTACTAAACACAGAGGTTTACTATTTTACTGTGTATTTATTGTAATAAGCCACAGAAGGTTATTTTTAAATAACCACCATGGTTTATGAAAACTAGTAGTTAACTGCAAAGAGTCTGCATTCTAGAAGCTGCATCTAATCTGGTTAGAGACTTGAAAACCAGGAGGGGTTCCCACAAGAAGGCTGTGCAGAATGTAGCTAGCCCTGGAGCCATGGTGTGCCTTCTAATCTCAGAAGGGTCACGAGCAGGAGGAAGGGGCTGCCTTCTGAAGGACGTGCCGCAGACAGCCCATCTGATGCTTTCTCTCTCTCTCTGAATCACCCCGCACTCACACACTGAGTTTGGGACTCTGGCTTGGAGCCCTTTTTCCTTACTCTAGGAGGTGAGGTCTGGGTACAACTGCTGTGAGGGTGAGCAAGAAGCAAGGGCAGAATGGATTCTGAAGTCATGTACCTCAGGACTGCTGAAGGATGTGCCAGGATCCAGGCCGTGCCATGATTTTGGTAACCTGACAGAATTTTTCCCAGGAAGAAGGGAAATGGAAGAGTGTCCTCAGGTACTTCCTGAGAAATTATTAGTATTTCCTATTATAAAGTTTCTGCCCCAGACCTCACTTGTTCCAGCCCTTGTTCTGCCTTCTGCAAAGAGGACTGTTTTAAACCCAGTTAGATCTGTGCTCCAGTTCATGCAGCGGCTTCAGTAACAGTTGTACCAGCACAATGAGTTGGTACCAGGGTGGAAACAAATGGCTGGGAGGAGAGCAACCTTCAGGAACTATTTGAGCTGCCAAAAAAACCCCACCCAAGGAACAATGGCCTCAGGTAAACATGGAATTTCACTGGATATAAAAAGAACTTCTAGGCCTCAGGGGGTTCTTTCCACCAAGGAAACAACATTTTCTAAAAGCAAAGAGATCCTCCAAGAAAAGAAAGTCCCAAAGAAAGGTGTTTAGCTAATATAAATGGAGAGATCAGTATGAAATGTCTTTACAGTTTGCTTGCTGCTGGCTTTACACACACAGGTATCACTGGCTTGTTGGGAGTCTTACTTCCAGTAAATTGGAGGATTTGCACCAGCATTACTTTAAAATGCATTATATAAATGGCAGATCTATGTGGTTGCAGCTCCTGTATTACTAAAGAGGAGGGCAAAAAGAGTATAAATCACATTTCACAGTGGCAGTAGAGGGGGGATGGATGTTTTTCTGTATTTTATCCCATGTTCTAAAGCACAACAATGCTCACACCCCTCAAAACTGCTAACTGCTGCAATGAACTGCTTTTGATTTTTTTACTGATCTTGGGACTACTGTTAGCTACTTACTCTTGCACCATTACTTGCTGGGGAGACAACGAGGTCATCATTGGAGGTGACAGTTGTTCAGGATAGAAGTCAGTCTTTGATGGTTCACTTCCTGGCTCTACTTTGATTGTTTTCTTCAGTGTAGGCTTCTCATAAGACTCAATGACAGGCACTGTATGGGGGTGGGTAGGAGAGGGAAGGCAACCCATCAAAATTATGGAGCATTATGGAAATTAAAACTACACCTAAAGATACATAGTTGAAGCAAAATAAATCCCCCAGCTCTGTATTTAGTGCAATGATTTGTGCTAGAATACAAAATATTCCACTTTTAGCCTCTCTCCTGATGATACAATTCTATTCATCAGCCCAACTTTTTTATCAGTCCTAATCTCTGTAGATAAAAAGCTTTATTCAGGTATAAATCAGAATAGAGTATGGGGGAGGGTTGGACAGGATGACTGTTAAGAGTCCCTTCCAACATGATGCAATCTGTGAATCTGTGAACTTGCAGAGATTATACTGCCATAGTTATAAACTTGTCCTTACGGATAGGAGAAACTTTCTTCTCTGGGTCAGCTGCCTTATTTGATGTTCAGGTGAGATATCTGGCCTCTTAAATACCTCAGCAGAATTTGCCTGTCTTTGTCCAAATGAATACTTATATCGTCATGACCTTGGTAAAGTTGGTACAATATTTACACATTAGATTCTATGCCTGCATGCTTTAGAAAAACAGGAATTAAGTTCCTTTCTCTAAAAGGTGAAAACCACCCAAAAAAAGTGCTTGGATATACAGTTATTTTCTCCAGGATGAAAAGAAAGAAAAAGAAACTCTCACAACACCAACCTGGCACACTACTTGGAGTTTCCATCTCATCTGCAAGGACTGTGGACACCATGATGGGCTGTTGAAGATGGGGAGCATACATAAAAGGAACTGGCTGGACCACAACAGGCTGTATAACTGGGAGTATTCCAGGGCTTCTCAGTCCATGGCGTGAAAGAGCAGCAGCCATTACAGGTGGGATTGTTATTGGCATAGAAATAGGCTGTACTCCTGGAGGGGAAGGTGTGAATTTACTGAGAGGTGAGCTGGGTGACGACAGAGTCAGTCCAGGTGAAGTTCTCCTATGCACAGTCTGGAATTTTAGGGGTGAAGGAGAACTTCCAGTTGAAGATGGTGAGCTGCGTTTGTTCACTGTAAGGTCAACTGGCTCCATCTGGATTCCATTTGATAGTCCCTCGGGGTTTGAGTAGAATTTGTTGTGCAACATGCTCGGTGTAGAATAGATGACGCCGTACTTGTTTGGCTTCATCTGGTCCATGTAATTGGACGGGTATGACTGTCAGGAGGGGAGAGGAAAATAAAGGAAATAAAATCATAAATCAGCACAGACACAATCACTGCTGAAAAGGAAAAGCAGCTAAGAACCAAGTTCCAAGAAAACACTTTAACGTACTTTCTAAATAAAAGTGAAGTAAATAAAGCTTAATATTTCACACATTTGAAGTTGTTGCAGGCCCGCTTCCCCAAATGTTTCAGAAGCAATGTAAAACAGATGATGAAGACAAATCCTCAAGGCTTATTCAACTCTTTATTTCCCTTAAAACCTGCTCTCCATACACTACGCTGCACGTTAATTAAGTGACCTGGGACATTCATGGTACTATGTCAAGCATTTAACTATATACTGAAGATCACAAAGTCAACCAAGAGCAGAGTTAAACTGGACTGAGAATTGCAGTAGGTTCTATCCAACTGCTTAAGTAATTGGAAAACAATCATCACTAAAGCACAGAATTGTGTATCTGAACTCTACAAGCACTGGGTGAGAAACTCAAGAGTGTAAAAAGGTAAATTCTAAACATTTTGAGTTTTTTAGTCTTTAGATGTTGTAAATTTTTTAAAATAAATTGCTGTCTCTGGATTCTAGGTAGCAATTCTTTGGCACCAAAAGGATTTTGATGAGTGGGATTTTAAAAAAACGTGCAGAACAGTAGAAAGTGAAACAGATTAGAAGTCTAAAACTATTCTGATACAATAATTTCCATGACATTTCAAATTTTTTTTTCCTAGAGATGAAACTTCTAGCAGTACTTCAATCAAAATCATTCTAATGATTAAACAACAAAGCATCTCCAAACTGTAACCTTTCTATATAAACAGTAATTCTCTTTCAACTCTTCAGGTTACACCAGGTATGTGCATTGAAAAAATACCAAGCTACTAACATATTGTACACAGAACTCTAAACTAGAGAAGTAAAACGTATTTAGAGAAGCAATTTCTTTCCAGAATTAGAAAGAAAATATTGATGTTTTAAAGAAATGATTATTTTAAGCACTTTGTATTTCACTCCATATGCCTTACATTATTTTGCATAGAAGGTTTCCATTGTTGTAATTAAGCTGGCACAGATTTAACACTAGCTATTTTTTTCTGGCAGTTTGGGGAAGGTGAATTCTTTTTCTAAACTTTTCCTCCTTCTGCAATTTTAATCACTATGTTTCTACCTGAAATACAGATAAAAGTTCTCCTAGAAAAATGTGGTGTGACATATTATCTGTGTTGGGAAGTAAAAGGGTAAAAAAGTTGATTAGGATGCTAGAACAACGATAAGGAAAATATGTGTTACCAATCAGAAAGTGTTGGGTGGAAAACAGTTTTGCTCCACTATCAGTGGAGTATGGCTGAATCCCTGTTTGTTTGGAGTAGTCACACAGAGGTCTATCTCCTGTTTCTGCAGTTAAGCTTCCTGTGTCTTTGAGCGCAGCAAGTTTCAGTTACTAGCTCCCTGGGACACAGCAACTGCCATTAGGTTGGTATGAAGCACTGCTTTCCAATTTGGTACACCACTTCCTCCTTTCTTCCCCAGGGAAGCAGACAGAGCCCCCTGGGGAATATGGGATGGGAGAGCAGGGAAGATTTCCCAGTCTCTCCCTGTAAATAGGGAGCATTAACAATAGCAAACAAACAAAAGCCCAACTACTCTCTTTGGTTTCCTAAAAGCCACCAAGTGCAGGAATGACAGTCATAGAATGCTATAGGTTGGAAGGGACCTTTAAATATCATCTAATCCAAACCCCCTGCAGTAAGCAGAGACATCTACAACCAGATCAGGTGGCTCAGAGCCGTGTCCAACCTGGAAGCAGAAGCGTACTTCACAGCCTGTGAGAGCAATCTCTTCTCACCTGACCTAGAAGTTATGCCTAGAAATATTGTGGTGGAACAATGGAAAACCAGGTATCATTGTTCTGTTTGCCTAAAATATTTAAGCTGATGCATCTTCCTTGGATTTCCACTGTGATAATTAACAGGGAATGAAGGAGTTTGGGATTAAAAAAAACACAACAATTTCCCCCTTTTCTCTAAATTCTGCTTTCCTAGCCATCCCTGTGCAAAATGGGACGTCACTACAGCAGATCACTATAAAGATTTGGGATTGTATTTCAACATACATTCCTTTACAAACACCATCTATCTCTTTTTTTATATTTGATTATCATCACTTTCCCTCTTTAGGCCTCGGAAACCAATTCATTCCTTGCTCTCTGTCCATCATAAAAACAAGAGCAGTGAAATCACAAACTGGAAAATACATCAAAGGAACTTGTAATGATTTTGAGCCATATCCATGTGGGTCATACAATTAAATCAGTGAATTCGAAAGGTGAAACAACCCACTTTTCCTCTTGACAATTTAACAGGAGTAAAGACTGGCCAAGTATGCCACAAGCACCCAGAGAAGTGCTGCTTCCACCAGGGGATATTATCAAGCACTTATCTGATACAATGTACCTACTTCTGTTAAACTGCCTCAGTGAAACTTCTTTCTTGTATATGCAAAAAGATTTTGAAGCAATTCAACCCATCTTTTATAAACTATATAAGCTTATGAATGTGAAATTCAGCCAGCCTCTTGGGAAAACAGAACAGGTGAAGAAGCATCTGTCAAATCAGCATCATGTAAGAGGATGAATAAGAATTAATCCAAGTAGCAGCTAATGCATGAAAAAGCATTCCCACCACATGACATTTGTGTTCCAGTATACCAGGATGTTAACCCCTCATGTAGCACACAGCTGTCTTGACAAGCTGGTGAGACTAGTAGTCTGGAGACTGGTAGAAGGACAGCAAAAAACTATTTCAATTCAAAGAAAGATGGTAATGAATAAAAAAGCAATTTTAGCAATAACTGGCATTTGTCTGTATGTTTGAAAAATCCTAGCACAAATATTTAGGTAGGACTCAGATGACTCTGTCACTTGTTCATTAAGAACTATTCTAAAATGTAATGTTCAGTAATTCATGCTGTTAAGTGATGAAATGCTGTGGGTGCGAGCTTAAGTCATCTGAGAAGTGTAGGTAATCCTTTCAGCCACACCTCCTGAAATCCACTAGTGTCAAAACTTTAATTTGTTTCCCCTTCTTCCTCCCTAACCAATGAGATTTTTTCAAGACAGACTCGGCGGCTTCAGACAGTGAATGTTCAGGTAAAGTAAGGAGTAATTCCTAAGGGGTTTCATTGAGTTTGGCCTCTAATGATACTATCAGAATGGAAGTTATAACACAAACAAATCCTAATTTTTTATTTGAGTCATGTCAGCCTGCAGTGAACTGAATGCTGTGCTTAGCACCCCCAACGCATCACACCAACAATCCGGATTCTCTTTCCTTACACCTCCTAAGAAGAAAGTCAAGAAAACTACCAAACTCAGCTGTTGCTATCCTTTCCTGGGTTATCTCCACACCACAATCTCTTTAGAGGTGTCTCCAGAGCAGTTTCTGCTGCTGAGCTGCAGCAGCAGGCCTCCAAAGAAGCCACAAGATCAAGAACTGCTGGCGAAGGCAGGACCTTGAAGACTTGGGGATACAACCTGTGTGCGCGTGCAGAAGCTGAGTCACAGAATGGTTTGGGTTGTAAATTACTTTAAAGAGCATCGAGTTCCAACCGCTCTGCCATGGGCAGGGACACTGTGTACTAGACCATCTTGCTCAAGGCCCCATCCAACCTGGCTTTCAACACTTTCAGGCCCACAGCCACCACAACTTCTTTGGGCAACCTGCTCCAGTGCCTCACCACCTTCATGCAGAAGCCTTTCTTCCTTATGTCTCATCTAAATCAAGCTTCTTCCAGTTTGAAGCCATTATCCCTTGTCATGTCACTCCATGCCTTTGTCAAAAGTCCCTCTCCAGCTCTTCTGTAAACCACTTCAAATACTGGAAGGCTGCTTGAAGGTCTCCTTGGAGCCTTCTCTTCTCCAGACTGAACAACCCCAACTCTCTCAGCCTGTCTTTACAACAGACATGCTCTAGCCCCTCTGATCATCTTCAAGGCCCTCCTCTGGACCTGCTCCAACCACACACTGAAACACACATACACAGAAGAGAAGGGTGAGAGGGGATTTCATCGATGTCTATAAATATCTGAGGGGTGGGTGTCAAGTGGAAGGGGCCAGGCTCTTTTTGGTGGTGCACAAAAATAAGACGAGAAACAACAGGTACAAGCTTGAACATAATAGATTTCACCTCAACATGAGGAAAAACATCTTTACAGTGAGGGTGACAGAGCACTGGAACAGGCTGCCCAGGGAGGTTTGCGGAGTCTCCTTCTCTGGAGACTTTCCAAACCCACCTGGATGCATTCCTGTGCAGACTCCCCTAAGTGATCCTGCTCTGGCAGGGGGGTTGGACCCAATAATCTCTGCAGGTCCCTTCCAACCTCTAATGTACTGTGATACCTCAGCTCAAGGGAAACCAGACAGATCTCCACAAGGGAAACCTCACTCAAAAAATGTCCTTTCCTCTGGATTTTATTTTCCTTTCCTGCTTTTGTTTTGGTTTTGGGTTTTTATTTTGCATTATGCAGTAACAAAAAGGAAAACAGGAAGAGGATTTGGTCAAATGCTCTGAATAGTCCCTAACAGTTGTCAGAGGGATGATGCTGAGTTAGTTGTAAGAACACCCAAGATGACTCCAGAGGTCCAACACATTGCAAGTACCACACCTCTGCAAGGAGCACATGATATCTATCTAATAACCAACCATGTGGAACTACACTCTTGAAATGCACTTGGCTTAGAAATGCTCCCTTGTTCTTCCCATTGCAGTTTTTCCTTCATCTGCCAGTCTGGGAAGACTGCTCACTCCGCTCTTGCTCTGCCTGTTGAGGGATCTATCCTCTCCATGTTGCACACGCACACAGCTCTCCAGGGCAGGATCTTGTGTCTCTTGCACATCATCCCAAGCCCTTGCAGAACCTTCTTAGGGTGATGAAGGCAGATGTGAACAAAAGACACCTCAGAGTGCTTCCAGACTGAGTTCCTGTTGTTCAGGTAATGACAATTTTATTGTGAAAGTGGCTCACTTTCTGCCTTTGATACCCTTTGATGGCCTTTCTGACATTTGATACCATTAGATAACTGCAGATAATCACCTCTAATCTTAACAAGGTTAAGTGATAACTGTGATTGAAAGGACACTGGCCAATGCCAATGCTCTTTCTTAACCCAAATATTGTCATTTGTCAAATTTACACTCTCAGTGACAGAGCGGTTAATTTTCCTTCATTGCTCTCAAGTAAGTCCCATGAAAATCAAACTGTAATTTTAAAATCTATATAAAGTGAAACCCCAGAAAGCGTTAACAGCACTGAAGGAATCATACTGCTGACAGGTGCACTGAAATGATGATAATTATCCTACATTTTAAATAAAGCAGGAAGCAAAGTTTTCACTGGGAAGTTCAGTGCCTGAGTTTAAGGCACTTGAATTTATGCACACTTTTAGCTCATCAGCCTTTCTAGGGGTGTGGTTTCATGTTACACTTAATCTTGGTTTATTGCAGGCTACTGCTGAAAGGGGAGGTCCATTTCCTTTGTCCTCCCTCCCTCTTGCTCTGAAGATGCACAAAGTGAGTCAGATTAGTTTCCTGATCTGACCAAAAGAACAAGGATATTTTTGGTGAATTAGCAATTCTGACCATCCAGTGAGCTGATCCAAATCATTCTGCGGCCATACAATTGCTTCATGACATACCAAGGAGACGCAAAGCTGGAAATGAGGAAGAAAAGCCCCAACCTCCCCTTTCAGCAGCACCCTGCAGTTGAATAGGTGAAGTATGTATTACACATAAACTGCTTCCTAAGGCTGTTATTTCTCTGGCAGCCTAAATCACTACAATTCCCATTTTACCTAGCTACAAGTTTCTGCTGCTCTTTCATTAGACTTTGCTTTGAGGTGATCATATACACCAAGATGGCAGAAAATCCACCAAAGTCTCCCATTTCCCTTTTTCCCCCCTCATTCCTCTTCCACTGCCCTGGTTCACATGGTGAGGTAATGGATGTGGTTTATCCAGCAAAAAAAGCCAGTGTTTTTTTTTTGTCAGGATCAATTTTTCTGCTGTTGTAGAAAGCAGACTTAGCCCCAGGCCCATGTTGTCAAGACCACGAGAGAAACAGAAAAGGGGACAGGGAAAAGTTTTTCATTTAATTCAAAGGTTTAACACTGAAACCACAGGCTCCTGTCATTCCACTGTGAAGTCTGGCAACTCCGTTTCAACCTGTCTCCACCAGCAGCATGAGCTAGAGAGATCATATTTGCACTGCAGTAACTGAGGAGTACTTGGGTGTTCTCTTGGTGGAAGCACCAGCAGAGGTAGTGGGGCAGGGCATTTAGGGACAATAAGTTTGTATACTACAAAAAAAAGCTTTCCTAGAAAGTGTATTTAATTGGCTTGGGAGTAAAATACAGCTTCATGGCCTTTCCTGGCTTAAAGAAACCTTGGTATGAATGTAAAGATGTAAAAACTACAGAGTCATCATAAAGGGTAATTAACCTGTTTTCAAAGTCTTACCACTGAAACAGGATCCATGGCTTCTTGCTTGATAGGGACTGGGTCAAACATTAGCATCTTCTTTATCCACCTGTTCTGATGCCCCTGATTTCCTGGCCTACAAGATAAAGACAAAGCGTTAGAAATCTGCAGGAATTCCTCCATTCAACTTTCTGAATTGTAGAGAACTTACTATTTTGTCAGGTGAATGTGAATATTTATCCATCTCTAACATACCTTTGAAATATTTGACTTCACTTAAATATTGCAGTCATTGTAAGTTTAGTCTTTCCCAACTGCTATTGAAACAACAGCAAATCTGCTCACTTTAATGGATTTTTAGCATGCCTGTCAGCACACCAAGATTGCAGAAATGTTCACTTTCATTAGCTGTCAGTGTGTAAACACATCACAGTTTCAACGAGGCACTTCTCATCAGAATTACAACTTCAGAACAACCTTGTTTGTACAGGTGATCTGATTAAGGAGAGGGTATTTTAAGAGTCCTGACAGGGAAGTTGTAACTTTCATGTTCAGGGACATTGCGATGAATGCAAAATAAATATTAAAATCCAGGACTGATTTAAGAGGTACATTCAATGTGCTGCAATGAATTAATATTGAAAAAAATACATCAGTTATTTCCCTGAGATAATAGATTTACTGAAAATTCGAC
Organism: Indicator indicator; assembly: GCF_027791375.1. Taxonomy (NCBI): domain Eukaryota; kingdom Metazoa; phylum Chordata; class Aves; order Piciformes; family Indicatoridae; genus Indicator; species Indicator indicator. The sequence goes on from NC_072017.1 coordinate 7,066,215, forward strand.
AATTTGGGCACACTATGCAAACTTCAAAAAACCTGGTGGTATTCCATGTTTTTTTGTTTCTACAGTGTGTTCAACTTGACTTGCCCAAGTCTCAAACTGACTGAAATAGAAGTTATTTAGCACAAAACACGTCATAACTATCATATTAGATATTTGCCATGGTCAAGTTGGAAAGATGGTGTGAAGGAAAGAAGGAGATACCTTTTCTGGGCCAAGCCCTAAGGGTACAGAGTGAAAACCAAAAGAAGCAACGGGAAGTAGTTCTCAGAGAAACTTAGATGTTGGCAAGTGTTTATAAATTCCCAGAGGTATACATTATATGGATGATCTTGTAAGGAACAAGTTGTGACCAAACACCGTACAGTTCACAGTCCTGCCTAGAAGTGGTGTGACCTCTGCTGAGGACAAAAAAAAAAAAAAACCTCAAAAGCCCAACAATTCAATTTTGCCCAGTAGATGGCACTGGAAAGAAGCAAATCTGGCCAGAAGACACTTTCAGCCTGCGGAAGAAGGCTAAAGGCTCCACACCAGACTTCTATCTGTGCCCAGAAAGTTCTCCCAGAAACCAAAATAGGAAGGAAAGAGGGAAGGAAGGAAGGAAGGAAGGAAAGAGGGAAGGAAGGAAGGAAAGAAAGAAAGAAGGAAGGAAGGAAAGAGGGAAGGAAGGAAAGAGGGAAGGAAGGAAAGAGGGAAGGAAGGAAAGAGGGAAGGAAGGAAAGAGGGAAGGAAGGAAAGAGGGAAGGAAGGAAAGAGGGAAGGAAGGAAAGAGGGAAGGAAGGAAAGAGGGAAGGAAGGAAAGAGGGAAGGAAAGAGGGAAGGAAAGAGGGAAGGAAAGAGGGAAGGAAAGAGGGAAGGAAAGAGGGAAGGAAAGAAGGAAGGAAAGAAGGAAGGAAAGAAGGAAGGAAAGAAGGAAGGAAAGAAGGAAGGAAAGAAGGAAGGAAAGAAGGAAGGAAAGAAGGAAGGAAAGAAGAAAGGGGCAGTGACATGGGAGTAGTGAGATAGAAGGAGGGAGGGAAGAAATGAGGGAGGAGAGGGGAGAGGGGAGGGAGAGACAGAGGAAGGAGAAAAAGAATTTCTTCTAAATAGGCAGTCATACTCCCAAGCTATTCTTTTTGTCATTTTTGTTGTTTTAAAATTGTATTTGGACAGTTGCATGGTTGGACTCAATGATCTTAGAGGTCTTTTCCAGCTGAAACAATTCTATGATTCCTCAGTTCGTTACTCTTTTGCACCTTTTACACCAAGACAGTGCACGAAAGACACTTGATACACATTTCACATGTGGTCTGAGTGTTTCCGGAGAGGGCTCTTAAATGACTGTGTAGCAATCAGACAGACATAGACAACAGAAAGTGTATTGCACTGATAAAAGCAACAAGTAATTCTCCCTCCTTCTCAGATGCAATCATCTAAGAACAGCAGAGGGGAACGTTAATTTTATTGCTACATCACAGTATAGAAATGGAGCCCTTCTTTAATCACATTACTCTTTCTTAAGCAGTAGTGTGCCTTAAGCAGGTTCCTTTTCCCTATTTGATAGTGACTGGAAAGCAACTTTCAAGAAAGAAAAAAGAATAGATCACACTAGGTCCTGTCATTCCAGATCAGAGGGACAAATTATTACTCAGAGGAAACTGACAGAGCTGCTCTAGAGTCAATACAAACCCATCTCGGGCCTGTATTCAAAATTTAGCTCAGCAGGACACTCTCCTAAGACTGCAAACCAACTCACAAAACAATTCTCCTTGTATTTAAAAATAATGGTGCAAACTGATTGCTTGGACCACATTCACAAGTGACTATGTACATGCACACACACAAATGAAGCATGCTCTATCTACTAAGAAGTCTGTAGTTTTTCCTTGTCTATTTGTAAAATCATGCCTAATGACTCAAAAAAAAATCTCAGACTCCCTCTCCTAAACATCTGAGAAGGGGGCAATAGGGAAGGTAAACAGTCTTATCTGTGTCTATTACAGAGGAATGAAATAACAGTTGGGTTCTACTTTACACATAGATTCCATAATGTACTTGTCTGAAAGCTCACAAATTGTTTAGTAAATACAATTAATTTCTGGAAAATTAAAATATAGTCTCTCATTCCTGAGGTACTCTGGAAAAAAAAAAAACAGTGAGAAGACAACAATATATTCATACTAAGTGCATTAAAGAATAAGGGCCTTTGCCGTTCATGTTATTAGATCAACTATTTTGCATTAAAGGGGTCTTCTTCATGTGGGTTAAAAGAATTAAGAACGCATGTAATCTGAAACTAAATAATTAACTACAATCCGGTAGGCAAACATTCCACCCTCTTTTTTTTTTTTTCCTCTCCCTCTCTTTTTCTGCTAACAAGCCACCCAGTTTTACTTTCTTGCCTCCTCCCATTCACTCCACCCTGTGGATCTCTGCCAAGTCAGTCCAACTTGTCCAAACAGGACATGGCTTTTGATAAGATTTTGCTCACACCCTGTACTTCTGAAAGACAAATGAAGCAATTGGGTTTTGTATGCAAATAAGGACAGGTGCAAGGTAAAGTCGAAGCAAAGTCCCTCAGTATTTTCCTATATGAAATCCAGTAAAGACAGCAAGCCAGAAAAACCACAACCTCTGCTCTTATGGTCCAATATGCAGTAAAGTATCCCTTCCAGAAAGGAAGTTGATCATTGGTAGGGCTCACCACTTTATCAGGATTGAAGACTTCTCAATACTAACTTCCTTACAGGGATGGTTTCAAAGACTTAATTAAAAGTAAATGAAAACTTAAAGGTACTTAACGTGTATTCTGATAATAAGGACTTATACAGAATATTTACCCTGGATGAAATGACCTTCTTGCAGGTAGAAGCCTATCTTTACTGTGCATGGAAGCATGCATGGGCTTTGCTTTCTCAATCTTTTTGCCTGGGGGAAGCAAGGAATGCTGCTGCCCTGTGGTACAATGAGGCTTTGTCTAGAAGCTTCAAGGTATGATTGTTATTGTTGGTGTAATTACAGAATAATGTAATGATATCTGCTAAATTAGCACTGCATCAGTGCACTCTGCAAAGAGGCTGCAGCTCTTGCAGCACTGTTGGTATCAGGCAGCCAACAAAAGTCATGTGGCCAAAGCTCTTCAGTACAAGCCCTTTGGGACTTTGGCTGTTGTTCTGAAACTATTACTTCTGTGAGCCTCAAGTCAAACTTCCCCTGATATTAAAGGGAAGCAATAATATCAGAACGCTATCCACTGACGAATTCTAAATGGTAGGGAGGTTTTCTGAACTTAGGTGAGAAGTTTTCTTCAAGTGAAACCTTGAAAGAGAGTTTGACAGAGAAAAAAAACAGCTTCTGAGACCAGGATTCCCTGGAAAAGGTACAAGTTTTCCAGGGCTGTGTTTGCACTTATTGCACCAGCTGTTCATCAAGGCCTGAGTCAGCAAAAAAAGTGTTTCTAAACTTCCATTAACTTTAATGGGAAGTAAGCAAAAGCTCAACTGCACTGGGCCCCAAAATAGCAGCAGGCAAAGAAACTCTCCAGCTCAGTACAGCAGACAGCCTCAGTCAGAGCAAGCAAGAGCAGGGTAAGGAGCAAAGGCCCAGACACTGTGCTGGGGGAAGGCAAGGAAAGGGACCAGAACAGCCAGCCCATGAAGAACAAAGCAGGGGGAGAACCATGAGGAACCAGTACACACACACAGAAGTTTTCACTGATTGGCAGCCTTCTGTGTTTGTTTATTCACTGGATTTCCACTGGAAAATGGTAATAACTGTTGACAAAGAAAATGGTAACTGGGCAAAAATTTTCTGCTGAAAGTTTTCTTTGATGGGCATGAAGGAAAAGAATATTTCTATAGAATTCTGTTATTTAATATTTCAGACTATTTTTGCTTTATTTTATTGACTTGAAAAACTTTTACTTTCATCCTTTCAGAACTGCAAGCCAGATGGAAAATCTGAGGGGTTTTGTGTATCTTGAGCATCCTACCTTTGCTTACATCACATTTTTTTTGGCCTAGAACTGCTTTGACATAATTATTAATCAGGTGTTTAGCAGACTAATTAGTATTTCCATTATTATATATTATATGATAATACTGTTGCAGGCTCTTTGAAAACACATGGCTGGAAATGGCTTTCTTGTAGGTAAAAATTGTGGGAAAAAAAGTTCTAATAGTGCTCACTACAAAACTGTCTTCTCTGCAAGGGAAAAATGGAGCCCATGTAAACCCTGCTCAACCTTCAGTTCTACATTTACTGAACCTAAGGGAGAAAGAAAAGCTCCTGAGGTACTTCCATCAGACAATATTCTCCCTTATCAGAGCAGACTGGTTTCCTGTCTCAAGCTACTTCTTAGAAGGAGAAACTGTCTAGTAAGGATAAAAGATCAGACTTTTGAAAACAAGTGAAGTATGTGGAATGGTGTGATAATCATTCCCTTACAAACTGAACCTGGGGTTGTTCTTTTTTCTGGTTGCATTTTTCTTAGGAGGCTAATTCTGAACACAATTTAAAAGGAGAAATATACATCCTCTATACTTACTGCGAGGGAAGAATGACAAAAAATTCTGCTATTTCATGAAACTTAAGGAAACAGATTTAACGTTTTTTATAGTATGCGGAAGAACAACAAAAAAATCTAGTCCTAAAGAAAGGAAGTGTCCATTTATGAATAATGGCCTAAATGGTTCATTTGGATGAGGATTCGAATACAGGGCAAACGTCAATGACCTTCTACGTACCTATGAAGTGTTACAAAAATAAAACCCAAACAACAGGGAGAAAAGATGAATAGTCTAGTGAGTACAAATGAGAGAAGTGATCAAAGCAGCTTTGACTCTGTAAAAGTGCAAAGTCTGTCATGCCTTCATGTATCAGTTTGTTGGTAACACTCACTGACTGCATGATAGGCAGACCACGTGTTTGGATTTTGTTTTTTTTTCCATTCTGACTTAGTTTACTATTAAAAACCTGTTAGATCTTTATCTTTTCATTTGGCTGATCTACACTTACACTTTCTTCCCCTGGGAGATATCAACTACAGCTACAAAACCCTCAAAGGAAGCCTCAGCACCAAGTGAACCCTTAACAGGGAAGGGTTGAATCTCTCTTAAAACTAGCTCTGCCAAACTTCACATTCTGGATTGAAAGCAATGAAAACAGAAAGCTTCAATGCTGACAGCATAAAGGAACTCTAAAAGACCTCCTGTTAGCAGTGGTAATTAATATTAAAAAGTTGGTTTACAGAACTATTATAATTTTGATCTCAGCCTCTGATTTTGTAGAACTTCTGGCTACAAAAAGAGGTGTGAACCACAAAATTTACTGCATTTATTATACACCAGATTCCAATATTAAGTGCAGTTAAAAGCAACACTTCCTCTGGCATGGGAAAAAAAAAGAGCAAACGTGTTTGAAATCGTGTGCAAATTAACAAGACCAGAATTAAGATAACTAATTGGGTTCTAATGGATAAACTCATCCATGCTATTCCAGAACTAAGACAAAAACAACTAAGTAAACACAACTGAGAGTTACAAATGAAAATGATCAATCAACAACTTACCAAGACTGTGTGGCCAAATACTTCTTGTTTTCTGGATTTCTGAACAGACAAAAAACAAGTTGATGTGAGGATGTGCACATAATTCAGTGAAAATCATTTTTCACATACAATTAAGTCCTGAAAGAGGAAGTTTAAAGCATGTATTTTGGACATTTCTTTAAAGATACATGCAATGATCACAAACAGCTAACTTTTCAGCATCCAAAAGAGCAACAGCAGGAACTGAAATATTACTTAAAAAACGAATCAAATAAAAAAAAGGAGTAAAATTACAGGGTGACAGGATTTCAGTGCGTATAGAAACCATGCGTGTTCTGGCCCATAACTGACAAATAAGAATAAACACACATTCTTGTATTTTCATCCAGGGCCTGATTCAAAGATCACTGAAGTTAATGCAAGTCTTCCTCTTATTTTTCCATGAGCTTTGGCTTGGGTCCTTTAGAACTCTTCTTCTGTCAGATGCAAAGCAACAGAAGGATTTATGTTCTCTTTATGAATTTCCTCTTGATGTTTCTCTACGTCTGCCCGGAACAGGGTGGGGGAGAAGACAAATATAAAAACAGGAGTAAAAAAAATTATTTTTATGCCTTCGAAAACGTGAAATGTGGGAGAGCCATATTTATTCCAAAGAAAAGTGTGCCAGCAGTGCTTCGTTCTCCATATTACATCTGGAAGACAGTGAATCTTCTAGTCTGTATAAGGAGAAAATATCTATTCCTTCTTAACGTTGGCCCACACAGGTTGGGTAAGGACAGAAGCCAAAAGCCTCTTACTTCATTTCTCACACTCTTTTCACACCAGTTTAACTCCATGACTTTAACAGTTTTTCCAGATGGGCTGATGAGCAAACGAAAGCAAAAAAACTGGCTTACAGCTTTCTGGAGTATGAGTTTTCAGTGAAAGGAGCAAAGCTCTCCAACCCCAGAACTACAGTGGAGTGGAGGGTGTGCGTTAAAGGTTAACTTGGAGACCTCGTTATGACATAACGCAGGCATCTTAAGCAATACGAGTGTGCAGAGACATGATAACTCATTGGGTGGGGATTGGGAGTTGAGGGGCAGTGACAAGGGGCCTGGACGAGGCTACCGATCCGCCAGAAAACAGCCTGAAACAGGAAAGAGCACCACATATGCCACTTGGAATGTGTGACGCAAACCCCAGCCTTGAAACAAAGAACAGGAAACAGCTCTGCTGGCTGCGCTGGGGAGAAAGCACAGAGAAACATTTAGGCGGCCCTCCCTGACCCTATATTCATGAGCAGCTGGAGTCTTTTAAAACAACAACAGTGGGTGGAGGTGTTTGTTCATTGGGTGTGAATAAAAACACTGTCCTTATGCAGAGGACTTGCCCTATTTACAAACAGGCTCCCTTAACAGAAGGGAGCGGGAGATTTTTAGCCACCACAGGTCATGACGATTAGCTGAAACCTTCCGCAGGACCAGATGGTTTATTACTGTATTTACAGAATGCCAGTAGCTAAACAGAGCGACAGCTTTGTGACATCAAACAGCCAGCGCCCATCTGACAGTAAGCACCTTCTTTGTAGGCAGAGCTAAGGGAATCAGGCCACTGCAGGAGTGATTTGTGAAGTTGAGGGCTGCTCCTGGACACTGCTTCATTTTTTTTCAGCACCACTCAACAGATGAAGACTAAGATCAGTCAGTGCACCCAAGAGCATTCTCCTGACTGTCACGCACTTAGCCTTCGATGATCTCCAGAGGTGTCTTCCAACCCCTAGCATTCTGTGATTCTGTGCTCTACGTTTTGTATGCACTCAAGACTTCACCTCAGGACCTCATTTTCCCATGGATATAATATTTACATTTTTGAAGCACTCAACTAGCCAGCTGAATAAAGCTGACATCATGAGGCAGAGGAAAGGCACATCTTGTCTAGATGTCATGCAACAGAAAAACTTTAACGTGTTTTCCTTCAAAGCTGTGGCTTTGAATACTCTCTTTTACATACTCTGTCAGTTATTTATATACCATGGGTGGGAATCTAATACTATCCAACGTGAGAATGTGTTACAGCAAATTATGTGGATGAGTACTACAGCAGCACTAATAACTGCTGTGGGGTTTCCTGTCTGGAGTTTAACAACGCATGAGGTGACAACCAGGTAGTACAGCAACGTGTGGGTATAGATTTTACACCGATAGTATCAGTTCCTTACTGTCTTCATACTCAATATCTGCAAATATAAGTAATGTGATGCTTGTATAACCCCCATCTCTACTATCTCTGAGCCTTCAACTAATCTCACACATCATTATTTATCTGAAGACTTTTGCTTTTAGCTAAACAGGTGTTACCTAGGTCAAATCCTCACAGAAGCTAGGGGATCCCTTTCAGCTCTGCTACTTAGAGGAGATTTTGTTCCTTTTCTCAAGGAAGGCAGAGACCATTTAGTGTCTTATTTTTTTACCCTGGTGTGCAGAGAAAAAAGGGGGAAAAAAAGAAAAACAGAAAGTATTTGCCTGCTTGGGAAAAAAAAAAAGGCCACTAAAGTCAGTTTCAGGTTCCTTGTATTCTGATACTAAACAAAATATTTTTTTAAATACAAGAAGGAAGTTAGTTTGAAACAAATCTCTTCTGGGTCAGGAAGGATTATCAAATCCAGATGTAATTCCTCTCACATAAGATGCAGCTCCTCATGTGATCATCAAGACAGCCTATCTTAAAAGTATTTGGAAAAGCCACTAGTGAGCAGCTGTTATGATCCTTTGTTTTCCAAAGAGGTATTGAACATTTATGGATGTTAGTTTAAATAAAGTCAAGTCTTCAGAGATTTCCTCTCAGCCACCCAAATTCAACTTTTCCCAACAATAAAACTTTCAGAGCTCAGCTCCACAAACAGTGACACTTCCTGAACTTCCAAAGGCAAGGAAACAAATAAAACATAGCAGACAGTGCAGGTACAGTGCTTGAATCACCAGGGGAGTAACACAAAGTGACTTTAATATGTACTTTTTTTTTTCCATGTAAGTTTTAAAATGACCACTTGAGCTATTCTGAAATAGGTCTTTCTCCCAATATCCAGTTAAGTGCTGTAATCTTCCTCCCAGTGCAGGCTCCTGTCGCCAAACCTTCCTTTTCCAGAGCTGCCCTACCAGTACGCCAGGCACTCACCTGACTGAGGTCCAAAGCGAGTAACTCCAATTCCTATATTGGTGTTAAAAAAAAAAAAAGAAAAGGCAAAACCCCCAGAAAAAGTAGAAGAAACGAATTATCACTGTTATTTCTAACTCCACATTTAACTACCTTGCTATCCTAGGCTCTAAGTGGTTTAACTTTGCCTACATCATGGCCAAGTGGCGCTAAGGTTCGATGACAGTAGGAGGGATTCATTTTCGAGAGCCGGTCTCATCCTTGACTTCACCGAAAAGTTAAACTGGGGACACGGCGTTGCCGATCAGCTTCGTGCTACTGGTGGGACATGGCCCAGAGGCGAGCTCCTGCCCGGGCGTTTCCCTCACCACCCTTAGAACCGAGGGAACCCGCTGTACTTTTCACCTCAGCTTCGTCCAGAAGGATATTCCCGTGCGGGATCCTATGACACTTGGGTATAACCACAGCCGAGCCTGTCACAGCCCGACGGGAGGCCGGGGGCTGCGGCTCAGCTCGGCAGGAGGGCGGCCTGAGGGGCGGGCGGTCAGCCACAGGCCCTCCCGCCAGGGACAGGCAGGCGGGAGGCCCCAGGCCCCTCCAGCAAGGAACGCGGCCGGCAGGGGAGGGCGCCGCGGGGTGGCGGCCCCGGCCCGGAGTGGCGCCGGTGGCCTCACAGGTGCGCCGGAGAGCGGCAGACCCTTCGTCTCTCTCTCTTGCCGCCTCACCGCGTCCGCGACCACGCAGCAAGTTTCACAGCCCCCGCGCCCCCCGGGTCGAGTCCTTCTCCCCCCTCCCCGCAGCTACCGCACGACAGAAATCATGTCCTCGCTGCCCCCGCGCGCGGCTGCGGCTTCTCGTCCTCCAGTACCCGGCGGCGTCCCACCCCCTGCGCGCCGGGCTCCGCGCCGCTCGCAGCGCCTGGAAACTTTCCTCCTCCAGCACCTCCATCCCGCAGCCGGCGCAGCCCGGCTCCCCCCCTTCCCCCGCCCGTACACTTACACTCAGCTGGCGGTGCAGAAAACGCCGGGCCTCCGTCAGCTCCCGCAGTGCCGGGGGTCGCGTTAGGTGTCGGGGGCTGGGGGCGCTCCGCCAGCACCGAGGCGCGATGCCGGCGTGTCCCGCGTTCCCCTGGCCGAGGCGCCTCCGCGGTGGCTCTGGGTGTGTGTGCAAGGAGGAGCTGCCCGCCGCCCTGCCTCCCGCCCTCCGCCCTCCCGCTCGCCTTCCCCCCCGGGCTCCTGGCACCGGGCCGCACTGTCACATGACGCCGGCGCCGCTCGCCCTGCCAGGCTCCCCGGGCCGGCGGGGTGAGTGGCGGTAGGAGGGTCACGGCGGGGAGCGCGGCCGGGCGGGCCGGGCGGTTCCCCGCCCGCGGGGTGGAGGCTCCGCCGAGGGGCCGGGGCGAGTCACCGCGCACAAACAGGCGGGCACGCAGTGACTCCGCGCCTCCCGCCCTACCTCCCGGGGGCAGACAGACTCGCACAGACATTAATTATCCCCAGCAGCCCCAGGAGGGGAGGGAGGGAGGGAGGGAGGAGAGCGGGCCGCCGCCGCCCTACTGACAAACCTGCCCGTCCAGCTCCTCCTTTCCGCCCGTGTGTCAGGCAGAGGCGTGCGCCTGGCACCCGGCCCCGCAGCGCAGCGCACCCCTTCCCTTCCCTCCGCGCCCACCCCGGCCGACCTGCGGCGGCCGCGGCAGCAAAACAACAGCAACACCCAGCGCCCGGGGGGGAAGGAAGGGAGGTGCTCGCTCTGGGGCGCTGCCATCGAACTGGCTTCGCTGGCGGGGGTTGGGAAAGGCAGCAGGGCGGCGCGGAACCGGGTGGCGGTTCCCGTAGCCCCTACCCGCCCGCGGGGCTGCCCGCGCCGCGCCCCGGCGCGCCGGGGAGGTGGTGGGGCCGGGCCGCGGCCGGGCGAGGCGAGGCGAAGCAAGGCGGGCCAAGGCGAGGCAGGGCGTGGGGCAGAGGTGTTGGGCCGCCTCCGCCCCGGCTTGGCGAGTCTCCCGCTGGGACTGCCGGCTGCCTGAGGCCCCTACCGGGGTGGGTTTCTTTAATGGCTGCGATCAACACGCCGTGCTCCGGGCGCTCTCGCCCTCCCGCCGGGGACAAGCGTGAGGGAAAGGGGCTAGAGGGCGAGATGCTAGTTCCTCTCGGCTGGGTGGCTCCTGGCTGGGGCGGACTCCCCCTGCGTTGCCCCTGCCCGCCCGCCTAGCCCTGCGGCTGGCACCGGCCCCGGAGCAGGTGTGTGTGTCCTCCATTCCTTCCTCACCGGGCTACTCTTGCAGCTGAAGGGGCAGGAGAAGAGGAGCAGTGGTGGCAGCCGCCCTGCCCGGGGGTGGCCGGGTTGAGGAGGCCTGGCCCGGCCCCGCGGGTCCGCAGGCGCTGGGGCAGGGTGGGCGCGCCGAGGCGGGGATGGGGAGCCCGGTTTGTCCCAAAACTGCACGAACTGCTTGAGACAGTTTCACAGACCTTCTGTGAAACGGGAGCCAGTTACGTTCCAATCCAGGAACAAAACAAGGGGCCGCACTCAGCGTAATGCTTTTTAAAACATTTATCTCCTGTCCTAGTGTTTCAATTCCCATCAGGGAGGGAAAGCTGCTTCTACTACTTCAACCGTATTGTGCTTACAGTCGTTAACACTGTCCTAAATAAAACCGTGTCTACTCTGGAGTGATGATAGATGGTACCTAAAAATGATGCCAAGAAAAAGGCAAATGCTGCACTTAGCAACGCCCTGTCCTGCAGTGCAAACTGCCTGGGCAGATGGAAAAGCCAGCGATGATGCTTCTGGGTGGAAGGGTCACCAGGTGGGACTTTACATGCTTTGTGTGGTGTGTAAAGCCAGCGATAGGTGCTGAATATATTGAACTCCGTAGGATCAGTCTATGTATTTAACTGCTTCAGTAGGACTTTAATGTAACATACCTGTTTTCTGCATGTTTGGGTTGAAATTTCTGCTCTTTTTAATCTATATGAACTCAACAATGCTGTAAAAGAAAAAGAGGGAAGGGGAAATGATTTGGAAATGTTTTCAAACATGCTGTGTGCAGGCGCATGTTTGGTCTATGTCTTTATTGCTAGGATGTTTTAATGCATCCCTTGACTTAGCTTGCTAGTCTGTGGCTTTAAAAAGCAAACTAAGACACCAATCTGAAGCCCTGAAGGCTATAACTCAATGACATAACAATGAATTGTAGCTTCTCCTGCTAAGTAATTACACTGTATCATGTCACAACAAGGTATTGTTGAAATACTATCATGTAGCTCATAAAGTGTCATTTTTTTATTATAAGCTTATAAAATAATCAGAATTGCTGTGTTAGAACATACACACGGACATGAAATATTTCGTTAGGGCTGTGAAAAGGAGCTCCTGTAGTTTTCTTGCACAAACATGCTCAAGATACAGTAGTTGTGTCCCAGTTTTGCATTCTTTTCTTCTGGAAACTAGCTAACTAGAACCCTAGGTCAAAGGCAAAGCCATTTTAATGTCAAATCATTAAATGCCAAAAGATTTGGTAGTAGCTAGCATGATGCTCTTGGTAAAGTGACCAGGTTTTCTTGCTATTACCTAGTTCTGGCCTCAGATGAACATGTTTTAATCCAGTGTAATTTTATTGTCTTCTTGTGAAGTTACTTTGGATTTATATTAGCAAACAAGGGGAGAATGTGGATTGAGAATGTGGTGCCAAGCAAGGTTGTACACCAGTCAGCATTTCATTGCCTTCCTGTGTTTGCTTTTCATACTTCGACAGTTCAGAAATTTGAAGACGTTCAAATTTTGAAGGGAGCAGAATCTCATTGATTTTAATGGGAATGGAAAAAGCAGGAGGAAGTAGCTGGTAGCACAAGAGAGTCCTTGCCATCTGTTTAGCAGACCCAGCAGTTTTAACCAGGTCTGGAAGTGTTTCTCGATCAAAGGACTGCCTAATGGCAGCCCTTAACATCTTCCACCACAATACCTCTGCCATCCCTGCTCTGCCCATTGTCCCCTCTGCATTTCAAATGTTGCTGTGCTGAGTGACTTCTCTCTCAAAACAGGAGGAGGACAAGTGGTATGGATGTCCTTGGTATTTGAGGAGGGAAGAATAATGATTGGGTGCCCTTTGGTTTGCAGCACATGGCATGAGCCCTTGCCATGAGATGGAGCATTTGACATGATGGAGCCATGAGGATCCATATTTCCAAACATTAAGGAGAGTGTTGGCACATGCAGATTTTTAGTGTAAGAGGACAGGAAGTGGTGCACAGGTGGCGGGGAATGGATCTTTGGTGTGAACCAATTGATATTTAAATGTTTAATGAAAAGGTGTAGTGTATTCAGGTATCTGTTAAAGGACCAAATCCAGTCATAGTGAAAGGAACCCTTGCTACAATCAGCTAAATTACTACTGACATCAATGTGACATAAATTGTATGCAAATTTAAGGCTTTAAAAGGCAAAAACCACATTGTGGTTCCAAACAGTCATTTAAAAGTAAAGTAAGTAGTTAAGAATTTTGTGTACTTTTTCAGTCCTTAATTCAACTTCAGGTTATAGGTTGAAGTTGGGGTGGTTTGCTGGTCCCAAGCAATGCAAATGTTAAGCTGCCATTTCTTCCAGTTGCTGTGTGTCACAAACCACACTGTCTAGTCAGTCAGTGGTATTTATGCAGGGGAAATGTCTGCTGGACTCAGTGGACTTTTCCCTTAGTTCACAGACACAGGGTAAGGCCTGGACATGTTTGAGGTGTTTGGGTATCCCTGTACAAAGTTACTGTATACTGCAGAGTTTCAGGTCAGATAGTTACCTCCTATACCTGATACTCATAAAATCACAGAATCCAACTGTCAACCTGACACCACCATGGCCATTAAACAATGTCCCAAAGTGCCATGTCCACATGTTTCTTGAATACCTCCAGGGATGGTGGCTCCACCACCTCCCACGGCAGCGTGTTCTGATGCCTGACCACTCTTTCATTAAAGAAATTGATTCTAATATCAAACTAAACCACCCTGGCACAATTTTAGGCCATTTCCTCTCAAACCATCACTAGTTACTTAGGCGAAGAGACCAACCCCACCTCACTACAACCTCTTTTTAGGCAGCTGTAGATAGCAATGAGGTCTCCCCTCAGCCTCAGTGAACTGCTTCTGGAATTAACGAGAGAGAGGTCATCACATAGCCAGTGATATTCATTACTTTGTTAGACATGGTTCACATCTTAGAAGAACCACAAATATCACACTTTAAGGGGGCTTTATTTATTTATTTCTTGCACCCCTGGTGTTGTAATTCCAAGTTTTAAGATGTGGAAGTTGAGACAGTAGGAATTGAAATAGAAGTTTAAATGATTTAGAAGCTTGGGTATGTCTGTGCTGCTGGTCACAGACATACCTGAGCTGCTTTTAAACTAGTCAGCTGGGGAAGCTGATAGCAGTCCAACTGTGGGAGTGTAGACCTTGGAGCTGGCTAGAAAACATGCCCAAAAAGCTGGGTGAATACTTGAGTGGTTAGGTTGGCCTGAACTCAATGGCTGGATGACTACCAGTGCCCACAGCAGTTAATGTAAAGCTTGCCTGGCTATGTTTACACTGGGTTGCAGTCACATCACTTGTGTCTCTATGGTACAAACATACCCTCCTGTGAATTCTATGAGCTGTGTGGGTAGCATCAACTCATTGGTTCCTGGGCAAGGCTTTTGCAGGTATTAAAAACCTCAGAGTGCACCCTAAGATGTGCTTTTTTATTGTGTTGAAACTCCCCATATGGAAATGGTGGGCTCTCATCTTGCAGCCACTTGGGCATGTGAGCAACCTGTGAGTCAACCTGGGTTGTTTGCATAATTGGGACCTTATTCTTTGCTTGGAGGAAGGGTAAGGTGGCAGTGAGCAGCCAGGCTCCCCAGCTCTGTCACACAGATGTGGGCAAGAGGAAACCACTGGAGTAGCTTGGGCAGAGCTGGTGTTGATGTGCATGGGGCCTGGGGCAGAGGTAAATGTGTGAACCCCTCCCTGCCTCCCTTCTCCTGCCAGATGACAAGTCCTGCTGCCTGACCCAGCCCAGGTTCCTCCTCACTGCCTTCTCATGGCCTGTGGAAAAATACAAATGATGTAAACCCTGACAGTAAACCCGTAACTGTTCCTCACCCCTGAAGTCATGGGATCATTGAATTGTTTGAGTTGGAAAAGAGCTCCAAGATCATCGAGTCCAACCATCATCTAACTACCAAGTCTGGTGCTAAATCAGGTCTCTGAGCACCACATCTCTGTGGCTTTTAAACACCTCCAGGGATGGGGATTCAACCACCTCCCGAGGGAACCTGTTCCAGGCTTTGAGAACCTTTTCTTCTAATGTCCAATTTAAAATTCCCCTAGTGCAACTTGAGGCCATTTCCTCACATGCTATCACTTGTTACTAGGGAGAAGAGACCAAAAGCAATGAATTCCCATGTTGTGCCGAAACAGACTTCAGACACCATGACACAAGGTCCTCCTCTGGTCACTGCCTCACACGAGGAAAGGATGGCTGGCTGCTCTTTCCAGTTAAAACCACCAAGTTGCACATGAATGCTTTTAATAAAAACCTAGTCTTCAGAAGGGCAACCCTGAGGTCTACTGCAGCAATCAGAATTACAAGGACAACATTTGGGGACTGCAGCATGTGTGCATGTTGAATTCCTTGTTACATGTTGATGTTTTCTGAGAAGAAGCATGTTTCTGTTGCAGAGGTTAACTGCTACTGAAGGCTGCTCCACTTCAGTTTCTCTATTTGAAACTTAGAAAGATTGTTGTGTTAAGTATTGGTGTCCAAGATGTAGTTGAGGGACACCTGAGATTTCCATAGCAGCAATTTTGGAAGCTATAGTAGATATGTATGTGTAAAGTTGGGTCTGGAGACCATATTCTCATCAAATTTATGCTGATGTGAACTCCAGTAGAGGTGTAGATGTTGAACTGAGAACAGAGTCTTGCCATCTGTGTAGATGCAGTTTCTCTTACTATTGTTTTTGAGTTTTGTTACTATAACGACATTTTGCTTAGTACTGGGGCTGGAGTTTCTCCTCAGTGTGTAGAACAGGAAACAGAAAGATGATGTGATTTGTTCATACAAAAATAAATAAATAAAATAGATGCAGTCAACTGGTTTAGTTATAAAAATCCTGTTGCTTTTAGTCTCTGTCCACTGTTCCATCCCAACAGTATTTGCTCTTTGCTGTTCTGAAAAAAATATTGTTATGAGCCAGTTAGAAAGTGGAATTATTAACAGATGAAAGCTGACTTTGCTGTGCAAAAAGTAGTTTAGGTGTATCTATTTATGCCTTTGAAGGGTCTATATGATTTCAAAGTCACTTTGCCTTTTCTCAGTCAAGCAGCTCAGTGGATGCAATGCCAGATTACTCCTGAGAGAAAAGCAGACCTTAAATCGTCCAGGACAGAGTTAAGGTTATCTGACTAAAGTAGCTTGTAGTTAAGGCTGCTGTGCTTCCAGTTATTTTTTGTTTGGCTGATGGGAACATAGATAAATTTTAATGTATTGTATTTTTTTTTTTTTAATTTAAAGCCTTTCCCCATTTTGTCATATTTTATTATGTATAGTTTCAGCTTTTATATAGCTTGAGTAGGACACATATTGATCTTTGGAAGTCTCATACGTCCAGAGATCACAGGTTTTTAGGTGTCCTAAACACCAAAACAGAGGAACAACCTTTAATCTAATTTGGGTAATTGAGGGATGTCTTAAAATATGGAAGATGCAAACATCCATTGTTGCATTTTTTCCTCCTCCTGGAGGAGTTTTTTTTGCTTGTGTAGTTTAGAATGTACTGTCAGAAATTAAAGGGTCCAGTTCAGGCCTGACAGAACTCCTTTGACTTACTGGAATTTCCACACTCACAAATGACTCATAATGCTCAATATTAAAAAACAGCCCCCAAAAGCATGCAATTTTGGAAAACAGTTGGTTTTTTTTTTTCTTTTTTTTTCTTGCAAAGCTGGTGTTGCGTGAAAAGCGTAGGACTGACAGAATTTGAAAAGTTAGTATAGGACTGACAGATGTTGTCTGTCTCTTACTCTCGTGTCAATAAATACTTAGTGAAAAGTGAGCACATTTCTTCACTGAGTTGTGAGGTTCTGAAATGACTTACCAGACAAAGTGTAGAATTTAATTCCTTTTCTGAAGAGGTGTGCTGAAGTTGATACGATACTGCTTCCTTCCTCTGCTGTTTGAAACTTTGCAAATCTGTCCAGTTTGGACTAGCTGCCATCTTTAGCTTTTTTTTTTTTTTTAAGTACTAAAAATGTATGTCAGTATATGTAAAATACCACTATATTAAAAAAATTATGGTAAAGACCGTGACAGCCTGGAGAAGGAACAGCCTCAGGGGGAACCTACCAGCAGCATCCCCCCAGCACCTACCATCAGGTTACTGAGAAGGTGAAGCTGAAGAGCACAGTTTGAGAATGGGAAACAGTGGTCATAGATCCAAGGGAATGGCAGGGGAACGTTCCAGCCAAAACAAGAAAAAACAGTCTTTCACCACAAAGTTTTAGAACATGTTGCCCAGAGAGGCTCTTAAATTCTTTCAATAGTTTTTTTTGGGATCTGATTGGACAAAGCCCAGACAAATCTGTTCTGAATTCAGAGCTGAACCTACTCTGAACAGGAAATTGGACTAAATGACCTCCTGAAGTCCCTTCCAACCTGACCAACGCTGTGATTCTGCATTAAGTACCACTTTTAGGGGAAGATAAGGATCAGTATGTGCTTTTAAACCAGGCTGTTTGTGGCAGCCACTACTTATAAAATGTTATACATGTTAAATATAAAACAATGAATGAAAACAAATTGCAAGTTAAAATTACCATAATGCAGGCATTAACAACAAAGTAAAGGAATAGCCAGTGGCTACCACCTTCCATAGCTGTATGTGCCACTATATTGTCCAGCAAGAATGCATCTATTGGTTCAAACCAGAGAACAAGTGCTGGGTTTCTATCTATTAACAGCATTGCCACCCATTTTTATTGTCTCCCCTCCCTCCCCCCCTGTTACTACATATTCTAAGTGTTAAAAGCAAAAAAGCATTTGAGAAAATACGTCTTTTAAAAAAGGATTTTTAAATGGATGCCTACTTTGGTTAACATGATTTTTTACATCATTTGTGTTCATGATTACTTCCAAATTACTTTTGTAAAGTGATATTATTTAGGATTTTAATGTATAGACAAACAGATTAATGTTCTGGGTGATAATTTGGTGTAGTGTGAAATATTTCCCTTATATGAAGCATAATTCTTTCCCTTCTGCACAGATACCTATTGATCCTAGAATCATTGATCCAACTATTTTAATGAAAAGTGATTTGACAGAAAATTGTAGGTAGACACTTTGCAATACAGTTTCTGCTGTAAGGAAAATCTGACTTTCTATCTGCAGAACAAGATTCTAAGCTCATAAATTAATGAGGGAAAACATCTGTTAGGTGAGTATTGCTTTGACCACCCGTGCCTCACACTTCCAACCTACACCATGAGGAATAAATGAAATTTCACTAATACATTATCGGCAAGTACTTTGAGACAGTACAGCCAGCAGAAACTTGAGATGAGGTTTATCTTGTAGGTCTGGTTTTTCATCCTAGCTAGGGTGTGTTACCTTAATAAGTAAGCCAAATAATTACTTATTTACAGATTCAGCAAATGGTAAGGTCACTCTGGCATTTCTGAGCAAAGAATTGATCGCTTAAAGTGGCCTCATTGTCTTTGAAATACTCTAGTAACAGTTAAAATTCAAGCAAAGTCTATGGAATTGTGAAAGACAAGGTAGTGGGATAGAAGGGGATATGGCATTCAGAATGTTCAAAGGTAGAGGGGACTTCCTCCTTAGGTATCCTGCCTACAGCTCAGTTTCTTGTTCAGGATTTCGTTAAGAAATATTGAGTGACATTAAAATGACGTGAAAGCAAAGAAATGATTTCACAATAATGTGAAAGGCTTCCAGTTGTGCTAGTAGGGAGGTGTTTTTTTTTTTTCCAGTACAATAGGAAAAGCATTTGTACACTGTGTTTCGCCAAACACCTTCTTAATTTTTCATGACTCAGATAAAACTAGCACCAGAAAAACATTTTTCCAGTCTAAGCTTTAAGGGAAGACTCGTTATTTCTGTCCCTTAATCTGCAACCCTTCATCTTAGTATTATATCATTAAAAAAAAAAAAAAGACCAGGTTATTTTTAAATCCTCATCTTTTCCTTGTGCATCTTGAGATACATTTGAAGGAATCAGATTGTCAAAAAGTAGAGGAATCACTACATCCTAGCAATTGTTCTCTGTTGGATTTTCTCAAGGCAAACGGAGCTGATTTTTTGGTTTTGTTGTTCGTTTTGGTTTTGGTTAAATTTTGTTGCTATTGACTGCAGGAGGAAATAGAATTAAAATGTCTGTATATATATACAGTACAAGCACTGGAGTCATGGAATCATAGAATTGTTTTGGTTGGGAAAGACCTTTAGGATCATCAAGTCCAACCATTATCTAAGTCTACCATGCTAAACCATGGCCCGCAGCACAGCATCTCTGCAGCTTTTAAACACCTGCAGGGATGGGGATTCCACCACCTCTGTGGAGAGCCTTTTTCAGTATTTGAGAATGCTTTCAGGGAAGTTTCATCTAATACCCAATCTAAATCTCCATTGGTGCAACGTGAAGCCATTTGCTCTTGTCATGACCACCTACATGAGCTCTTAGTGCTGGATCATTTAATATCCTTCTTTATATTTATATAAACCCTGTCTTTCAAATGTGCAACAGACCAGTGTCTGACCTGCTCTGCATGACTTGGAAAAACTCTAACTTCAGTGAACTGCAGTGTCAGAGCCTATTTCAAGTACAGTACTGCATATGTGGCTTGTGAATATTTGGATCACTGAAGAGTATCCAAATGATCTTTAAATTTTAAAGTTTAATTAAAAATTGCACATGGGTTGAAAGCTGCAGTGTGAGTATAATTGGCTTTTGAGGAGCTGTGAGATATAAAACTGAGGTGGTAGGTATATGCAAAGTAATCAGGGAAGGTGAAGCATGGCTTCTGTTCACATAATCCACCTACCTGTATTGCCCTTGATGTTAATTAATACTTATTTCTGTCCTAAATGACTGTGCCTGATGTCTCTGTCTTGTTGAACTCTCTCCTTGTTTCACTGCAGAACCAACAGCAGCATCTGTACTTGTTCACAGTATCACAGTATAGCAGAGGTTGGAAGGGACCTCAAGAGATCATCAGGTCCAACCCCCCTGCCAGAGCATGATCACTTAGGATAGTCTGCACAGGAATGCATCCAGGTGGGTTTTAAAAGACTCCAGAGACGGAGACTCCACAACCTCTCTGGCAGCCTGTTCCAGTGTTCTGTCACCCTCATTGTAAAGAAATTTCTTCTCATGTTGAGGTGAAATCTATTATGTTCAAGCTTGTACCTGTTGTTTCTTGTCTTATTATTGCGCACCACCAAAGGAGACTGGCCCCCTCCACTTGACACCCACCCCTCAGATATTTATAGACATTGATCAGATCCCCTCTCAGTCTTCTCAAGACTAAACAGCCCCAGGGATCTCAGTCTCTCTTCATAAGGGAGCTGTTAAAGGAACATCTGTAGTAGTTGTCAAGAAAGGCAAGATGACAACTGACACTGGTGTAAATAAAAGCAGGTGAGCATTTTCCATGTCTGTGATGCAAGGAATCTCCATTCCAGCTTTCTTTTTCTCAAACTATGATGGTAAACATCACATACTTGCTAAGATAATTTCTCTTTGCTACACTTCTGTGAAATAAGGAAGCATGATCACCTTCTACTCATGGAAAACAGGCACTGTGAGCAGGGATGGGTGAAAATTACACTGTTTGAATCCGTCGATACTCTCTTAAATGTTCAAATGCCCAGCTTGGTTTGGAAGTATGGACTTAGTCTTTGGTGTTGCAAGGGGTGAAGAGCTGAACCCAGCTTTCTTGAAAACACTGGGAAATCAGTGAACCATCCTTCTAGATGCAAGTGTCCACTTGGAATTCTGTTGTTTTTGGTGGGGCTTAGAGGACAGTGGACTTTTTCTAAGTAGTTTCCAAATTTAAGAACATGACGTTGAAAAAGCCAAATGCCTTTAAGCATTTACAAATTGGTTTAGAAACTTCTTTTCCCCTACCATACGACAAAGAAATACTCATGAGTAATAGAAGAATGCCTGAGGCCTTGAGCATACCACCGTGGTTAGGTAACTTTGCTCAAAATTTGCTCTGAGCAAGCTGGTGGCTTGAACTGTGCTTAGCCAGCCACCACCACAGGTCTTGGTCTTGGAGACAGTGCTGACACAGCAACTGGCTGGCTCTACTTTTTGGGCTAGTCAGCCAGGGAGTGTGGCCACATGGGCACTCTGGGACTGGAGTTGGCTTTTTCCAAAGTGGATTGGACTTTGTGCACATCCCTGTCCTGAATAGTCCAGACAAATGCAACACAACTCCATTACATATCCAAGCTGTGGAATGTCTGCCTGTATGTGGTGTTGTCTCTTGATGTCTGAACAAATTCTATTACCCTTTCAATGTTTTTATTGACTGTCCTATGACTAGTTTCACCCAGTCATTCCCAGAAACTTCACCTCTGCTCAGACCCATATGGGCCTGAGTGCAGGCACACATCTTCCTGGGCCTGGAGAAATGTGTGAATGGTACCTTTTCCTCCTGGCACTCTTGCATTGAATGTTCTCCTCTCTGTAGGACTTGTATTGCCTTTGCCTCTGCAGAAGCTGGTTATATAACTTTGCAAGGCTGAGTTCCAGTATCTATAGTAACATTTAAACAGAAATAAAACAGTTCCCAAAACAGGAAAAAGTTACTGAAAACTGTCCAGAAATGAGATCTTACCTCTCTCCTGGGTCACAGAGGCAGCAAAACGTGCCTTGCTGGACCTATATATATGCTCTAGCTGAGATCCTTACCTCTGTTGTCTCCTTTCACAGTATACAAGGGAGATGGAAAAGAGGAAGAGTTCTTCAGAGAGGTGACAATTGACCTGGAACAGGAACAGGGCAGGACAGCCATGTGGCCACTTTCCAAAGATGCTTTCAGAAAGCTGGGAGGAGGATTTACTAGGGATGGGTGTGGGGATGTTAATGATGGCTTCACTTTAAAGTGTAATGGTGCTGAGAGCACTGCTGCTCACATGCCTGCTGAAGAGACTGTCTAGAATGGCTGAGTTACGTGGGACTGAGAAGATTAAGATTAGGAGAACATGAAGATGGCTTTTTAGTCAAATTTACTCTCATCTGTCTACAATGAAGACATGGTCTCTTCAGGCTTCTTTGGATACTTTATGGACAGCAAAGCTACTCCTCTGGTGATACTTCCCAAAAGAACTCCCTCAGCAAAACCATTTGGTGAGGCCAAAGCAGATTCACATCAGTGGAGAAATTCCATTTTTGGTGAACAGTTATTTGGGGATACCATCACAAAAATCTGCTGTAGTAGCTTTGAAGCTCGGTTTAAATTACTTTTGAATGCTCAGTATTCATTCTTGAGCAGAAAAACAGTGCCCATCCACATTTCTTCACACTTATTCTGTGAACTTGTTTTTTGAGGGGCACTTGTGCTCTATTTATTTCTGCAGGCATCCAATGTGATCTGTTGTCTCTTTGATTCATATTATATCCAAAAATCTTCCTTTGGCCTGTTTCTGTTGTGCCTCTTGCCATCTCTCCTCTGCTTGAAGCCTTCCCAGAATCAGGAGAGGACGATATATTGTGCATACTTCCAACAAAAGGCCCAGGCAAACTGCTGCTGGTCAGCCACGTATTCCCTGAATAGTTGGAAACGTAGAGTCTGGGGCTTGTGCTGCTTCCAGCTTTGTGCAGAAAATATGTGCTTTTCTTGGATAACTCTAATGACTCTTGCTTCTAATGCAATTTACAACTTTATTTTTGTTCTACCGTGTTTGAATATTTGACTTTTCAAAAGGAAATGTGATGTAATTGTAGGATTATATTCTGGCACAAACCTCTGTATCTTTGGAGTCTGCTTATGGCAAGTAAGAAATACACATTCAGAAAACAGAGGTCTCAAATCAGCTTTTTTTTTTTTTAACTTATTGGTTTTTCAGAGATGATAGTAATATGTCAGTTGTTAAAGAAGTAAAGTGAAAATAGAAAAGATGTTTAAATTTAAAGGTCAAGCTTTAAGGATTTTTTTTTTAATTATGACAGGTAAAATAATATCCATATTCAAAAGTGGTTACATTTTATTGCTCTGGGGAAAACAATTATATAATTTAATGTACTTCCTGCAAAATTTGCCACTGTCTGAAGTCTTTAAACTCCTAAATCTCCCCAAAGAAGATTGTTGCAAAGGTAAACATCAGTCCTTTGAGGCTGAAAGTTCTCAGAAATAAGCATTTGAGAAAGTTAGAGCTTTTTATACAGGCACCATTGACTTAGAGAGGTTTTCAGTGACTGACTTTTTTCTACAGGCAGAATCAAGGCTTACTCTGTTAACAAACTAGCTTTTAGTAATACCATTAGTTAATAAAAAGGTCACCAATCCATTTAAACTTTCTAAAGCACTTATGATCAGGGCTGGGGAAGAGAGTTAAAGTGAATGGAAAAAGGATCAGATGTGGAATATTTTGATCACAAAGGTCATAAATGACACTTGTAGTGTACAAAACCCCCAAACTAACAGCAGTGATTTTGGCAGGAAGTATTGAAGAATTGGGAGGATCAGAAATTCTAGAGTGGAAAATCAACATACACACCCACTGGACAAAATTCACCCATGTGTAAACAGCCAGCTACAGCCTGTTTCCCACATAAATCCCATTTACATCCTTAGGTTGGAGTAAATGTTGAGGAGTAATTTCAAAGGCATACTTGAGAGAAGAGAATTTCAGTCTTTGTAAATTATTAAATATCCTGGATTCTGCAAAGACTTTTGCATGTGCTTAACCTAATATATTGCAAATATTTCTGGTATAATAACTAATAATCTATAAACTTAGAATGCTGGTTGTAAAGATCAGGGAGAATTGGGACCTAAGCAAAG
Source organism: Indicator indicator (assembly GCF_027791375.1). Lineage (NCBI taxonomy): Eukaryota > Metazoa > Chordata > Aves > Piciformes > Indicatoridae > Indicator > Indicator indicator. The sequence continues at coordinate 7,089,933 of NC_072017.1, forward strand.
AAATGTAAGGCGTGAGGAATAAATCATAGAATAAAAAATGTATCTTTTAAGTATGTGTCAAGAGTAACAGAGTAGTTAGCATATGCATGGAGCTTTGTATACCAAAAAGCACTGTATGAGTGATGGTCCAGATCCAAAATGCCAACATTGATGTCAGTGGTTCCAAGGGAATGCAAGGGATTGCACCGGCAGGGTTGCTGTTCCCTGAGCTCTGCATGCAGCAGTCACCTATGTTATTCTCACCTATAGTTTACACATGAAATTGCACAAACTGAGTATTTGCTTCTTTTTAATGTAAGTAAACTTTGCAACAAAGCTAAGAGAAAATCTCTTAAGGAATCAAAGGAGTCATTATAACATAGCTATGTAGCCAGGCATTAGGAAGGCAAGCTGGTCTTACAGCTTTCTCACTTCAAAATGCATGTTAAATAGAGATGCATCATGCAGTTGAGAGGCCTACTGAAGAACACATCCAGATTTTATTTCTGCTTTAAAGACTCTGTTCAAGTAAATTCTAATCTAGTAGGTTCATCAAAAGGCTATTGAACCTTCAGTGGAACATGCTGTGTGAGGTGGATTTCTTTTGGGTGGTTTGGTTGCCACTGTTTTAAGGCTTGTGGTAGGCATTGCCTGCATGTTGCTGTGTAACCAAGCACGATGGATCATTTGCTTTAAGAAGATGCCACATCAGCTTTGTATTTTCTCTGTGACATCTCCCCCTCAAATGGGGGACTGTTAATTGGGCTGTTTTCTAGAAATGGGGAGATTTCAAGGTTGGAAAGCATGGTAAAGTCTGTCTGCCCATTTTTTTTCAAGCTAAACTGATTTCTGTCCAAACATCCTTCTCCCAATATTTATTCTTTTTCTTTAAAATTTCATTTATTGTTTGAACTTCTATCATCTTTACAGAGTAGAGCTCCTGTTTCTAGTCACATAGACAAGAAGAACACACAAACCCAGGATTTCTTTCAATCTTAAAAGTGGTTCATGTATCCCAGTGGATAGTGGAACACAAAGTGCACAAAAGATGAGTGGAAGAAGTAAAGTGGAAATAATTCAGATATGGGTGGTCTGCCTCCTTGCTTTCAACAAACTCTTCAGTTCTTAATTCTAAAATAATTAGGCACAAATCTTGAAAAAAACAACATTGCCTCTGTGAATACAGACTGCATTCCCTGCTCACTTCAGCTGAGTTTTGCCCCTGCATATTTAACAGGAGATAAATTGGGTGTGCCTGGTGATAACTGTAATTGCAAGAAAGCAAAACAAAGCCAAGCAAAGCAAGTCCCTTTTTATGCCAGTGGCTTGCACACTGAGGAACCTTGAAAACTCTTGTTTCTCAGACAGGCTATCTGTGGAATTCCTGCCATCTATGTGCAATGAATTCAGACTGAGATCTTAAAATTGGCTTCCTTCAATCGAGTTTTGTTATGCGCTTGGCATGCTTTCACACCCAAACCTCCCATCTGCAGCCTGCACCTGCATTGCTCAATATTTAACTCAAAGATCTCTGAACTTCCTGGACCTCTAAGGTGTCTTTTGGTTTGCGGCTTGCTGGCCAGGGTTGTTGCTTACCATAAGAAAGAGGTTAAGCTGCAGTAAATAATGTCGATTTCCAGTTTCCTCGCTTTTGTTTCTCCTCATTGAAAAGAGCTCCTTTCTGGCATGCTGCAGCTTTTCCTCGGTGTGAAGCACAGGATATAGCTTTTACAACCTGAAATTAAAATGCTATTGCTTTGCATTCTTAACCTTTTCTCTTTCTGCAGGGTAGTGAAGTGAGTGCAGGATATACTGCTGCCTGTACCACAAACAAACCCACGATTTTCTGTGCTCCCTTGCTGAACTGTTTGAAAAAGAGCAAATCCTTCTCTTTGTCTTGTGACTGCTTCTGATAAGCTGGTGGTAAGAATTCAGGACTGCCATGCAGCCTCTTATGCGACACAGCTGAGCTGATCCAGGGCATGCCCTCCCCAGCCAGTGGGGAGTTCAGCAGCTCCATGGACTATTTGCCCAGTGATTTTACAACTACATCGCACCACTGATTATTCAACCTAGCTTTGTAGCTATACCTCTCCCTTCCTGGTCTTGTGGGTCTCTTCAGTGCTCTGAAGGCTTGGTCTGGCTTGATAAAGTGAAAAAAAAAATCCTTCTAGGGTTCCACTATAAGTGGAAGTTCATATATTACATATGTAGCTCATACATTTCTGTACAAGCTCTCCTATAACTCATACAGCTCACACATTTCTGGTCAGCAATATAACTTATTAGTAAGACCAAACATTTAAATATCAAAGTAGATGGTCTCCAGAGGTCCCTTCCAACCCCTATCATTCTGTGGTTCTGTAATAATTTCCTTAAAATTGTGGAATTGTGTGCATGCAGGTGCAAACACTCCTAGGTACACTCAGATGTGCCTATATTAATCTAGGTACACACATATATATGAAAGTGGCTGGAATAACCTATGAACCTGAAGGTTCATTGGCCTGACTTTTATGGATGGGAGATGATACAGTACCTGTGAAGGCCACAGCTCTGCTCTGCACTAAAAAATACATTTGGAGCTGGCAAGCTTTCCACATTGATGATGGGAGGAAAGGTTGCTTTTGCTCATATCTCTTCTTTCCTGGGGGTGGAAAGCCCACCTTTTTTTTGGTTTAACTGTATCTCCACTAGAATTTTACTAAATCCAGAGCAGCGAAGGATAGAACCTCTCTGGATGCCACACTTGGCTCCTTTTTTTCAAGCCAGCTTGAAGGGGCTAGGGGACATGAACTGGCCACCCAGTTCCAGAGAATGCTTTGTGTGTGACCACTTTTTATTCAAAGGCAAGGCACTACATGCAATTAATATCCTGTATAAAACTGCTATTGAGATGTTTCTTGGCAACAAGTAGAAAGATGTTTGTTGAAAGAGGCATGGTTTAATGGTCTCAGCATAGGTGTGATTGAAGATGTCCTGTGTTCTTCTTGTGACTTTGACAGTTATTGCCAGGCTGTCTTTTGGCAGGCCATATATTCTCTCTGTGCTTCTATTTACCTTCTCTGAAAGGTGTTAGAAAGTTTTACTTACCTTTTTAAGGGCCAGAAACAATTAGTTTCTGTTCAAGAAATACTGTCAAGACATAAAACATCCATCATCAGTCTCATCTACCTTTAGTTTTCTGAGTATTAGGTGTCCTAGACATGCTCTGCATTTGGTGGAGAGACCTCTCCAGTGGGTAAGAGCTGCCCACATGTGAGCTCACTCCCATGAGTTTTCTGAAAGAAATTTGCCATTTCCAGTCATTACAAAGGATGATTGAGGGAGGCTGACTTTTAGATGGGTAAGGTGAAGTGAAATCAACCCTATCCTGGGTGCCTCATTTCAGGTTGTTTACACTCTGTGCAAAGCAGAGTTTGCATATCTCAGATCTCTGAACTGAAAAAAATCATCACAGAATCATCGAATGGTTTGATGATCTCTAAAGGTCATCTAATTCAACCCCCTGTGTGGATGATAGGGATGGGTGTTTCACAAGGGAACACCTGGGAAAGACAGATTCTGACCCAAATTACCAGCAATGTAAGTAAAACCTTTCAGTGAGGTGGAGTTGTTGCCATGGCTTAAGATGAATGGGCCACAGGGCTGCCTGGAGATTTGGAACAGAATGGGGACACAGGCTAATCAACTATTTCAGCAGCTCAGATGGCTGATTGGGGAAGAGGAGATACAAGGCAAGGAAAATAGTAATTATAGATATTATCATTGCTGTGGAGCAAGGCCAGTGCAATAGCTCAACTGCAAGCTCACTACTTCATCGGGGAGGCTGAACAGAAGGAGAGAGCTTTAGGCCATCCATCCGAGTGGTACTGTAAAGAGTGCTCAGAAGTGATCTCAGCTGCTGGAGGCAAAGTGCCAGCCACATGACTAAAGGACTCTCCTTTGCTGATCTCTTTGGCAGCATTGGTGTCAGCAAAGCAAAACACAGCTTAATGAGATGGCAGGAGCCATGGCAGGCAGTTGCTGTAGGTGGGCAAAGCTTCTTTGCCTGGGGACAGGATGCAAGAGTTGGGGCTGTTCAGTGTGGAGAAAAGACAGCCCTGGGGACACCTTATAGTAGCCTTCCAGTAGGGGCCTAAAAGAAAGCTGGGGAGGGACTTTCTACAAGTGTTTTTTTTGTGATAGGATGAGAGGGAATGAATTGAAGGAGGGTAGAGTTACACTGGATATTATGAAGAGGTTCTTTACAGTGAGGGTGGTGAGACACTGGAACAGGTTGCCCAGGGAGGTTGTGGATGCCCCCTCCCTGAAGGTGTTCAAGGCCAGTTTGAACTAGGCTTTGAGCAAGCTGATCTAGTGGAAGATGTCCCTGCCCATGGCAGGGCGTTGGAAGTAGATGATCTTTAAGGCCCCTTCCAACCCAAACCATTCTATGAATCTATGCAATGGCTGCAGTTTTCCAGATTACATGTGGTCACAAGGTTGTAGATGAACCAGAAAGCAACCCCTGAGTGGGACCATCCCATCCATCCTAAAAGATGGTCTTTGGTGAAAACAAGCTGAGGTCAAAGAGCCAGGCTTGGAATACTCCAGGGTCCAGAGCACATGTTAACAAACTGTTCTTTTGCTGAGAGCCAAGGTTTCCAAATCCTCTCTGCTTGAACACTGCAAGTCCTTCTCACAGTCCTCTGACTTTACTATGTGTTTTGTGCAGGGTTTGCAGCTCTCCGTGTGCTTGTGCTCAACACCTGGCAGTTTGCAGCAGGGATGTGTCACCAGGTAGTGCTTGGCAGAGGAACCAGGGCAGGGATGAGGGCAAGACCCCACCCGCATGGGTTTGGATAACCTATGAACTTAAAGTGCTTTCAGCACTGACTATGCCTGGCTGTGCATCTGTAGCTGTAGCAACCCAGAGTGTTTTCAGGAAAAAAGTAAACATGAGGAGGCATTGCCTGAGAGCTCTTGATTGAAATTAACAGCTGATTTTGAGGTGGCAGTTCCTGCCATCTGTTGCAATCCTTGAAACATTAGTGATGCTTGGGCTTCCATGGGTGGCAGAACCCTAGGAAACCTGTGGACTATACCATCCTAAAGGATGAATATCTATCAAGTAGGATGGTACCATTCAAAAGGACCTTTTTGCATCATCAGGTCTGTGTCTCTCCTGTTGCAGACAATTTTTTTTCATACAGTCCCTTTCCAGAGAGAGTTGCTCTGTAAAACCAGTTAGTTTTGTATTTCCACTTTTCCTAGTGTCTGCTTCAGAACCCTCTTTCTTTGCTGGTTAAAAATCTAAATTGTAGTGAAAGTTTCATAATTCCAATTTCCATCAAGTGTCAACATTATCCAGTAGCTGAAAAAGTTATTTTACCTTTCTGGTGTTTATGCTGTATTCCTTTTTGACCTTCACTTCACTAGGTTAAACAAATGAGGCTACTCCATTCTTTGGCTCATGTCAGTCATCTCTGCATCCTGAATTCATTGTTCCTTCATCCTGAATTCATCTTTCCCAGACAATGGATCCTCAGAATTGTATACAAAATATTTCAGATGAGGATGCAGCAAATATTATTCCATTTCTAATGAGAAAAAATTGTCCTAGGACCACATTTCTTAATTCACAATTACATTTGTGTCTAATGGTCATCCTGTGATCTTGGTAACTTCAGCCTTCTCTCCTGTGTTTCCAGTTGATAGCCTCCATCATACTGCAGAAATTCTTATTTCTAGTCCCTTGATGCAGGAATTAATGTGACATTTCATTTAATTTCAGCCTAGAGTAGGACATTGTTCCGTGATGAATTTGTAAAGCATTTAATGAAATGTCAATATTTGATATCAATGCAGAGATTTAATTATTTCTTCATCTTCTTCTTCTTCTTTCTTCTTCGTCTTCTTTCTTCTTTGTCTTCTTCTTATTATTTCACATATAAAACAAAGAAAACCTGGATGTACTCAGCGTGTGTGTGCCTAATTTATGAGACCATTGGAGTTTGGCTGGATTAAAAAGAAATTGGCAATAATATTGAGTACTGTAGGGAGATCTTTAGATTTCTAAATCCATGTCCCAGCTGTGCACAATTTTACCAGATTTCATTTGGATTTCACTGCAGCAAGGAGAATGAAGTTACTGCATTTTTCATTCCAAATGCATTAGCTTTCCCCAGATGAAACCACATTTTTTTTTTTTTTTTGGTGCAAGGATAGCTGAGTAATAAGAATTCAACCAAAGTTAGCTTTATTCATGGAACTTTGAAATTCAAGTATGATAAGGAGGCAGAAAACTAGCTGAGCTCAGGTTCTCCAGCCTATAGATCTGGAATTGCCAAACACTACTTTTGGTAGAGCATATTATGCTGAATTGTACCAAAAAGAAAATAGTTTTATGTTGTTTGTGCTGTTGGAATCACCAATATTTCTCTTGTTCCTTTCTGTAACAAATCACACAGGATCACAGGATGTTAAGGGTTGGAAGGGACCTCTGGAAATCATTGAGTCCAACCCCCCTGCCAGAGCAGGACCATGGAATCTTAGAATAATCCCGTATCTTAGAATAAATACATCAGGGTAAGGTTCAGGGAAAACATTTTACTTTAAGAGTACATTTTCCTGGGTTTGAAATGCTTACTTTCTCAACTCTGTGGTTGCATTGATGACGTTGTTTTTCTTGACATCTCTGTGTATTTGTGTCATGTGTACTTTGTATACACAGCATCCATAAAGATGCAAACATATTACATACAGTGCATTGTCTCTTTATTACTAGCAGTTCTTGAGAAATGGAAAACAGTGCTAACTTATTTTTCTAGCAGTGTCTGAGAAATGGAAACCAGTGCTTACTTTTTCTTTTCTCTCCCTCTCTATTTCAAGCCTACAGAGATGAGGCCTTTGGGAACTGCAACATTATTTTTCCTGCTTTGAGGAAAATGTAACTGTCATCCAGCAGTGCCTTATCTGCCACATTTTCTTTGCTTGAAGCAATGTTTTATAGAAGTACTTGGATGTAAGTGTAGAGGATCTTTGGCTACCACATACCCTCTGGCTTTAATAGTTATTCCTAGGAATCTGATCAGTCATACTTTAAAAATAAAAGGTGGCAGCTCATTTTTGGTGCTAACACTGTTTGAAAAGCATGAGAAGAAGCTTTATAAAAAGAAATATTAACCAGACCAAGACAATGCTGTAGTCTCCAGCAACATTTCATGCTGCAAGTGAGTTTGATGATCACAAGAAAAGGACAGGCCTGTGGGTAAATAAGGAACTTTCCTTTTTTTTTTTTCTCCTCCCAGATTTCAGCATAGAAGCTGGCTAAAATCATGATCTTGATGTCCCTAGTGTCAGCTCATGTCTTTCCTCTGGCTCCAGCAGGCTTTGGATTTTATTTTAATCTTCTTGAGGTCTTTGAGATCTGTTGTATGCAAATACCACTTTTCTCTCTGGGGTATTAGAAGGTTTGATTCATTAATCTGTTTAAAGAACATTAAAAGCCTGGCATAAGGGTTGCTATAAAAACTGTTAAATATTAATATTAGTTTGGATTTTCAAAGGCAGGGAAAGGAGGAAGGTTCCCAAAGGGACAAAAAGGTCCACTGAAAGGCATAGGAAATATAACTGGCAAAATTTCCTTTTGCTTCTGGCAATCCTTGTGGGCAGAGTGCATATGTGAATTAAGATATATCACATATAGCATAGTAAGAGTGGAAGTCATAAATGCCAGCTGCTACAGCTCTCAAGAGAATAAGGAAAGTGTGGGTAAAATACAGCTAAAGCATTTGATAAAAATAGAAATTGTATCAGTTGAAAAAGAAGGACTTAGGAGTATGTGTAACTGAAGCATGCCTCCTCTCAGGGAATCTTACCTCCTTCTCAAAGACAATGTGTGAGTAAGTAGAAACTGCATCTTTGGCCTCTGACTCTCTGACATTGGTTGGTAAATATCTGGCATGCCTTGCAGAAGAGGATCACAAAGAGTTCTTTAAAAGAGAAATTTGGGGCAGACCTAGAGACAAAACGGGCTGACTTGCTATCTAACCCCCCTGCTACTCTGAAAATCAGGTCAGTTCCTTATAGCTGAAATTTAGACTGTAGTTTGAAAAGAAATAGTAAAGAGAAGGATTGTATATTTTTTTTTTCTACAGTACTGAGACATCCAGTTTCTCTAACTTTTCAGCTAACCTGTACTGGTTTTGCAGGAAAGCCTTGGTGTTCCTATCTGAAAAACATCACTCCACACCCTCTGATAAACTGTAAGCAACCCCCAGTCTGGGAAGTTAATCTGTGGTGGTGAACTCTGCTGTCCTTTGGTGCAGCCTCAAGGTCAGAGCTTAAGGAAAAGAGTAGGGCTGGAAGTGCCTCCAGGATAAGGACAGCGTTTTGCCAAGAGCGGCAAGAGAAATTCTAATGTTTAAACCAAAAGTGAAATTTGAAGAGCAGGCATTTTTGTTGAACAATTGTACAGAGTTCAGAATGAAGTCATCTCTGCATCTGCCCTCCTCTTTGTATGATTTTCTTTGAAGTCTATTTTCTGTTTAAACAAACTTGCTTACTTCCCAGAAATTCAGTCCTCTTTCTATAAGTAGATTCGTGAAGCAGAAATTGTGCATTTGTGTTACACAGACTCCACACCCTTTGTGTTTTATTGCACTGTTGGTAGCTGGGTTCAGATGTTTGCCTACAAGGAGATGTAGGGCTCTGGTTGCAATAGCAATTTATTACCTCTCTTATTGTTCCATAATTCTAAAGATAACTTGAAATCATTTCCTAAGATAAGCCTACTTGGACTTGTGTCTTCAGTCCCCTGGGATGCTCAACATCTTCAAACTCTTGTATAGCCAAGCACCAAGTACAATTAAGGCAATGCTGGGTCTGAGACAAGAGCTAAACGTCTCACAAAAGGAAACAAGGAAAGCTTCACCTTAATTGGGCTATGGAAGAAAAAATGCACTGTAGGTCCCAGGGCCTGCTGTCGTGGCCATAGTCCATATGTGCCCACTCTCACAGACGAGAGAGCCCAGCTCAGATCTGTCATTGTATTCCTTGGCCTGCTGCAATGATGTCATGTGGGTAGACCTGGCCAGCCAAAAGGTTCTGAAAGCACATCCCAGAATGGTTAATGAGGAATATTACTCCATAGAAGGAGTTTGTAGTGAGGTGGGAGTTGGTCTCTTTTCCCCGGTAACTGGTGACAGAACAAGAGGAAACTGCTTCAGCTTGCCCCAGGGGAGGTTTGGGTTGGATATTTGGAACAAATTCTTTCCTGCAAGAGTGGTCAGGTATTGGAACAGGCTGCCTAGGGATGTGGTGGAGTCACCATCCCTGGAGGTGTTAAAAATTGTGTAGAGATGGCATGTGGGGAAATGGTTTAGTGGGCATGGTGGTGTTGGGTTGTGGCTGGACTTGAGGATCTTAGAGGTTTTTTCCAATCTTAATGATCCTCCTATGATTCTATGATTCTGTATTATCAGGCAGCAGTCAATCTGTTGTCTAGGGAACATGGTCATGCTGTACAAGCTCCAGGCACCCTATGGATTGGTGCATTAGGTGAGAGGCATGGAATGTACCTCTGCTGGATGTTGATCTCTAGCTGACCTCTCCCATCCCTACTCTCTTCTGCTTTCCATTTTCATTTCTGTTTGCTCTGCCATTTTTTTTGGTACCACAATACAAGCAAGCTTTTATCTCTTCAACCTTAAATAATCTCCACTTTCAATCTCAATTGCTTCTGTAGCTGCTGCTCCTGCATGCATTCCTTTCTTGAAGTTTTTAAATAGTTCTGCTTGGGTCTGTCACCCCAGACTCATGTCATGTTTGTAATATCATGTCAGTGTGTCAGCTATCAAAAACACTCGATACCTGCTCACATGGTGGAAGCAGTCAGGAATCATTTGCAGGAGAAGTTCAAGTCAGCTCCAGTCCCAGAACTTCTTTGCTGGCTGGGATGGGAACGTTCCCATTCCACAGCAAGTCTACCTGAAAAGCAAGGTTTATGGGAATAGACATATTGGATGCTGACCTATCTCCATGGCTTCCACACTAGAACTGGCTTTCTATGTCCTACCTGGTAGATGTGTGAACAAAGCTATGGAACAATGTCTCTTGCTTTCCCCTCTCTTGTCAGTCAGCTGGTCCTCTTCCTGCTTTGCTTGTGATTTCCATCCTTATGTTCTCCTCTCACTCTAGGTATCCTAATTTCTCCATGCTTTTCAGGCATCTCAATCTACACTTCACTGCAGAACTTCAGAATCAGTTTAGCTGAGGTTGAACTTTCTAGGAACCTGAACAAATTTGGGTTTAATTAGCCTAAACCGGGTAACCCATTTTCAGTAGAGTTGAGTCTGAGTCGAGATTTTTGAATCTTGGTCTGAATTTGTGTTGGATCAAATCTGAACAAAAATGGAAAGATTACATCCAGGTCCAAAGTCCTAATCTCTGGATTTAGGTGCAGTTGTAGCTGAGGTTCTAGTTTCCCATAGCAAAGAAGTATGAAACTCAGATCTATAGTTTTGGCTGTGGCCTGTCTCACAGTTTTATTCCATAAGGAATGTTTCACAGCTCAAATTTACATCCCTCTCCTAGTACACATTAATAGTCCTTTAGTTCTCTGTCCTTCTGCAGACATATCAGATCAGGTTTCAGCTCTTTAAACATTGATACTGGGTGTGTCACCTTGTTCTGTAAGTCATTGTGCTGGTCACGCTCGCTGCACGAGGCACTGAATCACGTACTTGGTGTTGGGCTGCCTGGCACCACAGATGCAGACCTGATTTTCCATCTGCCACACTCCCCAACAGCCACTGGTAGCTACAGACCTGCCTCTGTGCATCTTTCAAGTAGTTTTCAGGCTGATTTGGTTCCCACCAAAGTCATGGGAAAAAGCTCCTCTGATTGATGTAGGATCAGAACTACCAATATGAGGATCTCCTTAAAATGGCGATCACTAGGATTGGTGTTTAGCCAAGTATAATAAGTAAAGCTTTTTCATCACAGAATCACAGATGGCATCGGGTTGGAAGCCACCCTCAAAGGTCATCTTGTCCAACTCCCTGGCAGTAATCACAGACAGCTCCAATTGGATCAGGTTGCTCACAGCCCCATCAAGTCTGACATTGAATGGCTGCAGGGATGGGGCCTCCACTACATCTTGGGGCACCCTGTTCCAGTATTTCACCACCCCCATTGTAGAGAACCTCCTCCTTATGTCCAACCTGAATCTACCCTGCTCCAGTTTCAAACCATTGCCCCTCCTCCTATTGCTACCAGCCCTTCCAAACAGTCACAGATTTCATCATGGCACAGATTTCTTCATGGCACAGATATCTTTGGACATGATGTTTAACAGGCAATTCTATCCATGGAGCACACCTTTGGATCTGCAATGGGAAGAAATGACAGATTTGGGCTCATGGCATGTCTCTGGCATGGGACTGACAGCAGAAATCTCTGGAGGGAAAAGAAAAAAGATCAGATGATGGAGAGATGGGGAAGAGGGGAGAAATGAGGAGCTGAAGCCAGAAAGATGCCCTGACATCCTGTTATGCTTGGCTCAGCTGTTCAGCCAAAGTCTCATTAGGTCAGTAAAACTCAAATCCTAGATTTTGGGACTTTCACAGAAACATCTCTGGGGACCACCAGACACTGCTGAAGAGCACTGTGGCCTTGCTGCATGCATGGCATCCTGTGCTGAAACATAAACCCTGGAGCTCTTTAGACATTTTTATTTGTTCACAATTGAAACTACACTGAGAATTAATTAACCTCTCTGCTTTCCAGAGAGCCACCTGGAATTTTGCCACATTCTTCTCATTTAACATTTATCTACAGAAATGTGAGAATGATGAGCCTACATTTTGTTTAAAAGTGCCCATTTGTCACAGCATAATTTAATTTAACAATCAGGACACTCCTTGGAATTGCTAGAGGCATATTTTGTAAGGATTTCCTTCTGTGAAAGCTGTCTGGCTTGACTTCATTTCAGTGCCAGGGAAGCAGGTTGCTCCTTAGCTGAGACCAAGCAAGCTGGGTTTCACCCTGGACTGAGCTGGGAAAGCCCAGTTATCAACAGCTCTAGATAGAGTTTATAATGGAAGAACTTGGCCAGCTACCACAGGTTACTCAAAGTGAAAATTCAAGGCTACTACCATGAAAACAGGTGTAAGGATGGTGAATCCTGACTGCATGATTGGAACTGTGAGTAGCAAAAGGAGAGATCTCCTTCCATTCTTTTTGTCCATGAAGCCCTCTCTCATCAGCAGTAATTGCCACAGTCATCAGTGAACCAGTCAGCTAAGGCATGGTACACAGGGCACACAGGGGGGTCAGGCACTGGTAGAGATCACTGATTTGGGGAGAGGTGCTGATTATGGAGGGTTAGAATTAGAATTAGGAAGGGAGTGAAAGTGAAGTGAAAAGTATTGAGAGGCAGTAGGAAAAAATGGTGAAGTGGTAATTTTCTTGTGCCACATACTTAGAAATCCACATGTGATAGTATTTTATCATGGCAGGATCTCACAGTTTTCCTATGGAAAGTACTTATCTTTCCTGGATGGAGGTATTTTGTTTAGGATCTTCTTACAGAAGTGGGGCTTTCTGAGAAAAGTGCCTTTGATGGTGGTCTAAATACCTATTCTGAAAGGAGGTTGGGGTGAGGAGGGTGTTGGGGTGAGGAGGGTGTTGGTGTCTTCTCCCTGGTAACAAGTGATGGGACAAGAGGAAATGGCCTCAAGTTGCATCGGGGAGGTTTAGATTGATATTAGAAAAAAAAATTCTTTATTGGAAGGGTTCACAAAGACTGAAACAGGCTGCCCAGGGACGTGCTTGAATCCCCATCCCTAGAGGTGTTTTAAAGCCACAGAGACGTGGTGCTGAGGGACATGGTTTAGCACCAGACTTGGCAGAGTTCAATAATGGTTGGATGTGATGATCTTAAGTCTTTTCCAACCAAAACTGTTCTAGGATTCTATATCCAATGGGTTAGCACAGCATGGAAATTAAGTGGCTTGAAAGGCTGCACGGGTGGCTGTCTGCTCTGCCTCCTTTGCAGGAACTGGAAAGATCCAGCTGCACAAATAATTTGGCAGTTCAGAGGCCAGGGATTTTCCTTCTCACCTCTGCTGCAGGAAATATGGCCTTCCTATATGAACATGGTTTCCCACATCAAGTTTTGATAAACAAAATCCTCCTGGCCTATTCATCTGATAAAGGCTATTTCTATTCTTGGGCAGATTTTTTTATATAATTCATTAGAATATTAACAATATAACTGGGTGATAGGATGAAACTTTGACTGAAAGGGCAGGAATAGATTAGTTATTGATGGTCCAGGGCCAAAGACTGTGAACAGAATTAGAATAGCTCCTGAAGATGCAGACCTGCTACTGAGAAAGTTTCAAGTTCATAGAAATGGCAAATTTCTACACCTGCATTTTCATGGCTGAGTGTTCAGAAATTCAGAAAAGGATACAGGGATTAGTTAAAGCATCTAAATCTGATGGTTGAACTCCTACTAGTTGTGATATAGGTAGTTCTTCTTAGTGCTAACAATAAATAAATAGAATATAGGAGAAGTCTTAAACCTTGGTGGAAAGATGAAGGGGAAAAAACCCCAAATCCTGCCATCTGCAGTTCCCGAGGTCTGCTGAGGCTGAAGACTCCAGTGAAGCAAATGAAGACTGTCACAGAAAAATAGGAGAAGATTTGTAAAAGCAGCTGGTAGGTCTGAAATGCAGTCATCAGGAGAATGGGTTTAGCTTGATGCTGTTGAGATGAATAAACCCCTGAGGCCTTTAACTTTGTGAGCTCAGAGGTGTGCATGAGTCAGGTTTTAACCAAATAGGTAGTGCCTTCTGCTCCTACAGCCATGATACTACAAACTGGGGGTGGAACCACGAAGGCAAGAGGGAATGACATCAGGGGAAGGGGGGAATGGATTGTCCACTGTAAGAGCAGAGTAACCAGGGCTGAGAAACAACAGCAAGCAGCAAACAATATTTTCTAGAAACCACTGGAGGCTGAGGACTGAGGCTGCAGTGAGCTGGCAGTGAACCAACAAGTGAGGAAATGGTGGAAGAAGAAAGGGTTGAATTCGTGGAAAATTAGTTTTCTTTCTCTGGGAAAGAAGTCGTTTTGGTTTTGACAGTCTCATTTGAACAGAAAGAGGAATTTGCCATCTGTGGAGACGCCACATCCAGAAAATCTTAACCTTTGCCTGACCAACTGTGGAGCAGCAGCTGCCTCACACGGTGTTGTAGCCCCAAACAGTCTCATTTTCCAACTGCCATCAGTTTAAAACATCAAGATTTTATAACTTTGTCATACAGAGTTCTTTGGGTCTTTTCACAGTCTCACAGTATCACAGAGGTTGGAAGGGACCTCAAGAGATCATCAGGTCCAACCCCCCTGCCAGAGCAGGATCACTTAGGGTAGTCTGCACAGGAATGCATCCAGGTGGGTTTGGAAAGTCTCCAGAGAAGGAGACTCCACAACGCCCCTGGGGAGCCTGTTCCAGGGCTCTGTCACCCTCACTGTAAAGAAGTTTCTCCTCATGTTGAGGTGAAGTCTTCTATGTTCTAGTTTGAACCCATTGTTCCTTGTCACTGTGAACCACCCAAAAGAGCCTGCCCCCCCCTACTTGACACCCACCCCTCAGATATTTATAGACATTGATTAGATCCCCTCTCAGTCTTCTCTTCTCAAGATTAAATAGCCCCAAGGATCTCAATCTCTCTTCACAGGGGAGATGCTCAAGTCTCCTAATCATCCTTGTGGCTCTAATGTGACCTTTAGTGGCATTGTACCACTAGAAGTACAAACCTCCTTTCTTTTCCATAGATGTTCCACACTTACACCCAGGTACATTATGCATGGTGTCATGACTTTTATTACAGTGAGGACTGATTGCTAGGATGACTGGGAGGCTAATCTTATTACCTCTCCTCTGCACTTGGAAGTGAGAAAATAGATTATTTATCTTCTTTCTGTTTGTCAATACTTAGGGTACTCCAATAGCCTAAGTGTCGAGGGACATGAAGTATCTGGAGAGAGAGAAAGGAATAGCTAAGTAATATTTGTGCTGTGGTATCAGGTGTGCAGTGCAGCAAACTAACAGTTAAATTTGAATTACAGTAAATCGTGTTAGAGCCACACAGGAAAATAAAAGCCAGCAAGAAGAGCTAATTCTAAAAATAAAGCAGAAGTTGTTTGTTAGGGTGGCCCGGAAAGAAGCAGGGTAGTAACAATTGTAGATGTCTTTTTGCAAAACACTACTGGAATGTGTAACAAACATGAAGAATTTGCTGCTTTATTGTGGGGAAAGGAAAATCCTGGCTCAGGAAAATGAAGTTGTATCAGTGAAGAAAGCCCATATCACTCAAAGACTGGAAGAATAGCTGAGGGGAGCTGATACAGAGTTCTGAAATGGAAATATCCCTTTGGAAGATGCTGCTCCACTAGGTGCAAAATGTACTTCATGTAGCAAAACATTGAAAACAGCTGGAATTTTGAATAGGCAAATGAGAAAGAAGTTCAAAATTGAAATGTGAAATATTCCCATTTGGATAGCATCTTCTTGTTTTATTTTGATTCTCCTGAATCATTTTTCCTGAATTTTCAATGTCGATATTGTGGTCCCATTTCAAGTATTTATTTTTTTATTTATGTGCATGCAGGTGTGCTCCTATGTGTATTGTGTGATAATCTTTTGACAGGACCAACATTTTTTATTAATTGAAATATTGTGGGTTTTTTTCCTGTAAAAGATATAATTTGTATTTTTCATCTGAAATCTGGTTGAAAACAGACTCTGGCATGCTGGAAATTCCCCTGGTCTAAATGAACTCCCATTTCCTCAGGAGTTGGGCTATCAGCTGATAATTTGGTTGGAGAGCACATCTAAACTGCCTACATTTCTGATTTGGTTTGGGAGCACATCTCCAACCTTTATATTTCTGATTTCTTTTTCTGTAGAGAATAGTAATATTTGCTTGTCCCTGAATGTTCTTTAATTCTTTATTGCTACTTCCCCTTGACAGATGTGAAAATCCTCTTAACCTGTTAACTAGTACTCCCTCAATAGATAATGGTTGGACCTGATGATCTTAAAGGTCTTTTCCAACCAAAATGATGCTATGGTTCTATGAATGTATTAAGTGGCCATAAATACATGGCCAGAATAATTGAGGCTGGTTCACTCTCCCCACACTGCTCAGTGCAGCTCAGCTGGAGGAGGTTGCTCAGGCCACATTTAAATATCTCCAAGGATGGAGACTCCACAGCCTCTTTAGTGCTAGTTCTTGGTCCTCCTAAAAGTGGAATTAATTTCCTTGTATCTAGTTGGAACTTCCCATGTTTCAGCATGTGTCTTGTGCATTACAAGGGGTAATGGATATAAACTACAGCACAGAAGGTTCCACCTCAACATGAGGAGGAACTTCTTCGCTGTGAGGGTCACAGAGCACTGGAACAGGCTCCGCAGAGAGGTTGTGGAGTCTCCTTCTCTGGAGACTTTCAAAACCCTCCCTGATGCATTGCTGTGTGGATTACCCTAGGTGGTCCTGCTTTTGGCAGGGGGGTTGGACTTGATGATCTCTGGAGGTCCCTTTCAACCTCTAACGTTCTGTGATCCTATGATTCTGTGCTCTCCAAGAGGAGCCTAGCTCTGTCCTCTCTGCACTGTCCCAAGACACAGATGCAGTGAGCACTCCCCAAATGATTTAGGTGCATCTCTTTTGATTGGACATCTCAAGCAGTGGCAGCTTCCAGACTGTACCTTGCTGCCTCACAGCTTGCACAGTAGCTACAGTCCAAGGATGTGCTGACAGCTCTGGAGTGGCAACTTATGAAATTCAGTGTTATGAGTACAGACACTTCTTGGATAATATCATCAGCTCTACTGTTATCTTTTACAAGGTAATCAGGGAGAAACCTTTCTCCATGGTTCAAATCCATGGATTTTTACCCAGTATGGATGAAGGATGTCAGGTGGTGCTGTGTGTTGTGCAAACGTGGTGTGTCTGTCCCTACTTATAGAGTACAGTGGTTTACTATCTGGAGTCATTGGGTTTTCACAAGAACCTACAAACAATCAAAACCTATTTTTAAACAGTCAATAGTTATTACTGAGAGTCTTCATACTTTTAATCTAAGGGGAGTTGATTTGGTAATGCAAGAACTTATCAAGTCCATCAGGTCAAGGGAGGTTCTCCTCCCCTTCTACTCTGCCCTAGTGAGACCACATCTGGAGTACTGTGTCCTGTTCTGGGCTCCCCAGTTCAAGAGGGACAGGGAACTACTGGGGAGAGTTTGAGAGAGAGTTTTGAGGATGATGAAGGGACTGAAACATCTCACTGTTGAGGAAAAGTTGAGAGATCTGGGGCTGTTTAGCCTGGAGAAGAGAAGATGGAGAGGGGATCTTATTACTGTGGTGTCCTGTGATAGGACCAGGGGCAGTGGATACAAACTGGATCACAGGAGGTTCCACCTCAACAGGAAGAAAAAAATCTTTGCTTTAAGTGTGACAGAGCCCTGGAGCAGGCTGCCCAGAGAAGCTGTGGAGTCTCCTTACCTGGAGACTCGAGATCTGTCTGGACATGTTCCTCTGTGACCTGCCCTAGGTGACTCTGCTTTGGTAGGGGGGCAGAGGGGTTGGACTCAATGATCTCCAGAGGTCCCTTCCAACCCCTGGTATTCTATGATTCTATGAGCCTGACCTGAAACAAAATATGTGCAGGGTAAGGATTCTCACCAGTTACTCCTGCCCTGGTGCTCTGCTGGCTAATCTTCTGATTTGTTACATTATGAAACACTGGGATTAGAAAAGGAGCACGATACTTTTGTGCTGACTGGCAAAAGGCTTTGCTGGCCTCTGGGATGCTTGTGTGGAGCCCTGGAGAAGAGAGAGGGTGCGATGGCAGTGCAGATTAGGTGTGGGCTGAACAACAGGCGGGGTGGCTGGCAGGAAGAGCTGTCCCCAGAGCGCTGATTCAGCAGCCAGGAGATAATTGTGCAAGAGGAATGGCACTTTTAAGGTGTTTACATTCTCTTATCGGACCAGTCAGTGTAAATAATGTCTTTGTCAGCAGTATGGCTGTGACCAAAAAGCTTTGCAAATGCAGTGTAAGGATTGCCTGGACCTCCTGTAGCAAGGTAAATCATTTTGTTTGAGCTCTTGGAAGTCCTTTGGAAAAAGACAGGAGAGTTACAATTTTGCCGTGGTTGGAAAGTTACTTTATCCTATTTCAACTGATTTCAGCCAACATGTCTCCATTAGCTTCAGAGAACCTATGCTGCATTAGGTCTGGTTCCAAGTACCTGGATGCCCTCTGATAAGTGCTGTAGCTGTGCAATGTGCCCTTGTGTAGAGGCTATATGTCTTATAACTAGTTTCATAAAGTGTGAAAAGCTTCCCTTACTGTGTGACCATTAATTTAAGATTCTGTTTCTGGCCAATAACAACAACAGGTTGTGTCTTTACCTTCTAGGGAGAAATACCAGCAGGGAAAAAGAGCTGGGGAGGAGATTTGTGATGTGTAGAGTTTTAACCCATAAGATGACTTTTCATTCCCACCCCATTCTCACACAGCAATCTGGAGAAGAAAACAAGAAGATTACTTTTTGGTTGTTGTTTGTTTGTCTGTTTTCAGTGGGAGATGAGCTTTCAAAAGATGCAGGCATCTAAGACTCTGCTTACAGCCTCAGAAATACCTAGAATTATATGCCCCAGCAAGGCAATTAGATTCCCCAAATCAGTAATTAGGTTGAGAAACTTAATCTTGAATATCAAATCCCAGAATCAGTGGGAGGTCACCAGTGTTACAAACAGATTTACATTTTTTTGGTCATCATTTTGCATCTTTCTAAGATGTGCTTGAATTAGCAGCTGAAGATACTGAATTGCTCATAGCAGTAAAACTGCCCCACTCTACAAACCCATGACAACCCCCCACCTTGAATACCCTGTGCTGTTCTCAAAAAGGGCACAGTAAGAAGGTGGAGAGAAGGTCAAGAAATATCATTGAAGATGTGGAATAGGTTTCATATCAGGAATTCTTAAACAGAACAAGATCCCTGAGCCCAAGGAGAGATAACAGAGAGAGGATAAACTAGCAATCAATAAACAGGATGGAAGGGAGAAGCTGTATAGGGGATGAACTACTCCTTGTGGCACAAGAATTAGAGTGAAGCCATCAGCTGGGAAGTTCAAACAAATAAAAGGAGAGGATACTTCAGGCAACATATTAAAATAGAATTTGTTGGTGTTGGGTATTGTGGATAGGAGGGGCTTCTGTGGTTTCAAGAGGTGATTGAATTTAAGGAGGAAGCACACTGAGAGGTCTAAGATAGAATCATAGAATTGCTTCAGTTGGAAAAGACCTTCAAGATCACTGAGCCCAACCAATACTGAGTCTGCTGCTAAACTACTTCCCTTAGCACCACATCTCAGCATCTTAAAATGTCCTGCCAACATCTCAGTGTGCAGGGAACTAATTTAAGGTAAAAAATATTACTGGTGCTTGTACATACAGATGCTGAATGCAAACAAATATCTACAAATTTTGCTCTAATGAAAGCAAGATGATGGAGTTACAAACCTGGTCATGCAAATGCAATTTTCCACAAAAAAACCCCAACCCAAACCAAACCAACCAAACAAAAAAAACCAAAAAACCCCCACAGCAAAAACCCCTAAACCAACACACAAACCCCCAAAAAATCCCCAAAGCAAACCAAACCAACAAAACAAAACAAAACAAACCCCCCAAAACAAACAAACAAACAAAAAACCCCAAACAAAACTCCACCAGTTTTACATAAATTCCACCTATGGCACAAAATCTCTCTTAAAGCTGGGTGCTGATTATTCACAGAATCATAGAATCGTTAAGGTTGGAAAAGACCTCCAAGACCATCAAGACCAACCTTTAACCCAACACCGCTGTGCCCATTAAACCATGTCCCAAAGTGTCATATCTACACTTCTTTTGAACACTTCCAGCAATGGTGACTCCACCACTTCCCTGGACTGCTTGTTCCAGTGCCTGACAGTTGCTAGGGAGATGCCTGTGGTGGTTTGGGTGGAAGACGCAGTGCATCTCTTGGATGACACTGACATAAATAAGTAGCCTGAGAAGCTGCACAAGCAGCTGCCTGCCTGCCACAGCCATCTTCAGGCCCAATCCTTTTAAAAGACTGTCAGGGAGTGGCAGATAAGCTACACCTCCTCAGAAAGACTTCTTGAAGCAATCACGAAGAAATAAAACATGTAAAGCCTTACTTGCACCATGCCATGCAGATGAGCCTGGGGGAACAAGCTAGGTGGAAGAAAATGCTCTAAATGAGCACCAACAGCTTAACCTCATTTTTGGTAGTTGAGTGTTTTTTGGGTGTATTGATGAAGATGATTGCAGTGATTTTTCTTCACCCCAAATTACTAGTCTTTGATTAAAAAGGGCAGAGAGATACTAATTAAGTGTTAAGGCCTCTCAGCGCCTATAGTTGCTTTGAGAAAGGTGGGACACAAGGGGTCTGACTGCCTGTTCTGTAGAAGACAAAGTCTCCAGTGCTGTGTTGCAGGGTCCCTGCCACAGCAGCCAAAATAATAGAGTTAGAATTATAGAACTGTTTTGGTTGGAAAAGCCCTCTAAGATCATTGACTCCAACCATCGACCCAACAGCACTATGGCCTTTAAAGCATGTCCTGAAGTGCCATGGCCACATGTTTTGTGGACACCTCCAGGGATGATGACACCACCACCTCCCTAGGCAGCCTGTTCCAATGGCCTGACCACTCTTGCAGTAAAGAAAATTCTTGTAATATCCAACCTAAACCTCCCGTGGTACAATTCCAGGCCATTCCCTCTCCTTCTATCACCTGATACTAGGGAAGAGACACCAACATCCATCTTACTACAACCTCCTCTCTACAACTACCTGAAAGGAGGTTGTAGTGAGGTTAGGGGTCAGTCTTTTCTCTCAGGGTCAGTAATTAAAACCTGCTTCTGCTATCATTGCCTGAAGGTACCAATGATGTACATTGATGGTCCTGCCCATGCTTAAAAAGTCAAGAGAAACCCTCCCCCTGCACAGACAAACCCTCTCACCCCCTCCACGTTTTGTTCTTCAGTGGCAGCAATTGTCTATGAATAGAAGCACCACTGAAAGGTGGTACATGGCTTCCTTGGAGGTAAATAATTGACTGAAATCTTGGCTTTAGGCAGATGACTTTATAAGCTGCTGTCGTTGTTTCTCCAGTACAGTTCAGGCAGATCAGCCCTGGCTCCTAATCTGCATTATTATTTGCATTACCCACATAAATCTTCCAGCATCTGTGGATTTCATAAGGGAACAAACATTTCTGCCTATTACACGGACACGACTATTGTAATAAACTCATGTTATGACAGACTGTAATTACTGCAGGCAGCCTCCCCAGAGCCTGCAGCCAGGGTGTTGCATTTTGACAGGAGTGTTTCCAGCAGCAGCCTCAGAGGATCAGCAGATCAGACAGCACAATACTGTGTATTTTCTGTCTGTCCTGCCTTGCCATGGGGACTGAAGACCAGCAGCCCAGCTCCCCAGGGCTAGGTTTGCTGCCTTTTGCCCACTGCCTGTGGAGAAGGTCAGGGAGGAGTTCTCTTGCCCGGGGGCCAGTGGGGCTCTGGCAGGGGGAGGGATGTGCAACGCCCTTGGGCGCCTGCGGCACACACACCCGGCTGTGCAGGCTCTGCCTGCTGTGGGCAGAAACAAGCTCCTGCCAAGCAACAAGGACACAAAGCAGTCACTGGTGAAGTTAAACATTTTTCAAATCACTCCCCAGAGCATTACTGGAGCTGGCAGACTCTGAACTGCTGGCGTTACAAAGCTGGGCAGAGATCTGCAAAGATCTGTGCTGGTGCTAAAAGCTGTAGCAAACTGAACAGGGAAACCACTTGGGTCTCAGGTAAAATCTTAGAGGGGTTCTTGTGGCATGCAAGCAGTGAGCAGAGGGGATGGTTGTGCAATTAATGCTCAGCAATGAAGTTTTATAGTAGCCAGGTTTCAATTTGATAGCGATTTCTCCCCCCACTTCCAAGTTAGAAATGGAGCTAACAGTGCTTCTCCTGCCACCCATTAGACTTCTGAAAACCATTTGTCCCTGTGACATTGATTGAAAAGGTGTCTGACAGGAAAGCTGTGCAATGCATTAAGTGAATTAAAAACTGCTTAACTGATAGCTCTCAAAGAACAGCGTTTTACAGGCTTTGTTATGGCAAGGAGGCAATTTATAATAATGGTTTCTCTTGCCTTCAATTTCCATGAATCCTTGACTCTTTTCCTGGCCCTGTAGTTTTCTCTCTGGAAGCTTCTTGGGCTGTACAGCCACGATTGTTAATGCTGGGTCTGTGTATGACTGGATCTCCCAGAAGTTCATGTTTGATTCAGATCAGGTGTGGCACATGATCACATTTCTGTGCAATCACCCAAAGCACGTTCCTGCTGCCTGTGTGCTGGCCGGGCTGGTGGAAACCTAGAGGGGTCAGCAAGGCATGCTAATGGATCAGGCTTAAAGCCTGTAGGTGCCCAAGGTGAACCCATAAGGGAATTTTTTGTGCAATCTGAATTGTCGGACTGAGTTTGTAGTAGATTAGTGCTTTGCACTGGGGTTCTGGTATTTTTGATCTCACTTATAGACTCATAGAATAGTTTTGTTTGGAAAAGGCCTCCAAGATCATCAAGTCCAACCATTACCTAACTCTACCAAGTCTAGGGCTAAACCATGTCCCTCCACACCACATCTAGGCATCTTT
This sequence comes from Indicator indicator, assembly GCF_027791375.1. Lineage (NCBI taxonomy): Eukaryota > Metazoa > Chordata > Aves > Piciformes > Indicatoridae > Indicator > Indicator indicator. The sequence continues at coordinate 7,112,693 of NC_072017.1, forward strand.
TAAACACCTTCAGGGTTGGGGATTCAGCCACCTCTCTGTTCCAGTGTTGGAGAACCCTTTCAGTCAAGAAGTTTCTTCTAATATCCAACCTAAACTTCCCCTGGTGCAACTTAGGGCCATTTCCTCTCATCCTGCCACTTGTTACTAGGGAGAAAAGACTGCCCCCCCCCCCCACTCCAACCTCCTTTCAAGAAGTTGTAGGGAGAAATGCAGTTTCCTCAGCCTCCTTTTCTCCAGACTAAAAAACCCCAGTTCTCTCAGCTCTTCCTCACAAGACCTGTTCTCCAGACCCATAGCTTGTACCATACCAGCAGAAGCAGCCAAAAGTGCAGAGGCTCCCTAATTTCAGGATGAGGGCACATGTGTTGCCTGGTCCTGCCATGATGATGTAGAAGAACAAGTCCCATGCCAGCCCAGTTCTGCGCTGCCAGCAGCAATGCAGCTGCTAGATGCTGTGAGTGAAGCATCATCAAGAATGTAGAAAGAAGAAATGTTCCTGTTCACTCATTTGTATTGTTTTCTTTTTCTTTTTTTTAATTTGCATTTTATTAAGTGACACTGTATCTTCAAAATCTCAGCTTGTCAGCTCTTCCTGCCCTACCACTCCCAGTACAACAAAGATGGAAAATAAAACAACCTCCCACTGAGGCTGTTCAGTGGCCCTGTGTCTTATATCTGTTTCATGTAAATGATGTTCCAGTGCTCTTCAGCCAAGTGACACCACAAAAGACATGCCACTGGCACAGGAATGGGAATGGGCCAAGCAGAAAAGAGGCAGAAGAGAATCAGAGAGGAGTGCTGGATGAAAGTTAGCCTGTCCCCAGTGAAAGCTGGGTTTTGAGCAGTGGTTTCAGCAGCAGTTTTCACCCTCTGGACTTCAAGTTCAGCTTCTCTGTGATGATGTGATACATGTGACCCCAAACTGGTTCTTGAGGGTAGCTGGTGAGGTTGTGAGAGGACCAGCAACTCCAAAGTGTGCTAAGTCAGAAGCAGGTGCTGAATGGCCTCATACAGAGGGCCTGGGAGCACTCAGCCACCCTACCTCATTGACACCCACCACGGATGAGACATCTCTGTGGTAGGGAGCTGGCCTGAGTCTGATCCACCCTCTTCTGGTAGCTATACATCCTTCTTCATTATCCTAATGTGCTGCTTATGCTGTTGCGATGTGCAATGCTAGCTCCTTCTTGTTGCTTGTGCTCCAAGCTGCTTTTTAAGATCTATCACCAAACAGGGATTAAAAAAAAAAAAAATTCTATCAGAAGAGGAAACTTTATCAAACCAGTGATGGTTTTGCACTAAAAGAGTAAAGCATCTCTAATATATTAGCAGGGGGCTAGAGCAGAGGAGTTATCTAAACCAAGGTGACAATGATACTGCACAGATACGAATCCTTAAGCAATAATTTATAGGAAATACATGAGGGACCATGAATGTTATTAAATATGTAACAAAATGGAGACTATCACAGGTGGTTGTTTTCTGAGAGGTGTCAGAGTTCAGCATTTACAAAGTTTCCTTTCTGTTGAGGCTGTTGTGGTTGTGCTGACTAAGGATTACTGAGACAATTTACTTCTGGTGCACATGTAGGGAAGACATTTTGAATATTGTCATGTATTTATGTGCCAAGACATTCATTATGCAGTTTCATCATGAAATTCAAGTATGAGTGATACAATTCATTAAGCAATTATGCAATGACATTTATTCAATAAATATGTATAGATAGACACACACACACACACATATCATAGAGTCATAGTTGCTTGGAAAAGACCTCTAAGATCATCAAGTCCAACCATCCATGGCAGAGACATGTTTTATATTGCCAAAATGAACATTTTGGACAAAAAAAGAGTATTTTTTGTTTGTTTGTTTTATATAAGGATCTGAGTCAGACCCAGCCACAATCAGTGATATCAAAGAATGCTCTGCCTCTTTAAAGTTGGCTTTTTGAGGTCAGAAGAGACATAAAAAACATAACTGAGATTCTCTTGCAGCTGAAATATAATTAAATCCACAACTGCTACTGGCGTCACATCTTCTAAACAAAGTGAAGGACAGATCTGTGTTCTGTCACAGCACACCAAAGTGGAGCCGTGAAAAGAACCAAATTTCTTCTGTTTCAAAGGCAAAGCTGAGTCATGTTTGTGTTCTCTCAGGACAGGCTCTAGCTGGGAAAGAGCTGAGGCAAATGCAAGCCAGAGAGGTTCCCTGCAGCTGAAAGACTTCTTGCAGGCAGAGGGGAGATGTGAGTGTTGAGAAGTAAACTTCAGCTGGTGTGAATATAGATGAGCTTTTAGATATTTTCTTTGCTGGCTTGGCTGGTGGCACCATCAGCACATCAACTCCTAGCAGAGACTGTCCCTCGGATGAGGATGCTGCAAGAAACTTGCACTGCAGATGCATAACTATTTCAGATGTTGAAGTCCCTCCTGGGTAAAACATCTGTAAAGGAGGAGAAGGGGCATTAGATGCAAGCAGTAGTTCACCTGCAGATACAGCAAAGATTTTCATGTTTCCTTGGGACTATTGTAGTCTATCTGTATTGGATACTGTACAAAAGAAAGGCTTGGCTCTGAATGAAGAATCTTGGTTGAAATGAGCTGACAGTTCACTAATAAATTGTTAAACATCTATGCTTTCAACAGTAGTTTTTTTTTTTAATGGATTAAAATCCTGATACTTTCGTATCGCTGTGAAACCTGACTGGCAAATTGATAAAGCAACCCATTGAGAAAGATGAAGTTTCACAATGGGAACAAAGGCTCCATGTCAAAGAAGAATGAGTTAAGCTATTCACAGCACTTTGATTTATTTTGGTGTGATTTATTACCTGGATATATTTAACTCCTGATATTAAACTCACCTGTTCATGACACTGCAAACAGGGAGACAAAACCCTCTGTGCTTTGCTTCCTGTGAGCTGTCAGTTACATCCGTAATGCCCACGTTCAGAAGAATTCTTGGATCTGTACTTCAGCTATGTGATCTGCAGGGCTTTCTCCCAGACATGCAGGAACAGGTAACCAGCAGGGATGTGGCAGATGAAGAGAGGCTGCATGTCCAATTGCATTTTCTCATGACATCCTCATCTGTGTGCACCATGTGTTAACAAAACACTCACTGAATCCATTCAGATGCATTTCTCTTAACAGCACCCTGACTGATAAAAAGAAAGTACTGCAATGTTTGCAAATATTCAAATGTTTCTTTCTCCACTCCTTTCAGACTTGCAGGCTACACAAATATGAAATACCTTATGTTTCATGGTTGGAAAACAGACTGTGGAAATCACCAGTTAGCCATGTCACTAATCACCCATACTATACATCTGAATTTTATACATCTGAGGTTGAAAATGTTGGAGTCTTTTAGTCTGGAGAAGAGAAGGCTCCAGGTAGACCTTATTGTGCTGTAAGAAAGATGGGGACAGGCTTTTTAGCAGAGTCTGTGGTGACTCTGCTAGATCCAGGCTAGATATAAGGAAGATGTTTTTGCACAGAAGATGATGAAACACTGCCCCAGGTTGTCCAGGGAAGGTGGTAGAAGCTCCACCCCTGGAAATATTCAAGGCTAGGTTGGATGAGGCTCCAAGCAACATGATATAGTTGAAGATGCCCTTGCTTATGGAGATTAGTCAAGATGACTTTTAAAGGTCCCTTTCAACCCAAAGATTCTATGATCTTTGATCAAGTTTTAAGTTTCTTAGCTAAAACACAGCATTCCAGTTTCTTGGCTAAATTCAATACTTGCTGTAGTCTCTTTGGGTAGAAGGCAAAATAAAGAGAATTTCAATTTCTGCCAAAATGTTATGACTGTTACCACCCTCTCTGATTTATCTCCTGTTGTCTAGTCCCATTCTGCCTTAAGGAAAGGCATAAGAGGCGCGTGCAGCCTTTTTCTTTTACACATCAGCAACACATCCTGTTGCTCTTTTCTTCCAATCTTCCTACTCTCTCTGATTTACAGGAGGCTGATAGCTCTGGGGCTTTTACTGGGATCTTTGTTCTGTTTGGTGTGTTTGTGGCAACCCCCTTTTCTGGAGATAAGTGATTAGGGCAAAATCTCATCTTAGTTTTTCTAATGGAGCAATAGTTTGCATGGGAACCCCAGGGACTCAGAAAATAAGATGGTGAATAGAAAGAACAAAAATGTCATTTTGCCTTGAAATCTTGTGATTCTCTGGGGCCTGACTCATGACTGTGGTGTGCTAGGATTCAGCAATGTTGTGATCTGTTAATTTCTTCATTTCTGTTCTCTATTCTGTGATCTTCAGGAGTGTTCCCAGGAAAGAGCTTCTACCTTTCCACTTTGTCATATCAGCTTTCCTGTCTTTGGCAGTCACAGTGGTCCATGCTGTGTGAGAGGGCACACATTACTGGGTTCCTCTGCTCTATCAGGGAGGGTCCCTTCCAACTCCTACCATGCAGCAATTCTCTCAGTCTGTGATCTTCACAGTGCTGCTGGTAGGGCAGTGATTACTGCTACTGCAAGCGGAGCAGAGGAAGAGGAGCTTGAGAGTGCTCTACCCCCCACAATCCAGGCTCTCATGAAGGATGCAGGAGCAAGGATTCTCTGGCAGCAAAGCATCTCATGTTCACACCCTCAGTTGTAATTGACCTGAGCTCAGGTACCACACAAATCCTATTTGCACCTGTGACAAGAGAAGTTTCTGACTCACTCCAGCTGTTGCTGTCTGCCTGATAAAGGTCACAGTATATGTCTGCAAGGGCAGATGGGCTAGGCAGAGGCTTCCTTGAGTCATGAGGTCTGTTTGCACTGCATGGAAACAAGTGTGCCCTTGAGTGCACCTCAGTGTGCTGGGTGTGCATTGAGTTCATCCCCATGAGTCCCAGATGGCCTGCCCTGAAGGTGCTTCTGCAGACAAGGAAGATGGATAGGAGGTGAGTCTGGCCTGGAGCCTCATCTTTGTGATGCTGCTGCACCGCTGTGGAGATGCACTCTGGAGATTAAGAGCTGGATTGACATTTAGGCTGCTGTCTGGCTAAGCTGATGCCTGCACGTTCCTGAGATCATCAGAACCCCCTGTGCCAGGTCTGCTTAGCCTGAGAGGCACTTGATGTCCTTGGTGTTGATGATGACTAAAGCTAAGGCCATAATTTTGCTGTGGGCATGCACACAATCCTCCCTCCTCTCCCCAGTGCCTCTAAGCTGCTGATGCTTGCTGTGGGCATTTGCTGCTCCTGGTGTCTCTACCTCACCTGAAGAGTTGCAATCTGAGTGAGCATGCCTTCTGCATTGAACCTGTCTTGAAGCCTGAGAGGCAGGAATCCCTACTTCTCCATGCCCCAAAACCCTAAAAAAAAAAAAAAAAAACCACCCCAAAACCTTGCACAGGGATGGTAGAAATTCAAGTCATGATCCCTCTGGGTCTAAACCCAGTTCTCCTGTAAAATGTGCTCCATTCAGTTGATTAGAGGATATTCTGCAGTGGGTCTCAGCTCTTCCAGTTTGGATGAAGTACTGAAATGGTCACTAGATGAGGCCTGGAGTGTCCATCTCAGATCCCTGCTCTAACACCAGCACATGACAGCATGTTTTTTATTCTCTCTGGCCAAAAGAAGTATTTAAAAATGCTGTGCACAGTTGACATTAAGGAGCCTGTGTGGCAGGTGGTTTGCATTCTGAGCACTTGTTTAGGAGGCTGAAAACCTGAGGTTAAATCCCTGCTCCAAGTCAGGCAGATCAGAAGGTCTCCAAAACTGAATCTTCCACCTCCAGGGCGAGTTCCCTGCCCTGGGGCGTCATCTCTGCCACCACATCCTTCTCCTCCCCTTTCTCTGTACAATGGCTGACCTGGTTTAGCTTGGTCTTGATTGGAAGGAGGCATCTCCTTGCAGCCTGGACTCAGGCCTTGGTGCTTTAGGAGAAGCCTAGCTTAGTATTCATCCCTCTCATGGCATTTCCTAGGTCATGTTCAGCACTTTGCACTCCTATTGCATGAGCATCTCATTCTCCACATGGGGTGAATGAAGAGATTGGGCAAGGCAGTGAATGTCTGCATGCAAAAGATGAGAATGCAGCCTACATATTTGTCCCTCAGAGATTTGCCCAAGTCACACCAGATGTCTCTGAAGATTGAGAGAACTGCCAGAAGTTCCACAGGTTCTATGCTAGTGTCTGAACTGGGACCATCTGTCTCCTCTCTCTGGAGATCCATTTTTATTTTTGGTTCTGATGTAAGTAGACCCCATGCCTGGATTATGACTGTTTCAATTTGTCTTTGTAAGCCTTTCTTTGGGCTTCCTTTTCTCTCCCACGTTTATGGTACTATCAACATAACCTGATTTCAACAGGACCTGATGGACTCTTCTGGGATATGCTGAAATTTTTGCAGGATAGGGCCTTGGGTAATATGTGGCCACTTATTCACTTGAAGCTGGCTAATTACCAGGCTCATCCTGTAGTCTCTTGATCATCCCACATACATTCATTTGGCAGAGGCAGAGCTACTGTTAACCTGCTGATATTGCTCCACACACATCATCAATACCAGGTTTTTCATGGAACTTTGGCATTTCTGCTTCTGAAGACAACCTTCCACAAATGACAAGGCTACATTTCAGCCCAAAGATTGGATTCTACTGTGGCAGAGAAACCTAATGTGATGGGAGATAAGGTGTGTAGGGTAGGGCGTCTGACTGTCTCTTAGGGAGGGGGAGGATTAACCTCCTGGTGCCAACAGCAATGATTTATGGAGTGAGCCATGGCTGCAGGGTCTGCAAATGGTGCACATCCTCCTCCCATTCATCATATGCTTTTAAGTACTGTTTGCAAAAGACTTCTCAGCCAAAAGGAACTTAGTATTAAAGACACCTAACTTCTGGTGGTATGTAGAGCAGAGGAGAGAGAAAACTCCCTGTAGCTTCCTCCTTAGCATCTGTCATGAGCACTTGAGTTTGAGCTATAGGAAAACATGCTTCACAGCCCCGTTTTGGAGCTGATGTCCATAGAGCTTATGTTGCATTCAATCACATTTGGGCTTCTGTTCATGACACTAAGTTGCTGAGCACACTTCAGGTTTTACTGCCAGTTGCAGCAGAGCTTAAATGTCAACTAAGTATTGCTGTACCCACAGAATCATAGAATGCTTTGAGCTGGAAGGGACCTTAAAGATCATGTAGTTCCAACACCCCTGCCACAGGCAAGGACACCTCCTACTAGACCAGGTTGCTCAAGGCCCCATCTAGCCTGACTTGGAACACTTTCAGGTTTGGAGCCTCCACAACTTCTCTGGGCAACCTGTTCCAGTGTCTCACCACCCTCATGGTGTAGAATTTCCACCAGTTCAGAAGAGCCCTAAGAAGAGTGTTTTGGAGGGTGGCCTTGTACACCAAATGCTAACTAAAATCAGAGTGAAAAGATCAGTTTGGGTTGATTTTCCTTCTCAGAAAGTGACAGATGATGAGTGCTGATATGCAGAATCACTTCATTTTTTTGTGTGTGTGTGTTAACTGGGATTCAAAACACACTGCTTGGCCAGAGACCAAAAGGCAGCACAGTTTGCAATAGGGAAGCTGATGGTGGAAAATTAAAAGAAATTTTGCATCTAGTAGTGAGATGCAGTTAAAAGCTTTTTCATAAGCTGAAATGGGTATGACAAATGTAATTTTTAAGGTCAACCATCAAAAATGCAATGCTGGCTGTTAAACTTTCTTTCTTATCTAACCAGCCTCTTGGCAGGGAAGAAAAAGGACAAAAAGGATTTACCTTCTCTTTACTGCAGTGCCAAATACAGAAATATACAGAATAATTATTTAGTACCGAACATACTGAGTACAGTATATTCAATACTACTAAAAAATTACTGATTTTCAATTATCAAGGTGCTAGTTTGTGATATTTTGGGAATGTCAGTCCACTGCCTATGCTGGCAGATGTTGTAAGTGGAAAGAGGGGTGTTGGCATTTGGCTCTGGATGTGCCACAGGTACGGACAAATATGAAGTGTGTGGAAGTGTATGGAGTCAGTGGACAAATACCAATGTCTTGTTGACTCAAAACCAGAGTGGGCAGGAGGGTAAAAAAACATAATGTGAGAATCTCCTGGAATTTATTGGTATTGGGTTGCTCATCAAAACAGATAAGATTTGGGCTCTGTGTGATAAGTGGGGCTTTTTTGATATGCATCTTAACGCCTAGTAGTGGCCATTGTGAACTGCATGCAATTAATCAACAAGGTTAGTTTAGTTATACAGAGAGCAAGAACTATCCCAGTTATGCTGGTTTTACCCACGGCAGCTCTTCAGAAGAGGAAACTAAAATGTGTTTGCTGCCCTAGGTGGAGGAGCAGTGGTGGCTGCTGCAGCCCTGGGAGAGGCAGAGGCAGGAGGAAGGGAGGAGAAGGGGCAGAAAGCCCTGGGGGAGGACTGGTAAGCAGAGCCAGGGCTGTTCCCTGAGGAGAAGGGTGGGAAGGGTGCAGGCAGGGACTCCACCCCACCAGCCTGCGCCAGCAACCTCAATGCTGGGCTCCACCCTGGCCCTGCCCGCAGTGGCTGCGGAAGGCAGCGTTTGGGCTGGGCTCCCCGGGCCACCGCCACCGGCGAAGTGGGCAGGAACGGGAGAGCCGCTGTGCTCCTGCCCTGCTAGCTGCCGCCGGTGGTGCCAGGGCTGTGCCCCACAAGCTGTTGGTGACACAGAGGAGGCGAACATTTCCTTTGGAAGGGTGTCAAGAACAGCTCTCTTGTGAGGAAAGGCTGAGAGACCTGGGGCTGTTTAGTCTGGAGAACACTGAGAGGGGATCTTATTAATGTATACAATACCAGAAGGGTGGGTGTCAAGAGGAAGGGACCAGGCTCTTCTCAGTGGTGCCCAGTGGTAGGATGAGGGGCAACAGACACAAAGTGGAGTGCAGGAAGTTCCTGAGGAAAAAATTCTTTACTGTGTGGGTGCCAGAGCACTGGAACAGGCTGCCCTGAGAGGTTGTGGAGTCTCCTTCTCTGGAGACTTTCAGTACTTGTCTGGACATGTTCCTGGGTGGCTGGCTCTAGGTGAACCTGCTTCGGCATTGGGGATTGGACTCGATAATCTCTGGTGGTCCCTTCCAACCCCTATCATTTGATGATTCTGTGATTCTATCTGTGGATTAGAATGAATCAATTTACATTCTGTCAGGAGCTGGAGGAGAAGTTAAACATTAAAACCAACCCATCCAGATAACTTGCCTCCAAATGTTTCAGCAGAGTTGTTTTGAAGAGTGTCTAATTGTTTATGGTGATATTCGGTGGCTCCTGAAACTGAGAATCCAGAATAATTTATGACAGATAGAGTAAGGTCTACTATGAATCATGGGCAGAAGAATGAACAACTGGTTAGGACGAGATTAAAGAAGAGTAAAGGAGAAAAATATGATTAATGCCAGTCAACATTACTGTGTGTGAAATCAATACAGTAAATCTTACTTGCCACTTTTTTTTTTTTTTGACAAGTTAGTTTGACAAATATGATGGAAATTACCAAATCTGACCCAGCATCACATGAGACAGCAATTAGGAAGGCCAAATATAAAATTAACATGCCTTGTGTTACATAGATAGACAGCTGGCCATCTGACAGGTCTTGGAATACAAATGGAGAATCATCACAGAGTCATTTAGATTGGAAGACACCTCTGCAGGTGATGTAGGCCAACCTCTTGCTCAGAGCAGTACCAACTTCAAAGGCAGATCAAGTTGCTCAGGGTCTTGTCCAGCTGAGTTTGGGATGTCTACACAGATGGAAATTGCACAATTTTTTATTTAGTGTGAGAGTTCCTCTTCCTTAACAGCTTTGTTCTAGAACAGTTCTCAGAGAAACGATTCTCCTACCTACGATGCTTAGTATTTTTTCCAGCTATATGGGAGAAAGCACAGAACTAGTGCAAACGAAGCTTGCAGAGCACATTAATGTTGAAGAAACCAGCAATGGTCAGAGGGGCAGCAGCAGCCTCATAATTCAAGTGACCTTGGATTGCTTGTTTTAATATGGTTGAGTATAAAGTCATTGGAGGGAGAACAAAGATGTTAGGTCATACAGATGGAATAGACGGATCTGTGCTGGGGAAGAGTAATGTTCAGAGGGACATGGTAAACAGGGTGAATAACTGTCTGAGCAGGAGCTGCTGGAGTGGGTCAGCAAAAAACCCAAACTTCTGTGGCTCTTGAAGTTAAAAATACGAGGAAATTTGTTAGAGAAGGTTACAGAGTCTATCAGTAAGGAGGGCCAGGTTCAGTTCTCTGTCTGTAAGGGCAAAGACAGCACAGTTTGCTTCCATGTACCTAGACTCCCTCACAGTGCCTTTATCCCTATGGCTTATTTAAGCAATTTGTCCCATGCTGTCCCTCAAAACATGCTCAGGCATTGTTTGGCAGGCATTGTCTGGTTCACATATTCCCAAAATGTGCTGTGGAACTAATCATGCCATAGTGTCACAGTCACAGAATGCTTTGGTTGGAAGGCACCTTTTTAAAAGTGAGCAAAGGTATGCCCATACTTGCATCCATGTTTTTTTTTTTCTCCTGCAGACACTGCTGCTAGTGTTGTGTTTACCACTGGTTTAACAATTACTGCCCATCAGTGTCCAGTTTGGGTGTTCACAGGACAAGAAGATTGCTATCATGCTAGCACTGGTGCGAACAAAGTCCTGAGAAGTGGCAAAATGTGCCTCATTATGTCCTTATTTTACCGGGGAGAAGGTAAAGGGGGTCTTTGTTGTAGTCTGTGAATAGTGTGTTGAGTGTTGTAATGAATTCCTCCCTGTAGCAGATAGGTAGGAGGCTCCAATAGTCACAAGTGGAATCAAAACAAGCTTTGACAAGAAGGAAGCTCCCAGCTTCATAGTTCTAGTCTTACAAGTAGGTGTGTTCCTAGTAGGCTTTCTGTAGTTTAGGATGGGATTCATGAAAGTCCTATGGCCTGTGCTATGTAGGAGGGCAGGTTAGATGATCACAATAGATTTATCATCTTTGAATTAATTAATGAGATCTTGACATATGAACGAAACTTTGGCACTTGGATTCTGTTGTTCTGCCAAGCAGGAGGACTGACAGAGCTTCAAGGCTTCACCTTTCATCACTACCTTATATGACTATATACTGACTGGGATGATTCCCAGTACAAAATAGAAAGATATAATTAACACTTCTGGGTTTTGTATACTGCTATTGATGAATTACCACTCTCACTATGTAACTCCTTACATGTTACAGAGGCACTGTAGAAACCTATTCATTCTAGGAGATTTTTCTTCTTCATAACATACTATTCTTTCAGGCATTTTGCTTTTATTTCTCTATCTTCTGGCTGGCAATAATTCTTATCAGCTTCCTTTTCCCTTCATAGGAGTTAATGTAATATGTGTCCTCATATTCCCTTCCTAAGGGAAGGGATGGTTGCCCTTTGCATTTTGGATGTTTATTGAACATCTCTTGCAGTTTCTCAAGAATGTCCAGTTATCATTCACACATTGTTTTGTTTAAATTCTTTATCTCATTTGATTTAGCTCTTAATTAATTTCTAGTTAGTGTCATTTGTCCTTTTAAATCACAGACTGAATGGATTACTGGTTTGGATTTCATTGGCTTGACATCTGGCATATAATGCCTTGTACCAAAACCACAGTTCTGTGATCAAACCATCTTCAGTCAACTTCTGATACAGATTTACCTTATATCTCAGATGCAATTAATTTTTCTGATTAGGAAATGATTACCAAAATCAAAGGCAAAATGATTTTGCATTTGTTTAGTGACAGGAGAAGACGTCCAGCATGCTTCATTCAGATTGAAGATCTGGGTGGTAATATGGTTTTCCACTCTGGCACCCCAGGTAGCTGATTATGGATCTAGTCATCTAGCTCATTGATTTGATTTTCTGCAAAACATGCCACCTGCTCACACATCTTGAGCTTCACAAGTGACAACATTCATTAATAAGCTTTCAAGATATTTTCCTTCCTTGGTGCCAGCATTTCAAAAATGAATTTTAGCAGGTGCACCCCTAGCAGGTCTGCAACGAGAGCCTCTTGGTTGAAAAGAGCCTGCGGTGGGTGGGCTGAACACACAAACCAAACGTGCAGATCTTAGGCAGTTTTTTTAGCTGTGAGTGATTCCTGAGCTGCACATGTGTGATGAGGTACCTTCCACGACATGCAAGGCCATCTCCTCTGTTCCTCGTGCCTACGCAGAGTCTGGCAATTCTGCTGGGCGTACTCATCACGCCGGGCTCTGTAACACCGTCACGTTGCTCCTCGTTGTGTAACTCCAGTCTGTCTCATCTATAATCCAGCTCTTGGTGCTAATGATTGGGAAATTACGTTTTTCTTCTTTTTGTGTCCTTTGGCTTCATGACTAATGTTGTTTTCAGCATCTTCATTTTGATGAGTGTTCTTTAAGCCTCCCTTTTTACTCCCTTTTCCCCTTGTTCTACAGTTTCAAGTCCATGTGTTACCAACCTCTTCAATAAATTAGGGGACTCTTTGCTGTCTATTCTCCTTTGGGCATGAGACATCAAGTGTTTCTGAAAATGTAAGCCTCATATGGTTTATCCATCTTCTGTGCAACTTCCTGAAGTGACAGCAGGTCAGTCCCTTTAGGATGGGACAATGAGAATTGCTGGTAATTACTGCTTGCAAGTATAAACATTCATGCCCATGTGCTGAAGGGACCTAACTAATGCCAGGCAATTAAAAACATTGAGAGGAAGATCATAGTTCCTGGTCTTGCTGCAAATGCTGGTCACCAGTAAACAGAACTCTTTGCCTGGAAGAAGGGGGCTGACTAACTCTGATTTTTTGCTGATGTTACATTGACCTCTTTTGAACACTTGCAGGTCTTGAAAGGAGTCACAATCCACACTTTAAGAAACATTACTGAAGAATGATTAACTTTGTCAGAGACTTGTCATTAGCAGGAGAAAACAAAACAAAGAGGTGGCTCAGAACTTGCTAAAGAAATTATATTTCTGAAATCCACCTGGATCATAAATCATCAAAGGAGTCTCTGCAACAGACCCACTTGCTTCTTCACCCACAGAAATTAGAATAATGCCCTGTATATTCTGATAGAGCTCTCTCCTTTTCTTGGAAGGTGTTAAAAATCTGCATTAGTGAAGTGTCAATCTGCTTCCTGGTAAAGTCAACAGCAGCTCCTCTGTTAGGTTGAGGTATGTGGCAGCTTGTAGCTTTTGAAGCATAGGATCCCACAGAGGAAGTTACTCTTTACAGGCTGAACTTTCACCATGGAAAGCACATGAAAGTGCAGAAGGCTTTCCCTTAGTCTTGCTGGAGAAAAAAGAAAGATGGGGCAAACCCTAGGCCAGTTCACACTGCTGCTGACACTAAGAGTTTTTGAGGATGGCATACTTAAAAGAGGAATCCCAGAGTGGAACTGCACATGACCATTCTCAGCAAAGCTTTTCAGATGTGTCCCACACTGCTGGAATCAATGGGACATTCATAGGACAGGATGGAGCTTTAGTGGTTTGTTGGCTGCAGTTCTCCATTGACATTTTCTGGGGCCGCCTGAGGTCAGTGCCGCAACTAAGGATAAAAAGCAGCAAGCTTCAGCTACCTAAAGAGCAAACTTCACTAGATTTTGCTTCAAAGCTTTTTTCCTCTTGAAAGCTGAGAGAAATTGTGCACTTTCTGCAAGTGAAGTTTTTGCTCAACAAATTAATTCCTTGAACTGTTGCTAGGTGTGGTTTCAAAACACTTCTAACTCTACCAATATATCCTCTTAGATAACAATAAAAACATGATTCTTCAAGGAATTAGAAATGTGTTTCAACAATGTCCCTTCTGCTGGCATAGCTTTGTTGGTCTGTAATGTTTTGTGTTAGTGCTGAACATAGATCCAAGGGAAGTACTTCTTTCAAAGTACTGTCTTCTATCAGAAAAGCCAAAGCAAAGAAAATGCAAAGCATTTAAAAACTCTCCATCACATACTGCCAGTCTGTAGTGATTTAATTAGATGCCCATCATCTACTACACACAAGTTTACAGGCTGCAGCCTGTATGGATGTGCTTAACAGTAAGTTGTTGCACGGAATTGGTGGGGCTAATTCCAACTGAGAATTGCAGATCATCTGTGGACCATCAGTGTCCTGATTTATACATTTTTTGTACATCAGCTGTGTAAATCGAGAAATTCTGCACTCCTAAACCAGGGAAAATAAAAATGTGATATGTGGCCCATATAGTGAGGCAAAAAACCCTGCAATGTATAGCCCATAGGGTGAGTCAAAAATGGAATATATGGATATAGTGAGTCAAAAAAACCCTGTATTATATGCTTATAGTGAGTAAAACAAGGTAATATATGGTCCATATAGGAAGTAAAAAAAGAGTAATCATAGAATGGTCCAGGCCAGAAGGGACCTCCAAAGGTCATCCAGTCCAACCTCCCTGCAGTCAGCAGGGACATCCCCAACTACATCAGGTTGCCCAGGGCCTTGTCAAGCCTCCCCTTGAATATCGCCATGGAAGGAGGCTCAACCACCTCCCTGGCCAACCTGTTCCAGTGTTCCACCACCCTCATACTAAAGAACTTCTTCCTGATATCCAATCTAAACCTGCCCTTCTCCAGTTTGAAGCCATTGCCCCTTGTCCTGTCACTGCAGGCTTTGTGATCAGTCTTTCTCCATCCTTCTTGTAGTCTCCCTTCAGGTACTGGAAGGCTGCTATTAGGTCTTCCTGGAGCCTTCTTTTCTCCAGGCTGATCACCCCCAGCTCCCTCATCCTGTCCTTGTAGCAGAGCTGCTACAACCCTCTGATCATTTTCGTGGCCCTCCTTTGGACCCTCTCCATCAGGTCCATGTCCTTTCTATATTGAGAGCTCCAGACCTGTACACAGTACTCCAGGAGAAGTTTCACCAGAGTAAAGTGGCCCATATAGTGAGTCAAAAAAATATAATATATGGCCCAGGTAGGGAGTCAAAACCCTGTAATATATGGATATAGCAAGTAAAAAAATCTGTAATGTATGGCCTATCTGGTGAGTCCATAAAAAGACTTTCAGGAATCCATAGTTTGCTTTTTTAAACCCAACACAAATAAGACTAATAAAATGGCTTGGCATATTTTATAGAAAAAAATTGTTGGGCAATTCCATTTAGTGCTAGGTTTTAAAAACATGAGGAAAAACCCAAAGGTCTTGACTGTATTTTCAGTAGCTAAATTTGTATTCAGTTAACAAATATTTGCCCCTAGAAAGTTTTAATTGGATCTAATGAATGTGGATGTATGGCTAAGAGCATTTTGGCACATATTATTCTATGTGGTGGTACTGACCTCTATTCTCTTTCTGCATCACAGTTTCATCATCTGAGGTCATTAAGGACAGGCATGGGACAGTATCAGATCAAGGCTTTTCCTAAACCTGGAACACCCAGAATCAAGACAGTACCATCTTGGAGTGTGGTAGGCAAGAAAGGATTAATATTCTCTAGTTGAAGGACAGAAGGCAAGTTGCCATCCTTTCCTCTACTGCCAGAGCAACCCTGGGAGGAATGAGGGGAGAGTAATTGGATGGATGAAATAAAGAAGAGAGGAGTCAGGGCTGGAGCTGTGCTGCTGTGTGGAGGATAATGGATGGTGTCTAGGAGAGAAATGACCTAAGGGGATGGCCCCAGGTCATGATTAGAGCTGTTAAAAAGAAACATGAAGAGTCTGTTTATTTTTCTGGCAGCCACTGGAGGAGTTTTAATATGATCTTCATTTATCTTTGGGATTGCTGATTTTGACCATATCTGAATAATTTAGCAGGTGTGCCTACCACTCCTGGGAATCATTTTAAATCCTTTTATCTTAGATAATCAATTTATTCCAAAAGAGTTTTTAAAAACCTGCCTCTTGCTATTTGCTATTTCTCTAGGAGTGGTGGGGTGCTGGTGTTTGGTGTCCTGCTTAGGGTTTGGTTTTGTGCACAGATTTTATAAATGCAAACGGAAATAACTTTTATTTTTATTATTCCTTGCACAGCTTTGCTGTGAGAAATGGTGGCATGCTTAGGACATCTCAAGGAAATTCGTGGTCATTTTGGATGTCATGCTGATCTCTTGAATGATGAAAAGTACATATATCATTGAAGGGATATGCCTCACAAGCATCCTCTCTGGCAGTCTCCACAGAGGAGCTCTTCCCCTGTTATCAAGTTTTTCCTGTCTTGAGAGGGCAATTCCATGTTTCACAATGAACACTTCATGCAAACAAAAGCAATGTCATCAGGTAAAGTGGGCTGCAGTAGCTCTAGGACTACAAGACCTTGATGGCAGCAGTGTGGGCAGCTCAGTTACTCCTGTTTCTTGTGGCAGCCAGGGCTGTTGAACACACACGAGTTGTGGAGAAGCAGAAGTTTGAAGATGGGTACAGCAAAAAGGGATGTTTCCAGCCCAGTGACCCAGAAGCCTTCTGAAAGTTTCTTTATTCTGGATGTTTTCTGGATTCCACATTTCCCTTTGAGAGCTGCAACCCTGGCACTTTATTCTTCCCCAGTGCTACAGGAGAAGGAAAGCACAGCTCCTCTCTTGTCAACTGATCTGGAGCCAGCTGGTCAGGAGGATAGGTTTTGGGCAGCAATTCAGCTTAGCTATTTTACTCCTGCATTTCCAATAGCATCGTATGGATAGGACGCAAAATTGCTTCTCACCTCCTGCTCCCAAGAGTGGTTTCCCCAACAACGTTTGATTGCAGCCACTAATTTTGTCTTAATAATGAAAAGTGGGAGTAGGATCCTTTAAAATAGATGTTGGGGGTTTTTTTCCCTGTGAAAATGTTTAAACCAGAATGTTTTTATACCTTGTCAACTGCTTGTAATCTGTTACATTCCTCTGATGTTGGCTTCGGATTTTACTGCTTCTGTCTGGAGTTCCTTGTGGTTTTTACTGCTCTCTGGGGACAGCAACATCCCAACTCCACAGGGAGAGGTTCTTTGACCCAAGTCAGAGTGACAGCATGCAACCCCCAAGTTAGGTAGCTGAATAATTATTCTGTTACAGCCTGTGGAGTCCTGTTGATTTAATGGCTATTGCAGGTGCTTGGAGTGTCTCCTCTGGAGATGTGCCCCTTGTGTGGGACTCCTCAAGTTAACTTTTTACTTTTTAGAGATAAATACTGAGCACATACTGCATCCAGCAGAGCAATAGGAGTATAACTAAAAGAATCATAAATAACAAAGCACTTTCTGCAGTAAATACAGTGAGCAATAGAATCATGGAATCAGAGAATCATTAAGGTTGGAAAAGAACCTTTAAGGTCATAGAATCACAGAATGGTTTGGGTTGGAAGGGACCTTGAAGATCATCCAGGGGGTTCCAACCCCTCTGCCATGGGTAGGGACAACTTCCACTAGACCAGCTTACTTAAGGCCCCATCCAACCTATCCTTAAATACTTCTAGGGATGAGGCATCCACAGCCTCCCTGGGCAATCTCCTTCAGTGTCTCACCACCCTCACTGTAAAGAATTTCTTCTTAATATCCAGTCTAAATCTCCCCTCTTCCAGCTTATAGCCATTGCTCCTCATCCTATTGCTACAAGCCTTTGGAAAAAGTCCCTCTTTAAGTCCAATCATCATCATCAAGTCCATCATATTAATCATTCTGCTGGGAGCAGATCTGACCTGCTTGTAGAGGTGCTTCAATGTGGACACTGTTTTTTTTTCTGCTTACTGAACTTCTGCAGATGTGAGTCCTGTGCAGGTTCACAGCCGTGCCCTGGGGTGTTTGCACAAATGATGTTTTAGACATGTAAAGCTGACTAATAACACACCCACTCATGGCTGGCAACCCAGCTGCCACAGCCTGCCACCTAGGGATGATCTAATCATGGGAGGTATCTCTGGCCTGAAGGAAAGCAGTGAGGGAAGGGTGGCCTCTCCAGTGGGCAAGCCACATTCTGTGGGCTTTAGCTTAGGGCTTGCTCATCCAGTCAAGCACTTGGAAGAAGTGTGGGCCCTTCAATAGCTATGTCTTTAGCCTGGAAAAGAGAAAACTGAGAGAGTATCTTATAAATGCATATAAATACCTAAAGGGTGGAGGTCATGAGGATGTGGCTGGGCTCTTCTCAGTGTTTACCACTGATAGGACAAGGGGCTATGGGTACAAACAAGAACACAGCAGGTATGACTCAAAGTTAAGGAGACACTTCATTTGGAGTGTGCCAGACCACTGAGACAGGCTGCCCAGAGAGGCTGTGGAGTCTCCTCTGGAGACTTTGAAAACCTGCCTGGACATGTTCCTGTGCAGCCTGATCTAGGTGACCCTGTTTTAGCAGGGGGGTTGCACTAGATGATCTCCAGAAGTCCCTTACAACCACTACCATATCTATGATGCTATTTCCTGCACCATGCCTGCCAGCAGTGACAACAAGCAGTGAATACAAGTCCTCAGTCTGACACTGCTTTGCTGGATTTCCAAAGATCATAGGATGTTAGGGGTTGGAAGGGACCTCTGAAGATCATTGAGTCCAACCCCCTCCACCAGAGCAGGACCATAGACTCTAGCACAGGTTGCACAGGAATGCATCCAGATGGGTCTTGAAAGTCTTCAGAGAAGGAGACTCCACAACCTCTCTGGGCAGCCTGTTCCAGTACTTTGTGACCCTCACAGTGAAGAATTTTCTCCTCATGTTGAGGTGGAACCTCCTGTGCTGTAGTTTATATCCATTACCCCTTGTCCTGTCTTCCTTCTACATAAATTCATTGAGGTTTATGGATGGACCAGTTTAGAAGCAGTATTTTAGCTTTCCCAAAGAGGGCTTTTTCCTCATGCTCTGCTAATTTGTTCACTGCTGCTCAGGTATGACCACCTGAAGGTTGTGGTAATTTGCTCCAGCAGGCACCTGCACCACTGTGGGAGTTGCTCTCAGCATCAGCAGTTACTGCCAGCTGTGGCAAGGTGGTGTCTGTGGGAGGAAAACTTCACCAAGAGGTGACTAAACACGTTATATGTGCAAATCAGTAATACCTTCATGGAAGCCATCAGAGTTAAAAATCTAAGTCCTCTGTTGAATCTCATCACCCTCTCCACCACCCCCCCTCAGATTAGCACCTGAACTAATAGAGAAGAAACATAATTTCTGATTCAGTTTCTTGGTTTTGGATATGACTAATATGAATGTAGAAAGGTGGGAGAATTTGCAGTCTCCTAAGACACATAGATGAGGGACATGTTTTAGCACCAGATTTGGTAGAATTAGATAATGGTTGGACTTGATGATCTTAAAGGTCTTTTCCTCAGCTCCATCAGGGATGGGTTGTCTTTTGAAATGAAGTGAGCATACAACATTTTAGTCTCTTAAGAGGACCCTCATCTAAGGGCAGTTCTGGATCCTTCACTGCTCCAGACAAATTTGAGTCCTTTTAAAAATCCCATCAGGCTTTTCCTTCATTGTTCATGTATTTGTTTATGGGCTGATGCTGGGGTATCATGTGTGATACCTCCTAGGATGCTGCATAGCTCTGGGAACTTGGCTCTGGCTACAGTGAGCTTTATTTCCCTAGCTATTTCCATCCTTTTCTTGCTTTTCCCTTCACACATTTTTCTTTTGGGTTTCTCCTCTGAGTGGAGGGAATCTGTCCCCGTGGATCTGGGAGGGGAGGGCTTGGGTGCAACTTCTCCCTCTGCTTCTGGCTGCTGCAGGTGCTTCTTCCAGTGCAGATCCCAACCTGTGGGCTGGGGTTGGGTAGGGAGAGGCTCTGCTACACCCCATTCCTGGAGGGCATGCTCTCCCTTAGGGCATGCTGTGTCTCTGGCTGTGCTAACAAACCACCACTTCCCTGTCAGCAGGCAACACCAGACTCCAGGCTTTGCCTGCCTCCTTTGCAGCAATGAGAGAGGAAAAGGGCTCTCTGGTTTATTTGCCTTTCTTGCATCCTTATAGATGCTGTGACACTAACCAGACCTCATTTACAGGTAACTCACTGCAGTCGTCCCTCTAAATTGCAAAGGCACACAACTATCTATAAAATCATAGTCACAGAGTACTTAGGTCAGAAGCTCAAAGGTTGTCCTATCCACCCCCCCCTTCAGCGAGCAGGGACATATTTAACTAGATCAGTGCCCTTCAAGTTTGGGCAGGTACCTACAGTATATAACCAGCATTGCACAGGCTCCTCATCTGTTGGTTGATGGGCTACTACAAACACAGAATCATAGAATTGCCTAGATTGGAGAAGACCTTTAAGATCATCAAGTCCCAATGTTAGCCTAACACTGACAAGTCCTTGGCTAAACCATTTCACTAAGCACTATGTCTGCACAGCTCTTAAATACCTCCAGGCATGGGGACTCCACCACCTCCCTGGGCAAGCCATTCCAATGCCTGATAACCCTTTCAGCAAAGAAATTCTTCCTAATATCCAGTCTAAACTTCCCTTGCTGCAACTTGAGGCCATTTCCTCTTGTTCTGTCACTTGTACTTGGTAGAAGACACCAACCCCTAACTCTCTACAGCTTCCTTTCAGGTACGTCTGGTACATCTGAAGGACACCACCAGGCACAGGCTCTAACAAAGAGGGTATTTTTCTGTTGGAGGCCAAGTGGAGAGAAGCAATGAGAGGAAATGGCCTCAAGTTGTGCCAGGGGAGGTTTAGGTTGGATATTAGGAAAATTTTCTGTACTGCAAGAGTGGTCAGGCATTGGAACAGGCTGCTCAGTGAGGTGGTGCAGTCACCATGCCTGGAGGTGTGGAAAACTGTGTAGTCATGGCACTTGAGGACATGGTTTAGTGGGCATGGTGGTGTTGGGTTGACAGGTTGGTCCTGGGGATCTTAGAGGTTTTTTCCAACTTTTATGATTCTATGATCACAGTTAACACAGAGCCTCTCCCCCATCTGTGTGTTCCTGGGCATACCCTGTTTTCCTTGTGGATGTGCTGCATAGGCAGAGCCTTGGCACTTTTTAGGCTGGCCCAGGGTTTCTAGCCTGTGGGCAGCCCAGCTGAGTGGCAATGTGACAGATTCTTGCCAGCACCACCATAAATCTGGAAATCTGCAGTGTTTCTACAGCGTGTGCACAGATTAGCTACCCAGCATGTGCACAGCCAGCCTGAAAGTCCCGGGGATTTCAGGCAGTGTGGCTCTGCTTCTGTGGATCAACAGCATGGCGAATGCAGGACTGTGGATTTGCCATGCTCACTCACACTGCTCAGTTGAGCCAAGCACATGTGCCAAGTCAAATGTGTTCCTGAGCTCTCAGATCCAACTGAACATGTACAGATCCTGTGTGCAGTCAGTCTGGACGCCTCCTGAAATGCTTGCTTTGTAACACACGGGCTGCAGAGCTCATATTTTCATCTGGGAAATCCCAGAGAAATTGTTATGGCAGCCTGACTGTTAATTCAATTTTCTATCCTTAAGGGCATCTCAACTTGCCAGCAGCCACAGTTTTGGCCTCTGAAAAGAAATTCTGAAGCTGTGCTTGGCTAACCCTAATTATTAGGCAATTTGGTGTCTCTTGTGATCTGTCTTCAGGGCAACTGATATGAGGCTGTTCTAGGGACTCAGGAGTGGCACCAGGCACCCAGAGCTAAATGCTTTTCTGGTTCTGCTCCTCCTTCACTTTGTATCTACCACAGGATCACAGGATGTTAGGGATTGGAAGGGACCTCCAAAGATCATCAGGTCCAACCTCCCTGCCAGAGCAGGATCATAGAATCTAGCACAGGTCTCACAGGTATGCATCCAGATGGGTCTTGAAAGTCTCCAGAGAAGGAGACTCCACAACCCACCTGGGGAGCCTGTTCCAGTGCTCTGTGACCCTCACAGTGAAGAAGTTCCTCCTCATGTTGAGGTGGAACCTCCTGTGCTGTAGTTTATCTCCATTACCCCTTGTCCTACACTTTATTTTTCCCTTGTATTTACTGGACTCGTGTACAGGCTCTCTGCCAGTCTAGCAGTGGCCAGAGTTAGGTTGGATGCTGCTAGAAATGGACATTTGGTCCTTTCTGAATAAGGAGTCACTTGTGAGGCCAAGCCTGGGTGTGGACCTCAAGTGGTGTGGTGCCACCACAAACAACAACATAGGGAAGCTCACTGCCTCGTCACACAAGTGGGCCTGAGGAAACTGGACTGCTTCCAGTGTTAAATATAACATGAGTGGATTCAGGGGTGTGCGTCACGGCACGCAACATGCAGCATGAATCAGCTGGTGGAGCAGGGGGAGGAAGAGCCCCTGTGGGGTGCCCTGGAGGAATGGCTCCTGGGGAACCTGCCTGCAGGTGCGGTTCCAGTCTGGGATGCAGCATGTAGGGAAATCAGGTTGCCAAAGGGCAAAATGGGCAGCCCTGCGTCTTCCTCGTCTTGTTGAGCCAGGCAGAGTGCTGTGCCTGTGTGTCTGTGGGTATGTAGGGCTGCAATGATTTGGCAGGGGCTGCGTGAGTGCAGTGCGGGCAGGGATCAGCCCTTGGTGACTACTGGAGCTGTGCAGAGAGAAACTCCCATGTGTATTGTGAGAGATCCCTGAGGAGAGTGGGATTTTGCCTTGGCCCCCCAGGGAGCAGCACTCCACTGTCAGTGCAGGAGTGAAGGGGAGGTGGTGGTCTGAGGGGAGGTGGTGGTGGTGGTCCGAGGGGA
Source organism: Indicator indicator (assembly GCF_027791375.1). Classification (NCBI taxonomy): domain Eukaryota; kingdom Metazoa; phylum Chordata; class Aves; order Piciformes; family Indicatoridae; genus Indicator; species Indicator indicator. The sequence goes on from NC_072017.1 coordinate 7,135,262, forward strand.
GGTGGCACCTCCTCCCACCTGTCAAATGAAGTTGGAAGTTCAGCCTTGGCTTGCCCTGTGTGTTTAGATTTCAGGCGTTGCAGGCAGGCACTGTCCCTCACTGTTTGTACAGTCCTTGGCCTGGTAGGTCCTGATCTTTGCCAGGGCACCCAGGCACCTCTGCAGTACTAATGAGCAATACCAGACCCTGTGCTATTAACTCCTTCCGTGCTCTCTGCAGCAACCCCTGTCTGGGTTCACAGAAGCACAAGACAAGCAGGAGGGTAATCATTTGGCTATGAAGGAATGCTCGTGCCCACCACTCAACCACCCTGTGCAGGAAGAGTGGCAGAAATAGGTTGGAGGCAGCTGAATGAGATTTGACCCAGGACTAAAGTGCTGGAGATGTCTGTAGGACTAGGGAGTCATCTGTGAACTGGCTTCTAAATGTCTGTGTGGTAGGAAAAGTTTTTAGAACACTGGAGAGTTTATATCTGGGTGGAAGTTTGGCTGAGGAGTGAAAGTGGAAGCAAGAAGGTTTAGAAACCAAATCATCCCAACCCAGTTGGGGTAGTATCTCCTCCTCTGAGCCATGGTTCTATTAAAAAACGGGTTGGTTTCATATCTCTGAGATACCAGGTCAATTAGATTCATGATATACTTGAAGGGAGCCTGAACTCTTGGCAGGAGAAACTCCAAGCCCTTACTTGCAGTGGCCTTCAAGGGCAAGTAATTACACTTGGCTCAGTGTACGTGTCAATATTTCACAGAACTAATGAGATACCTCTCTACTGAGTGTATAGGTACTCTGCCCTTTAAGATTAGCTCAGGGGAGGACTGATTGCCTCTCCTCCCAAAAGTTCAAATTCCCCAATAATATCAGAGGGTCTTTATTTCTCTTTCAGCTAAGCTGCAGTGGTATGAAGCCAGTGAATTACAATAAGGGAGACACTCCCTAGTGCTATTTTCAGTCACTTTTCAGATTAGATCAAGTTGCCCTTTCCTTTGAAATGAAAGTAATCCATTTTTATGTGTTTGTTGCACTCTCTGTGTTACTAACATCAGAAAATCAATACCAGGGCAGTCAGTCATTGCAGTGTCATGCCCATTATGGCTGATGCACTATCTGCTCTTACTGAGGGAGCTTGGAGATGTGGATTCTTGAGATCCTAGGGACAGAGGGCTCTTGAGATAAAAGTGAAAAGCAAGGGAGCAGAAAGGAGGGAAAGTAAACCAGTTAAAGTCAGGTGCTGGCATTACTTGACATATTTTCTAAAAGTAATTTTTTGGTCAAACAAAAGATTTGGGCACTGCTGGTTGGATTAATTCTCTTCAGTTCTTCATGCATACACACATCCATCCATCCACCTCAGAACTTATTTGGAATCTTTTGTTGAGTTGAAGATGTGCTCATTAAAAAAACCTTGAAAATCCACTTAGCACTCCATGAAGGACAACTGATAGCTTCTATCCATTGGAACCATCTGGAATGCCATTCCCCTTCCTGGCATCTCAGAGGAAGCTTTTTGGATGGTTTGTTGTCCTGCTCTTTAGAAATTTATTTGGCAAGAAGTCATTGTCATAACCTGCTGTGGCAGGGGGGTTGGACTAGATGGTCTTTGAGGTCTCTTCCAACCAGATATATTCCATGATTCTGTGATCTCCAGAGGTCCCTTCCAACCCCTACCATTCTGTGATTTTGCAATTGGCTTCCTGGCCTTTCATCTAGACATCAGATGTTCCCTATCTGGGTCCTTTCCCTTTTTATCTCACACTCTGGGCATGGGACTGTGTTACTCTCTCATCAGTTGTGATTTCCCCAGGGGTGGTGTGGCATGTGTGTTTGTGTGTCCTTCTATAGATTATTTGTATAGATTTTATGAAAGCAAAGTAGAATTAAAAAAAGTGTTTTTTAATAGGAAACAGGAGACAGAAAACGTCTGGAACATCACCCCAGACATGGGATGAGTCTCAGCTTGCTCCCCGTTTGTCTCCTTGTTTGAAAAAGATCTGTCACAGCTCCCTACACTATCAGCTCCCCATCAGTGATAACATTTTGGGGTGGTACAGAACGGTGTCAAATGTTGACTATTCCAGTTAGCTTCACTGCATAATTGTAAGAGAAAAAATAAAACAGCCCAAGTAAACAAAAACCCTACATCTGAGTTCAGAGTTCCTTGGGTGGAGAAGTATCCTAGAATGTAGGATTCTCTTGAAAGCAATACAGATGCCACCATGCACTGCATGGTCCTCCTTTACAGCTCTGTCTTTTCCTTATTCCCTTTCATACACTCACTGGGTGGTTTGCTCTTGTTATCTGTCTCTCTTTGAATGGAAGGCACAGTTCAGCTTTCATCTGAAGATGCCAGGTCCTGTTTCTGTCTCTTTTTTTTCTCTTCACATCCTTTAATACACCTTGGTGGTTGCCATTCCTTAATCTTTTTTTTTTTTTTTTCTCCTTCCTTTTTTGCTTATTTCCTGGGATATTCAGTTCCTTTTGATGCAGCTAAGAATATGCACCAAAGTTCTTGGAATGAGGTATTTAGGGTAAATCACTTAATGTTTATCAGGGGTACATTTATTTTCAGCTGAGAGAAGAAACTTCTAAGAATCCACTTTTAAGACTTTTATAGATCATTCCTACTTTCTGGAAAACATGGCTGGGTCTCTTCCTCTTGCAGCAGGGAAGGAGATGTGTGAAAAACAGAAAGAGAGATGAAGTAAACCCCATTATTTTCTGTTAATGTTTTAATTTTTTTTTTAATTAAAAAATATTATTTCCAAAACAAAGAATCAAGGACTATCCCAAAGTGAAAAGTTCAGTTAAGATCTGAAAAGCATATGTAGTCACATTTAGGCTGCAACTCCTAGCTTTTATCTGAACTTACCCCAAAGGAGAAGCCTTCTAGCACCTGGCAGTCGACTCATTTACAGCAGGCAGACAAGGACACTTTTCCCATAGTACAGCTGAACGCTTGGATGCTCTTGGTTATCACTGGTCATGACTATGTCAGGTCTGACTGTCAGAACCACTACCTGGGCACTGTCTTCAGGTGCCTCAACCAAGGGACGATCTGCAGTCTGGTCCCTCACTGGCTCAGCTCTACTCTTCAGTGTTACCACCTCTGGGACAACACTGGCTTGGACCTCCAGGTCCATACTATAAAATGGTGACCCCACCTGAATGTCTTCAGCCTCTCACTTTTGGGGCACAGGGTGTTGGGATACTACTAGGGAACTCCAGAGCAGGCTGCATGACCTCCTTGGAAGAGCAAGTGCTCCCCTGAAGGTGGGTGCACCAAACCAACCCTACCTTGTGCCCTTCTGTAAGTGGTCATGTGCTTGTCCTTCTGCTGCTGGCCAAAGGAAGCGAGGTGCATCACTTGTCCATCACTACCTCAACCCTATGCCCCAATGTCTGCTTGTGCCTACCCCATGGGGAAATTTACAAGCTTTAGCTTGAGCACAGCCCTGGGGTTGTGCTGCACATGTGGAATAAAGGTAGTGCTGGAGTGGAGTCATAGCGAGCACTGAGCTTTCCTCTGCAGAGATGATGATAAAGAGGTCAGCAGGGACCTTTATTCTCACATTCTTGTTCCCTATAGCTATAAGTGCCACGAGATGAGACAGGGTCAAGAGGAGGTCAGGAGAAGGCTGGCATTACAGATGGTTGTCACTTACTGTCAGGTTTGAAGTGATGGGAGATGAAGAGTGTGAGTGGAGGTCCACCATGACAAAGTGGAGGAGGTAAGGGAAGGGATTACAATAAGACTAAGGATTCTTGAAGTTTGAGTGAGTGTACTTGTTCTGGGTTCAGTTAAAAGTCCTTTTTGAAGCTTTAGTTACTGGTGACATTCTTCTCTGCTGGAAGACTGGAACCTCCTGAAGGGTTTTGGAGAAAAAACAGTAATTTTCAGGACCTATCCATAGCAGAGGGTTGTTCAAGGAGATAGAGGTGAAACAGAAAGGCAAAGGCTGTCTCTCTTCAGCCTGTGACATTTCCAGGTCAAAACTATCAGTGTACAAGGGACCCTGTAAAAATCAAATTGGTACAGTGGTGAATTTCTTCTGTTTTGTACAGAAAAAAAAAAACCCCAAAACAGGGTATGATTAAATTCCTGTCCTGGATTAAAGCAGATGTCCCAGATTTGAGCTGACATATTGCTTAAAAAAATAATAATCAGGCAGTCACTCCTGTAAGTTTGTTTCTTCTTTGGGGAGACTGGCAATTGGGTGTGAATTCTAGGGAAAGGGTTAAGTGTATCAGGAGATTGTCAGCCATTGGTCTGGCTTTAAAACAGGGTGCTGGAGGGCATATCTTAACTTGACATGTTGCATTGTTAATTTACAGTTTGGGTGTGGAGGGACCTGCCTTCCCTTCTTTGTAATCTATGCAGGTGTGCACAGGACTTCAAAGCCAGTTGCAGTGGAGCATATGTCTGTGAGAAAGCCTCAGCTCAAGAAAAATGTGCTGGGAGATGTGAACACCAGCTCCCTGGAGAAACTGCCTGCAAAGTCAGTTTGTTCATGTGGATTCCCGCTGGATACTGTTCATGAGGAGGGCTTTTATCCCTTCTCTGTAGGCCACAAGTCCCCTGCTGAAGGATTTAAGTCTCATGCTACAGGGAGATTTTGAAATTATTTTTCAAAATCAATGAATGGCAGAATCGTTTGGGTTGGAAAAGACCTTTAAAACCATCGAGTCCGACCATTACCTAACTCTTCCAAGGCTGGTGCTAAACCATGTCCCTCAGCACCACATCTCTAAAGCTTTTAAACACCTCCAGGGATGGGGATTCAGCCTGCCCTGTGTTTAAAGCACACTTGCTCTATTTTTTTTCTCTCTACCTCCAGATCGCTCATGAAACACTCCAGATTTCTACCAAGGTTTTCCCTAGCAGCATTTTGAGGAGAAAATTTTAACCCAAACCCCCAATCAAGCTGAGATTCACTGTTGATTATTTTCCATTCCAGACTGGGCATGACATAGAATAGCTTCAAATAGCTGGAAGCTATTCTACTGGTCTGTACTGGTTGGCTAAAGCTCTTTAAAAGCAGAATAACTCAAATGCACAGAAAGAGCCTGTAGTGGGTGGTGGAGCCCAAGTGCTTGTGCTCTTCCAGACCCTATACGCAGTTGTTACTGCTATGATGTGGAGCTCTAGGTGGATTTGGGAAGGCAAGGGCTGCAATTTTGCCTGTATAGGCATTTGCAAACAGGTACCTGACCACTAACATTGCACACTGAGCAGTGCTGAGATCACCCTATCCCAGTTTTTATTTTATTCCCTGCAAGCTGGAGGGCTGAGTCTTCAGCTCTGTATTCATAATTACTATGGGTTTTGGGGTTGTTTTTTTTTTTTTTGCTGTTGTTCTCATTTTTGACATTAGTATAGAATAGTTACAAGGAAATCAAATGTATCACTAAAATAGGACCTCACAAATTTTGCTGATTTATTTAATGGCTCCAGTACTTCATTGTTGCTTATTATTTTGATCCCGGCTATGGAAAGAATAATCATGATTGATTCCTTATGGCTCTGCTTTGCTCAGTGGTTTCTTTTATAGCTTTTTCTGCCCATTTTATGTTTTCACTTATCAATTTTTTTGGACCTCCCCAGATGAAATTCAGCATTGCTCTATAGGATAGGGTGCAGCTGCCCGACTGCAGACATAGCCAAGAGCTACAGGAATTGCCAGTATTTTTAATTAACATGATTGTAGCTGTAACAGTAAAATTATGAGTTTGTAAAACAATTGTTTTATACAACTTTATATTTATATCCTCTTTCTGCAATTCCCCTCATCTCCTAACCACCAAAACCTAATGGAATACAGAACGGACTGGGGAATTTTTGCTTTGCTCATTTTGCTCTTGCTAAAAGGCTGTGTTGGTGTTCAGAGTCCTCTTTTGGTTCAGAAGAGGTCCACACTGAACTTCTGACTTAGCCACACTCAAATAATAAATACCTGAGGGGTGGGTATCAAGTGGAGGGGGCCAGGCTCTTTTTGGTGGTTCACAGTGATAAGCCAAGGAACGATGTGTTCAAACTAGAACACAGAAGATTTCACCTCAACATGAGGAGAAACTTCTTTACAGTGAGGGTGACAGAGCACTGGAACAGGCTGCCCAGGGAAGTTGTGGAGTCTCCTTCTCTGGAGAGTTTCAAAACCCACCTGGATGCATTCCTGTGCAGACTACCCTAAGTGAACCTGCTCTGGCAGGGGGGTTGGACTCAATGATCTCTTGAGGTCCCTTCCAACCTCTGATATACTGTGAGACTGTGAAATACACAGGCTTTGCCTTGGCCAGGGAAGGAACTACAAGGAACTCAGGTGAATATTCAATGTGCCAAGCTATTAACTCTCTCCCGCAGGAGCAGTTCCCTTTCGAATTAAATATTTATTAGGTCAGAAAGAGAGAGGAGTTACTCTTTCACCAGCTCTCAGCCACAAAATGTCCCTGAAGCCTCTGCTATTAATATTCACCCCATTACTTTTGAATGGGACTGATGAAGAGATTCTTTATCTACCCAGTATGCCTTATTCTTGTAAAAATTTTATTCTTACTGCCTTGGGATGGCTGGAGAGTTTACAGGCATAGCATCACACCAGACAGATTTAAGAATGTGATTTCTGTGAGTGGGAGCTTAAATCACTGACCAGCTTTTGGTGGAATTTTATGGAAGTCTTGAAGGTTGTCAAGAGCACAGTCTGAGCTGGAAACTTGACATGGAAAACAGAGCCCAGGCAGCTGAAATGCCAGCCTTAGAGGATGCAGGTGGTATCACTGAACTGCTCTGGGACAAGAAAAGACTGCCTAGAAAGATGGGTAACATAAAAAGAAACTATGGATTAGGGCTTCATAGGGGCACTGCAGTTTATCACAAACCCCTACATGGAATGGTGCAGATGTCTGCAGAAGATGAGCACGTGCAGCCAGCCTGGGAGGGTGTCCATGTTCTTATCTCCTACTTTCTGCTGCTGGTGTCAGATGAACACAAGTTTTCTCTTTTTAAAGGAGCAGCCTGCTGCCTACCACTGTGTGACCTTCACAAAGGAAAATACTTGCGAGTCCCTGATGATTTTTTTAAGCTTCCAAAAAAAAAATAATCTAAAAAAAAAAAAGAACAAAAAAACCCCAAACAAACAAACAAACAAAAAGACGAGAAGGGGAATTAAAAGGAAGATATAGAAGGAAATAAATGTGGAGAAAGAAACCAAGAGAGAAAAGAACAAAAAGGAAATTAATTTTAATAACTACAGCAGGTCATGTACTCCCCAAATGTCACCCATTTATGCCAGAGCTGTAAAGCTAATAGCTTTTTTTGTTGAAACAGGTTCCCTATTTTCCTGTCCAATGATTGCTAAGTGGATTCTAAATATGAGGGCTATGCAGAATATCAAGCTGCAGTCTCTCTCTGTGGTCACTCTGCTCTGGTGAGATGTCACCTGAATTACTGCGTCCAGCTCTGGGCCCTTAACACAAGAAGGACATGGACCTGATGGAGAGGGTCCAGAGAAGGGCCACAAAGATGATCAGAAGGCTGGAGTACCTCTCCTAAAAAGACAGGCTGAGAGAGTTGGGTTCTCTTCTGGAGAAGAGAAGGCTTAGGGGAGAGCCACAAGAAAGCTGTGGAGGGACTGTTTAGAAGAGCTTGTAGCAGCAGGACAAGGGGCAATGGTTTTAAACTAGAGTAGGGTAGATTTAGATTGGACATTAGGAAGAAGCTCTTTACTGTTAGGGTGGTGGAACACTGAAACAGATTCCCTAGGGAGGTGATGGAGGCTCCATCCCTGGAGACATTCAAGGTCAGGCTTGATGGGGCTCTGAGAAACCTGATCTAGTTAAAGATGTCCCTGCAGTAAGCAGGGACAGATGAGCTTCAAGGGTTCCTTCCAACCCAGTGCATTCTGTGATTCTACAATTCTAGGAATTAAAAACAAGAATAAGTTTGAACTTGCTGATTGAAACACTGAATATCCCTGTGGCAAGCAGAGACAATGTTTTTTTTCTTGTGTTTGCAGATATTTTTCTCTTATCTTGCAGTCAGAGGTGGCTAGGATAGATAGGGTCCCAGCTGAGACAGCAGAGAGCAGGAAGAGAAATAGTAAAGCCTGTGAGGAAAGGTAAGAAGGAAACTTGCGGAGCAAGGCAAACAAGAAGTCCTTTCTGAATGGGTCCTGAGCTGAAGAGGGAGGCAGTATGCTGCGACGTGAGTGTGGCAGCAGAACTTGTCTGTGCCTGTGAAGAGAGGCATTCATATGTGTACCAGGGAACACAGACTTTTATTTAGAAGGGGAATTTCAGTAGGAGAGTTAAGTGGAGCTAAAGATGCAGATGTTGAGTGTTGGCAGAGGTAGAGTCAACTTGACAGAGTACAAGGATGGACTACAGGACTGGACTGATCCTGGGGGATCTGCTCTTTAGCTCATTTCTACTCTGTTTCAAGGCATGCCCAGCAGTGTGATGGACCTTGATGATCTCAGCAACTCCAAGGATACTGGACACATGTGGCCAGGGATGATCAGGGCATCTCAGAAGATGTTTTCCACTGGGTGCATTGTTTATATCTTTGCTCCCCAGTAGCTACACCTGGATCTAAGGGTGTGAAAGTCCATCTCCCTCTGGAGAAGCCCCCATTTTCTTTTCAGTTCTCCAAGGTGAACTGCACTTTGGGGTACCTGCCTGCTTGCTGCCCTCTCCCAGGAGCTTCTCCTTGAATCATGGAATCATAGAATGATAGAACATAGACTCACCTAGTTGGAAAAGACCTTAAGGTCATCTAGTCCAAGCATAACCTAACATCTCCCTGTGCACAATAGACAACTGCTGAGAAACCCCTCAGCTAGGACCAACCCAGGCACACCTCCTATTTAAAAATAATTTACAGATGTACTTCATGCCCCAGGAGATTTTCTGAAAGGTCAGAATCAGCAGTGGATGATGCCAATACATGAAATAATATTAAAGTTATAGACACAGTTTCCCACTGGGAAGCTTGGAAGATGATATCTAACATTGTCCTCTGTGCTGTGACTCTTTGTCACAGACTCTCTGTCTCTGTGCAATGCAGTTTCACAAGGTGCAGAGCTATGTCAGACAGGAAACTTCTTGTAGTGCTCAGTTTCCTTTGTGTGAGCCCTTTGACCATTTGGGAATTGGCTGTGTGTGATGATAGGAAATGCAAAATGAGGTGCATGAGGGGAGCAGGCAAAGAGACCTCTCCTCTAGAAGCTTCTCTTATGGCTATGGGTAATGCAGGACCCGAGGGTTGGAGCTGCAGTGCTCAGCTTTGCTTTTGGTCATGGTGACAGAACATGGAGTGTGTTGGTTTTGAGTGAGAATGAAGGAACAAAATCTTCCATCAGAGGCAGCTAGGGTTTAGGGAAAAAAACAACCAAACAACAAAAAAAACCAAAACAAATTATAGAATTGTTGTCCAATTATTATAGTTTTTCACTGGGGAAAACAAAATAAAGCTGAATTATTATTATTATTATTATTTTCTCCAGCAGTTTTGAGTACCGTGAGTCAAAATGAACAGAACATTTAGATCTTTAATTTTCAGGAACTAGGCATAAACTAGGAACCTAAAATCAGAATTAGGGAACTTAGTGTTTTGTCTGATGTAGGTCTATAAACATAAAACCACAAACAGACAAAGACAGAGACTGTCCTGATTTTGAGCTGGGGAGACTCATTTTCTCCATATCTCACTGGGGTTTGCTGGTCTTCAAGCATCCTGTGAAAATGGTGTGGTCAAACTGAAGCATTTTCAGAAGGCACGAAGCTGCCTCCAGCGCTGTCATCTCAGCACAGACCTCTCTGATTGAAGTCTTGTTTAATAATAATAAATTCTAAGTCTTGTTTAATAACAACCCCTCATTTATTGCATTTAATTCCCATGGGATATCTCCACTAGCTTGCACCCTGCAAGGTCCTCCCAGCGTGCTGGTGGCCTTCACCCAGATGTAACTGGCAGCACACTTGCAGAGCTGGGAGAATTCGTTTGGTGCTTAGTTATTGGCTCTGTTTCCTAATTCCCTTCTGTGAACTGGGAATGAGAAAGAATAGATTTAAAAAAATGCTTCCTTCTGACATAACAGAGAGGCTTCCTAACTCTGCATCACACATTTTATTATTTAGGTGGAAACTGGGATTGCTATCTAGTCCCAGCTCTTGGGAGACATTTTTGAAAGGATTATTCTTATTCTTTCCAATTCTTTCTTCTTATTATTTTCTTATTCTTATTCTTATTCTTATTCTTATTCTTATTCTTATTCTTATTCTTATTCTTATTCTTATTCTTTCTTATTCATACTCTTCTTCTTCTTCTCTATTCTTATTCTTTTCTTATTCTTTTCTTCTTCAGCTTTCCTTCCATGTCTGTTCTGGTTACCTTACAACTCTCTATTGCTTGTAACTGTTTAAAGTACTGGTTACCACAAAATGTGACATTTTCTTTTTCTAGCTTCCACTTGTACTGTGTTGGAAAACAGGGTGAAAAGCTGCCTTCTCTCACAGCAAGGGATGAATGGGCTCCTTAGCATCTCTGCAAGGTGCTCCCTTCACCTCCTCGGTCAGGCATTGGAGAAGATTGCCCAGGGAGGTGATGGAATCACTGTCCCTGGAGGTGTTCAAATAGCATGTAGGAAAAGCAAGAGGAGGAAAAAATGCATCTAGGACATATGTAACAGTCTGTGATGGACATTAGAAGGAAATTCTTCACAATGAGGGCAGTGAAATACTGGAGCAGGTTGCCTGGAGATGTTGTTGAGACCCCATCCCTGGAGACATTCAAGGTCAAACTTGATGGGGCTCTGAGCAACCTGATCTAGTTAAAGATGTCCCTTCTCACTGTGAGGGGGTTGACAAGATGACCCTTGAGGGTCCCTTCCAACCCAGTGCATTCTATGATTCTATGTAGCATTACCCTAGAAATGTAGTTAGGCAATGGTTGGACTTGATGGATCTTAATGGTCTTTTCCAGCAGACAGAATTCCAGGGTTCTGTAATTCTGTGACTCTCTGAAATAGATTCCTCTGACTGCAGAGCAACAGCTCCTTTACCTGTGAGTGACAAACTCCATCAGCCTTGTTATAGAAATAATAGGCAGGGAGAAAGGAAACAGGCTCAAGATTTTTACCACAAAGTCTAGGTGCAGCACTACTGTAGTTACCACCCAGAGATGATGACAAATTGAATCCAGTGCTAGCAGCTGGTATGTGTGGCATCAAGGCTTTGACACTCTCATGGACAAACTCCCTGAGTCCCAAAAAGCTTTTCAAGTGGGGAAAAAAAATAATTACTTTGCCCTTTTGTGCCTGGAATCCGGATGTGTGGCAGAGAGGGCAGGGGCGGAAGGGAGTTGCAGCTCTGCATTGTCCTTCCCTGCTGGCATTGCTGCCACACCCCTGTGTCCTTCTGCTGCACAGATCCCTTCCAGCTGCCTGGAACCGGCACCTTTGGCTGTAGGAAGAGCTGAATCCTTCCCCACCTAATGCCCCCTCAGTCCTTTCCCTATTCTTGCAGCTGCAGAAATCTTGTGTTTACAGCACTGTGCAGATCCTAGAGGCTTGATATTGATCTTGATTTTGAGGGTCTCCCTGGTTTAGGCTTTTTCCTAACTTGCCTTATTTGGGCACTTCCACCTTTGCACATCCACATTGTGTATCCCCTGTTTTTGCAGGTGTTGGAGAGCTGCTCACCCACTACCCACTCATGTTTTCTCCCTCCTTCCATCCCCAGGAGCTGTGTCCTGCACAATCCTGACTGACCACAGCATCTGCTCTCCTACATGGCCCTCCCTGTTCTGCCAGATCCCTGGAGAAGAGGAGACTGAGAGGAGTCTCATTAATGCTCATCAGTATCTAAAGGGTGAGTGTCTGGAGGATGGAGCCAGTGGTCTCAGTGGTGTCCAGTGACAGGACAAGGGGCAACGGACACAAACTGGAACACAGAAGGTTCCATGTAAACAATAAGGAAAAAAATTCTTCACGATGAGGATGGCAGAGCACTGGACAGGCTGCCCAGAGAGGCTGTAGAGTCTCCATTTCTGGATGCACTCAGAACCTGCCTGGGCATCCTCCTGTGTGATTTACTCTAGGTGAACCTGCTCTAGCAGGGGGGGGTTGGCCTTGCTGTCCCTTCCAACCCCTGCCATGCTGTGATTCTTTGATTCTGTGACTGTGATTTCAGCACTGCTCCAATTCCTGATGGGCACCAAGGTGTTCACTTCTATGCAAAGTATTTCTGAGCATTCCAGCTTTTCTGGGCAGGGGCTGCAAGCTGGAGAGGATGTCCTGAAGGATGTTTTAGTTTTGTGCACACCACAAGTGAAGGAGAGAGCTGCTACGCTCATGGGAGAGTTGTGCAGGAGAAGACAGCTGGGGTCAGGGCTTTGCAGCTCCAGTGGCAGAATCTCACTGTTGATGAGCTCAAAACTCTTTTCAGTAGTGCCCAATGATAAGAAAAAGGGCAACAGGCACAAACCAGAACCCAGGAGGTTTCACCTGAACTTAAGGAGAAACTTCTTTATTTTTGAGGACGCCAGAGCACTGGAACAGACTGCCCAGAGAGGTTGTGGGGTCTCCTTCTCTGGAGCCTTTCAAAACCCACCTGGATGTGTTCCTGTGCAGCCTGCTCTAGGTGATCCTGCTTTAGCAGAAGTCTTGAACTAGGTGATCTCCAGAGGTTACTTTCAACCCCCACCATTCTGTGATTATGTGACTGTGTACTTTTATGGCCATTCATAACAGAAGTGAGCAGTGTTGGCCTGTGCTTTTAAAGTCACTGTGTGGTAACAGAAGTCAGTAAATGTCTTTTTTTTTTTTTTTTTAATCTATGAGCTGTAGTGCCATGAGGATATTTCTGTATGGAGTAGTTTGAACAGACAACTCCCTTTAGTAGTCATTATTTATGGAAGCCCTGCCATGAGACACACTGTTTTACCCCTACTTTTAAAATTTCCTTTAATGTTTAAAAAAAAAATGTTTTCAGGGCATTCTTTTTCAGCAAACCAAACAGAAATGATGCATAAATAAAAGGTGACCTTTATGCACAAGGGAAGAGTTCTCATGAATTGCAGGAAGTAATAGACTATATGGGAAAAGCATCTCCTGCTCTCTTGATTTTTATGTCCAGCATTTCCCCCAAACTCCATGACTGTAAAGCAGAGCCTTAAGTACCAGCCAGAAGCAGACTCCTGAGTATTTCATGTTACTGAGCTTTACACAGCTCCCTGCCTTTGTCCTTAGACAAAAGACTGTGGTCTATTAAATTTGTCTGCTCAATTTGAAATGAAGGCCATGTTAAATAGACTTCATTGTGTGTTTCTATAGATAGAAAGGACTTTGGGGGTTATCAGAATGCCTGCTGCAGCCATCTACCATGATTTGGTATAAGTAAATGCCTATTTAACCTGGCTTTGAAATGGAATTTGATTGACAGGGTAGAATTACTTATTCCATATCCCCATTTCCATTATTTCACCTATTCACTGTGATTTTCTAAAAGCCTTATTATCCAGAGTCCAGCTTCCAAGAAATGATGCTTAGGGGACTAGAACATCTCTCTTATGAAGAAAGGCTGAGGACCTTGGGGCCTTTTAGTCTGGCAGCACTCTGCAAAATTTCAAGTATCTCTTCACATCTTCACCTGGAGTACTGTATTCTGTTCTGGGATCCCTGGTTCAAGAGGGGCAGGGAACTACTGGAAAGGGTCCAATGGAGGCCACAAAGATGCTGAAGAGACTGGAGTATCTCTCTTACAAGTAGAGACTGGGAGACCTGGGGCTCTTTAGCCTGGAAAAGGGCAGGCTGAGAGGGGATCTTCTCAATGCTTATCAACACTTAAAGGGTGGGTGTCAGGAGGATGGGGCCAGTCTTTCTTCAGTGGTGCCCAGCAATAGAACAAGAGGCAATGGGCACAAACTTGAACATAGGAAGTTTCATCTAAACATGAGGAGGAACTTCTTTGCCTTGAGGGTGGTAGAGCACTGGAACAGACTATCCAGAGAAATTGTGGAGACTCCAAGTGTGGAAATGCTGAAAGGTAGGTTGGACAGGGCCCTGAGCAAGCTGGTCAAATAGTAGGTGTCCCTACCTAAAGCAGGGGGATTGGCATTAGATAATCTCTAAGGTGCCTTCCAACCCAAACCATTCTAGGATTCTGTGACATCCTGACCCATATATACCTGTGCACAGGTCAGGTCCTTGAGAAATTTGTCTTTTTACTAGCTGTTAGTTTATATTCCATGCAGAACATTTTAAATACATACTTGGAACAAAAGAGAGTTGAAACAAATCCTAAAAGCTAAAAAAATTGGACAAAAAATACTTTTTTTCTTGGTGGAAATAAAAAGGTGTATCCTTACACTCTGACAGACCACTAAATCCATGGAATAGGAAGAAATATAGAATCATAGAATGGTCTGGGTTGGAAGGGACCTCCAAAGGTCATCTAGTCCAACCCCTCTGCGGTCAGCAGGGACATCCCCAACTAGATCAGGTTGCTCAAAGCTTTGTCGAGCCTCACCTTGAGTATCTCCAGGGATGGGGCCTTGACCACCTCCTTGGGCAACCTGTTCCAGTGTTCCACTACCCTCAGAGTACAGAACTTGTTCCTAACATCCAATCTAAATCTACTCTTCTCTAATTTCAAACCATTCCCCCTTGTGCTATCACACCAGGCTTTTGTAATCAGTCTCTCTCCATCCTTCTTGTAGGTCCCCTTCAGGTAACAGAATTTTGTTTAGAAAGTTGGAAACTTACTGCTCTATAGTACATTTTATTTTTTTTTCCCCTTGAGAGCACAGTAAACTCTTCAGATGGCCAGATTCTGAGCTTTACAAATAAAACTCACAACACAAAAATCACAAGAAGGTTCACAAGTCTTTCCCCCCTACCCCCATGCCTTATTGGGTGCTCTCAGAACTTATATTCTTGGTGTTTTTCTACACATAGCAGCTGGAAGAGGGAGTGGAATCCTTGAGAAACAATTGTGTCCCTTGCTGGGTATTTGCATTGAACAAGCAGCCTAAAAAACAAATGACTGGTTGAAAGGCAAAACATATTCAGTTGCACTGATCAAAAATCACCAGTAATGTCATTGTCACATCTTTGAGAAGCCACTCATGGTTTAGTTGTGACTTAGTGATGGGTGAAGGGTTGGACTTTTTCAACCAAATGATTCTCTAATTCTGTAGATGGTTGGGGTTTGGGTTTGTAAAGTGAAAAGTAAATTAGGACACAGAAAGTCTACTAAAAGGGAATGAAATTAAATCTTGCAGTCTTTCCATGTAAAAACAATAGAGGACCATAAAACCTGAGGATATTCATAGAAATAAAACACTTCTGCTTTTCTTTGAGCCAAATAGAAAAAAAAAATGAAAACTTTTTATCATATTATTAATTTTTTCTGCAGTAAGACTAAAATGCAACCCTGATTTGCCAAAAAATATTTGGAAGGTTGTGCTGAGTTCAGTGAACAGTCTTAAGAAGTATTTAAAAATTCTTAAAATAACTCTGACTTTTCAAAATTATATTACTTTTCAAAATTGTATGATTTTTCTGTATATGATATAAAGGGACTTTCTAAAGGAAGCCATTGGAGGTTGCATTTAGTTACATTTGGTTTTCAAACTATTAGTGGAATGAAATAAAATATATGTGAGTTCCTCTCCCTCAATGATTTTTCACTTTTCAGCCTCTCCTCAGAGCTTCCTCTCATGGCCTTCCACATCAGCTACTGATTAATCACATCTGGGATTGTCTGCTCTCTACTTAAAGACAACAAAACAATTTTCCTCTGGGAATGGGAAGCTGTAGCAGTGTAAGCTTCCCTCCTGCAAGCAACTGTGTCATCTCAGATTTATTTGAGTTTAAAAGAAAGCAAGATTTATCCTGTGCTATTGTTGAGTTCATGTGAGAGTGGTATCAAACAGAGGCTTTCTTGCAAATGGCAGCTGGATAGGAAGTTTCAGTGTGTCCCACAAGCACATCACTGCTGTATTTGTGTAGCTGGTGGGCAAGAGGACTTCCTAGTGTGCCCAGGAATCTGCTGAGCCCCAGTGACATGTCTTTAGCCCCTGCCTCCACTCCAGTGAGGTGCATCCACTCACCCCATGCACATCCTTCCTGTGGTGGACACATACCCACATGTCCTCTGCAGCTTGCTGGGGAACAAGAAGGGATGGAGGGTCCTTAAAAACCTTTTGACATTTATAGGGTTAAGCCCAGAGATAGTGCAAAATGCCTAACATCTCCTCAAAGATGTGAGGGTAAAGGGACTTTAGAAAGATGAAGTTGTGATCAGTAGCTACTTAATGAATATTAAATGACAGGGGGAAAAAAAGAGAGAGATGGTAAACTTTTAGTTATTGCTTTATAGGTTAAGCCCTGTCTGAGGTTTAGGACCTCAGCCAAATCAGTCCTCCTTCTACAAAGTGAAAGCAGGAGCTTTCTGCTCACAGAAGGAGGTTTGTGCTGTCGGTCAGAAAGCACTGGTGTACTGAGTGGTACATCACAGGCAGAAGGGGAGTGGTGCTGAGGGACATGGTTTAGCACCAGGCTTGATAGAGTTAGATAATGGTTGGATCTTAAAGGTGTTTCCTAATCCAAATGATTCCATGATTTCATGATTTTATGATTCTGTGGTCAATGAAACAAAGTTGAAGCTGCACTTGGGCTGAGGGAAGTAATTTTCATGCAAATTAAATGGGAAAAAACCAGTATAAGCCACTCTCTAAGCATTGCCTTTTGGGGATGTCCCTGCTTACTGCAGGGGGGATTGGACTAGATGACTTCTAGAGGTTACTTCCAACCCAGTTTGTTCTAGGTCCTGCCTGTGCTGTATCTGCCTGCAGGTGGGACAGCTGTGAGCCCCTGAAGGTTTTTCACCTCTTACTCTGATGCTGATGACCAGTGCACTGAGTGAACCTGATTGAGCATTGGCTCAGAGCTCATCCTGATTTCTTCTTGCTTATGCAAAGCAGTTGTCTGAGAACAATTTGAGTGTGTTCCAATGTCTGTGTGGAGTGGCCTGTAAAACAACCTTTACATATCATCACTAGGTGGACTGATGGATAAGACCCACATATGCATATTTTTGCTACACGTGGCTGTGCAGAGAGACAGCGTAAGGAAGGCACCTTCCAGAGCAATGCCATGAACTTTCTCTCATGCTCACAAGTTATTAAGGGGAAGAGGAATTTAAAAAAAATATATAAAAATTGTAGTTCTACAGTTTTGGGGAGATTGGCTCAAGCTTCTACAATGCTAATGCAATCTCTGACCTCTGTTAAGGCCAGGAAGTTCCTGACATTGTGTAGGTGCTCAAGCAGGGAAGGGAGCACAGAAACATGTCTCCAGCCCTGGCTGGTTGAACACAAGGTAGGTGCTATAGCTGATGAAGCACAAAGACTGGAGACCTTGGAAGGAGTGGAAAAAAAGCTTATTGGAAAGGGATGAATCACTGTGCCTCCAAAGGCAATCCAAGAGTTTATCATGACATCTTCCTGGGCCTCTCTGGGTCTGCATGCAGCTGCACAACCCCAAGAAAGAGTCCATGTCAGGATATACTGTCAGTCTGTGGAACTCAGCAGAGCTTGGGAAGGAAAGCTTCCAGGCACTTTCCAGTCCTTCCTGCCTATTATTTGTTTCCCATTACTCTGCTTCTGGACGTCCCCTCCCTCCCTTCCCCCCTCCGCCTTACCCCCCCCCCCCCAAAAAAAAAAAAAACAAAACCCAAAACAAAACCCACAAGAACTTCCTTTCTTGTGTTTCATCACTTTGGCCTCAAAATGCAACTAACCAAAATGAAAACCAGGTGGATCAAACAGAAATCAAGTAAACAAATAAACAAACAAACCCAAGCCTTCTGAATTCAGTTAATTTTCATTCTATATCTGGCTTTGGCCAAATTGTGTATGCATTTTAAGTTCTTTTCTTCCCTGTCAGTCCATACAATCTCAAAAATCATCATGTTTGCTTTCAGTCCCCCACCAGCCTGTGCTTCTGTTTCTCTGCTCTTTGCCAATTGCTTTGCTGATGTGCTGCTGCTTATGGAGTGAGACAGCTTCCAAGACATGACTACAAAGATAATTAGGGGACAAGAACATCTCTCTTCTGAAGAAAGGCTGAGGGATTTGTTGTTTTTTTTTTTTTTTGTCCTGAAGAAGTCTGAGGAAGGATCTTACCACAGTATCACAGTACCACAGAATATCATAGGTTGGAAGGGAGCATGAAGTCCAAGCTCCCTTGCCAGAGCAGGATCACCTAGGGTAGTCCACACAGGAATCCATCCAGGGAGGTTTTGACAGTCTCCACAACCTCTCTGGACAGCCTGTTCCAGTGCTCTGTCACCCTCACTGTAAAGAAGTTTCTCCTCATGTTGAGGTGAAATGTTCTCTGTTCAAGTTTGAACCCACTGTTCCTTGTCTTACCAATGCTGATAAATATTTAAAGGGTGAGTGTCAGGAGGATGTGGCCAGTCGTTTTTCAGGGGTGCACAGTGACAGGACAAGAGGTAATTTGAACACAGGAAGTTGCACCTAAACACTAAGAGGAACTTCTTTACTCTAAGGGTGATAGAGCACTGGAACAGGCTGTCCAGAGTAGTGGTGGAGTCTCCATCTCTGGAGTCATTGAAAACCTCCCTGGATGCTGTCCTGTGCAACCTGCTCTAGGTGACCCTGTTCTGGCAGGGAGGTTGGACTAGATGATGTCTGGAGGTTCTTTTCAACCACCACCATGTGGTGATTCTGTGAGACCATCTCGCTGGTGATTATATGGCTTAAACTCCCCAGTTTTGGTCAGCACCTAGTAAAAAAAAAAAATTGCCTTGTTTCTTTTTGGAATACTTTTGTCCTTTGGGTTGATGCTAGCAAAAAGAGGTGTTTTCTAAACAGACTGAAAAGCTTTGTGGCTTTACTGCCCCATTATCCACACTTTTTATATTAAGGCAGCTAAAAGACCAATCCCAAAAATGTCACTTGAACTGAGGCAAATCAATAATTAACACTCTCCATCTCCAATAAATCCAAATTCCTTCATAAAGAACACTTCTCCTGTCGTGTCAGGCTTGGCAGCTCATTTTCAATTTGACCTGCCAGCACAGAATCCCAGAATTCCAGCACAGTGGGGGTTGGAAGGGACCTCTGGGAATCATCTAACCCCCAGTGATAGCAATAAAATTATAGCAGACATTCTGCATTTGTTTGTATCCTGGGTAGTGTTTGTTCGTGGTGCTGATTTTATAAAGGAAGGACACAATGGGAAGTAGCTGAGGGAAAGCAATAGTTTCGGAGCAGGTCTGCTGGGCAGAGCCTCTGGATAATCACTTGTAACACAGATTATTGAAAAATAAGATCTTCTGTGCCACAGGAAAGGTGTTTGGGGGTGTGCAAAAGGAGGCAAATGACTGTGTGTAAAGAACATTTGGAATATTGCATCCAGTTTTGGGCTCCCCAGTTCAAGAGGGACAGGGATCTGCTGGAGAGAGTCCAATGGAGAGCTACCAAGATGATGAAGGGACTGGAGCACTGCCCTGTGAGGAGAGGCTGAGAGCCCTGGGGATGGTTAGTCTGGAGAAGAGAAGACTGAGAGGGGATTTAATAAATGTTTGTAAATATCTGAGGGCTAGTGGTCAAGAGGGAAGGGACAGGCTCTGCTCAGTTGCACCCAGTGATAGGACAAGGGGTAATGGATATAAACTACAGCACAGGGGGTTCCACCTCAACATGAGGAGGAACTTCACTGTGAGGGTCACAGAGCGCTGGAACAGGCTCCCCAGGTGGGTTGTGGAGTTTCCTTCTCTGGAGACTTTCAAGACCCATCCGGATGCATTCCTGTGTGACCTGTGCTAGATTCTATGGTCCTGCTCAGGTCCAACCCTGCAGGGGGGTTGGACTCGGTGCTCTCCTGAAGTCCCTTCCAAGCCCTGACATCCTGTGAGCCTGTGATCCTGTGTGACAAATGACTGGAGCCTGGGGAGTCAATGTAGATTTACTCAAAGGAGAGTGGCAGCCTCATAATTTTTTTCCCACACTGCTTCTCCCACTAACAGCAGCCTAATGTGAAAAAAACACCATTTTTAGGTCTCCTCTGTGCTGGGCCTCTCCTGAAGGGAGAAGTGAGAGATAGCTGAGCCAAGCCCACTCTTGGGGAGGTCCAGGAGAGGTCCAGGCAGGACCTCCCTCAGGAGGGAATTTAACCCTGGCCCCACCATGAAGGGGGAGTGTGCTATCCTCCTGGCCACGCCGTCCCTAATCTCTGACTGCTTTATGTTTTTAGCTGCTTTGTTTTCCTTGTCCCGCTGCCAGCAGGGCAGACAGTGCAGGCAGTCAAGCAGCAGCTGCTGCTGGAGCTCGGAGCTCCACGTCAGGCAGGGAGGGCTGCCGGGGAGAGCGAGCGAGCGAGGGGGTGAGATTAGGTGAAACATTAGCCACGTCCTCTTGGCTTTCCTCCAGAGCCTTTCAATTATTTCTTTATGTGTTGGTGGTACTGTGCTTGTTTGGCATTTAAAAGGTATGCTCTGAGAGGATTTCACAACGAGCTGTTCACAGCAGATGTGAGCTTATCACCCATGGAAATTTCTGTCTCCATGAACCCCTTCCTCTCCCCTCCCTGGGGGCTTACAGCAAAGACACTCCAGGCAGATCAATCACGAGGGCTGTGTAATAGGCTAAAAATAATGTGAGTTGTTGCACATGTTGGGATTTGAAGGTTCAAATGTCAGTCAATCCCAATGACTTTTCTAGGTGGGCAATAGTAGATAAAGGGCCAAATAGTCTTCTAAGATGGTTAACGTGACTTGCAATCCACTTACCTCGATGCCAATTCCCAAACTCTGTCTCCTTCATTTCCCAGGATGCAGGGAACATGCAAATATTCATGACAGTTCATCAGGAGTATAATTTCACTCTGCCTTCAGAAAAATGGGGTTGGAAGGCAGAATGAACTGTGCCTGTATTGCTCCTGACAGATGCCTGTCTAACTAGCTCTTAAAGATTGATGGAGACTCCACCATTGCCCCAGGCAACCTTTTCCAGTGCTTCCTTACCCTTCCCATTGGAAAGCCTTGCTTTATCCAGATGGGAGCACGGACTAGGTTCCTCATCTACCTGGGCAGCCAGATAAGGTGGAACAGCATGTTACAGCACTCCTAGTGACTTCCAAAGTGTCCTAAAGACACTTCAGGTCAGGGTGGGGATGATGAGAAGAATACTTCATTAAATCTGGAGGGTAGATTCAGATGGCTGAAATATATCTTCTGCTCAGGATGGACAACAGAGAGGCCACAGAAGTAAGTAAATGCAGGCATGAGCTTTCATCACTTGTGTAAGCATTGTGGGATCTTAATTTTATTCTGGGATTTGTAAGATCATTGTCAAGGGAGGCTAATGCCCTGAAGATGACTCTAATGAAGTGCTGTTCTTTAAAGGAAGAGAAGATCTGAGTGCTCAGGGATCAAATATTTTGTGTTTAATCTGAACTGGCTCTTTGACAAAATCTTTTTGGCTGAATGTTGCACTAGCCCTGTGTTATCACTGTCAAAATGGGCAGAGAATTTGGGGGGATTTGTAAGGAATAAGTAATATTCTGGCTAACCTGCAGGCAACTAGCAGTGCTTTTGAGCTGATTTTGCTTTTGTATCTCCTGGCAGCCATCACACAAAGAGTAGCTGGAGAAGACAGACATGCCTGCGATTTGACATGCATGTAGCTTGCCAAGAGAGGTCACTGCGGCATCCTCGGTGGATGCATTCCCAAAGGCTTGAGACAACTTGCTCAGAAGGGTAGTCAGGCCACTGCCTGCCTTGTAGGGCTTGGATCTCACATGGGACTGTAAACCCCAGAAGTGAAGAAAACTCAGCACTCTCCTAATCATGGGAATGACCTTAATATCATGAAGTACTTAAAAAAAAGGTCCATGTTTTGGTTTTTATCCCTTGTGTGTGTAAGACAGAAAGAAAGACAGAGTGTTGCCAATTGGTGGACAGAGAGTGATACCCTCCATCTGTAAGAACTCCCTCTGGCCTCCTCAGGGCAGGAAGTTTCCAGCTGGCCATCAGACTCTTAATTTCTAATGAATTTATTATAGATCTTACCAGCCCACATCTGCTCTCTTACTCAACAATTAGTTATGCAACCAGAGGAAAAAATGTTGTTAATTCCTGAATTTCCAAGCTAAGATCTTGCACTTAAGACTTGCCCATCTCTTTCTCACCCTCCTGCTGTTCCTGGCTTCTCTATTCCAGGGTTCAGAAAGGCAACAGGCAACACTGGAGATGCTTCACTTCATTGCCACTGCTCACAGTCTTGGTGCAGAAGGAAGGAGAATGAAGGGGAAATAGAGCACAGGATGTCCACTTTCTGTTGTCCAGTATCCAAACTGAATCACCTTGCATGGCCCTCTGCATAACACAGACCAAAGAGCTTCTCTGTATTTGCTCCTACTTGATCTATTACTTTTCTTTGAGTAAACCAACCAAGTTTAATTAAACCATGCCCAGTGATGGAGGATCTACCCTCCACTCCTTGTAAATCGTTCCAGCAGTTGGTTTCTCATCTCTGCTGAAACCACATGCCTTGTTTCTGGGGCAGATTGTCTAGACAGATGTGTGTGAGAACCCACTTCCAAAGTTTTGCTCCAAATACCGGTACTCCTACATGACACTTGCATAAGCCCTTCCCTTTGCTCTAGTGAAGAGCCTCAGCTTTTGGAAACTCTTGCTGTAAGACACATTTTCCAGTCCTCAGTCATTCAGTGAACTCTTTTCTGAAACCTCTTAATCTATTAACATTCTTCTTGATTGTACCAGCGAGGCCAGGACACTTTCAAACCAAGAGCAGTTGCAGACCTTGTCCACAGCATCCAGAGTTCCCAGCTTCCTACATACAAGGATTCCTCTACCCCTTTTCTTGATGCAAATGTTTCCTTCTTTTGGCTTATCTGCCTTGCCCCCCCTGCAGACTCATTTCTTCTAAGGGCTCCATTAACCTGTGAGGATGCCCTGCAAGACTTGTCCTTTGATGCCTGACTTCATTTTTGGCTGTGTTGAAGCTCATATCAAAAATTGGTTGCTTGTGTGCAGCTTGCCAAGCACATCACATTGCTCCTTCTTAGGGACCTGATTTCTTGATTAGTGACTACTCCATCATTTCTTGTGACTAAAGGTCTGGCCCTCCTCACAGGGTTATCCATGCATTTCACATCAGATAGAATACATCAGAGGAACAGGAACAAAGACCCTCCCATCCCACCTCTGCTTCTAAACCACAAGACTGAAGCTTAGACTTGCTTTAATATTGCCTGCCTAATAGAGATAACAGAGCTGTGGAGGAGGACCTCAAGCTCACCTCTTTTAGTTAACGATCAAGTGCTACATTTGCCAGGCCTGTAGGGTAATGTCAGCCCAGGTAACATCATCATCTGTCTCACTGTTCTGGAAGAGATTGGGAGTATCAGCAGAGTATTTCCTGTAGGGAGCCTGTCAAAGTTATCACCTGAAACATATTCATCCCACTGTAACCCAGACTACAGAACAGCCTCCACCCCCATTTCCCCAGCCCTCTCACTGCAGCAGTGCAGAAATTTTGTTTGGTGGCTGCTGATGGCTGAGAGTGGAGACAGCTGTTTGCTTCAGAGGGTGTTGCCTGCCTCTGTGGGTTGTGCCACCAGTATAAGTTCTCAAAGCTGATGCAAGTGAACTGCTGGTTCTTTTAGAAAATACTGGACTCCTCTATAGGGCACAGGACCCTTGCTATGGTGCTTGGCTTGAGACTCACAGCTGGTGTGTATTCAGGTATTCAGAGTATGTCCACTAGTCTGAGCCTTTCAGGAGACCTTGGTGCTGGGATGCTTCATCTGGGATGCCACAGAGCTGTGGGCACAAAGCAGGTACTGAGAGCTCAGCATGTGTGAGATGGTGGTGGGTCTGGGCTGCACAGACCCCAGGGTTGCTGAGGTCCAGTAGTGAGATACCACATCAGCATGGGAAATGTCAGGCTCTGTGGCAAGTGCCTCAAACAGCTCAAGCACACCTCACACCCACACTTTCCCCTCCTTTTTTCTCCTCTGGATACCTGGATCTAGCCAGGGTGATTTTGACTGCAGTCCTCATGTATTGTTTCCATTTACACTGGGGCTCTACTTGCAGAACCATAGAATATTTTCAGTTGGAAAAGATGTTTAAGGTCATTGAGTCCAACCATTGTCTAACTCTACCAAGGCTGGTGCCAAACCATGTTTCTTAACACCACACTTCTATGGCTTTTAAAAACTTTCAGGGATGGGGATTCAACCACCTCCCTGGAGATCCTATTCCAGCGTTTGAGAACCCTTTCAGTCAAAAAGTTTCTTCTAACATCCAACCTAAACCTCTCCTCATGCAACTTGAGGCCATTTTTCTCTCCTCTTATCACTTTTTACTAGGAAGAAAAGACCAACCTGGCTCCAACCTCCTTTCAGGGAGTTGTAGAGAGCAAAAAGATCCCCCCTCAGCTTCCTTTTTCAGGCTGAACAACCCCAGTTCCCTCAGCCCCTCCTCATCAGACCTGTTCTCCAGACCCTTCACCAAGCTTTGTTGCCCTTCTCTGGACATGCTTCAGGACCTCAGAGTGCTTATCCATTCCTCCTCAGGACTTTTCCATCACTGCAATCTTTTCCTTCAGAGAGGTCCTACTGCTTGAGATCTTTTCCAAAGTTTAAGTGGTTGTGAACACAATGAGCCAGGTCCTGATCTCATTTACTTCTGCAACCTTAATTCCAGTTCCCCTGGACTTGAATTGGTGCACATGAGAACAGATCCCTACTACATATTTGCTAAGTGCTAACTGCAGAGCTGGCCCAGTGCAGAAGGCAAAGAACCAGAACACTGATGCATAACTGAGAGCTGCTACCTCCTGGATGCTGCTCCCTGGGCCCTTTGCACAGAGTGCTGTAGTCATGCTGGTGTCTGCCTCCCACGGTGCTCCTACTTCAGCTCTGGAGATACTGACATTCTTTTCTTTGTTTCTTTTTCTTTTTTTTTTTTTTTTTTCCCTTTAAACACTCTGCAGACCTCTATGTATCTTGCTGGCTTGCCTGCAATCAAATTGAAATGTCAACACCGTGGTAATGTTTAACAATTATCACCAGGAGCTTCTCACACCTCTTCTTTAGAAGATACAGAGGAGCCCAACGCCTACCTGATCCTAAAGCCCTGTCATCAGCTGGAAGCAGATTCAGGAGATATGTTGGACCTTTATCAGTTGTTATCACCTGCAGTAGCCCCTGGCAAGGATTGCTCTGAAATATGCTTTCCCTGGGTGCCTTCCAGATGTCTCCAACTGGAATCTCCTCGCCAGTTAGAGAGAGCTTGGATGGTGCAGAACAAGAAACAGAAAAACAAAAACCCAGAGGATAAAAATTTAGCCCTAATGA
Source organism: Indicator indicator (assembly GCF_027791375.1). Classification (NCBI taxonomy): domain Eukaryota; kingdom Metazoa; phylum Chordata; class Aves; order Piciformes; family Indicatoridae; genus Indicator; species Indicator indicator. Next base: position 7,160,669 of record NC_072017.1, read on the forward strand.
TTTAATTTCTGTTTTTATTCCAAAAATACATGAGGTCCCTGGTATTTGCCACACACAACTCCTTTCTTTGCAGCACAAAGAGGATATATTTTAAACAGCAGTTAATGGAATTATATGTTATTACTGGATAATGGTCTGCTGTGGAGAGATAATTGTTGAGGCAAAGCTGAGCTATTCCTTGAAGATAAACACTGAGGCAAAGCCAAGATGTTTATTTTTTAAGCACCAGACTGTAGTGCAGGCGAAATGTATAATATCATTAGCACTAATGCACTGGAAGCCTCAACATGCCCCTTCCCAAACTCTCCTGAACTCAATGGCAGCAGAACTGGGTCCCAAATGAGAAATGCACCCAGGCTCATCCAAACGCCAGTGCCAGAGGGCAGCTCTGTTGACCACATCACGGGCTTTATCCAAGCCTTGCCCCCTTTGGCCTGGTATCTGCTCTTCTGTAACCCAAGGAAGGTGGCAGAAGTGCTGCCTGGAGTCCTGACTTTTCACCAGTAAAGCATTAGGATAAACAGATTTCTTCTTTGTTGGTTCAGTGAGAAAATAAAAACATTTGCTGATTCTTCAGCTCCATTTGAGGTAACAAAACCATGGGAGATAGAATCATAGAAGAGTTTTGTTTAGAAAAGACCTTTAACATCTTTGAGTCCAACCATGATCTGACTCTACCAAGTCTGGTACTAAACCATATCCCTCAGCATCACATCTCTGCAGCTTTAAACACCTCCAGGAATGAGGATTCAACCACCTCCCTTGGGAGCCTGTCCCAGTATTTGAAACGCTTTCAGTGAAAGTTTCTCCTAATATCCAGTCTCAATCTCCCAGATATGACCAGCCTGTCATCAGACCGTTATTATAAAGTTGTTAAAACTCATTTTACAGATACCTGTGAATAACTCATGCACACATTTGTCTTTGAACATTGGTGAAGCACAGGTCTGTACAAGCATGTGGGCAGCTTCAAGCAGAAGCAGAGCGTGCTACCAGGTGGTAATGGAGAAAGATGAGCTCTGTGCTACATTTGGGTGTTGTGTGCAACTGGTCCTGCATGTCCAGGTGTGATAGGTCTCTTCTGGGCACATGTTGGTCCAGGCTTTCTTTTGTGCATGTCCTGTGGAGGCTGAGAGCTGTGGCTGTGATGGCTTGAAGGAGGCAATCTGATCAGGTATCGGGTGCTTGTTCATCCTAGTCCTCTCTGCCCTGGCCCTTGCAGCAGTGCTGAGCAGGGTTCCAGACTTGCTGTTCACAGCAGCCACTGGTTTTGACAGTGCCCTTGATAGATGTAGAGAGCTGAACTGGCTCTTTTCAGCCATTCTGCCTAGCAATGGGTGCAGGTCACAGATGTGTGAAGGTAATTAAACATCTACCTCCTACTCTTTGCATTGGTCATCAGGAACTTAAACAAACCTATGGGACAGGGCATAACTCTCTAAACCCATTCAAAGAGGGCAGCAACTCCTTGAGTTTTGTATGATGTAGACACATTAGTTCCAAATGTACTGTGAGGTGGGTGTGCCCATCTACAGCAATGAATTCATCCCAATTGTTTGCAAGGCTCTTGACGACGTTTGCGTGTGAAAAGTTGGCAGCCACAGAAGTGCCAAGGGAACATAACTTGCTTCATGGTTTTACAAGTGCTGTTAGGTAAGCTGACTTGATTACAGCCTAGTGTGTTTCTGGCATTTCCTTCAATTTTGGCAAATTCCCACAAAAGCAATAGTTCTTCACCAAAGAGGCTTATCTGATGGGTAGATATTAATTATATTGCAGAATCACAGAATCATTTCAGGTGGAAAAGACCTTTAAGATCATTGAGTCCAGCCGTTATCTAACTCTACCAAGGCTGGTGCTAAACCATCGCCCTCAGCATCATATCTCTGCAGCTTTTAAATTTCTCCAGGGATGGGGATTCAACCACCTCACTGGGGAGCCTCTTCCAGTGTCTAAGAACTCTTTCAGTCAAGAAATTTCTTTCAATATTCAACCTAAACCTCTCATGGTGCAACTTGAGGCCATTTCCTCCCCTCCTATCCCTTTTTACTGAGGAGAAGAGACCAATACCCACCTTGTTCCAACCTCCTTTCAGGGAGTTCTAGAGAGCAATGAGGTTTCCCCTCAGCTCCCTTTCCTCCAGACTACACAACCCCAGTTTCCTCAGCTGCTCCTCACCAGCCCCATTCTCCAGACCCTTCATCAGCTTTGTTGCCCTTCTCTGGACCCACCCCAGCACCTCAGTGCCCTTCTTGGAGTGAGGACCACAAAAAGGATCATGGTACTCAAGGTGTGGCCTCACCAGTGCTGAGCACAAGTAGACAGTCACTTCCCTGCTTGTCACACTATTATTCCTTGTCCTTCCTCGTGGCACTGTTATTACTTGCATTTACATAACATTGAAAGCCTCCAACAAGATCTACAACAGCCACCACATACAACCTGTTTGTCCCAGACTAGTTCCAATTGTCAAAGAAACCTGATCCAGTTGGAGATGTCCTTGCTCACTGCAGGGAGGTTGGACAAGATGACCTTTGAGGGTCCCTTCCAACCCCATGCATTCTATGATCCTGTGATTCTAAAACCTGATGTGATGTGCAAGCAGAAGAAACATGGAGACTTTCCAAGTGTCAGCTTCTTCTTGTGATTTTGTCATTAAGCAGCTGGGGGTGCTGGGGGTGTTTAGCCAGGAGAAGAGGAGGCTCAGGGCAGACCTCATTGCTGTATACAACTACCTGAAGAGAGGCTGTAGCCCGGCAGGGATTGGTCTCTTCTCCCAGGCAACCAGCACCAGAACAAGAGGACACAGTCTCAAGCTGTGCAAGGGGGAAGTTTAGGCTTGATCTTAGAAAAAAGTTCTTCCCAGAAAGAGAGATTGCACATTGGAATGGGCTGCCCAGGGATGTGGTGGGGTCAGTGTCCCTGGAGGTAAGTTTAAGCAAAGCCTGGATGAGGCACTTAGTGCCAGGTCTGGTTGATTAGGTAGGGTTGGGCTATCAGGTACACTTGATCTTGGAGGTCACAGAATTCTGTGATTCTGTGAAAGAGCAAAGTCATAGAGCAGAAATATGAAAGTTGTGTGGGAATTTCTGGTAGTTACCTGAGTTTCAGACCTTATGACTGCCTGTGCTGTGCTATCTCCCCAACCATCTGTGCCTGTCATGCATCTGACAGGACATGTTTGCTCAAGTCAAGCAGGCTTCCTTAGAAAGAAGGAGATGATACCATTATTGCCCAAGTAGGAGTCTTTGTGTGTAAAGCTGAGGCAGTCAAAGCTCTTTCAGGATCTTACAAAATGCAATTCACATGGTGATTTTCAGAAATGGGCTTGTTTATAGGAGTAAATGCATTTGCCAGCAAAGGCACAAAGGCAAGTTAGTTTGGTTTGGTTTGGTTTGGTTTGGGGGAATCTCAGCCCTGCTTTGATGCCAGCAGCGTCAATCAACGGCAGTGGATTTGAAGAGGAAAACTCTAATTACTGGATTACTTGGTGCTTATAATATTCAATCTGATGCTAATGAAGGATGAATTAAACCTGCTGTTGGATTGAAGAACCCTTGCCTTCTAGACTCAGCTTCACAGAAGCTTTACTTAGGTGTTTATAGCAGGCAGTTAGATGTGTGTCACAGCACTTACCTCAGTACTCTGACAATGTTTTGCCTTTTTTTGGCCTTTCATTATTTTTGTCCTTTCTACCTCTATACCCCAAAAAAGTAGATGTGGATCTTGCCCTCTACTCCCAAGCTGCACAGATGGAAAAAATAGAAGTGAAACCAGTTGCCATTCTGGTGTGACCAACGCACTGGAAGGCAAATTTTGATCTGTCAGTGTTATAAACCCCATGCTTCAAAGCAGGGTAAGAGTGGAGGTAGCTTCTTCAGCCCTTCCTCAGACAATACTGATTTCTTTCATGGGTAGCTGAAGATGGTGCACAGCAGAAATAGCATGCCAGCTGGAAGCTTCTATCAGGGGTACCACTGCACTTTTCTCTTCAAGAACATTGCTGATTTGAAGGCTATCTCCACACTCAACTGGCTCGTTCAGAGCATTTGCTGTTTGCATATGCTCCCTGATCTTCACGGACTTGATCTGCACAGTGTAACCTGTTCTAAGCACAGGAGTGAGCCTTCAGCAAGAGTCTCCTTTGGTGGGATACCAGCTGGCATGTTGCTTTTTACTATGGTGAGAAAGATGAGGTCAAGTACAGTTGAAGCAGGAAGTTCTGTGGTTTGTGGTGGTCTTCAGCTTCTTGGAAAGTTCATTCTGCAGATTCAGAGCTCTAAAAAAGGTTCTAACTCCTGCCCAGATGATTTTTTTTCTTACCATAGTGATTTCTGTACCTCAGAGGATTGTGGCTGAGTGTGCTGAAGCTGATCATAGCCTTCGTTCTGCAACTCTTGTGGCATCTTGTAGACTCATGAAGAGTCTAAAAGATGAAGAGCCTCAATTATGCTTGAAATGCCTTGGATGGCCAGGGCAGAGAGTAGGGCACAGGCCAGATATGTTCATAGCAACCCATGTTCTGCTGCAATCTTCTCTAATGTCTGGAGTTTGGTATCATGGCATGCAGGGTGACAATCACCTCCCCAAGCCCCAGTCATGGAGCATCAGGAGTTTTCTCACCAGTGAGGGAATCTGGCAAAGGCTCCCTGCAGAAGTTGCTCTGTGCAGTTATTGTCAGTAAAGAGTTCAGGGCTTCTACCAGATTACAGAGTGACTTAGCCAACAGTGGGCTCAGACCTTTAGCTGCAGAGTTGCTACAAAACCTTAGAAATGCTTTCCTCCATACATCAGAAACTTCTCTTTTACTGCAGGCCAACTTCAGGCATCTGTTCTCACACACACATGGAGGCTGCTGATCACAGCTAAGGTCAACAGGCATTTTGATGTTGATTTTAATAAGTGTATGTTTGAGTAGCCTTGGCATATGCCACTGTGCTTTTTCTTCATCAAGGCATAAATACAATGCTTGCTGGTTTTGAAAAATGTGCATTAATTATGTGAAACACTGAGCCCAGCCCAAACATCAAAAGGATGTGTAGGTGCTCACATTCCCACTGGAGGTTTACTTGATGAGCCCAACAATCTGTGCTATCCTATGCATGACTGTATTCTTTGTCCTTAACTTTGCATAGTTGGAGTAGAGCTGAAATCATTACAGTTCCCAGAATCTTTCCACACATTCCTCATTGCAAAATATATGTTTCCATTAAAAAAAAAACCAACAACAACAAACCTCAGTTCATACTGGAGATCATAGAATCATGGAGTGGTTTGAGTTGGAAGAGACCTTAAAGGCCATCTAATTTCAAACCCCCCTGCCCTGGGCAGGGGCACCTTCCACTAGACCAGGTTGTTCATCCTGACCTTGAACACTTCCATGGAGGGGGCATCCACAGTTTCCCTGGGCAAACTGTTCCAGTGTCTCACCACCCTCACTGTAAAAAATTTATTTCTAATCTCCAGTCTAAATCTGCCCTCTTCCAGATCAAAGCCATTCCTCTTTGTCCTATCTCTACCAACCCTTGTAAAAAGTCCCTCCTCAGCTTTCTCGTAGGCTCCCTTCAGATACTGGAAGGCTGCTACAAGGTCTGCCCAGAGCCTTCTCTTCTCCAGACTGAATAGAGATGTTTTGATTATTTGTATGTTCTGCTCTGGTGATCACAGAATGAGGATGACGTTGAACCTTCAAGGAGAGGGAATGGAAAGATGGATGGAAAGGTGGTGGCAAGAGGTGAAGGTAAAGAAAAGGCTTTTATGTCTTTGTCATTGATATTTATATGTAGAAGAATACATAACAGATTTTAAATGAGCTTTCACAATCTTGACAGCAGTGGTATTTACCAAGTGGAGGGACATTCTCCATGTCTACCAAATCAAAGTCTACATATCTCACTTACCTGTTGTGAAGGCTTTGGGCACAATACTTTTTGCTTTGTGTCTCCTAGGGGGCTGAAAAAAATCGTTGAATGAAGCAGTTAACAAAAGTGACTAGCAAAGTGACTCTGAGGTGTGGAAAAAGCTCAAGTCCTCCTCCACCTTGTGTTTGGGTCCATTCTCCTCAGCTGCTGCTCAGGCTCAGAAAGGAAAAGGAGACTGAAAAGAAGGGAAAACCTCTGTTTGGAAAGTGCAGCTTGTTGAAAATCCTGCTCTGCATGGTTGATACTCTTTTAAGCATTAAGAGGGGGTGATGATTTAGACCCATTTGGCTCTCTCCAAATGAAATTGTTGGTAGGATTGTGCCAGCATTAGCCAGTGAATTCTAAGCAACACCAACTGGTGGCAATGACAGCATTCCAGAAGGCTGATTTAAAATATAGAGTGTATTGTGCAATTCTTTTTATTTGTCTGTTGCATAATCTATTTGCTGATACTTGTTTCTTTCCCTCCCTCTCTCTCTCTCTCTCTCTTCCCCCTAGGCTATCAAACAAAGCTGCCCAACCTCACACTCATCCATCAACCTTGAGTTATTAAGAGAATAGCTGCAGAACATTTACAAGTGGATGGGATGGAGTGCTGGCTGCTTTTCAAGAACATGGAGGCAGTGATACAGAAACTTTGCAAGATGGCAAATTTTCTCATGCTGCCTGTTCCTTGCTCTGCTAGGACCTGCTAGAAGGAATGGTTTCTCAAATTTAAGGTAACTCATCTAGGTTGATGCCAAAACTGTTATTCATATCATATCTAGTACCAGATCATGATTTTATCTGACTAAAATTCTTCTTCTTCTTCTTCTTCTTTTTTTTCTTTTTTGTAACTATTTCTCACAAGGTCTTTGGAGGGAAGGAAGGGATAAGTGCAGATATCTGAAGGTTTGATTCATATGGCTCTCTAAAGGATAGGCTTAAAAACATCAGTGCCTGAAGTAGAGGTTAAGAGATGGTAAATGTCTCATACCAGAAGGGCAACACAATGAAGGCAAAAAGGACTTGTTCTCACTGACTGAAAGACAGAGGTTGTGATGGAGTGAAGTTACCATGAAATAATCTAATAATTTGATCAGCAGCTTAGGGTGTGCACAAAGGCATTTGAGCTGGTGTGGTACAATTTACTCCCACAGCTTGGAGAGCTGGAGAAACATGGTGCAGAGGCTCCATGCAAGCCAGCCCTGCAGCAGACACAATACAGCCCTCAGTGCTGTGCCAGCTGAACATGGTTGTTGTGCCTCTGTCTCACTTGGCATATCTGCAGGGGACTTTGCTGGGCTAGGTGGATTTGCCAAATCAGCTCAGTGCTAGCTCTGTACCGTGTTCCCTGCAATGTAAATGTAGCCTTGGAAATGAAGCTAATCTCTTTGACTTCTAAAGGGGTAAGAGAATGCTTCCTGGCTAGCCAGGCTTGCTCTAATTAAGTGGGGCTGTGGGAAGAACAAAACATGTCAGTCTCTGCAGTGACTTTCCAGACAACAGTATCCCAGCAGGCACTGAAAAGCTGATCCCTTTGGGCATCCTATATTTTGTTCAGTGAAAACCTTCAGGCTTTGCTTTGCTGGTTGAGATGCTTGTAAACCCAGAGATGAGCAAACAGTTCAGAAGTGGTTCCTATGAGGGAGCAGTCAGCTGTCAGGAGGTGCCACTGGGCACTGGATGACGTGGGGAGAGGTTCTGGAATCCTCAGTAGCAGCCATCACAGTCAGCCTTCGTGGGAGGCACATAGGCAGACTTGCAGAGATAGCTCCTTTGTTGTGGGTCCATTTTCTCTGCCTGGCCTTTGTTCTAAGTGGACCAGGCTCTGCTTTAGCAAGGCTGTTTGGTGATGGACACCTCTCTGCTCCTGGAGGCAGAAGAACTGAAAATGAGTCAAGACCATGAGGTCATCCTGGCCGACCACAAGGAGCTGGAGCCTGGGAGAGTCATGGGGCTTTGCGGCAGGAGATGTGGGGCCTGGCACTGGGACAGGGGGCATCTGATGAGATCAGGAAAGAATTGACACAATTATAATGACAAAATTTATGAACTTACATTTTTAAATTACTCTTTTATATGTCAGTTTAGAAACTGGTCACAAACTTTTGTTTATAGTCTCCAGTGACTCTGGCATGTCAGAGGGCATTTAATATTAGGAAAAGAAGCATAGTTCCACCACTAAAATATGGGTAATTTTCAGCAGCTCCCACACTGTCTGCCTGGTCCACTCAGTAACATCACATGGTGACTCCACCCTGCATGCACAGCAATTAGATGGCTTTTACCACTCCACTTCACTTTGTGAAGGTCCTCAGCTATGGCAGCACTGGGAGTCCTATTAGGGAGCATTTACCAAAGTTGCCCTTCGTGAAGAAATGTCACAAAATGAGCCACAAAGACATGAAGCATGGAGGGTATATTCCTGTGATGGCCAATACACAGGAGGAAAGCTTAATGAAAACCAATGTTTCCTCTTCCTCCTCCAGCTTCTCTCTTCTTCCTGCCCTTCCTTCAGCTCTGGCTATTAGTACAACCTGATAGTCTTCAAGAACGTTTCCCTTCCTCTTGTTTATGTCTCCTTCAGCACTGTCCTTACCCTTTGCTTCATTATTTGGTTCTTCCATTACTCTCAGGCCATGAGTTCTCTCAAAGCCTTTGCTCTTGATCTACTTCTCCAATGCTTTTCTTCAAGCTTCTGTGTTGCACCGAGACCCTGGGTGCTCACTGCAAGCCCAGTCATAGTCTGGGGAGCAATATTGCCATGTGAAGAAGCACTGAACGTTTGTAGAAGTTCACTGCCATAGTAAGGACAATTTCCAGTCTCCTATTGGCACACCTGGTTCAAAGAAAATCAAGTACCAGTTGTCTACTTTCAGATCTTTCTTTGTGTTGTTTCAGGCCTGTCCCTAAGCAGAACACTCCTGCCCTTTTCCTTACAATACTTAGCCAGTGCACCTATTATATTGATTCTTGTGCTCACACTTTGATTTGCAGGGCAAACAATCTACCCAAGCAACTCAAGAGAAATCTCACCCATTAAACCCTCCTACATTAGCACTGGCCCAGGGACCAGCTTCTCAGACCTCAGTTCCTTGCACTCTTCCCCTGTTGGCTTCTTTGTCAACCAGCTTCATGCTATCATCTTCTACACTGCAACCATCTGCAAGCTCCCTGGTAAAGCTGATAAAACTTCTCTCTTACAAATTGCTCCTTGTGCTTCTCCCAGATGGATTTATTCTTCTCAGGATGAGCTGTGCTAGGCCAGAAGAGAGCAGCACAATTTATTTTGTACTTTTAAATTCTTAAGTATCTCGGAAGAGTCTTCTACTGCTGTTGTTTTCTGCTGATTTGTATTTCTGCTCTCCCCATCGTTTTCCCTCATCTTCCTCTTCCCTTTGAAACACTGTCATTGCATCCCATATGGAACAAATCATGATGGTAGCCAGGAGGTCTGGGTCACACAACTTTTGCTTGGGTATCCAGGCTATCCAGTCCCAAGTTATTTCAGGTAATGAGTTCAAGATAAATCTCCAAGCCATTAAGAAGATGATATCAGTTGCTGCTGTGTTGTTCTCTCTGTTAAAAGAATCACCAGGAGCATTGATTTCCAAGTTGATATGAGTGGGTTATTTCTTTCTCCCATTATCTCAGAGACTAGAGCAGTCACTTCCCATGCCAAACCAGGACTGGTTGCAAGAATTTCCTACAGAAGGAACCATTCACATAAAGAAAATGCACCAGGCATCTGTAAAAAACAGAGTAGGCCATTCTCAAAAGCAAAATACATCTTGGCTGGAATTAAAAATCTTACTGTTTGATGCTGAAAAGCTTCAATAACCTTTTGAAAATCCTTTAGGAGAAAATAAACTTCTAATTCTTTCTCCCTCTCTCGGTTTAGAGGTGAATTTAACTGTATTAGAGGGAGAAAAACTGAGAACTGAGAGAATGAGTCAATGATTTTTCTGAGAGTGCAAAACTCATCTTGCTATCTATTGTTGGTGGGCACAATCCATCCTAAAGGGCTGGTTTCTAAATGCCCCCATTAGAGGTGTAAGCTCACAGTGACTTACTGTCAGTCTCAAACTCAGAGCACTGGAATCATGAAACACTTGAACAGCAAAATGTAAATCTTGATTTGCCATCATCAGTCCCTTGAAGAGCCTGGTGCTGGCAGAACAGCTCTTCTAAAACTGTAGGGCAGCTGCTCAGCAAGTATAAATCAGGATGTTGTGGAGTGGAAAAACATTGGTGCTGCTTAAAGGTTGGTTTAAGAGTAACTAAATGTTTAATGTGCCCATTGGGAAGTGTGTAAAGCAAGAGTCTGTTTTTCAGAAAAGAGGATTTAAATGATATATGAAAAACCTAAATCTTAGTGGCTAAGCAGCAGCCAGGCTATACTGCAGCTCTTCACTGGAAGTGTGTAAGAACTGATTAGACCAGCTTCTGCCACACATGCATGGATCCTGCTCTGGTGGAGGGGCTGAACTGGATGTGCTCTGGAGATCTGTTCAGTGCTTGCACAGCATAAAGAAATTCATAGATTCATAGAATGGTTTGGGTTGGCAGAGACCTTGAAGATCATCTAGTTCTAACACCGCTGCCAGCATCGACTCCCTCATTTATGGGATTAGCAAAACACTTCTGGCTCCTTGGTTCCTGCCGAAGACAGGTCAGAAGATTTACAGATTGGTTTAGCCCATGTGTTAACCTCCCTGTCATTCAGCCAAAGCTCCTCAACCTGCACTTGAATTCTGAGCCCAGCTAGGAGAGGAGGCAGGCAGTGCACTTCAATCACTCTGGAGAATCCACTAGCAAATGTTAAATCCCTCCAGTAAAATGTTAATATTCCTTTTCCTCCTAAAATGAGCTGTAACAGCTATTTAACTTTGTAGTTAACAATACTATATATGTAGTTATTGCTCTATAACTATATAAAATATAGTTATAAAGCTGTGCCCTGTAGTTACCTATTAAGTAGCTATAACGGCTATGTGTGGGACTTTTCCAGAAGGCATTTTATAGAGATAAAACAATGGAAAAATTCCCATTTGCTTCATTGGAAAATGCACCAGAATGAAAGGAGAGTATTAGTGTGTTAAGACATAAATTAGTTTCAAGAGTAAGTGGTAGTCACAACAGAGACCTGAAGGCCGCTAATCCATGTCCCCAAAGTGCCATGGCTACACATTTTCTGAACACCTCCAGGGATGGTGACCTCACCACCTCCCTGGGCAGCTTGTTCCAATGCTTGACCACTCTTTCAGTAGAGAAATATTTCCTAACATCCAACCTAAATCTCTCGTGGTGCAACTTGAGGCCATTTCCTCTTATCACTTGTTGCTTCGGGAGAAAAGACCAACCCCCACCCAGCTCCAATCTCCATTCAGGAGTTTTAGAGAGTGAGAAGGTCTCCCCTGAGGCTCCTTGTCTCCAGGCTGAGCAACCCCATTTCCCTCAGCTGCTCCTCACCAGACCTGTTCTCCAGACCCCTCACCAGCTTTGGTGCCCTTCTCTGAACCCACTCCAGCAGCTCAATGTCTCTTGTAGTGAGAAAGAACAGAAGCAGCACAGGGAGATTCAGGGTATTTTTCAAAATGGGGCAGTGAAAGAGGAAACTGTGAAGTAGGAGTCTGGGTGTGAAAAAGCTGACTTCCATTTAACTTTTTTTTTTCTGAAGTGTGAGTTTTTTGAAGTCAAAACATTTCCAAAGCTGTATCAGTTTTGTCAAGAAGAGTGGCAGACAAAGTAATGAAGAAGTAGGCACACATCATGCTCTGTGAGGAGGTGATTAAGTGATTTTCTAGCCTAAGTTCCTGAGTCATTCCCTTCTTACTCTAGTCCAAATGTTCAGGGACAGAAGGACTTGTAAGTGAGCAGCACAAAAGAAACTTTGATGGGGAATACTGGAAGAAGACCAGTGCTCTATTCCCAAACCACATGTGCTTTCCAAATTCAAAAAGCAAGAGGCTCAGTGTACAGGATGTCTTGGTACATTTTCAACAGGACAGTTATCTGAAAATCATTATTTTTGTCTCTGAAGAACAAAAGCAGAAACCAGGTTTCAATTAAAGATGGTCAAACCAGCCTAGGTGACACTTTTGGTTCATGGTAGTCTTGTCATGGGATTGCAGTAAAGCTTTATTGGGACATGTCTGGAGACTTGTGCTTAAAGGTTGGTGAAATAAAAAGGGACAGGACATGGTGTGCATGGCAGAAAGCAAAGGCTAAGCTTTTGGAGAAAGCCTGGAGTCAGAAGCTGGTGGAGTTAGAGTTAGGTTTCTGTTTGGTCTAGACTTGAAGTTTGAGGATTCTGTCCTCTCCTTGGGGTCCCTAGGAAGCAGTCTGTAGATCTTGTGGGCTACTTTCACTACAGGTGTGCCAGGACTGCCACTGGCTGCACAACCAGAGTGTGTCTAGGAAGTACCAGTCCTACCACACATGGAGATCAGCTCTGATGGGGAACTGTGTGGGGGGAAAGTACCCACTGAGAGATGGGCACGGGCAGAAGGGCTGTGTGCTGGGGTAGAAAGGAGAGTAGAAGTAGGGGTTTAGGAGGAGAGAGATCAGAGTACAGAGTGTATGAGACTGCAACACGATGCTCCAAGTGTGTGTTGAGCAAAGCACTGGATGTGAGTGTGGAAGCCCAAAGCAGCTGTTGGGGTGTGAAGTGGCTGTGTCACAGGGCTTGAGGTTCAGAAGGGCACACCAGGTGGGTACCTGTGGGCAATCCAAAGAGACTGCTGGCCCAAGAAGACTGCAGCTGCTCTCAAAGCTTGGGGCTGCTTGTGCTCCAAGGGAGGTCTTGGAGTGCCCTGGGCACCTCCAGCCCTGCTTCACTGCTGAGCCAGAAACACTGCAGCCTGCATGGCTGTGTCCGGGTGCTGGGAAGGGCGGGATGCAGGAAGCTGGCAGCTCCCAGCCTTGCTCCCTCGGGGCCCATCCCACTGCTTGTTCCCAGAGCACACCTAACGCCCACAGAGCACATTTGGCTGCCTGCAAAGCTCAGCAGGGGCCAAGCTCCTTGCAAACATGCCTTGGTTGTGATGGAAATGGTAATGGCACCTCCATGTGGGGTTTTCTCAGTTAATGGCATGGTGGTTAGGGTGACTGCACAGGGAAAACTCAGTATTAGGTCTTCCTCAGCCTGGAGAAGCTGAAGTATATGTTTCCCAAGAGAGCAGCCTAGTAAGCAGGCCAGCTGTGGGAGGAGAAGAAACTTGGAGCTTGTTATTGAAGCTGGATCTTGGCAGAATAAATTATACATGACTCAAAGGGCCAGGAAGGGAGCAACCAGGGGCAGCATGACTGCTGCCCCGGGGCTACAGCAGAGCTGGGAAGGGAATAAAGCTTGGCATGTCCTCAGCTTCATGACAGTTTCTCCATCTGAGCCCATGCAAAAGACAAGTCCAGCACCAGATGTGAAGATTGCCTTTCTTAGAAGGAGACATTAACCTTTCAGTACAGGGCTGGGCTCCTTCATGTCCCCAAGCCTTTCTTCAGAATCTTTATTTCTTGGTGACTGCACTCTTACATGTTTGAACCTGTTGAGGCTGGAACTAAGGATATTTTTTTCTTGGGCAAGTACTTTAGCCAACAGGCCTTTAGCATGTAGGACCTAGGTATTGGCAACACCACTGTCCTGAGTTTTCAAAGAAACTGCAAAACTTGCATTTCACTTTTTGAGGAAGTGTTGACAGGACTTGTCTTTGAGAAAGGCTTGATGGAGATTGGTTCCAGATAAATGAATGTTCCTAATTTAATTTCTCCCTTGAGTGGCCCAAACACTGGAGAGGTGTTCACAGAAACACCTATGGGATAATGTAGGTCAGCAGAAACTGCTGGATGTCACCCAACTCAAACGCTTGCTCAAGTATAGCGTTGCTCAGGGCCATGTCAAGCTGAGCTTTGAATATCTGTGAGAGCTGAGACTCCACAACCTCTTTGGGCAACCGCTTCCCATTTTTGATTACCCTCAATGTGAACATTTTTGTCCTTGGATCTAACCAGAATCTTCTTCATTGCAGCTTGTGATAAGTGCCACTTCTGAGGACAGCTTGGCACTGCCTTGCCTTTGGTAGCTGATGGCAGGAATTAGGTGCCCCGTTGCCGGGGTTTGCACTGGTGTAGCTCCTTGCTCAGCATACACCACAGTTTAACAACCAGCACAGCATCTTGCTGGTCATCTTGGGGGACAGTCCCATAAGTCTGTGTTGGATTTGATACTGGTGGGCTAATTATATCACATTCCTCTGAATTTTTATCTGTGGTCTCTGTTGCCTCAATTCCTGTTTAAATCTGCGATATTGCTGGATTAAGAGGAGCTTTAGGTTGGATATTAGGAGAAAATTCTTTGTGGAAAGTGTGGTCAGGCATTGGAACAGACTGCCCAGGGAGGTAGTGGAGTCATTGTCCCTGGAGGTGTTCAAGATGTGTGTGGACATGGCACTTTGGGACACAGTTTAATGGTCATGGTGGTCTTAGGTTGGTGGTTGGACTTGATGACCTTAGAGGTCTTTCCCAACCAAAACAATTCTATGTGGAGAGAAGCCAGGCCCTATTTTTCAATTGAAAGAAGCAGATGCTTTAAAGCAGGTAGTGTTTATTAACAAATCACCCTCACCACCATAAATATTTCCAAATATAAGCAGATACTCAGGAATGAATGTACAGGAGAAGAGAATCCATTCATTATGTTGTCACTGTATTCAGCCAAATCATTTACTGCTTTGTTTGCACTGAGATATGAGTGCTTTGTGGGTAGCAGCTGAGCATCAGCTGTGTGTGTAGTTCCTTCCATAAAGATTACAGGCTGCCATAGGGGAAAGTTGCTTGTCCTGTTGAATAAAGATGTCAAAGACCTGCTGGATGCTGCTCCTATATGATCCATGCAGAGATTCTTGGTTAAATGTTGTGCAAATAGGACCAGTCAGCTCCTTTGCCTGTGGATGGGTCACCTGTTTATTTGGTAAATGGATCATGGTTTCAGGAGTGCAAGCCTGGAGCAGGTCCAGGAAGTCCTTGACTCAACCTGAGCTAATGAGCTCCAGTAAACTTATGTCTGCTCTTCATGGACACAAAACTAGTGTCATGTAGGGACAGAATAGGTCTGTTGAGGGCTGAGTGGACCACTCAGGGCCATCTGTGTTAGGGTGCCTCAGCCTCCTGCTTCTGGGATGGGCAGACCTGCAGTAGTTGGGCTGCTTTTGAACCTTCTGCTCATACCTTTACACACTGTTATGTCTGGGCTGAAAACCCCCTTCCATTAGACTAATGTACTCCTTTTCCCTTAGGCTTCCCATTTGAAGTAATTCATGATTGTCCATCCCTGTGACCAGCAGAGTGGAAGGCTGAATGCATGGGTTTTTCCTCGTTGCCTCCTAAGCTTTATCTATTAAAAGAAGCTGAAAGCTGGAAGAAAATTTCAGGGGATGTGCCTCTGTTAAAAGGGGAGCTGAGTCTTGGTGAAACTAGCAGCAAATCTTTCCCTTAAAGATAGTGAGACTGCCCAGGGGTGGAAGAATTTGAGTGTGGCAGCCTAACAAGATAGTGGACTTTGTCACTCCTGCCAAACACACACTGTGGAGTGCCAAACAGGAGCTGGCTTATCTCAAATCTTTGCCACCATGAAGTTTTCCAGCTGTCCCAGCTCTCAGCAGCACCTTGCCTGCTGCAGAGTGCTCAACCAGATCCTCTCCTCCCCTTCACTGAAAGGTTTAAAAGCCAATTTCTCTGGTAGGTGTGCCTGCCAGTGCTCACTCCCAAATGATCTTCATCACCAGTTTCTGATACTTTGAAGAATAAGATGTGTTTGGTGCCTGAAGGGGGCCTGCAAGAAAGGCAGGGGAGAAGTTTTTGCGAGAGCTTGTGGTGTCAGAATTAGGGGGGATGGATTTAACCTGGGGGATGGAAGATTTAGACTGGAGATTAGGAAGAAACTCTTTACAGTGAGGGTGGTGAGACACTAGAACAGGTTGCCCAAGGAGGTTATGGATGCCCCTCCCTGGAGGTGTTCAAGGCCAGGTTGGATGGAGCCTTGAGCAACTTGGGCTAGGGGAGATGTCCCTGCCCTTTGCTGGGGAGTTGGAACTGGATGATTTTTTAAGGTCCTTTCCAACAGCCTCTTCTCCTGGGTAGCAACAGGACTAGAGAAAAACTATTTCAAGCTGTGCCAGGGGAGGTTCAGGCTGGATGCTAGGAAATATTTCCTCACAGAGAGGGTTCTCAAGCGTGGTCTGCCCAGGGCAGTGGTGGAGTCACCATCTCTGGAGGTGTTTCAGCAGCGTATGGACCTGGTGCTTAAGGGACATGGTTTAGTGTTAACCCTTCAGTGCTGACATCGAAACCAAAGTGGAATTCACAAAGGAGCAGAGGCTGGAAAGTGAAAATGACTGAGCCAAAAACTCCTTGTGTAGGCATGGCTGAGAGTCACAGCCTGGTGGTGAAAGCAAGACAGCATGACAGCAAATCCCTCAGCCTGCCTATTTCTTCCTCTTACATAGGTTAACTTGCTAATGTTTGCTTTAAGAATTTTCTGCAGGATTTATCAACAGTGGATTAAAGATAAGATTACAGGGCATGCAGCATTGGTTTGCTTCTTGTGGTGTCCAGTGGCTGCTCTATACTTAAGGTGTTTGCAAGACCAGGTCTATCTAATGCTAACTACTACAACAAGCACTTGACAGCAACCTTTCCTTCAGGCTCTCTATCTGAGATGATTCAGCACTGAAGAGTGCATTTTTCTTCTTGAGCCAGAACTTTGTAACTAACTCCTCAAAGAAGACCAACCCCATGTTACTGTAACACAGAGCTACGAGCGCTCTTACCTGACGTATGGTGCTGAGGGCATTCACAATGACAAATTAGCCTTTGTGGTGCTCTGAGCTCCTGCTTGGACCTCTGTGGTTCTCTAGAGACAACAGTTAGATCTGGTAATGCCCAGGTATAAAATCTTAACCACAGAACTTACTAACCTCTTGTACTGTCATTGCCTGCATCTCCTGCTGATGAACCAAAAGCCTGTTGCCAAGCATTTTTAGGAGGCCCCCAAAACTGGCTAAGCACACTTGCTGACCTGGAGAACCTCCTAGGAAAACTGTTTCAGTGGAATGAGAATGAAGTACAGGACAAACAAATATCTTCTTGGCACTAAGAGCAGAGCTATGCCTGCTTTGTTTCAGAGAGCCCATTTTTTAACGTGGTGTTTGCATGGGTTCTTCTGCTCTTCTTTTCTAAATTAAACTGTCACCTGTGCAGCTTCCTGTACCAACAGACAGTTGTTTTCTCAGGAAATATGTTGGGTGCTGAATACAATTCAAATAGCAGTTTGAGAAAACAAAGGCTCTTAAAGAAAGGAACTAGATGTACAAAGATACATGTTGTAAGGCCACATTCTTTCTAGAGGCAGCATCTAGGCTGCTGCTGACACATTGGGTTAGGAAAATAATCAGCCACGTCTCCCTTCTGCTGTGTTTGTTTATTCCTTTGGGTCTACATGTAGATACAGGATTTAATTCTTCAGATCTAGAAGACCAGCTGAACAATCTTATTTCTTTCACTTCGTGTTTAAAGTCACAAAGCCAGAGGACTGTGGACAGGACAAGGAGAACTTTTGTGGGCATGATCTTCAAGAGAGAGGCTTGACGTCAAGTCATTTTTGTTGGAAGCTGTGGTGAAACATCCCCGAATGCTTTCTCTGTGTACTGACCCCTGCCAGTCTGAAAAAGGCCTTGGGCCAAGGGCTGGAGTACCCATTAAAGCAGCAGTGTGTCTCTTTCACTTGAACCTCATCAAAACCAGCAGCAAATTCTGAATATATTGCAAGGGTTAAATATGTATCTCCCTGGAGCCTCCTCCTCACATTTTTGTCCAGGTCTGAGTGATGATCTGACTACTCTCAGTGGCTCTGTAGCACCTTACCCTCCCCCATCCCTCAGCCCCCAAATATTTAGATTGCTGCCAAGCTGTATTTTGTTTTCACTGAGTGCATTACTTCTCAAAGTTCTTTAATGGCATGTGCTAATGTTCCAGCCAGGAAATCTGCCCTGCTCTTGCCTCCACTGCAGAGGTGCTATGGCTGCCCAGGAGCAGCTGCTGAGCTGCCATAAATTAGAGGCAGGTGTGTGAAAGGAAATTGAAATGGGTCCTTGTTTCTTTCAAACTTGAGTGGTGAGGGAGCTTCATGTGCTGCTGAGCTAGCCCTAGAGCAAGAGAAAGAACTGCCTAGAGAAAGCCAGGACTTAAAACTGGGTGTGGAACCCACCAATGCTGTCCCAAGCTAAGCCATCATTGCTCATGAGTCACATCTGTTTAATGATGCTGGGTGCTCAGAAGAAATGAGGATGAAACGGATAAAGGCATTACGCAGAAGTCCAGGAGAGCTGCCTTACTGCTTGTGTGGAAGCTGGAATCACAGTTCAAGTAAGAAATGGATGAAAGGTGGTGTTTGAATTGTTTTGT
Source organism: Indicator indicator (assembly GCF_027791375.1). Taxonomy (NCBI): domain Eukaryota; kingdom Metazoa; phylum Chordata; class Aves; order Piciformes; family Indicatoridae; genus Indicator; species Indicator indicator. Next base: position 7,179,031 of record NC_072017.1, read on the forward strand.
AAGGCACCATTTAGGGTAGTTATCTTCCTTTACAACTTGTGAATTTTTTTGCACATTCAAAACACTAATTCTGTTTTTAATTCCTTTTTCCAGTAAGTAGAAGTTGGTAATTGCAGGCAGGTTAAGCTGTTCCCTCCCTCTCATAACAAGCAAATGTGTGCATCTTTCCTTCATTCTTCTGTAACTTTTCAAAACCTTCTCAGTTTTGTCAAAGTCTAAGTGGCAAAAAGGAAAATTAAATTGACGTTACTCTGTCATTACTCACAACTCCTCCTGTTCCCATAGTAATGCTGCCAAGGATAGAATCAGAGAATAGAATCATAGAATCATTCCAGTTGGAAAAGATCTTTAAGATCATCAAGTCCATCCAGTGGGCTCAACGTGGAAGCTTTGAGAGGTTGCAAAAAAACAAGGAAGGGTGAGAAAACTGAGAAAGAAAAGTGTGTGTGTGTATACCCCAAACCAACCCCCCAAAAATCTTCTTTTAACACTAATTTTCTTTCTGTCATACTATAAATGTCACGGAGGAAAGAGTGGCCTCATAATCTGAACTAGAAAATTGTTTCCTCTGATTGTTAAATATTATTACAAAAATACTTTTATTGACATTTCTCTGAGGCCAGCTGACAATTTATGGTCCAGCAATAACTACACATGAGAATCATTTTTGTCCTGCTCATGCCTATCCAAGTGTTTCAGGGTTCTCTTAGAAACTGAAATAGTTGTGCTAGAAGGCACTTGTTGGATGCATCTCTACAATGTTTTCTGGGTGCTGTAGTGCTTTGGGCCCCCAAAGTACTGTTTAAATTTTAACTGATTCTGTTGTGTCCTGATATATGTACATACACACACATACAAAGGTTTAGGGAGGTTCTCTTCCCCCTCTGCTCTGCCCTGGTGAGACCACACCTGGCATCCTGTGTCCAATTTGGGGCTCCCCAATTTAGGAGAGGCAGGGATTTGCTTGGGAAGGCTGAGAGGGGATCTGATCAATGTCTATAAATATCTGAGGGGTGGGTGTCACAATGAAGGTGCCAGGCTCCTTTCAGTAGTGCCCAGTGATAGGGCAAGGAACAACAGGTACCAGCTAGAACACAAGGGGTTCCACCTCAACACAAGGAGACGCTTCTTTACTGTGAGGATGCTGGAGCAGGCTGCCCAGAGAGGCTGTGGAGTCTCCTTCTTTGGAGACTTTCAAAACCCTCCTGAATGTGTTCTTGTGTGACCTGCCCTGGGTGATCCTGCTTTGGCATGGAGGTCCCTTCCAACCCCTAATAATCTGTGATTCTGTGACATGTGTAAGAGATTTATCAACTCCTCTCTAAATTAGATGTTAATGCCAGGAACTACTACCTGTTCCAGGCAGGTGAAATGAAGTGAAACCATCTCTTTCTATGTTCTTTTTTCCACCTTGTAGTTTCTTGCTTTGTGGTTCTAGGATGCAAATTTAAGACAACTCCAGGACTCCATTGATTTGGGAAGCTGAGGGTTTGGGTTTGGTTTAGGGTTTCTTTTCCAGAACCTTGAAACAAAGTTCTGTGCCTACTTACTGGTATTTTTTTGGGGGAAACTGTGAACTCTAGACACGACTGTATGCTGCAATAACAAGATATAGTGTGAAGTAACTGCAGGATATGAACCTGTATTTGTAACATCTCATGAATTTACATTTCCAAAATTACCCTATTACCCCCTGGATTATCTCAGGGAATACTTGCAGTCAGTGTAATTCCTTCCCATTGCCTTCATAAAGCTTTGGGTACCATAAACCAACCACTTTACTATGTAATTTGCATGCAGCTGAAAACAAGGAAGAGATGGGAAAACCCCCCAAAACTTCAACATGTGGATTAAAAATCCAGGAGCAAATCCCCCATGCAATCAAATGCATATTTTCATCCTCACCTTTCCTCTTTTTTTCTCACCTCAGCTGGCATAAAAACAGCCTGGACAATGATGCACAGGTTATTTCTGACCTTTGAAGCCACTCTAATGTCCTCAGTCTTACAAAATAACATCCTCAGTCTCTTGTATCTGTACTTCCCAAGAAGTTTGTGGATTTGAATATGAGGGAGCGAAGAGCCTGAGAGAGTCTGGGATGTTAGTGAGTCAGGAGCTTCTTTCACAATATTTCCAGTCTAACCTGAAATGGATGATACCAGAAATTGCAGAAGAAAACCTACTCCTAATAAATTTCTAGAGAGAATTTGCAAGTGGTGGAGTTTAATCCATAGAAGACTGGAAATTCCCCCCTTTTTTTTGGAGCATGCTCTGCTAGAAGCCATCTAGGTATGCCTGGTATCATTTCAAGACTTGCTGCTGCTGTTCTGATTTACCTCCTTGTGCTTCTGCACTTCAGCACAGTCACACTCTTCTCCTAGGTGGTGTTAGAGGCATTTCTGTCCTGCTCTTGTTCTTGTGTCTCTGGCAGCAAGCAGAGCCTTGCACTGGCCTGAGAAGGAGATGCAACTGCTCCTTACCAAGCAGCCCTGGCCTCACATGCCCTGGAATGCCACAGGTCTTTCATGGGGTTAGTACCAACACTCTCACAACTGGCTTAGTATCAGCTGAAGGGCTTTTTCTTCAAACACTCCTGCTGTTTCAGACATCTTCACACTCAGCCTTTATCTCACCAAAAATAGCCCAACCAAGAGCGGCCTCTCTACTGCCTGAAGTCAAGCCCTAAGGAATTTAGTACCTCACCTGTGTGAGCCACTTCTGACCTTCTTGTGATGGGATAATGTTGGCAGCTGGTACTGTTTAAACACCCTTCACTCTGGCCATGGGAGTGTGGGGTTGCCAGTTGGACTCGATCTTAGGTTCCAATTAAAGCAATTCTATGGTTCCCACTCATCTATTGGGAGGAGGAAGAAGAGTAGTTAGGAAGAATAAGAATTAATTGCAATTATCTATGAAAGAGAGCTCACATTTGGTCCTGGATGCAGTATGATATATACCTGTTTTGCAAGCAATGAAGAGCAATGCCTCTGGAGCTGAGCATCAGCTTCAGTCAAAGTCTATTCATTGACTATAACATTATACCTGAGGTGAAGTTTTTAAGGAAGGCACTGTGGTGGGTTGAAATTACCCCCTAAAATAAAATTCACCAGACCAGCTCAGTTGGAAAGGAAATGAAGCTCTATTTACAAGCACACTAAAATCTAGATATATGTCATGCAATGAATATGTACAAAACGTACAACATTTACATGAATTTACAATTAATAAACAACAGAAGGACCCCCCTGGACAAAACCAGGGGGTTACCAACAGCTTCCTCTTCTTCTCACCCTTTCCCCTGTGTCCATGGGACAAGAGAAAGAACAGCAGAGAGCAGCTGCTTAGTACTTAGTCACAACAAGACTGCAGCCAAGGTCAGCAACAGCCAAGCAAAAGCATCAGCTAGTATCAGCTAGAGTGAAGAAACCAAACAGACAGTTAGTTTATACAATTAATTTTATGTTAGCTACCAGAACCAATGGGATTATTTAGACCTTATCATTATTTTTCTTTTGCATCCAATGGTAATTTGTTTACATTTTATCACTTTTCCACTCAAACTGTGGTAAATTTTCCTTGGCACAGCCTAAAACTGCCACAGGCACCAATGGCAAAATAGTTAAAATAGCACACTGGAAGCTTGGAGATGGTGACTGGACCTAAAATTCAATAAGCAGCACTGACCTTCTTATCAACCTATATTTATCAGCAGCTGGGCTCCTGTATTACATCAGCTGGAATTTCTTCACTGTATCAGGTGCAAGACACTGGGAACCAGGACAGGACTGGATGCTATGGTTGAGGCTGGGTAGGGTTTTTTTAACTCACTGATGGAAAAGGCATATTCTCTTGCAGGTGTTTGAATTCCTACCAACAAAGGAAAGCTAAGAAAGAGGATGCATGCTGTTTTGATGCCTCAGAGGCTGCAGTGCTAGGAAAAGACACCTCCTTGTCAAAGACAGGGAGTTACAGTGCTGCTGTGGTGACTTATGTAAGAGTGAAAGGACCAAGAATATGTAAGGAATAGGCTAAGCCAAGAGAAGCAAGATTGCCCCATTGAAATACCATCCTCAATAAAAACATCCTCATTAATCTGCACACTCAGCTTTCTGCTCAGCCTCAGGTTTGAATCTTCTCTCCTGAAACACGTCAGATGCAAAAGGGAGAAAAATTTACCCTGGTTTATGAATGCTTATTGGACTGCATAAAGAAAATCCTGAGGGCAGAGATGGGATAAAATGGTGAAAGTCGGTGATGACAAATCTGTTTTCCTGTTCAGTGCTCTCAAGAAGTATTTATAAGAGCAGATGGTGGGCAGCAGCAGAACATGTTCAACATTATCAAGACATTTGGCTAACAAGCACAGACTCAAATGCATTTTTTTTTCCTTCTTGACTTAATAATTTTAATTAGAGGCAAAAGGTGTGTCAGTCTCATTGTCTGGAGGCGTATGTGCAATATTGTCTTGGTTGGGCAGGACTGGGTGGGGGAGAATATGGCTGCCTCTAATGAAGGGTGGTGCATATCTGTGCAATCCCTTTCTTTCTTTCTTTCTTTCCTTTTTTTTTTTTTTAATTGTCTGGTAATCTAAAAAATGCAAATTCCACCGTTGCTATTGCACAACATACATAGAGATACACTGAGGCTATGCTTTCAGTGAGTCAGAGGACAAAAACATGACTCTGAAATGTGTGCAAGTGACTGAGCTGCTGGGGAAGAAACCTGAAAGGAGGTTGTAGAGAGGTGGGGAGCAGTCTGGTCAACCAAGTAGCAACTGATAGGACAGGAAAAAATGGCCTTGAATTGCACAATTATGTGTATATAATTATATATATATATATAAAGTGCCTATCACCATATCAATAAACATTCTTTGGAACCCTTTTGAAAGGAAGGTTAGATCAGATATTAGGAAGAATTTCTTCACTGAAAGGATTATCAGGCATTGGAAAGGTGAAGTCCCCATCTCTGGAGGTATTTAAGAGTCATGTAGGCATAGTACTTAGGGATATGGTTTAGTCAAGGGCTTATCATGGTTAGGCTTAACGACTGGACTTGATGATCTTAAAGGTCTGTGATGGTTTTGAGGCTAGGTGTCTTTAAGAACCACGAAGCTACAGACCTACAGGAGGTGGATCAGGAAGTTTATTTCATTCCCATAAGTCCTGCATCCCTATCAAACTGCTGAGTCAGTTTTCTCCCCTTTTTTCTTCCCTCTCTCCTCCTGTGAGGATGCACAGGCTGTTATCTCTTGCAGGGAAGGCCTGGTGTTGGCCTTGGCAATGCTGCCAATTAGGCCTGGAGTGGCCTCTTGGGGACGTGGAGCTGCCAAGCCCAATTTTTTGCTGTGTCATATTGGTTTGGCATGGGGGATGTAGAGAGGTGGCAGGGGGTGGGCATTAAGGCATGGGTTTGTGGGCCTGCTTTAAAGGGAAGTTTGTGTGAAGCTTCAGCTTAATGAGCTTCTGTGTTAAGCCCAGACTGTGGATTTTGTGTATATATGTAGTTATGAAAAGCATTTGCATTTAAAGTTTCTGATCCTATCCAATCCTTTGTGTGAGCATTTTTCTTTTACCCCTTTTGGAAGAGGTAAAAGAGCAATCTGTCCTGCTCTAAGCTCTTTCCCAATCCTTCTGTGCAGAAAGGCACCTTAAAACACATCTAACGGGACTGCTTTATTATCTCGAGGGGAAATGTTCATAGGGAGCTACCTGTGCATCTTGGCAGTCTCTGGAACTCCTTCACTATTTAAATGCTTTTGAAAAGCTTGCTTACTAACTAGGCATTTGGAACTTCATATACTCTCTCCCTAAGGACATCAAAGTGTTCTGGAAATAGTTATTAAGAATTGTATGCTCTAACCAGCTCTTCGTTTGCCCTATGATTGTGATTGTACTCTAGCTCTTCTGCAGAGCTGCTTGCTTGGGTGATGATGTGCCTTTTGTCCTTTACCAGCTTGCCAAGCCCCAAGCAGAGCTGCTTCTCCTGCTCTTGCACATGGGGAGCATACCAGTATTGCACTGGTCCCAAAAGGAAGTGTTAAAATGAGATTTGTACCCTGAGCAGCCCCAGCACTAGGTTCTTACTGGGTGTTCACTCTCTCGTGGATGGGTTATGAAAATACCTACAGACAACCTTCATCTCCTTCTCACAAACACTCATTTGTTAAGACTTGTGTTCTCTTAACATTTTCTGTGAGCTTTCTTCATTCTTTGTCATCAGTGATGTCCAGTGACAGGACAAGTTGCAATAGGTGCAAGCTGGAACATAGGAGGTTCCACATAAGCATAAAAAAAGTTTTTCAGTGTGAGGGTGACACAGTCCTGGAACAGGCTACCCAGAGAGGTTGTGGAGTCTCCTTCTCTGGAGACTTTCAGAACCTGCCTGGGTGTGTTCCTGTGTGACCTACTCCAGGTGATCCTGCTCTGGCAGGGGGCTGGACTAGATGATCTTTCCTACCCTTCCAACCCCTAACATTCTCTGGCTCTGTGATCATATTCCTCCTGAAGATGGCTGTCTGATAGATCCACCACAAAGCCAGGTCATTTTAGCTATGTAATTTCTAACTATACGTCTGCCACTGACTTTGTGTTTTTGTTTCACATGATGCTAAAACTTTAAACCAACAAAATAACTTCTTTTATAATCCTCTGGGGAACTGTTATGGGTTGGTGGATGCCACTCCAGCATTAAACTAGGTGTAGAAGTGGGATACCCTTCCCTAATGTGCTATGCCAGGAGCCATGTCCCTTCTGGTAGACACAGCAACATCCTCCTCTGAGAAAAGTCATTTTACTCACAGAGAAATGATCCCAGGATTACTTCGTCCTTCCTCTAGATCTGTACTGAAGGAGTGCAAAGCTGGGGAGTCTTCAGTAGACTGTGCTGAGAACCCTCTAATTACTAAGAAATGAGGACAGCTCTTTTGAACTTGATTATATTTGGTTGGAAGGACAGGTCAATGTTCCAAACCAATTTAAATTTCAATAAAATGATGTGATTCTGTGTTTTAAAAGATGTGGTGTGCCTACAAGGACAGGATGCTGTTCTACAGGCAGCATAGTCTGTGTTTCATGGTTCTGCTATTTGCACTGTAATGCACAAAATAGTGATTGTAGATATTAGTGCAGATATCTGAACTCCAGATAAGCAAGCCCAGGTTCAGGTGCAGTGTGTTGCACTTCACTGAGGAAGTGCTGATGACATTTTCTGGCCAGTCTTAAGCAAGAGGATTGAGTAAAATTTGCTCTTGAGATAGAGGATTCATGATTCCCGACCAGGAGAAGTGTTTTGAACCTTATGTTTTCTGCACATGTTTTGTAAGCAGAGAACCTCAAATTGCTCCTACAGGCAGATGCTACTACACATGCATGGGGCTTGTAGATCTGATCTGTGCTGGTGTTGCTCCACTGCCTTGAGAAGAGCTGCTTTGGTTCACATGTGGTGAGACGCTGGCTCTGAGCATTCAGCGTGGTTCACGCTATTGGTCTGAGATGGAACTGTAGATTTTGCTGGCTTAGAAGAGTAGGAAGGGTGTATCTCCTGTAGGGTGTGTCTGATCAGTTATGTTTCATAGATGTTGTGTACTGCTTTGGAGAAGAGAGATAAATGGTTGACTGGTAACAAACCTGTCTCACCCCATCTAATTGCTTGGAGTTAAACTCTTGAAAACAAATTTGCTCATTCCTGTGTGGCAAAGCATCAACATCAAACCTCTCGAGACTACAGCAGTCTTGTTATCACTTGTTCTTGTTGTTCCTCTTACTGATTGTGGCTGAATATCAGGAAAAAATCATCTTTCCAATCATAAGCTGATTTAGAGGTAAATTAATCAGGTTTTGCGTGGCCTCCTTCCCTGCCCTTCTGCTCTTAAATTGAGTGATATACTGCTCTGCAAGCAGATCCACTGACTTCACACCGCCCTTGTGGATGTGTCAGGTCACCAGTGGGTGCCTAGCTCATTCACAGGCTGTTACACAAAAGGCAGGACATCACAGGCTCACAGGATGTTAGGGGTTGGAATTGGAAAAGACCTCTGAAGATCATCAAGTCCAATACCCTCCCAGAGCAGGACCTCAGAATCTAGCACAGGTCTCACAGAAACGCATCCAGATGGGTCTTGAAAGTCTCCAGAGAAGGAGACTCCACAACCTCTCTGGGCAGCCTGTTCCAGTGCTCTGTGACCCTCACAGTGAAGAAGTTCCTCCTCAAGTTGATGTGGAACCTCCTGTGCTGCAATTTATATCCATTGCCTCTTGTCCTATCACTGGGTGCAACTGAGCAGAGCCTGTCCCCTCCCTCTTGACCCCCAGCCCTCAGATATTTACAAACATACATTAACTCCCCTTTCAGTCTTCTCTTCTCCAGACTAAGCACCCTCGGGTCTCTCAGCCTCTCCCCCAATGGCATAGGTTCCAATCCCTTAATCATCCTGATCGCTCTCCGAAGGACTCTCTCGAGTAGGTCCCTGACCCTCTTGAACTGGGGAGCCCAAAACTGGATGAAATATTCCAGGTGTGGCCTTCCCAGGGCAGAGTAGAGGGGGAGGAGAACCTCCCTCAGTCTGCTGGACACACTTCTCCTAATGCACCCCAGGATCCCATTGGCCCTCTTGGCCACAAGGGCACATTGCTGCCCTGTAGTTTATTTTCTCTAAGCCAAAATTAGCACAAATCAGCTGACTTTTGTTTAGGTGATAGAAAACTCATGCAAGAATGAGAATACCAAAAGCAAAGCACCGAGTTTTTTCCCACACAGATGCAAGGATGACCTAGAATGTTTAGCAGAGTGGATATTCACATTTTGGGGGGGGATATAAGTTCTGGACTTGGGCATTTTTTTTGCTGTTGTCTGGGGCTTACTGGTGACATGGGTGGTAGATCTGTCACAGCCCTGTAAGAGTGGCTGCCTACAAGTGGCTGTGGAGCATGTTCTGCAAGCTGTTAACTGTACCCTGGTTATCTCTTGGTGAGTTTCTAAGGGGGCTTTGCTTAGAATCACAGAATACTCCTTGCACTGCTGCTAAGGAAATATAAAGGTTCCCACCTTTTCCACAGCCACCTGTCTTCCTTGGTGCTGGGTTCTGGGAGTTGCTCTGCAGAATTTCAGAGCTCCTGCTCTGCAAGACATCATTTCAGAGAGCTTCCCAGCTCAGCCCTGGGAGCAATGTCTTGAAGCAGAGCTTGTTGCCTCCTTTCCACCTTGTTCATTCCTTCCAGACAGGCTGAAAGGAGGGCAAAGTCATCAGAGGATGGTGCTGAGTAAGCAGTTTGGGAGGTAGAGAATTCCTGTCTGTCTTCATGTTGACAACTATCAGATAAAGTAATTGTCTGTGACTTGACAATGAACCCTGCACAATGCAAGGAAGGAGGACTTCTGGCATTGGGAATCCTGTGCACTCACCTGACACCGTCTTGGGATGTGTTCAGGAGTAGGATAACAATAGGCCATTATTCCTTTAGGGAAAAGAAAAAGGAATGGTAAGCCCTGCAAGAAACTTGACAAGAGGAGGTATCTGAACAGAGTGGCTGGGGACAGCAAAATGTTCCTTCTTTTTTTGTTGTAGTTTTGTTACAGCTGACAGAATCACAGAGAATCACAAGAGAATCGCTCCTGCATGGGTGCAGCCCATGAACTATACCTCTTTGAAAGACTGGGCTAGGAGGCTCAGACTTAGAATCTCTGCCTTGCTAATGCACTTTCCCTTTCACACACCCAGTAGCAACTGTCAGAAATTTCCATTCACAGTTCAGCCTCTCTGGTTTCTCTGTTTCTTGTACAACCACTGGTTTTACTTCTAGGGAGCTGTAACTGTCATGATGGAGCAGAAGCTGATGGATATGTGTATGCAGTAGAGATGCTGATCAGGGATAAACTAGGAAAACATTTCAGTTCCAGTAAGTTCCACATACCTAATCCACTTACATCCATGCAATACATCCTGCATGGGCCGCTTCTACAGCACTGCAAAAATGTTTCTGCTCTTCCCACATTGTCTTTGACTTGCCACCTCTAGCATCATCTCACAACAGCGTGACTCGGGAAAAGTGTGCAAAGGGCAGGATAGCTCACTGGGAGCTCAGAGAGGAGAACACTACGCAGTCGGATTGTGTAGCCAGCTCTGGCCTTCAGCCAGATCTTCAGAACCTTCAGCCAGCTCTGAAGGATGAACAGAGGAAAGCTGGCAGTTAATTTTTGGTGACTGACACAGCACAGACCTCCCCAGAACCTGTGCATGCTTGTTACTAAAGCAGCAGAAGCCGAGGTCACACACAGAACACAGAGCAGGCTTTCCACATACAACTCATTTAATTCCATTAACTGATTTCATGGTTGATTTGTCAGTGGGAAGTCTATTTACTAAAACAGTCTAGATAAGTATGATTGATTGCCCTTGATGGCTTCTGCAATTTCATTTTTTAATGCTGTCCTCTCAGATATGAATTTCAGATATCAGAAGGGATAGAGACAAAAGAGGAAGGAAGCTGTTTGGCTAAGATTTACATTGGATGTACAGCAAGTAGAAAATTTAAGAACTACATTTGGGATTTAAGAGATTAAGGAAGTAGTTGTCAAACAAACCGAAAAATCCTTCTGTGATGTCATCTGCTGTATGCCAACTGTTATTTAGCATCCTTATTATTCTGTGATCATAGAATCATTAAGGTTGGAAATGACCTCTAAGATCATCAAGTCCAAGTTATTATGTGTTTTATGAATGGCAAGCTGAAGTGGCATAAGGAGTGATTCCTGTATTTTTTGCACTCCGCTACGTGATGTATGTATGCATTCTGCATGGCCAAAACATTAATTAAATTACATGAAGTAAGCTCTATATTTTGGGAGGGAGAACTTAACTTAAATCACAGGCTCACAGGATGTCAGGGGTTGGAAGGGACTTCAGGAGAGCACCGAGTCCAACCCACCCTCCCAGAGCAGGACCATAGAATCTAGCACAGGTCACACAGGAATGCATCCAGATGGGTCTTGAAAGTCTCCAGAGAAGGAGACTCCACAACCTCTCTGGGCAGCCTGTTCCAGTGGTCTGTGACCCTCACAGTGAAGAAGTTCCTCCTCATGTTGAGGTGGAACCTCCTGTGTTGTGGTTTATATCCATTACCCCTTGTCCTATCACAGGATGCAAGTGAGCAGAGCCTGTCCCCTCCCTCTTGACCCCCACCCCTCAGATATTTATAAACATTTATTAAATCCCCTCTCAGTCTTCTCTTCTCCAGACTAAGCAGCCCCAGGGCTCTCAGCCTCTCCCCCTATGGCATAGGTTCCAATCCCTTCACCATCCTGGTAGCTCTCCATTGGACTCTCTTGAGTAGGTCCCTCATTAAGTTAATTTCCTGTGATTTAGAATAATAAAATAAAATTTGTGCTGCTAGTATAAAAAAAAAAAAAGAAGTATAAATTACATTATTGTTCCAAAAGCATTTAGCAGTCTATATTCCACCCCAAAAGAGGAAAAGATTAAGGTCTACTATTGTAAAATAACAGGAAAAAAAGCACTAAGTTTTGAAATGTAGCTCAAAGGCTGAAAAGGTCAAGCTTTATTCAGTGAAAAGAAGGTAGCTAATGCTAACATCAGCCTATGCTAATTTTCTGTCTGCATTGCTGTCTCCCCTGTCTCTCTACTCACATTCTAACCAGACAGCCACGTCTTAATGAAGCACATCAGATGTGGTGCTGAGGGACATGGTTTAGCACCAGACTTGGTAGTTGGATAATGCTTGGACTTGGGTCTTTTCCAATGATTCTAAAGGATATGGATGATATGCTCCATAAGGGAAAACTGGTGTTTTGAATAGCTTGATTTGGGAGTGATGGGACTCTATAGAGCATGTAGAAAGCACACTCCAGCTGAAAAACTTTTAGAGAAATTCCTAAACAATTGCTGAGCTGCAAACCATGGGGAGTGGGATCTCTGATTCTTAACAGTAAAAAGCTGCTGTTATATCCACCCCTACATAGGGCAGAAAGGAATCCCATGGAGGAGGCACTTCAGACAAGTGAGGCTTACCTCAGTCACTGGAAAGATCATGGAGCATCTTGGAATTCATTTCCAATCATGTATGGACAGGAAGGTATACCAAGGGCAAATCCTCCTTGACAAAACCTGAATGCAGCCTGTGATGAAATCACTGCCTGTAGTGATGGGAGGAGAGGTCTGGATGGGATATATATTAACTTAGTGAGGATTTTGACATGTCAGGAGCAAGTGAAAAAACCAAACTTGTCTCAGAGGTGGCAGATGATGTAATATATGGCTAGGTTCAAGCTGGACATTGCAGGAAGTCTTTTCACTAGGAGTGTAGTACCGCACTGGAAGAGGATGCCTGGGGGTGCTTTGGAGTCTCAGTTCTTGTATGTTTCCAGGTCTTGATCACAGTCATAGCTAGCCTGATCAACCAGCCTTGGTGGCAGTTCCACTTCCAGAAAGAGGTGTTGGAGTCAATGAACTTCACAGGCCTCTTTTGACCAGCATTTCTGTGACTGTGTAGCTGCTACTGACCTTCAAGCAGTGCTTCAGCAAAGTGAGCAGTGAGCTACTCCCAGCATGATCCTTTTGTTCCTTCATGTGACATAGTGCAGCCACATGTCAGGACTCTTGTTCAGCCTTAAGCACAGCTAATGTCATTGTGTCTTTCCTGGCACAACTTCAGTAGCACACTGTGTGGGTGTAAGAACCTCCTAAGATCCCTGGCTTGGACTGCAGCAGGGTTGCACATGCCAGGTAAGCCAGGAAAGGAGCTTAAGGCTCCTTCTTCCCCTTAACAATTTATGGTCTGCAGCACTGAAGAGAGAGTAGGCTTCACCAGGTCGTTTGCATCATGCAGCCAATGCCATCTCCCATTGCACAGGTTTGCAGGAAAGGGCAAGGCTGGGTGGAGCACCCCCAGCCACAGTGCCTGAACCATCATGCAGCACAAGGCTGCCTGCAGCCCACCACAGCCAAGAAGGGTCTGGGACATTAAATGAAACTCAGTGTCCAGAAATGCTTTGGAAGTTATTTCGGTCAGCGTCACAGTCTCACAGTACATCAGAGGTTGGAAGGGACCTCAAGAGATCATCAGGTCCAACCCCCATGCCACAGCAGGGTCACTTAGGGTAGTCTGCACAGGAATGCATCCAGGTGGGTTTTGAAAGTCTCCAGAACCTCCGTGGGCAGCTGGGGGAAAGCCATGAAGGGACAATGATTCACCAATTTTCCACACACATCTTGGGCAGTATTTATGCTACAACAAATGCCATGTTTAATTTTTCCCTGGAAAGTGCTGATAAAATTTACAACAAAGAAACACCATTTTGTGTTTTCACCTATGGAGGGATGTGTCTGTTTGAGATTGCCTAGAGACTGCCTACCTTGAGTTGTTTACTGCCACACAGTGTCTAATTCTTCCCTGACTAACTTTCCTTACAGAGCCTGCCAAGCACAAATTAGGTCAACCTAAGCGGCAGTATGAAATGTAATTAGCCAAAAACTTTCTTAATTAGTGCTGTTAGCCAGGGTGGGGAGAGCTTAGCTCACAGTGAGTTGGGGTAGGGCACGTTGGTAGAGACTCTTCCCAACAAAAGGTGGATCTAACGCTGGCTACCTGCCCAATGGCTTTTGAAATGTTGATTGCAGGGTTTTATGGCCACAGCGAGGACTAATTTGTGCCTGTAGGGTGCTCTGAGTTGCACTAATAGATTGCAATAAACCAACAAACAACAAACCAATCATTTCTATGGACAGGCTGAGAGAGTTGGGGTTGTTCAGCCAGGGGAAAAGAAGGCTCAGGGGAGATCCTCTAGCAGCCTTCTTGTATTTGAAGGGGGCTTACAGGACTTTTTCCAAAGGTGTGTAGTGTCAGGATGAGGGGTAATGGCTTCAAACTGGAAGTCACTTGATTTAGATGAGACATGAGGAGGGAATTCTTCCCCATGAGGCTGGTGAGGCACTGGCACAGGTTGCCCAGAGACGTTGTGGAGGCTCCAAGCCTGCAAGTGTTGAAAGTCAGGTTGGATGGTGCCTTGAGCAATCTGGTCTAGTAAAAGGTGTCCCTGATCATGGCAGGAGGATTGGAACTAGATGCTCTTGGAGGTTCTTTCCAACTCAAACCATTCTGTTTCCATGATGGCAACATCTTCTTGTAACTAGAACCAGTGATTTTAGGTCTTCAGGCACTCCATCACTAAAATGTTAGTAAGAAACTGTTTCCTTCCTCTCTGTACAGCAGCTCCCATTGGACTGGAATCTTTTACACTGCAACCATATCTGGGGTCCAGTTCAGGAGCCCACTTTGAAGGGGATACAAAAGGTAGATCAGTACAATTTCCAGTGAACAAGTAGCCATAACACCACATTTGCTATTATTGGCATCTTTACTTTCTGACAGGACTAGGACTAAGTGGGAAAGATGAAGTTAGTTTGATACCTCTGAAGACAGTAAATTCATGAGAAGCTTGTGATAGCCCTTACCTAAGCAGCATTTGGATGAAGAGAGATTTCCACTTTCTGTCATCAAACCACTTTCACATTCTCTCACCTCTCTCCTCCAGTCAGAATAAACCCCTAACCAATTTTGCTTAAATAGAAACACCAGCCCAGCTTTGAATTTCTGCTGCTCTCAGATTTTACTACCATTAGAATCCATCTCTCACCTGGAGTGAGTAATAAAATAATTTACATTTTTCCATGTACAAATGCAAGTGCTGAGGCAGGACAAGTAACTGATTAATAATTCTGATTAATATATAATACACTGATGAGAATCTCCTGGAGTACAGGGCTAAATTTAGTATTAGTGGGCTGAGACTGTAATAAAAACATACAAAGGTCAATCTGGAAAAACATGCATAGGAACAACCTGAAAATACCCAAAAGCAGTGATTCTTTGCACTGTCTTTGCATGAATCAACTCATGTCTGAAGGCAGTCTAGCTATATTCACCCAGTATTGTGCTGGAGCTAATAAAGCCTGGAGAGAGGTCACTCACTGCAAGAAAGACACTGAGCTTCTGGAGCATGTCCAGAGGAGGGCAACAAAGCTGGGGAAGGAACTGGAGAAAAGGACTGGTGAGGAGCACCTGAGGGGACTGGGGTGGAGAAAAGGAGGCTGAAGGGAGACCTCATTGTTCTCTACAACTCTCTGAAAGGAGGTTGGATCCAGGTGGGGGTTGGTCTCTTCTCCCTAGTATCAGGTGATAGAATGAGAGGAAATAGCCTGAAATTGTGCCAGGGGAGGTTTAGGTTGGATATTAGGAAAAATTTCCTTCCTTCCTGAGTGGTCAGGTATTGGAACAGGCTGCCCAGGGAAGTGGTGGAGTCAGCATCCCTGGAGGTGAAATGTGTGGATATGGCACTTTGGGACATGGTTTGATGACCATGCTGGTGTTGGGTAGGTGGTTGGACTTGATGATCTTAGAGGTATTTTGAAAACAAAGCAATTCTAGGATTCTGTGATTCTATGATAATAGCAGAATAAGTGCAAGTTGACATTCCCACTGGGAATGGTGCAAAGCAGAACCCCAGATCTGCACCTAAGACCTTCACTGGGTTTTAAGATAACGGTCCAAGTGTGGCATGAGTTTTGTGCTGATCAACTGTCCTGTTATCATCCTGATAATGGCATTCCCATCACTTCTAGGGTAAAGAGCAGCCCTTTGAGTGCCCTTTACTGAAAAGTCATCACTTGGGCACATCAGCAACACAGGGTTTGCCATGGTTCTTATCTAGGTCTGATTTACTGAGAAAAAGTGTTGTAATCTCCTAGGATATAGCTCTTTCAGAAGCTGATAAGGTGGCTACTGTAATACAAGCATGCAAAAGCAAATCTGATTATAAAGTGGTTACAGTGATGAAGCTGTAAAAATGTTATTCAAGCTCATTACCGAGATAATAACTTTCTAGACTTACTTTAACTAGATAATAATTTGCTTAGACTGATTTTAGCTTCATAGAAAGCCTGCAGCCATGCCCACTGGAAGTTTGTCACAAAAGGTAAAGGTGTGTGCACATTTTGAAACTAACATCATTTGAATTTAAAAGTGACTTCTGTGCCTCCAGTTAGCAAGAAGGAACATGTGCATCTTAGAATTAAGTAGCTAAATGCTTGTTTAAATAGGCAGATTAAAAAGGCCTGATCTTCAGCTGCAGAAAGCTATGTCTGAAACAACTGATGTGGAATGGGGCCCTCAAAATCTTACCCAGCTCCACGTTTACGTGGGAAACAGTCACCTCCTGGACTTTAAGCATTCATTCATAGGTGAAAAAGGCACATCAGAAAAGGAATGAGATTCTACCATGTGCTCTGGGCTGAAGCATCGTTATGCCCAGGTAAGGAGTTCAGTTCTGTCAATGGAAAATGAAAGTCTTGCAGTGACTTGATCAGTAACTAAAACACAGACATTAGAAAGGAATAATGAAACTGCATTCTGAGAACTAAGAAAGAAAACTAGACTTAAGACCAAGTTAAGAGATGCTCACCAAAAAGCCAATGTTAATAACTAACTTTCAGTTGACCTCGCTGTAACCTACTTTCTAATAGTCTGGAAGTCTGTAAAAGACGTTGATTAATCCTGCAAGCTCTGGTGGGCAGTGTTTTATCAAGTTAGTGAAATGTATTTTAAGGAAACTCTCACAGAATGGGGGGGCGGGAAGGGACCTCTGGAGACCATCGAGTCCAACCCTGCTGCTAAAGCAGAGTTACCTACGTCAGGTTACACACAAATGTGTCCAGATGGGTTTTGAAAGCCTACAGAGAAGGAGACTCCACAACCTCTCTGGGCAGCCTGATCCAGTGCTCCAGACCAGCCAAAGTAAAGAAGCTTTTCTTCATGCTGAAGTGAAACTTTCTGTATTCTAGTTTGTATCAGTTGTCCCTTGTCCTATCACCAAGCACTGCTGAGAAGAGGCCAGACCCATCCTCTTGACCTTCACCCTTTAGTATAGGATACCACATGGCTGGGCAAAAGTAGGCTGTTCTGTGAATCCTTACATTTAAAATGCATCCTTTCTTCTGACTTTAACATTTTGGAAATCATAAATGCATCCCAACAGACCTAAACTAGTATTTCTCCTGTGGTTTTATTCCTGACTTTATTGAGCTGCGTAGGCATGGCACTTAGGGACACGGTTTAGTGGTGAACTTGGCAGTGCTAGGTTCACAGCTGGACTTGATCATTTTAAGGGGCTTTTCATTTTTAGGGGCTTTTCCCTCCTAAATAACTCTCTGTGTTTGCCTTTACAGAAATGCTAAAACCCCAAATGGTACAAACCTGTCACCTAACTCCAAGCACATGAGTGAATGTTTCACAGAGAACCAAACCCATTTCGACCTCTACTGTTGGCTGTAACAGTTTGGGGCTCACAGCAGATGCACTTCCCCCCCAGAAACCTACCTATCATTTGTATCAAGTTTAATAATGCTGTGAAAACAAAGCACATCACACACTTAGAAACACAAAGCTTTGGTGCTGATGCTGACAGCCTTTCTGTACGAGTGCAAAAATCAATCCTTCCTCAAACTGAGGATTAGCCAAGCTACACACCAGTGATTAGTTTTGCAATATGTGAAATGCATGTTGAACCTAATCACCAAAGTCTGCCTAAACAAAAGAATGTGTTCAGAAAGCTTAGTGGATTAGTGCAGGCTCACACGGGTTTCATGCTTCTCGGATGGCTTTTAGCACGTCCCTGCTGCTGCCAGTCAACACATGTGCTCCTTAAGCATGGAAAATAATGCAGGAATTCAGGAGAGCAGTGCTGATGGTTTCAATGATATGGCTATTTGGTGAGCTGGTGACATAAAAGGCTTTTCCTTTTTCATCAGAAGGATTTTCTACAAAGGCTGGAAGAGATCCTGCACTTCAGTTCCCACTCGGGGAGGGACTTTTTACAAGGGCTTGTTGTGAGAGGATGAGGGGAAATGGGTTTAAGCTGGAAGAGGGGAGATTTAGACTGGAGATTAGGAAGATACTCTTTACTCTTTAGTGAGGGTGGTGAGACAGGGAGGCTGTGGATGCCCCATCCCTGGAGGTGTTCAAGGCCAGGTTGGACAGGGCCTTAAGCAAGTTGGTCTAGTGGAAGTTGTCCCTGCCCCTGGCAGGGGGGTTGGAACTGGGTGATCTTGAAGGTCCCTTCCATAGCCCAAACCATTCTATGATTCTATAAATACATACCATAGAACACTGCGTTGGAAGAGACCTCAAGGATCATGTAGTCCAGTAACAATTATGATGTTTAGGGAAATTCAGGTGCTTTAGATTCTCTCTCCTTCTGTCCCTCCCTTCCTTTGTTCATTATTATTTCATTTATTTGTTCATTCTTCTTTGCATTTGTTTGTTCATTCCATTCATTCTTGGCTACATAGACAACAGCTAGCTAAGCTTCCAGTCACAAAATCAGATTTTAAAATGTAATGGTGCACAGGGTTTGAACTGTTGTCTTGCTAAGAATATCAGCTGACAGTACTCACTGTTGCTACTGTCTCTGCAAAATAAAGGTGTGGTGATGAGTTTTTAGTGGTTTTCCCCCTCAAAGTTAGACTCAGAGAGCAAATCACTAGAAGGCATCTGAAGCCTAAGACTCATCTTCTTATGGCTACTGACTGGAGTGGGTTTAACCAGCAGATGATGATTTACTCTCCCAGTTTCTTGCCAGTCTCTTCAGACTTGCAGTAGCAGCTACTGCCAGTGGGACACAGCTGCTTACAAGAGCTGGCAGCTCATAGCATCCCATATAGTCCTACTCAAGGGTGTATGCCCTCAGCCTGGAGAAAAAGGGTTTTGATGTGTTAGGCTAATAAGCACATGGGCCAAAGTGGTCTCTCATGACTGCAAAATGGATTGGATTTGCTGTTTTGTACTGGAGTTACAGTGGAATTACAGTGCTCCTGCCTTGTGATACGTGGACTGTGCTGTTTGCACTGCATCTTCAATAGCCTGATTTCATGTCCTTGGAAAAGTGAGTGGATCAATGAGCTTCTAAAGGACAGTGAGAATCTACCTGTTGTGATGGCATCACCCACAGCACACTCAGGTGCTGAGATAATGATGGTTTTGCCAGCAGGCTTTAAAGGTTTGAGTTAAAAGAGTGTACTCTAGCCCTGGTGATTCATCTGCCTAACTAATTTTGGGAATTCTGTGTGGGAAATGTTGTGACTATTCAAAAATTATTGTCATTGAACTTGAATTTTTCTTTGCAGAATGTTTCTCATGTTTCTGAGGACTAGTGGTGCACACTTTGCAGGAGCTAATCCTTCCCTAGCAGGGAAGCAATTCTCAGCTTTCTCAATGCCATTGCACATCTTGACCTACAACTTAGATTTAATGGGAGTCCAATGGAGAGCTACAAGGGTGATTGGGAGACTTGAACATCTCTCCTTTGAAGAAAAACTGAGAGACTTGGGGCTGTTTAGTTTTGAGAGAGGATCTTTCAACATCTCTAAATATCTGAGGTGTGGGTGTCAAAATGAAGGTGCCAGTCTCTTTGCAGTGGTGCCCAGTGATAGGACAGTGCTAAACCCTCAGCACCACATCTCTGCATTTTTTAAATGCTTCCAGGAATGGCGATTCAACCACCTCCTTGGGGAGCCTGTTCCAGTCTTTGAGAACCCTTTGAGTCAAGAAGTTTCTTCTAATATCCAACCTAAATCTCCCCTGGTGCAACTTGAGGCCATTTGCTTTCTTCTTATTGCTTGTTACTAGAGAGGAGTGACCAACACCCACCTAACTCCAGCCTCCTTTTGGGGAGTTGTAGAGAGCCAGAAGTCCTCTTCTCAGCCCCCTTTTCTCCAAACTAAATAACTCCATTTCCCTCAGTCACTCCTCATAATTCTATATACTACCACTCCCATGTTCTGTGTACCCCTGCAGGTAGCTGACATGCAGGTATGTTGTCATTAATTTCTGCTAAAACTTCAGGGTCTCAATGTGTTTCAGAGTCCCTGCAGAATGCTTGAAGAAGGCTTCTGCACTTAATCTAAATCTAACCCCATTCCTTCTGCAGCCTCGGTTTCAATGACTGTCTTGCAAACCACCATTGCATCAAGTGATGGTGGGACTGTTTTGCTTTCTTTCTGCTCATGAGCAATTTGTCAGACATTATATTTATTTAAATGTGGCTAAAATCTATTTCAAATGCTGGTTTCCACAGTATAATTTATTAAGATTGGAAAAGAACTATGGCCACTTCTGCCAAAGCAAGAATGGACAGACAGGTGATTCTGCCACTTTACTCTGTGCTGGTGAGACCTCACCTGGAGTACTGCATCCAGATCTGGAACCCTCAACACAGGAAGGATGTGGACCTGACAGAAAGGGACCTCTAGTCCAACCCCTATGCAGTGAGCAGGGACACCCTCATCTAGATCACATCACCCAGAGCCTTGTCGAGCCTCACCTCGAATATCTCCAGGGATGGGGCCTCAACCTGTTCCAGTGCTCAACCACCCTCATAGTAAGAACTTGTTCCTATAGTAAGAACTTGTTCCTAACATCCAATCTAAATCTTGTCTAGTTTGAAGCCATTGTCCCTTGCCCTGCCACTGCAGGTCTTCATAACCAGTCCCTCTCTAGCCTTCTTGCAAGCTCCCTTCAGGTACTTGGAAGGCTGCTATTAGCTCTCCCTGCAGCCTTCTCCTTTCCAGGCTGAGCAACTCCAAGTCCTTCAGCCTGTCTTCACAGCAGAGGTGTTCCAGCCCCCTGACCATTTTCATGGCCCTCTTCTGGACCCAGTCCATCAGGTCCATGTCCTTCCTGCGTTGAGGGCACCAGAGCAGAAGTACTAAATGATGGCAACTTCCTTACCAGTCTTTGTTAAAACTGCATGAACCCAAATAAAACATTCCTTGTGGCATTAGCAGGCTAATGCAATATATCATAAAGGTCATGTTTAGAAAAGGATGTTCAGTGCTGCATAGTCTCAGTGTTGGAAAAGAGCCCAAGCCAACTCCTGCTGCAGGAATCTTTCGTTACCCTTTGTGCTGGGGGTGTTTAGCCTGGAGAAGAGGAGGCTCAGGGGAGACTTTATTGCTCTCTACCACTACCTGAAATGAGGTTGTAGACAGATGGGGGTTGGTCTCTTCTCCCAGGCAGAACAAGGGGATACAGTCTCAAGCTGTGCCAGGGGAAGTTTAGGCTCAAGGTGAGGAGAAAGTTCTTCCCAGAAAGAGTAATTGGCTGATGGAATGTGCTGCCCAGGGAGGTGGTGGAGTCACTGTCCCTGGAAGTGTTCAAAGAAAGATTGGATGTGGCAGTTGGGGCCATGGTTTAGTTGTCAGGAGGTGCTAGGTATTCGGTAATAAGTTGGACTTGATGACCTCTGAGGTCTTTTCCAACCTGTGATTCTGTGCTCCCTGACTTCTGCAGTGTACTGTCAATAAATAGCTATGTTCCCTCAAGTATTGTGCCCAGTGGAAAAGTGTCTGCTGTACAGGCCATGCTCTTTAAATTCTGTGGCTGCTGTAGGAATAACACTGTTTAAGGCCTTTGGAGGCAAACCCCTGGCTGAAGTGACCTGTTTGGGTGTTTTTTCCTGCACGTGATCCACGTAATCAAGCCATCAATCAGCAGACTCACAATGAAGCAAGAGTCAGAACCTAGTTTGCTCAGAGGACACCTACAAAGACTAAGGTGAGATTAAAGCGGTATCTTGTGAGAAGTCTTTGACACTTTCCCTCTTGAACTGTGAATCATAGGATTGCAGGAGGGGCAGAGCAAAGAAGCAAAATAATAGCAATTACCCTAATTATGTGGAGACTCTATTTTGTGCTAGGATGAAGCTTTAGGTGTGCTTATTATCTGTTTGATTTCATTAATGAGCCTTCATAAATTATGAGCTAATAAAGAGCACAGATGGGAATGATTTCAGACTAAATACGAGGATTTTATTGCTGGCTATCAAAGACTTTCTCCCAAAATGCTAATTTTTTTTTTTTTTTAGACACAGCCCTTTGATCACTACAGGCAGTGAATGTTAATCAAATAAGACTCTGACATAGTTCTTGTTATTCTAAATGGGAACTGAAAAGTAGTCTGCCAGATTTTAATTGTTCATCTGGGCTGTGCTGCTATCACTTTGCAAATCTCAGAGCCCAATATTAAAGAACATCTTTCTTAAGAAGAATATTCTGTTGCTGGAGACGTGCCTGGCTATCACTGGCTTGACAGCACAGGCACTCTTCACTTCTGAGAGCTCAATTAATACTCCCACTGAGACTGCAGCAAGTTGCAGTGCTGGATGTATTGTGGGCTTGCATAAGGCAAGACTGGACACAACATTTCTGAGGTAGCTGGAAGGTGGGATGACGTGGCCTGGCAGACTGCTCTGCCAAGCCCATAGCAGGGCTGTGGCACGGTTCCCCCAGGTTTCATAGAAGCATTAAGGTTGAAAAAGACCTCTAAAATCATCACGTCAACCCAACATCACCATGCCCACTAAACCATGTCCTCAGGTACCTTGTTTACATAGTTTTTGAGAGTGCCATCTAGGCTGCAGCACTGAGGCTGCCACAAAACCCATTCCACTAAGCTGTGGCCACTATGGACCTTGCAAGCCTCCTTTTGACATTCAAATTATGTAGCCAGACAAATAATGGTTTTCTTGGAGAAAAAACAAAAGATAGATGTTAGGAACAAATTCTTTACCATGAGGGTGGTGGAACACTGGGACAGGTTGCTCAAGGAGGTAGTTGAGGCCCCATCCCTGGAGATATTCAAGATGAGGCTTGATAGGGCTGTGGGCAAGCTGATCTAGTTGAGGATGTCCCTGCTGACGGCAGAGGGGGTTGGACTAGGTGACCTTTGCAGGTCCCTTCCAGCCCAGATCATTCTATGATTCTATGGTTAGGAGGGAAAGGAAAGACCTTGGTTTGCTGCCTAACAATCCTCTGCAGGAGGAGCCATAACTTAACAGCAAAGAGTTGAGAAGACTTTTTGATCAGGGACTAGGAGAAAAAAAAAACAACGCACCCTGGAGGAAACACATTGCAAAAGAGAAAAAAAATATTCTTATTTTCCTTTTCTTGGAGTAGGGTAATGCATGTTTACTTTGCTCAGGTGTTTGTTCTACTACAACATAAACTCTGCACTAAAGCTGGAACCATTATGAATATGTAGGATACTATTATGAAGTTGTAGGATATATTTTTAGCATGGATTTTCAGGTAAGAATCAAACTGGTCTGAGGAGGAAAACACTGCTGCATTTCATAAATATTAGGATTCTTTTTTTTTAAAACAGCCTTCTGCTAAAAGGCTTCCATGAGCATTTTAATGTAGATCTCTCCTGGCCTTTTAAACCTCAGTTACAAGTTTCTAGCCTCCTTTAGGTGGTTCAGCAAGGAGTAAAATCTTTGCAGATACATAAATATTTACACTACACCTGTAAATCAGCAGTTCCCCGTATAACAAAGGGAAATTTCTTGGAAGTGGCTTAGAGAGGGGATGATTGTGAAGGAGGTACCACCAGCACAGAATTACAGAACTGCTGAGGTTGGAAGAATCCTTTGAGATCAAGGCCAACCACTTGCTTAGGGCTCACAATTCCACCCCTACTGCCAAAAGCCATCTTCAGGGGACACTGTGAAGATCCCTTAGAAAGAGGCCAAGATCCATTTCAACACCTCTGGAGGAGAGATCCTCTTCACAAGCAGGTCTGGGTGAGGGTGAAGGGCAGACACATTGTGGCTTTCCCATCCTCTTAGCACCCAAGCATTCATGTGCCTCACAAGTCCGGAATCGCTGTCCTGGGCAGGTTCCTGCTGCAGGCAGGGGCAGGGAGCAGTGAGGAGGATGTGGAGCCTTGCCCAGGCACCCATGCTGGATCCCAGAGCTGCCTGGGGAGGAGGCTGCAGCCAGTGCTGTGAGGAGGGGCTCCCAAAATGGGTGAGGCAGGGATCTAGTAGGAGTGTCTGTGTCCATGGCAGGGGGGCTGGAAACAGATGATCTTTAAGGTACCTTCCAATGCAAGCCATTCTAGGACTCCATAATCCTATAATTATTATTTGTTCTAGGTGATCCTGTTCTAGCAGGGGGGTTGGACTAGATGATCTTCAGAGGCCAATTCCAGCCCCTCTGATGCTGTGATTCTGTACTTCTGTGCTCATTCACAGTGAACTGCCAGGTTTGCAGACAAGAATTGTCAGGGTTTTTTCCAGCTGTACTGCTGGGATGCTAATCAGATTGCACAAATGATGGTAAAAGGAGGGCATAGAATCATGGAATGGCTTGAGTTGGAATGGACCTTAGAGATCATTGCATGCTTGCTGCTAGTATGCAGCAGCAAGCATGTAACCTGTGGTTAAAAAAAAGTAAATGATAGCATCAAATGAACCAGTTCCTTGGTTCATCAAGGACATTGTCCTTCCCACACAGTGACAGACCTTCAAACCAGGCTGAACTGTGCTGTAGCTTAAGCCTGTTATGAAGACATAAAATCTTCATTGGAGGCAAAATTCTGCTTCCTCTTCCATTCGTGTGAGGAAAAAATAGCATTGCAGATGTCCACTTCTCCTTTAACCACAGAACATAAATGCTTTTAATCACATCACCTTTCATGGTATGACATTAGCTACAGTTACTTAAAAGGCTATACACGGCTCAGGTATCACAGAGAACATTTTCTCCTGGCAAGTGTCACCAATAAAACCACACATGATAGAGCTACAGATTTATGGTCAATAAGTAATAATTTTACTTTTGCTAAATGCCGTAAACTTCTTGAGATGCTTAAAGAATTTTTTAAAGTAACTCTCTGGCAAAGGATATTTCCAGTACAGAAAAAAATACAAACAGTGTGATAACCTTGAATTCTGGGTTCAGTTTTGGACATTGAGGTGCTGGAGTGTGTCCAGAGAAGGGCAACAAAGCTGGGGAAGGGTCTGGAGAACAGGGTTGGTGAGGAGCAGCTGAGGGAACTGGGGGTGTTTAGTGTGGAGAAAAGGAGGCTCTCTGCAATTCCCTGAAAGGAGGGTGGAGTCAGGTGGGGGTTGGTCTCTTCTCCCTAGTATCAGGTGATAGAATGAGAGGAAATAGCCTGAAATTGTGCCAGGGGAGGTTTAGGTTGGATATTAGGAAAAATTTCCTCACTGAAAGAGTGGTCAGGTATTGGAACAGGCTGCCCAGGGAAGTGGTGGAGTCAGCATCCCTGGAGGTGTTCAAGAAACCTGTGGGTATGGCACTCTGGGACATGGTTTGATGGCCATGCTGGTGTTGGGTTGGACTCAGTGACCTGAGAGTTCATTTCTAACAATAATAATTGTACAATTCTATAAAAGAACTTGTGATAAAAGCCATTTCCCCCTATTACTCTTTATGGATAACGTTCCACACACATGGCTAGTACTGAGCAGAAGACACCATAAATACCCCTGAACCCTCTTGATTAATGTACTTGCCTTTCCCTTCCTTGTAGATCAAGTTTAAACTGAGTACAATCAGGTTATCTGCACAAAATTGATTGTAAGTAAGATATCTGTATGGCCATTTGGAGGAAACTTGCTTTTCGTGTGCATTTCTGTCAGCAAGACCACTCCAAGTTTCATTCTTGATAAAGAACAGCACCATTGGATTGATTTCTTCTAGTCACAACCATCTCAAAATTAAAATAACAAATTATGAAAAAATATCAATATGGTCTCTGCCAAGTAATTTCCAGTCAGAACATCTCTTGAGATGATTTCCCTTTTGCAATAGTTCTTTTGTGAACAGAATGCAGGGATTTGTGTGTGTGTGCTTATAAAATGGGCAAAATTTTGATGTAATTGTTCCTTTAGAAATGGTCTTGGAAGCAATTTGCAACCAGCTGTATTGCTGTGGATTATTCCCTCAGTGCTGTTCATGACATGTAGTATTACTAAATGTCACAAATCATCTTGAGACACCAAGTATTGTACAGTGCAGATGATTTATTTTGCCAAGTCCAGGGTTGATTTTTTTTTTTTTTTTTTTTCTCCCCTCTTCTTCTTTTTTCTTAGCTTTAGAATCTGGAAACAATCCCAAAGGTACATAGGGAAGCTTGTGAACCTTCTCTTAAACACGCCTCTTGGCTGCCTTCCTTTCCTGTTTTCTTGGCCTCTCCAGGGGCACACATAATCAGTGCAACTTGTGTAGTCCTTGTGCAGTTGTGTACAGACCTTCTGAACTTCTTACACTGCAGCCAAACTAAAATTAAAGTCAAAAAGGCTGTTTTCAAAACTAGGCTTTTTCTTTAATTCACAAAGTCCAGCTACATTGCACTGCTGCAGGTGACTGCCTCCATCTCTCCCCCATCTGCACACTTGCAGTGCTATAAATCAAACAGAGTAGGTTTGGTTTGCTGCTAACCAGGTCAACCTCCCCCAAGAAAACCAAAATTCCAGAAAGCAAATAACCATAACAAAGGAGTTGCTGCACATATTGCTTCTCTATCATTACACAAAGAACTTCATAATACCCAATTAGAATAAAAACCCCTGGAGTGCTCATGCAGGGATTCCACAGCTGCAGGTAAGATGACTTGAGCTATCTCAGTTTGTCTGCACTTGGATGCTCCTTCTGGCTAGCTGCACTTTCCTATGACTTTAGGGGAAAAAAAAAAAAAAAGAGTTAGGTTTTGCAGGTCCCTTTGTTTACTAAACCAAGATCAGGCCAAAAAGACATTGAGGAAGGCCAGAACAAGACTTGGATTAATGTATTTGTTTATAGTCAAGAGGGAGAATTAGTGCTGGCTTCCAGCAATAGTTAATTACATGGCTTTGAATCTAGCAAAAGGAATCCTTGTCTGCCAATTTAAAAATTCACCTCTCTTGAACAGTGTAGGGCTAAAATCATTTGTCATTCATCTTATTTTATAGATTAAATGACTAGTATAAATCAAGAACCTTCTCTCTGTTGCCTTTACACCTGCAATAAGCATCTCCTCCACTAATATCAAGCAAAACCAATGTTGAAAAGCATCAGCTGTGCAGGAATACAGCAGAAAGCCTCTTGATAAAGTAGCACATGGTCAGGTAGTGAGTGTGTCACCACAAGGCTCCTCCAAAGGGGCTGAGTTAAAGACATTCAGGCCTTTTGCTAACTTATTAGGCATCTTCCAAACAAGATTTTGGAGCTTTGACCTTCCAACTTTAATGGCCTTTTACCATTGCTTAATCTCATTATAGCAATGTGATAGCAAACTTCATTAAAGCCCCTCCTGCATTGTCTGTCACAAAGTGAAAGCAATGTTATTATGATGCATTTATTCCTACCTGTGGTCATTTGTCACAAGTTTGGTCTTCACATCCTCCTGATGCCCCAAACTCCTCAGCACAGGAGTCCTGTTGGCACTGTCACTGTGGATGTAATGTTCATCATTCTGGACATGTAGGAGTATTATAGAATAATCCAAATAACATAACATGAAAGCTTGGTGCAATATTGCCAAAAGAGCATCCTTCTGGTGGCATCCTGAGCCAAGAGATGCTGAGATATATCTGACAATAACTGAGAGGTAAGTACAGGCAGGGATTCTGTATAGTCCCTGCAGAAGGGCTCTATACTCTTCTGGAGCTTATTTTATGCTGTCAAGTGACACTGGAAGGACAGAAATAATCTCCCTGGTGCATTGTTGCCAATGTACATTCAGATCTAACTACAGGGAAAGCCATGAAGAGGAGGGCCTCAAAAAATGATCAGAAAGCTGGAGCACCTCTCCTATGGAGACAGGCTGAAAGAGCTGGGGCTGTTCAACCTGGAGAAGGCTCTGGGGAGACCTTACAGCACCTTACCAGTACCCAAAGGAGGCCTACAAGAAAGCTGGGGAAGGACTGTTTGAAATGGCTTGCAGCACTAGGACAAGTGGCAATGGTTTGAACCTAGAGCAGGGTAGATTTAGATTAGACATTAGGAAGAAGTTCTTTACTATGAGGGTGATGAGACACTGGAAGACAATGCCCAGGGAGGTGGTAGAGTCCCCATCCATGAAGACATTCAAGGTCAGGCTTGCTGGGGTTCTGTGTAACCTGATCTAGTTGGGGATGTCCTTGCTTACTGTAGGGGAGCTGGACTAGATGACCTTTAAAGGTCCCTTCTCAGCCAGTGCATTCTATGATTCTATGAAAGCCTAAGGTGCTGGAGGAGAAGGGGATTAGGAAGGATATCCTACACAACCTGGAGAGATGCAGCAGGCCCAGAGAAAGTGTTGGCTTTGGCTTTGGGCTGGACGTGCTTGCTTTGGCTTTGGGCTGAACGTGTTTGCTTTGGCTTTGGGCTGGATGTGTTGCCATCCAGTGAAAAGGGCATTACGTGTGAAGTAAGGAGTCCTGCATTGCATTTCCTCTGTGTTGCTGCCAAACGCTGCCATGGTCTTGCTGAGTGTTTCTTTGGGTCATCTCTCTGTCCTTCTGTTTCACTTCCCAAGCTCTGACAATCTGATCTGCCTCTTAGGAGTCACTTGACTCACTGAGAGCACTTGTGCAGAGCAGTCCTGACCCCCACCCCCCACTTCCAGCATCAAAGAAGGGTCATTGATGCTTTTCTGGAGGTTCAGATTTACCTGTGGTAGATGTGGACAGAGGAGTTGCATTACCTTTGCTGTGTTTAATCAAGGTTTAATCAAGGTCTAATCAAGGTCTATTCAAGAATAGAAATATTTACCAAATAAATAAAGAGAGAAATCCAAACAAATAGATTTTCTGGAATTCTTGCTCATGGTGGAATTCACTGCAAATCAGAAGCAGCAAAGCACAAGAACTAAAAGGTATATTTAATTATTTTAAAGTATTTTGAATTTAAGAGATTCATAAGCCTCTTGCTGATGCTCTGCAGTAAGGAAATTTCCAGAGATCCAGGAATTCCTTTGGAAGGCTTTAAGCAGATAAGAAGTAAGTGAATTGGTGAGTCTGTTACAGCAAAAATACTGTCCCTGGGCAAAGAGGAAATGTGTCTTATATAAGTAACTCCCAATATTTTGTAGCATAATAGGAAATTTAACAGCCTAATCCTAGTGTAATTATTTTACACACTCTCCCTGGTTGCATTTCACCAAGATTTCTCTCCTTAAATATCTCACAGAGTTGTTATTTGAGTGAACCAGCCAGTAGCTGATGGCAGAGCTGAGAAGAAAGAGCAGAGGTCTCCTGCAGCCCTGCACGCTGAGCTGCCAGTAGGCCACTCTGACCTTCTGGCTGTCCCAAGGAGAGTGCTCTGTATTTCAAAAATAAAAGCAAGTTCAATATGGCAAAAGTAAGATAAAGTTCAAAGGCTGTGAGTTGCAGTGGAGCAAACACAGGCTGGAAATTAACTCCCAGGCAGCAACAGCAGTTACTCACGGAAGGACATTAGGTGCTGTGGACTCTCCAGCTCTCATTTCTAAACAAAATTCTCTCCTAAAAAATAATGTAGCCATTTGGAAAAGAAATGATGCAGGCAATTGCTGTGACCCATCTTGTTTACAGTGTAAAATGAAAACTTCCCTGATATAGAGTCTAGGAATCGATCTGTATGTTTCTAAGCAGTCCAGGGGCAAAGTGACATAGAGACTATTTGATCTCAGGTTAGTAATTAATTTCATCTTTTATTGACTTGTGGGAGATGTTCTTATAATACATCCCCATGACAGAAACAACTATGCTCTGGATTATTATTTCCAATATTCCAATTTCAATTTCATTTGTGACTAGCAGGCTGAGGAAGGTGATACTCCCATTCTGCTCTGCTCTCTTGAGACCCCACCTGGAGCACTGTGTCCTGTTCTGCCGCCCCCAACACAAGAAGGACATGGAATTGTTGGAGCAGGTCCAGAGGAGTGTCACTGCAGCACCTCCCCTATGGAGACAGGCTGTGAGAGCTGGGTCTGTTCAGCCTGGAGAAGAGAAGGCTCTGGGGAGACCTTATAGAAGCCTTCCTGCTTCTTCCAGGGTCTGCAAGAAAACTGGGGAGGGACTTTTTATAAGGGCTTGTAGTGACAGGATGAGAGGGGATGGAGTGAAGTTTGAGGAGGGCATATTTAGACTGGAGACTAGGAGGAAATTCTTCACCGTGAGGGTGGTGAGACACTGGAACAGATTGCCCAGGGAGGCTGTGGATGTCCCCTCCCTGGAGGTGTTCAAGGCCAAGTTGGATGGGGCCTTGAGTAAGCTGGTCTAGTGGAAGGTGTCCCTACCCATGGCAGGGGTGTTGAAACTGGATGATCTTTAAGGTCCCTTCCAACCCAAACTGGTCTAGGATTCTATGATTTCTTGTTCATTTTTTTTCTTCCTTTTTTTTTCTAAAGTAAAACATCAGCCCTCTCCACTTGTCTCTAACAACCTTCTCAAATGTTCCTGTTTCAGTCTTCCTGTAAGAAAACCAACAGTGAATAAATGTCAGCTATCAGCACTCTAAATCTCAGCCTAATCCAAGTAAGTGTGTAGACAAAGTCCTGCCTGAGTTGTGGCAATGCAGAAACTTTTCACAACCCCAAATGAAATCTGGTCTTTGTTTTTCATGCAATTCCAACTCAAGCCATTCTATGATGATTATCAGTTAACTTGACTGGATTGAGATAGGGAGATAAAGGGGTCAGTTGCTGGATGCTGGGCAGGGGAATTGTCACGATGTAGAAAGATTCACCTGGGCAATGTTATCTCAGTGGGTGAGAGCTCTGAGCCTCCTCCCTCGAAGGCTTAGCTCCAGATTTGTAAGGACTGTTTTGTTTCATCTCCAACACTTATTCTACTCATATTTCTGAAAGCCTTTCCTTCATCATTTGAAGAGGTGATATATCACACATTTGCCTTGCAAAGGAATCAGCCCCTTCTTTGTGCCTGCCTTGCAGGGCTCCTCCAGGAAACAGCTCAGCCATATCTGCTGATGATCTGAGGAAAGCCTTTCCCAATCCCACCCTTCTGGGTATTGACAGGGCACCAAATTAAAAACTCCAAGCCTTTGGCATAGGAGTGGCTGTTTCAAATACAGGAGAAACTGAAGATACCTCCTTCTTATCTCACTTTGATGTTAGCCAGATATCATAGCTTTGGCATATTCTTCAGCATTCTGTCTGAACTAGTAGTGTCATTTCTACAGGTAGGCTGCAAGCCCTTGGCAAACTGTCCCCATTTGCTTCTGCAGTCCTTGTGAGCTCTGTTACTGCTATTCCTGACTGAAATCCAAGTTTTCAGAAGTTCAAGTTGATGGCAGAGCCAAACTCAGAGCTCTGGAGCTCTTCATTTCTGGGCTCCTCATGAGGCTCAGGAATATCATAGAATCATTTTGGTTGTAAAAAACCATTAAGATCATCAAGTCCAACCATCGGCTACCCTCTACCTCCTGTGTTTGCTGACATGCCTGAACAGATGGAACTTCCTGTGTTCAAGATTGTGCCCTTTACCTCTTGCCTGTCACTGAGGCATCACTGAAAAAAGCCTGGCCCATCCTCCTGACACCAGGCTTTTAAATATTGGTAACCCTCAAAAAGATCCCTTTCGAATCTTCTCTTCTCCAGGGTAAAAAGCCCCAAGTCTCTCAGCTTTTATTCATAAGACAGATGTTCTAGTCCCCGGAACATCTTTGTAACTCTTTGCTGTACCCTCTCAAGCAGTTCCCTGTCTCTCAGAACTGGGCTGTTTGGGGTTGGTTTGTTTGCTTGCTTGTTTTTTTAATTTGTCTCTTCTCCTCTTCCTTTATTCCTACTGCTGTCATCAACTCTTTGTGCTTACACAAACCCTGAAAGGTGGTGGGAGAGGTGCTGGTGATCCTCTCCCAGGGCACAGCCACATGAACTCCCAGTGTGCTCCCTGCTCAGCACTGGCAGGCACAGCAGAGGCTTACACACAAGAGCGATAGGGAAATAAATGGAAAACTTAACAAAGCTATAAACAGCCAAAAGTATTATTTAAGCTTCCACACATAGGAATTAACTGCCTTAAGGAAGGTCTTCAGCATGAAAATTCTCCGAAGAGGATAACTGGATAATGATCTTAGTGCCCAGTGTCAAAAGCCAGTAGTTTTCTTTTTAAAGGGTATTGAAAAGGACCCCTCCAAAGAACCATAACATCCTTTTCATAGAATCAGCCAGGTTGGAAGAGACCTCAGAGATCATCAAGTCCAACCTATCACCCAGCCCTATCCAATCAACTAGACCATGGCACTAAGTGCCTCATCCAGGCTTTTCTGGAACATCACCAGGGACAGGGACTCCACCACCTCCCTGGGCAGCCCATTCCAAGGGGCAATCACTCCCTCTGTGAAGAACTTCCTCCTAATATCCAGCCTATACCTCCCCTGGCACAACTTGAGACTGTGTCCCCTCCTTCTGCTGCTGGTTGCCTGGGAGGAGAGACCAACCCTCACCTGCCTACAACCTCCTCTCAGGTGATTGTAGACAGCAATGAGGTCACCCCTGAGCCTCCTCTTCTCCAGGCTAAACACCCCCAGCTCCCTCAGCCTCTCCTCACAGGGTTTGTGCTCGAGACCCCTCCCCAGCTTCGTTGCCCTTCTCTGGACACCTTCCAGTACCTCAACATCTCTTTTGAATTGAGGAGCCCAGAACTGGACACAGGACTCAAGGTGAGCGCTGAGTACAGGGGAAGAATAACCTCCCTTGATGCCATTGGCTCTCCTGGCCACTTGGGCACACTGCTGGCTCATGTTCAGCCTACTATCAACCAGCACCCCCAGGTCTCCTTTCTACTTGGCTGCTCTCCAGCCACTCTGTCCCCAGCCTGTAGCGCTGCTTGGGGTTGTTGTGGCCAGATATACATGAGAAGTCAAGTTAGTTGAGATTACCAAAGAGAGATATGGGCAAGCCCTTCTCTGTGGAGAGAAACTGTTTCACAGTTGTAGCTAATGCAACCAACAGTAAGATCCAGGGATGCAAGGCTGGAGCTTGAAAAGTTCCTGTTGGAAACGAGGTACAAAATTTTAATTGTGAAGTTGATTAACAACTGGAGGACATAAATGAAGGCTGTGATGAATTCTCCACCACCTGAAATCTCTATATCAAGCCTGACTATCTGTCTGAACCCAGTTTGTTATTCCTCTTGAGATTAGAGGACTTCACCCAGCAATCACCAGGAGAAATTCCATGGTCTGCCTTTTGCAGAAGGTGTCCCTTCGGACCTTTGAACGTATGAAAAACATCAATTGCCATTTTCCTGCTCTGTAGTAAGAAGGCATTCCATGACAGGTCAGAGGGTAGGAAGGAAGAAATATTATAAACTTAACCCCAGGAGAGACATATCACTTTACTCACAAAAGAAAACATCAGTCTCCCTGTTGTGGCCAGTCCGTCCCTGGATGGCAGAAGATGAAGCATGGCCTGGAGGACTCCAGTCTCCAGGTAGGCACAATGGTCAGGCTGAGCTGAGTTTCTCAAAGCTAGGGAAACACCAAGGACACTGCCTAACTACTAGTTTTTACCATCAAATCCTGCATGTTTGATCTAGATTTGACTGATAATCTCAGTCTTTGCCGTTTTGAAGACCATGGGCAAGTTTAGGCAGCGGTTTCTGCAGAAATAGGATTTGGCTTTTCACATAAGTGTAGAAATGGAAACCTGAGCTTGATCTCACATTTTCTTTGTTACTCACAATCACAGAATCACAGAATGGTAGGGGTTGGAAGGGACTTTCAGAGATCATCTAGTCCAACCCCCCTGCTAAAGCAGGGTCACCTATATCAGGTTTCACAGGAGGTCACTGTGATCAGCTTGCAGAGGTTGCATCCAGGAGGGCTTTGAAAGGCTCCAGAGAAGGAGACTCCACAGCCTCTGAACAGGCTCCAGTGTTCTGGCACCTTCAAAGTAAAGCAGCTTTTCCTTAAGTGAAATCTCCTGCATTCTAGTTTGTGCCCATCGTCCCTTGTCCTATCACTGGGCACCACTGAAAAGAGGCCAGCCGTATCCTCCTGACCCACATCCTTTAGCTATTGATCAGCATTAAGAAGATCCCCTCCCAGCCTCCTCTTCCCAAGGCTAGAGTCCTATTTCTCTCAGCCTCTCCTTGTACGAGAGATATCCAAACCTTGTGTCATCTCTGTGGCCCTTGGTTGTACTCTCTCCAGTCCCTCTTGAAAGGGAGAACCCAGAATGGGACACAGTACTCCAGGTGTGGCCTCACCAGGGCAGAGTAAATGTGGAGGAGAACCTCCCTTGATCTGCTGGCCACACTCTTCCCTAATGCACCCCAGAATACTGCTGGCCTCTTCACCAGAGAGCACATTGCTAGCTCATGGTGAACTTATTGTGCACTCAAATATTTAAGACCTTGTGACTTGAGGTTCACTAGAAAGGTTTGCTGGATAAACCAAGAGTCTGGTCTTGTGCCTTGAGTTCAATGCTGAAATGCTCCTAACAGAACTAAAAGCTGTACCACTTTCTGGGAGAGGACAAGGATTAAGAAGACATCCCCTTCCACACCAAACCATGCCATTGCAATGGCAGAAAGAAAAGCATGTGAAAAAGCAAACCAGATCCACTAAATGACACCCTGCTGGTGCTGGAACACCAGCTTCCCTCACCAAGCTCTGCTGTTCAAATAAACCAGGCAGGGGTGTGCTTGGGAGGGATTAGTTCACTGGAGGAATCTGACCCCGGGTCAGAAACTGAATGATAAACTGCATGGCTCCAGGCACCTGCCTGAGGACTGAGCAGCAACCTGTGTGGATGTGCCCTGCTGAACCCCATCCAGACGAGCTGGTTCACCCAGGCACAACCACCCCAGCTTCCCACCCCGCCCTGCGTCCCACCTGGCTCATCCACAACGTTCCTGCAGGCTCCCTGTGGCACAGGGTGGAGGTCAGCTGGAGGAGGTGGCTGGCTGGCCTCAGACAGGCACATGCTCCATTCCAGGTGAGGCAGCACAGCAAACACAAACGTGGCACTGTCAGAAAATCTGCTCTCCAAGTCAACACCACAAAGCCTGCTGACGTCAGCAGCCTCAGCTTGGTGCTTACTGCTTTTAAGACTCATTCACCTGCCCTTGTAGGTGACCAAGCAGGACACCCCAGCACACATGCATCCATCAGCTGTTGACACTGGGTGTTGGAGGCAGCAGCACAGACACCAGTGGCAGCCCTCAGGTTTAGCGAGTCTTGATTCGCCTCCAAACCAAACATGAAGCTGAGGAGCAAACCAGTCAGGCATCTGCAAAGCTTGATAATGGGGGAAGACAACCTCCTACAAGGTTTTAACAGCCTGGCCATGCTGCTTCTGGTGGTAAGAAACACTTCCTGGGAGGTTCCCAAGGGAGAAACACCTCAGGAGAAGTTCAGGACCTCTTAGAAAAATAAGGTGAAGGTTCATCTTACTTCGTATCCGAGAAGTCCGTTGTTACCAGTGATGAAATCCATTCTGATCTGTTCCTACCTAAACTTGAGCAGAGCCTCAGAGCCTCTCCTGGGCAGCATCATCCCCTTAGATTTTTCTCTGCAGAGGGCCAATCCACCTCCTAGGAAGACAGCTGGATCCAGCAGTGAGTTTCTCAGAGTGCACAGATAAGAAGCCAGGTAGCTCTCTTCACTAGAGCTACCTTGGGCTCTTCAGGATGGAAATAGTCCTTGGGATAAAGATACACACTAGCTCCACCCTGCTTTCATCTCAAAGCAGGCCAGGCTCTCCTGTCCCTCCTCCCCTCACCTTTCTCATGCCCTGGAGAAGTCTCTCTGGCTGCCTCCTCTGCTCCCACACCTGACCCACATCCTTCCCCTCCTACCTTGACATTATGCCAGACCCCACACCTGCCAGAGATGCCCTCCCTTCCCCTTACACAACTATGAGGGAGGAGCTGTGGTCTGGCTGCAGACATCCCAGGTTGGAAGTCTCTGCAAAGCAAGCTTAGCTGGAGTTGAAAGCTGTATCAATATTTGATGTGAAATCTGTTCTTCTCATCTGGTGGTCACCTCTGTAAAGGTAGCTCTGTGCTTCTGAGAAATACCAGCTCAGGTGTTTGTGCAGAGAAGAGCTGGCTGCTTTTACCCACACTGAGACAGAGTCATAGAATCATTTAGGTTGGAAAAAAACCTTCAAGAAAGTGAAATCCAACCCTAGTCTACCAAGTCCACCACCAAGCATGAGACATGGCTCAGGGAGGCAAATGTGGTGGCTCCCTCAGCAAGACCTTCTCGTGTAGGCTCAGACTGTGACCAGGTATGAAACCAGATCCTGAGGGGAGCGCTTAATGGAGAATAACCACACGCTTAAAGCTTTCAGGCTTCACACAAATAAGAGAGTCACAGAAGTTACTGACAGAGATTAACTCTGCTGATGGTGCCCAGAAATGGCAACGTGTCCAGTTTGTCAGTAGAAAAGCCTCAAAGCAATTGCACCTGACACTGCCCCAAGAGTAAAGAGCAAACATAAGGACAGTATGGAGGTGTTTGGGATGGGATACAAAGAAGGTATTATAATTGTATGACACTGGAAGAGGAGAAGGCATCTTTTTACACAAGGGAAGGATTAGCAGGGAATAAATTAGAAAGGAATTTATGCTCCACGCCAACCAGCATCACCCCAGAAGCTGTCATGACAACAGCTGGTACTGGCTGCCTGGCAAGGAGTGTTGCAAGACGTTTAGTTTCTCTGGTAATTAAGAGCTCTGCCAGCTGCTGAGCACTCCCATCTTCTGTCCCTTTCAGCTGAAGGCAAGGAGAGTCATATCTCCATGACAAGAAGCTTTGGCAGGATGAGACACTTTGAGGGCCAAAATAATTCCTCATAGATCATGTTAAACATCTGCATGTTGGGAAAAAAAAATAAATTACCCAGAACTAAAAGACTGTAAACCCAACAGCTCTATCTCCCAATGTGTAACTCTGATTACTTTCTTGCCTCTCTCCAGATCTGGATCTTAAAACCACACTGGATTGTGGAAAACCATTCCAGCCCTGCATAGTGAAAGTGCAGTCTGTGGAATGGATGATTTGTAGCTGAACTGTTAAATACAGGATGTCCAGCCTCCACTGCTGCCACAAACTAACTTTTTTTGGCATAATCAGGCCATTGCCTGGAAGGTATCTTGATTAAGTTCCTGGAGGAGGAAGCTTATTTCTATATCATCCATGTTCTTGTGAAGAACAGTCTGAAGAACCTGCAGCAGCCAATGGATTCCTAATTTTGAAATGATCAAGTCAAACTCAGAACGCAGGGATAGGATGGCAAGGTTGTGTTAGGGCCATCTGCTGTACAGAGCATCCTGTGGCATCCAGTTCCAGAAGAAGGTGCTTGTCTCCTTTTAATGGTGTCCTGTGACAGGACAAGGGATAATGGATACAAACTACAGCACAGGAAGTTCCACCTCAACATGAGGAAAAACTTCTTTACTGTGATGGTGCTGGAGCACCAGGACAGGCTGCCAGGAGAGGTTGCGGAGTCTCCTTCTCTGGAGGCTTCCAAGACCTGTCTAGATACACTCCTGTGTAGCCTGTCCTAGGTGATCCTGCTTCGGCAGAGCAGGGACCTTCAGAGGTCCCTTCCAACCCCTATCATTCTATGATAGACATAAGTGTCTCAAAACTTGTTTGATCTGAGGTGATTTGGGCCATTTAAAGAGTTGTTAATAGTCAGAACTGGGAAACTCTCAGCCACTCTCCCCCAAGCTTGGAGTGCTGGAAGACCTAGATGTCACAGATGATACCAGAATTGCTGGCCAGACATGATGGGGTGTGCCTACCACGACTGCCCATGGGAGGAAACTGAAACAAGACTACAGACAAAGCAGAAATCTGATCAAGGCAATGAAGCCAAATGGATGCTGGATAACATAGCAAGACATAGAGACTGCCAAAGTCAGGCTGGAAACTTTGTGAGCTGGTCCTACAGCATAAAAGGAGATAACAGTGCTGGGACTGGAGGACAACCAGTAGCTTCTACTGTTTCAGAGTGGAGTAGAAGTGAAGATTAATGGAGAAATAAACTTCAGTTCTGAACACAAACATAAAGGGAGTTTAACTGAGCAGGTCAGAGATGCTGGAGACCACAAAAGAACTGATGAGAATACTTCTGCACGTTGCTATCCCTCCACATTTTAGACATGAATGGATGGTTAGATGGATAACAAATGAGGGCACAATCTAGCACAAGACAGATACCTCAAAGCTCCTGTTAAAGAAAGTGGAAATGGATTAGCCACTGTCTGAGGAAATCACATCCCAGAGCTAGCAGGCAAGGCTGGAGTGGGGTCTACAGGGAACAGAGGAAAAAGAAGTCCATAAAGGTTTGTGCTGAAGAAGATACATCTGGCTTGGAAAGACATCAAACAGCACTCTAAGAAAAAAATGAATTAAGGAAGCCCTAAGTGTCTCCTAGAGAGGTAATACTAGCAGGAGACTTGCTCCAGTATGTCTTTACCCAGGCAAATCTCTGTGAATTACACTGGGACTGGGGCTCTGCTAAGCAGAAGGTTTGTAAGCGTTGTCCCAAGGGGGATGTTGAGCTCTGCAGTAACCACACTCTGGCTACTTAACCAGCACCTGCTTGCAATACCCAGCAACTGTAGTATGTGCCATAAAAAAAGAGCAATTTATATATTGTTTATTTATTTATTTTCTCTATTCTACTACTCTGATGGTGGCTGCTGACATCCAAAAACACATTCCAGCTTTTTCTTACTCTGCCATATCAGTGACCTCACTCTGCTCTCCTACCTTCTCCCCTCTCTCTAACTGTAGACAGCTCCTGTTTCTCGTATTGTTCCACACCAGCCAAAACATTTTTTTTTTTTCTTAGCCACTCATTTTCCCTTCACCTTAGTGTCTGGATTCCCTTACTGCCTTCACATAAATTATACTGTGACAAAGGAGCAGGGGTCACATGATTGGCTTGAAGCTAAATGAAGAGGAGGAAGAAGGTTGGAGTAGATGGTTTGGGAGGTTCTCCTCCCCCTTTACCCTCTCCTGGTGAGGTCACATCTGGAATATTGTGTCCAGTTCTGAGCCCCTCAGTTCAAGAAGGACCTCAGGGAAATGCTTAAGAGAGTCCAGCACAGAGACACAAACATGATTAAAGGAGTGGAACATCTTCCTTATGAGGAGAGACTGAGGGAGCTGGGGCTCTTGAGCTTGGAGAGGAGGAGACTGAGAGGTGACCTCATTCATGTTTATAAATATGTAAAGGGTGAGTGCCAAGAGGATGGAGTCAGGCTCTTGGTGATGCCTAATGACAGGACAAGGGGCAATGGGTGGAAGCTGAGGCATAGGAAGTTCCATGGAAACAGGAGGCAAATTTTTTTTTACTGTGAGGGTGATGGAACATTGGAACAGGCTGCCCAGGGGGGTTGTGGAGTCTCCCTCTCTGGAGATAGTCAAGACCCACCTGGAAGAGTTCCTGTGTGATCTGCTCTTGGTGATCCTGCTCTGGCAGGGGAGGTTGGACTGAATGATCTCTCAAGGTTCCTTCCAGCCCCTAAACATTCTGTGATTCTGTGAAGAAACCCAAGGGGAGAACAGACTCAAGGAGCTATATCTTCACACATGCTTTTTGAAATGGATGTGGAACCTCCAGCAGAAATTGCTCTCAGAGGAGAAACCAGAGAAATAGTGGCACAAAGCTAGCTAGTAACGTTGGGGTGAGTTAACCAAACCACCTAAAGACACTTCAGAGAACACACATACAGCTTTCCTGTCAAGAAGCTTGCAGAGTGATTGCACCATGCCCAGTGCTTCTCAGCCCAGGAACAAGCCATCCATCTAACCAACCCCCAATCTTTTATCATGCAGGCTACTGGAACTAGACAGGTTGGGAATTACTGACATTTAGAACCACATTTTCAGAGAGAAGCATCAGCCCAACATACAGGGAATATCTAAAGCAAAAGATGACAGTAATGTACAAAATAAATCATGCACACACTAAATTATTAGTTAATCAACGGTGTCACAAACAAACTTCTACTGTAAACTCACCTGAGTAAAAAGTAGCAGCTCGAGCTAGTGAAAAATATTCTGGATACTGAAAGCAGAGAAGTAAAAAATCTTAAATCTTGAGGAGGGCAGATTTAGACTGGATGTTAGAAGGAAATTCTTTACAGTGAGGGTGGTTAGACACTAGAACAGGTTGCCCAGGGAGGTTGTGGATGCCCCTTCCCTTGAGGTGTTCCAGACCAGGTTGGATGAAGCCTTGAGCAACCTGATCTAGTGGAAGGTGTCCCTGCCCAGGGTCAGGAGGTTGGAACTAGATGATCTTGAAGGCCTCTTCCAACCCAAACCATTCTATGAATCTATGAACATTTTCGCTAAACTTCCCACCTCTGGGTTCACCTGACCCTGGAGCTACTGAAAGACCAACAGAAAATCTGGCACCTCCAGAATATTGATGTATCAAAACACTTCCCAAAGTTCTTAACTTACATGGAGAAAGCCAAAAATTCCTCAATATCATCCCCAAACAGAGCTCCTAGTTACCCTAATATTCGCTCATCTTTAGCTGCCAGTGACTCCACTCATGACTTATTGACATTTCTCCCTCAAGAAGCTTTGCCAATAAATTTGTTGCAACAGAGTGGCAGAGACACAAATATTTATTCAAGAAAACCTTTTTTTTCTTTTCCATTAAACACCCCATCATTAAAACATTTTCCTAAGACGTGCAGTTACCTTGCCTCTGAGTTTCACACAGATAGATAGGCTGTCTAACTCCTTCTGTTCCGAGATCAAAGACAAAATGATTTCCAGATCTTTTGGAATCTCAAAGAGAAACATCCTTCAGCTCAGTTTTTCTGGAATCACAGCTTTTGGCTGAAAAAGACTTCAGGGAACTCTTGTTCTATTATAAACTCACAGAGTAAGGGCAGGCATAACATCAAAAGCCCTGAAGTGAAGCAAACCCAACCATTCGTTGACCCTGCTAAAATGAAGCTTGACACATGAAGACTCAGCTGTTCTCCCAGTTCCCTTGGCTGCTTCCTAACATATTTTCTGAAGAACAGTGTCTGGTGGAAAATAGTTCCTCATCCCACAAAACTACAAAATTTCAAAGTCTTTCCTATTCTGGGTTGGAAGGAGTCCAAGACCTCTTGAAGAACTTGGCAAAAACCAAGAGATGCCCCACCAGCCAAGAGCCTGGTCTGAGGTGTTCAGCGCTGCTTCTGTGCTGAACACCTTCACTGTCTGTCTTGGGCTAGCAAGCCAGCCAGCCATTTGTTCCACCTGCCACAAGGTGAGGGGAGCCATTAATAAAAAAACCCAAACAATTCTTTCTGCAAAATGAAATTTTTCTGTAGCAAGCACAGGAGCTTCCACAGAAACCACTGGAAAACAGAACCCTTATCACACCCCAGCAGTGAGAACACTGGGGAGGGAAAACAGAGAAGCTTGTTCCTCTGGCCTGGAGCTGGCAGGGGCTGTAGCCAGGCCTGGGATCTTTCCTTATCCCAGAGGAGGCTTTCATCACCCACTGCTGGCTTCTTGTGGGAAAAGGACTAACAGGGTGTTATGACCAAACAGCTGGCTTTGTCCCTACCAGTGCTCCTCTGTCTGGGTGCTTGTTAAAAGAAAAATAAAGAAAAAGACAGGGGAAGGGGGGGGGAAAGGAAGTGGGAGGGAAAGGGAAAAGGGAGGAGAAGATAACATTAGAAAAGAAAAGAAAGAGGAGGGGAGGGGGAGGAGAGAGGGAGGGGAGAGAAAAGAAAGGGGAGGGGAGGGGAGGAGAGGAGAGGGAGAGGGAGAGGGAGGAGAGGGAGGGAGAGGGAGGGAGAGGAGAGGGAGAGGAGAGGGAGAGGAGAGGGAGAGGAGAGGGAGAGGAGAGGCAGGAGAATTACTTGTTCCCTATGCATGCGTCCTAGAGAAGAGTTCAGGAGCCTGATCAGAGCAGGCAATGTCTGATGCAAGGCATTTGGTTGCAAAACCTGTGCCCAGCTCTAGTTCCAAACTGCTATTCAGAGGTGCTGTAACCGCCACGGCTCTCACTGGGCTCCTCCATGTTTGCTTTTCCATATCCCCTGGTAAATTTGCACAAGGGTTCAAGGTCTCCTGGTGCTGTTTGTGTGCCCTTTGCCAGCCTTGCTTCTGTGACATATTCAGGAAGCTACACGGTGACCTTCCCAGTCAGATTCAGTCCCTGCGGCAGCGCAGGGCTGGCTGCCTCTGCCGCGCAGCCCTCGCCCTGGCCGTAGGAGAGGCCATGGGAAGGCGCTGCCGTCGGAGCTGTTGCCAAGCGACTGCCTGTCTCATGAAGCAATGTGGAGCTGCTGGGGCTGCCTGACCCTCCGGGACAGCTCCTGACGCTTGGCCCAGGGCGCGCAGCTCTGGGGCGGATGTGATTTCTTGGCTTTGCCCCCAGCACACCCTTCCTGCCAATTTTTCTGCATTTGCATTCTGCTGGGGCTCCCAGTAGAAAGGAACTGCTCCCACAAACACCAGCCACACCTGCTGGTGGGTCACGGCAGCTCCATTCATAGCACAAAGCCTCTTGAAACTTCAGCTTGCCCTACTGACCCTTCTACAGATGGCTTGGACATCAGGAGGAGGTTCCTCACAATGAGGATAGTGAAATACTGCAACAGGTTGTCCAGAGAGGTGGAGGAGGACCCATCCCTGGAGACATTCAAGGTCAAACTTGATGGGGCCCTCAGCAACCTGATCTAGTTAAAGATGCCCCTGCCTGCTGCAGGGGGTGGTGTGGTGGTGGACAAAATGACCTTCAAGGGTCCCCTCTAACCTGATGCAGTCTATGATTCCATGAACTGAGCCTTTTCTGCTTCAGCTCCCTATTCTCTTTTACCCTCTACCCAGGGATTCTTGGACTGGGTGGAAAAGAAACCTTCCAGAAGAGTAACTTTAAAGGCTCTGTTGGTCAGTGCTCTAAATGTAAAGGGAACAGCAGAGGGGGGAAAAATCTACTTCGTTTACAGATGCTTGATAACAAAAAGCTTTGTAAAGCCCTCAACTGAAATATTAGAGAAAGATCAGCAGCAAATAAGATTTATCTGGATGAACTAGAGGCTCTGTAGAGAAAAAAAGAGAGAACATTAGAGTGGAGTGAAATTAAATAGAGTGAGGTGAAACCCACAGCAGGTCTAGGCATGTGGCAATGGCTAAATTAAGAACACATAGCTGAAGAGACTTGATTTTTAAGAAGGGCATGGACCTGCTGGACCAGGTCCAGAGGAGGGTCACAAAGATGATCAGAGGGCTGGAGCACAGGCTG
This sequence comes from Indicator indicator, assembly GCF_027791375.1. Classification (NCBI taxonomy): domain Eukaryota; kingdom Metazoa; phylum Chordata; class Aves; order Piciformes; family Indicatoridae; genus Indicator; species Indicator indicator. The sequence continues at coordinate 7,222,095 of NC_072017.1, forward strand.
TGAGTTGGGATTGTTCAGCCTGGAGAAAATAAGGCTCCTTGGAGACCTTACAGCAGCATTTCAGTATCTCAAGGAGACCAACAGGAAGGCTGTGGGGGACTGTTTAGAAGGACAATGGTTTGAAACTAGAACAGGGTAGATTTAGGTTAAACATAAGGAGGAAGTTCTTCATAATGAGGGATAGTGTAATAGTGGAACAGGTTGCCCAGGGAGGTGGTAGAAGCCCCATCCTTGGAGACATTCAAGGTCAGACTTGATGGGGCCCTGGGCAGCCTGATCTAGTTAAAGATGTCCCTATTCACTGTAGGGGGTTGGACAAGACGGCTTTCAAGGCTCCCTTCCACCTTGATGCATTCTATGATTCTCATTAGCAGGTACAAGCCAGCAGACATGGAAAGCAATCCAAACTCATTGTGCACCAGCTGCTCTGAGGGAGTGCAGTGAGGACAGCTCAGGCACTGGTAGAGGTCATTCACAGCCCTAAGATCCACGAGCCACTTCTGGCTGCACTTTTTCACATGCCAGATGCCCTACAAGTGCAGGTGCTCTTGCTTTTCTTTCTCTCCTTTTTGCTTCCTTTTCCTGTTTGTTCATAGAACCCTAGAATACATCAGCTCATCTTGTCCAGCCCCCTGCAGTGAACAGGGACATCTTTAACTAGATTAGGTTGCTCAGAGCCCCATCAAGTTTGACCTTGAATGTCTCCAGGGATGGAAACTCCACCACCTTTCTAGGCAACCTGTTCCAATATTTCACTGTCTTCATTGTGAATAACTTCCTTCTAATATCCAACCTAAATCTACCCTGCTCTAGATTCAAACCATTGTTCTTTCTTTTACTTAACTTCTCAGGCTGTAACTAAAAAAAAAAAAAAATTAAAAAAGGACTCCATCACTTACTACAATGCAATTAGACTAAAAGAGGGAAATTGAATTTACTAGGAGGAAATCCTGCTTTTGCTCTAATGCTTCCTGTCTGCTCTGGATATTAGTTTCAAAAAGCTCAGGGAAAGAGCACCTGGTCCATCGTCAGCACACTTTAAGGTCTCTGGACATCAAATGTACACATTTATTTTCCTCAGCAGCACTGGTATTCACTCACAGCCTCACTGACTGATATCTAATGACATCAAAAAGTCAACCTATAGCACATGACATAGATGATTAAGCCACCTCCAGCTCTTCTGCAGGAGGTTTGCCCCAGCCACCTCTACCAATTTCAGCAGAGCTTTTTACCTATAGCAGCTTTCTTCCCTCAGCCCTGCTCACATTTTACAGCAGCCAGAAGCTAGAGGTGAGGTATTCAGCTCATCTCCACCTCTTTTACCTGCTGCACAGTGGAAGGGACCTCTGAAGATCATTGAGTCCAAACCCCTGCCGGAGCAGGATCACCTGAAGCAGATTGCATAGGAACACATAGGGCCTTGGAAGTCTCCAGAGACAGATAAACTTCTGTTTCTCTGAATTAAACCCAAAGTGAGTTATCCCTGCTCTAGCAGCAGGTGTCCCTGTCCATGGCAGGGGGGTTGGAACTAGGTGGTCTTTAAGGTACCTTCCAAGCCAAACCATACAGGATTCTGTGATCTTTGTTTCCATCAGGCTGAAGCATGCAAGGATCACAGAACAGGGAATGTTAACCCAAAATTGTTTTTCATTTTCCTCTCTCAGTCCAAACGGTGCCTGTCCATAGCTGTACCTACAGCCAAACCCATCTCTGAATAGGCCTTCAACCACAGTTAATGGAGTCCCACTGCAGCACCATTACCATCAGGAATTGTTACTTTAAATCCAACCTCCACTGAGTTTTTTTCCTGATGGTATCTTTCTTACTGCCTTGTTCCAAGTGAAAGGTGAAAAGCCTTTTTTTAAACTTAGCTTTATTACTAAAAATAAAACTAGCACAGATGAACTTGGAAGTGTCTGTGAGTCTCGTGTGATCAGAAGATCCACTGCTGGCAGGAACTCACTTGACTTGATGTGAAATGATGATGTTCTCAGCCAGCACTAGTGGAGAGCATGTTATTGTTTGCAAAGAGCACAATTCTGCTTTTCATTTGTGAGATGGGTGGATCACCTCCGAGAAACAAACCCAGCTAATTTTAGGTTAACTGTACCACTGCAGTTTAAAGCTGCCAGCACACTGAGGTACAAATCCAGGTGAAAGTGTCCTCTCAATTTCATGATAAAACCTAGTACAGAAGCTGGAAAACTTAGGTCAAGTCCTGAGGTGGGAAGCGTGTTTGGTTTTAATGCTATGTGCTATTTAAAGACTTATTAAAACATTTCCCAGAGCTGCATGAGCTGACAGATTGCCTTGGAGCATGCCTGCAGCTGTCTGCATGTAGCACATGCAGGAGCTCTGCTTCTCCTTGTGGGACTCCTTGGAGCCTTCTCATTTTATAGCGATCGTGTTTTGCTAAATGTAAATAAAATAAATTCTGTTTCTGTGATAAAGACACAAATTCCCCAAATTCACTGTGAATAGGAACGGACTTATTCCCTGATCAAATTTTTCCCACCCTGAACAAATACTACTTCAGAGAATCAGAGATTCACTGTAGTTGAAAAAGACTTTTAAGATCACTGAATCCAACCATTCTCTAACTCTGCCAAGTCTGGTGCTAAACCACGGCTCTCAGTACCACATCTCTGTATCTTTTAAACACCACCAGGGATGGAGATTCAGCTACCTCCCTGGGGAGCCTGTTGCAGTGTTTCAGCCAAGTTTCTTCTAATATCCAACCTAAACCTCCCCTGGTGCAACTTGAGGTCATTTCCTCTCTTCCTATCATCTGATACTAGGGAGAAGAGACCAGCCTCCACCTCACTACAACCTTCTTTCAGGGAGCTGTGGAAGGAAAGAATGTCTCCTGTCAGCCTCCTTTTCTCCAGGCTAAACAATCCCAGTTCCTTCAGCTGCTCCTCACCAGCTTCTCCAGACCCTTCACCAGCTTTGTTGCCCTTCTCTGGACCTGCTCCAGCACCTCAATGTCTTTCTTGGAGTGAGGGCCCCAAAACTGAACTCAGTACCCAAGGTGTGGCCTCACCAATGCTGAGTACAGGAGGACAAACCCTTCTCTGGTCCTGCTGGCCACACTGTTCCTGTTCCAGGCCAGGATGCTGCTGGCCTTCTTGGCAACCTAGGTACACACTGGCTCATGTTCAGCTGGATGATGACCAGCACCCCCACATCTTTCTCTGCTGGGCAGTTTCCAGTTATTTGCCCCAAGCCTGGAACACTCATGGGGTTGGTGTGACCCAAGTGTTGTGCCCAGTACTTGGCCTTGTTGAGTCTCATACAACTGACCTCAGTCCATGGATCCAGGCTGTCCAGGTCCCTCTGTAGAGCCTTCCTACCCTGCAGCAGATCAACACTCCCACCCAGCTTAGTGGGCATGCTCTCCTGTGTTACTCCTACCACCATCAGCACTTCAGAGAGCTGGCAGAGACCTGCATGTGTGGGCATCACTGGCTGCAGGGCCTGCCCAGAGGCTCCAGTGCATGGACACTGTGGTTCATAAATTACCTGAATATGCCAGCCTGGTCCTACCAAGCCCCAGGAGGGGGATGAAGAGGAGCACAGCTGCTATCCTACCCCATGCTAGTAAGGCTTTCTATTACCATTGCAGAAACAGGCTTTTGCTTCTCGCTCCACTGACACAAAAGGAGGAGAGAAGCATTTTTCTCCTTCCCAGCAAAACTGTGGCTAGAAACAACTGATGCATTTTGAATCACTCATCAACAATGGGCATCTGATAAGAGCATAGGGCAGAGATCACTCTGCTTGGCTTCTGCATTCTCTGACAATTCATTCATTGCTCCGAGACATTTCAAAGCTGCTTCATGAACCAACACATCCATGTCCCTAATAATTAGAGCAGATACAAAGCTCTCATCTAAACCTTTTCAAACCCAAAATGGTTTTCTAATAAATGGATTTCTTTTTTTCTTCTCCAAATCATCCAAAGATCATTTCTTGGACAGATCTCATGGCTTCCACTTCCTTTTGGAGTTGCTGGCAGAGTGTCTTTCACCACCAATCATCTGAAACAACATTACCATCTAGTGGAGAGTAGCTTCAGCACTGACACCGATGCCTTCATGCAGAAAAACTTTCTGACTGTTGCACATGCTGAATTAGGAAGCCAACTAAACGTTCAGTTTGAAAAGCAATGCCTGAAGTAAGCTGTCTGCTCTAACTGAAGAGTAAAACAATCTTGGGGTCATACTGTAGATCAGTGATTTCAGAAGTACACTAAGTAGGGAAGACCTATACAAGAACCTTTAGAGAAGTTTTAATTCCTAAGGTTTACAGAGTCACAGCATGGTAGAGATTGGAAAGGACCTCTGAAAATCATCCAGTCCAACCTCTCTGCTAGAGCAGGGTCACCCAGAGTAAATCACACAGGAGCATATCCAGGTGGGTTTGCAATGCCTCCAGAGACTCCACAATCTCTCTGGGCAGCCTGCTCCAGTGCTCTGCCACCCTCAAAGTGAAGAATTTTGTCCTTACGTTTAGGTAGAACCTCCTGTGGTCCAGTTTGTGAACACTGCCCTTTGTCCTGTCACTGAACACCACTGAGAAGGGCCTGGCTCCATCCTCCTGACACTGGCCCAGAAGGAAATAGTGTTTGACATTTCTCCTGGCAAAGCAGCTAAATCTGTATCTGGAAAAGAGGCAACATAGCACAATTACTGTCTAGATAGAAATGATGTAAAAAAGAGAGCCTGAATTTCATCCATACAAATCAAACTCAACCTCTCATCCTTCAGGTTAGTGGAAGTGGAAATCTTGAGGCAGACTCAGCCATGTGGCTTCTGGCAACTTCATTAGGCTCCATCAGGTGTCTTTCCCATGTTCATCCCCTTGCATGGAGGAGGCAGCAGGACTGATGTCTCTGGGGCTGACCACTTCATGTGTGCAGGACAGATGATGACAATCACTCAGCAAGTGGTGGCAGGACAGAAGTGCTGGTCACAGGGCTTTCACTTCCTGCATCTCTGCCCTGCCCTTTCCAGTTTCTCTCTGATGCTGGGTGTGTCTGCTGGGTTTCACTAACATCTCCACTAGTTGCTTCTCCTGCACTCCAGCAGGAGTCCTGCAGTGAAGCACAGCACTAGGAGCATACAGGACACAAAGCAACATGCTTCTAGCTGTCTGGTCTCATGCCCATTACCCTTCTTCTTCAGTGAGTTTTTAACTCATTGCCACACTTACTTCAGCATTGTAGCTGAAACCAGTTCACAGTTCTGTGCTTGGCTGGCTCATCAATCCCCCATGGCCTAAACCCCTCTGGCCGAGGCACAAGCTCACTGTTGGGAGAACAAGCCACACTCAAAGTGCTGAAATCAAAAGTCAAGAATCAAGGTCAGTGAATGCTCTTAAATCCACCCATCACTAGGGCAACACTTTCACCTGTAGAAGGTGTGTGCCTAGAACCACAGAATCATTAAGGTTGGAAAAAATCTCTAAGATCACCCTGTCCAGCCATCACACTCCCTAAACCGTGTCTCCAAGAGCCATCTCTGCATGGTTTGTGAACACTCCAGGGACAGTGGTTCCACCACTTCCTCGGGCAGCAAATGGTTGGTGCAGCAACTTTGCTCTCTTATTTTTTACCATGCAGCTCTTGGTATTATGTAGAGAAACTACATCTCATGGAAGCTGATGTCTGGAGGAGAAGGAAGCACTCTGCAGAGCACTCAGCAGCTTGCGTAACACTGAACAACAGCATGACAGCTCCTCCTTCCCTTAGGGTCACAATTGCTGCTTTGCTTTGGAGATTAGAGGCTTAGGTCTTAAACTCCAAGGCTAATAAACAAGTTAAAAAATAAGCCAGCAACAACAAAAGAACCCCTCCCCCAGAGGCACTTTCTTATCTGAGGTAGGAATTACAAGGGTACTATCCTGTTCCTGTTGGAATTGAGGAATAAATTCCACTCCTTCCCCCCACCCCTTCCCCTGCGGGGATAAATTGGGTCCCTTAAGATCAGGCACTACAAAAGAACAGTTAAATGAAATGCCAACAAAAAGGCAATTTAAAACTCTACCAAAAGTTGTGTGGCTTTTCTTTCTAAAATCAAATTTCTTCCCTTGCTGATAAGAAGCAGCAGGGTAACACTTCATGGTGTTGGTATTTTTTGCCTTTTAGACAGAGCATCTCAGATCTGGGAGACAGAAAGTCCTTGAAACTTATAAGAAGAAAGTTACCATCTGCCCAGTGTAAGCCTGCTGGATTTTTGTGCTGGGCTGAGATCATAGAAGGCTGGAAGGACCCTTGAAGGTTATCTTGTCCAAGCCCTCTGCAATGAGCAGGGACAACTCCAACTAGATCAGGTTGCTCAGGGTCCCATCAAGTTTGACCTGGAGCACCTCCAGATATGGGTCCTCCACCAAGAGTGATTTGTTTAATTTTTAAACCTCCTCCAGCTCTGGTGAGACCTCATCTGGAGTACTGCATCCAGATCTGGAGACCTCAATACAGGAAGGACATGGACCTGATAGAGTGGGTCCAGAGGAAGGCAACGAAAATGATTAGGGGGCTGGAACACCTCTACTACAAGGACAGACTGAGGTAGCTGGGGTTGTTCAGCCTGGAAAAGAGAAGACTCCAGGAAGACCTAATAATGACCTTCCAATACCTGAAGGGGGCCTGTAAGAAGGATGGAGTGAGACTAATTACAAAGGCCTGGAGTGATAGGATGAGGGGTTTGAAATTAGAGTAGATTTAGACTGGATGTTGGGAACAAAATCTTTACCATGAGGGTAGCAGAACACTGGAACAGGATGCCCAGGGAGGTGGCTGAGGCCCCATCCCTGGAGATATTCAGGGTGAGGCTCAGCAGGGCTCTGGGCAAGCTGATCTAGTTGAGGATGGTCCTGCTGACTGCAGAGGGGGTTGGACTAGATGACCTTTGGAGGTTCCTTCCAAACCCAGATCATTCTATGATTCTATGAAGAACAATGGTGACACAGGCAGGCTGGTGGCCTGAAGCTTTCTAATCCTTTTGCAAAATAAAGATTGGAGAGAGCAGGAAGAAGTTTTCACTTTCGTTGAACTCAGAACATGGGACAAATGGCCAAATGAATCGAAATGTCCCTGGTCCAGAGGAGACCTTGTCACTCTCTACAACTCCCTCAAAGGGGCTTGTTGCAAGGTGGGTCTTGGTCTCTTCTCCTTATAACAAATGGTAAGACAAGAGGAAATGTCCTCAAGTTGCTTCAGGGGAGGTTCAGGTTGGATATTAGAAGAAACTTCTTGTCTGTAAGGGTTCTCAAACACAGGAACAGGCTCTCTCCAGGGACATGGTTGAATGTCCATCCCTGGAGGTGTTTAACAGCCACAGAGAAGTGGTGCTGAGGAACATGGCTTAGTACCAGCCATGCTAGAGTTAGAGAACTTCAAACTCAAACAGGCTTGATTTAGATAAGACATTGGGAAAAAATTCTTCCCCTTGAGAGTGGTGAGGCACTGGAACAGGTTGCCCAGAGAAACTGTAGAGGTTCCAAGCCTGGAAGTGGTGAAAGCCAGGTTGGATGGCACCTTGAGCAAGCTAGTCTAGTAGGTGTCCCTGCTCATGGCAGGGGGATTGGAACTGGATGATCTCAGTGGTCCCTACCAACCCAAAGCAGTATTGATTCTGTGGTTGAACTAAATGATCTTCAAAGTCTTTTCCAACCAAAACAATTCTATGTCTTAAATTAAGGCAAGGAAATGAGTGTGGGCTTTTTGCAGCTTGTAACTGTGTGTTTGCCTCCATATGAGGCCAGTTTGGTAGCCAGCAAGACCTTCAGTGTATGTGAAATGTCCAGGGGCTTGGTAAATTAACACAGTTGGCAGCTTTTGAGTTGCTTACATTTAAAAGTGGATCCTACCTTTAAAAAGTTGAATCAATGGTCAAGAGGAAGCCTAGAAGCTGACCAGGTAATACTCACAGTGTGTCTCCATGGAATGGTCTAAGCTGACATGAGCAAGCTCCTTCTGTACTCTAAGCTTGCTGGGCACAGGCTAAGTCCAAACCAGGAACCACATAACTGCCATCAAGATTACAGTCAGTCAAAGCTGATAAACTTGGCTGGGAAGCACATCAGCAAGGTGTGGGTTGTGGAAGAGCTGAACTACTCCACTTGGCAGGTCAGTATGTCAGGTCACAGACAGCTTTTTTTCAAATCTGCCTCTAGAGAAGTGTGGAGATGTGCCTTGAGAAAGTAGCCAAGGATCAGGAACTGAAGGGAGGAACCGGATTTGAAACCAAGCCTTGTGAAGGGGACATGGCCTAACAAGCTCCTGACACGCATAAAAGCATCACCTAGGAAGAAGAGACCAACCCCACCTTACTCTTGCTACAACCTCCTTTCAGGAAGTTATAGAGAGCAATGAGGTCTCCCCTCAGGCTCCTTTTCTCCAGACTAAACAATCCCAGTTCGATCAGCTGCTCCTTATCAGACCTGTTCTTCAGACCCTTCCATCAGCTTTGTTGCCCTTCTCTGGACAATGACTAAAAATGTCTGAAAGTGGTGGGCTACAGCAGGGAGATGTTGTGTGTTGTTTGCTCTCTGGAGGTCATGCAGCTGGTTTGGGTAAATCCCTGCTGTCAGCTCTTTGCTTCTGAAACTCTCATTTCCTCCTTCTCTCACATACACTGATGTTCCTTTAATCATAAAACTTCCTACTTCTTTTTTAAGCAGAAGCTGACAATGGAAGTTTTTCTCCTTTGTTGAGGCATGAAGTTTTTCAAAAGGGGAAACACAAATTTACAGTCCTTGGGCCACACTCTCAGCAAAGAATCACTAGCATAGAGGCACTCAAATGTCCAAGAATATCCCTGTTGGATGGATTAAGCATCCTGACATTTTTAAAGCAGAGTTGTGATGTTTTATCCTCCAAGTCAAGTACGTAGGACCAACATCAACTGCTACTAGTAAAAGCTTGAGGCTTATAGCCACTTTGTTGGATTTACCTTTCACTTCACATAAATGGTTGGACTCAATGATCTTAGAGGTATTTTCCAACCAAAACACCTCTATGATTCTATGGTTCTACATTGAGCTGGGGAGATAGACGTGTGCCACTAATCCCGTTAAGAATCTATGGCCTCATGAGCTCCAAGTCCCAATTAGTGGCCAACTTTTAAGCTACACAGCTCATTTTAACTAACAGATAGAAGGAACACACTCCTTGAATCAGCTCTTGCCTTGGCAATCCCAAATCTCTGGCACTGCAAGGCATTTCACTAACTACAGAGCCAACAGCATCCCAAGCATCCCATGTTGGAAACATGGAAAAAGACTCTCTGTAGGAATGTTCTGAGTATTTGTTCATCCTGTAACAGCTTAGGAAAGAAAATATCTGAGAAAATAGACCTTTGGAAACTTCTTCAATGCCAGCTAAACAGGCAATACCCCCTCCAATCTCAAGAGAAGCTGGGAGAGGCAAGAAACGTTTTTTTTTTTCCTGAGTACCATCTTCATTAGACTGACTTGCAAATACCTGGCGAGAAATGGAAACTTGCTGTCTCATTAGCAAGAGAAGGATAGGTACAAAAGGTGATTATCATATGCTGCTTTCAGCTGGAAAATAAAAAAATGCATTAATATCTCCTTTGTAGACAAGCAGTCTGATGTGAAACGTTAATAAAAGGAAAGGTGCTAGACAGCAACAGAAAGTAGGCATCCAGCTGAGCCTAGGCAAATATGACTACACTCAGAACATCTTTGTAAGTCGTTTTACTCCTCATCAAAAGCAAATCTTGCTTCCACCTATTTCCTTAGCAGCAATTTCTACTTGTGAAATACAACATTTTAGAAATGTCAGGAAAATTCCCTCAAATCTCACCGGGGTTATGAAACATTGCAGAAGAAAAGTCAGGGGTAGGGAACTGGGAAAAGGTTCTTCAGAACCCCTGTTTTTACAGACTCAAAGCATGATGGGGGTTGGAACAGACCTCTGAAGATATCCAGTCCAACCTCTCTGCTAGAGAAGGGTCACCCAGAGTAAATCACACAGGAGCATGTCCAGGTGGGTTTGCAATGCCTCCAGAGATGGAGACAAACGCAGCCTCTCTGAGTAGCCTGCTCCAGTGCTCTGCCACCCTCAAAGTGAAGAATTTTGTCCTTATGTTTAGGTAGAACCTCCTGTGGTCCAGTTTGTGAACACTGCCCGTTGTTCTGTCACTGAACACCAGTGAGAAGAGCCTGGCTCCAACCTCCTGACACTGGCCCAGAAGGAAATAGTGTTTGACATTCCTCCTGGCAAAGCAGCTAAATCTGTATCTGGAAAAGAGACAACATAGCACAATTACTGTCTAGCTAGAAATGATGTAAAAACGAGAGCCTGAATTTCATCCATACAAATCAAACTCAACCTCTCATCCTTCAGGTTAGTGGAAGTGGAAATCTTGAGGCAGACTCAGCCATGTGGCTTCTGGCAACTTCATTAGGCTCCATCAGGTGTCTTTCCCATGTTCATCCCCTTGCATGGAGGAGGCAGCAGGACTGATGTCTCTGGGGCTGACCACTTCATGTGTGCAGGACAGATGTGGCTTCTTCCAGAAACTTCATTAGGCTCCTCCAGCTGTGAAGACTCTGATTCCATCCTCCTGACACTCATCCATTAGATTATTGACTAGCATCACTGAGATCCCCATTCAGCCTTCTCCAGGCTAAACAGCCCCAGCTCTCTCAGCCTTTTCCTCTAAAGTTCTAGTCCTCCCATCATCTTAGTGGCTTTAATCACCTCTGTTTTCTCTGTAAAAGGAGTCTCATCATCTTTTACCATCTGCAGCCCCAAAACTTTTCCTAGCACCATGGAAATATATGATACAATTAGAAGGAAAGAAAAAAAAGATCCACTTATACAAAGGGCTAAGTGGAATCTTCTACATAATGAAGTGCCTGCTGATTTGCTTTGGGTCACACTGAAAAGCCCTACTGTGAGGCACCAAGTTCCTGCTGCCTCAGGTTTGTTTAGATGAAAGCAACAATTTCAGGCAGCTACATGAGCAAATGAGCAGCCAGTGATCCACCCCAGGCTGGGTTATGCAAAGCTAAGTGTGTGTAAGCCACACAAGTACCCTCCAAAGGCGATGCCTGGGTTGCCCTCCTGCTGGTTGGCTTCGCTGCTGGCGTTCCTCTCCCTCCCACGCACCTGCTCTGGTAAAGCTATTAAAGAAAAATGGCTTCACAGGGTGTGACACAACATTAATACTGCGAAATGATCTCAGGTGCCTCAAGCAAGCATGGCATCCATCCAGTGCTAATCAAAATGTATATTCTGCTTCTTTGGTGTGGAGATGTCTGAAGTGGAAAAGAACATGCCCGTGGTATTTTGAAAGAGATTGGAGTCTTGTAAGGGCTCCTTTACACAGTGTGGCCATTGTGTTGGAGAGCCCTAAGCAAGGTGGAAGAGAACTGGCTTGCTTGCTCAATGAAGAGCAGTGGCATGCAGAGACACCTAAACAAGCTCTGACCAGCCCAGCTCTGGAATCACTAGCAGTGCAGATGTGTAACCTGAGCTGTGCTACAGGGCTGTGCTGGGGAGCAGCAAGGGCAGGTGCTGCTTTGAAGAGGAAAAGTGAGTCAGGAGCTGAGGATGACAGGCAGGAAGGCAAGAGGGGCAACTTTCTGACAAGAGGCTGTCCCACAGTACCCAAAATGGAGAAGCAGGGCAAGCCAACAGTCCAGGTCACAGACAAGGCTGTGGTGGTGAGTCAGGTTCGAGGACAAGCCAGGAAGCCAAATCCATAGGTCAGGATTGACAAGGGTACATGAGCAGATGAAAGTGCGGCTGCAACATAGCTCAGGCAGAGCTCAAGCACAAGAGCCTCAAGCTTAAATACAGATGGTGGGAGGGTGAGAAGCACCTGGCTTCTTCCAGCTTTTCATTGAATGGCTGCAAGGCCAGCAAGCACTGAGGCCAGAAGCTGCTGGAGGCCAGAAGCTGCTGGAGGCCAGCAGTGCCTCAAAGCTAGATGTGTGCACTTTCTAAATGGCATTATCTCATTCAGCAAACCCCAGGTCAGTGCCTTTGGCTAAAGAGTGGTGGTGTGCTCTGCTATGTTCAAACATCAGCCTGTTTTATTATGAAGGTGCAGCAGCTACTGTGTTGGACCTGAAGCCCCAAAACCTGTATTCAGCTCCTTGCTCCACAGAATGGTGGAGGAAGATCCCAAAGGATAAAAAGCACTAGCTCCATTGCCCTGTGTGGATGATCACTGTCCTTCATTGAGAGTCCTACTAGCTATGGTTTCATGACTTTGTCCCAAGTAATGGCAACTCTGGTCAAAGATTCCTATGCTTGGAAAAATCTCCTTCATGCTCTGCTACAATCCTTGCTGCTTAGGATTGCTGGCAGTGCAGCTGCTGCAGCATATCAAGCAAGAGCTGGAAGGTACTAGATGCCTGCAGACTAGGAGACAATGTGTTTCAGTAGGACTGAGAGTTACTGATGGCATGGAGCTAGAGCTGTCAGAGAAGGACAAGGTTCCAGCAACTGCACATTCCCATTTTCCATGGTTTTGGCAGAGCACTGCATGACTACTGAGCACACTTTACAGACCTTCTGGAACAATCTTTCAGACAACCAGCAAGACAGCTTGACCACAAGTTAGAAAGAAGATATGAGTTTCAGTGCCAGCAACCAGTGAGAAACTGAACTATTCGGTACAAGTCATTGACCTTCTTTGTGACTCAGACCTCACTCAAATGAGGGATAAGGGATAAGCCTTTATGGAAGTGATTTGACCTTCCCACATGATAGGCACTGCATCATCATTCTCAGGTTCTGTATCAAAATCATAGAATCTTTCTGGTTGGAAAAGACCTTTAACCACTAATTCGAGTCTGGTGCTAAAGCAAGTCCCTCAGCACCACACTGTTAGGCTTTTAAATACCTCCAGGGATGGGGATTCGACCACCTCCCTGGGGAGCCTGTTCCAGTCTTTGAGGACCCTTTCAATCAAGAAGTTTTTTTCTAATGTCCAACCTAAACCTCCTCTAATGCAACTTGAGGCCATTTCCTCTCATCCCATCAATTGTTAGTATGGAGAAGAGACCAACACCCACCTCACTCCAACCTCTTTTTGGCTGGCACTCCTGTCCTATCAGGGAAAGTCTCATCTCGCAGAGTTCTGAACTGTCACCTCAACCACCATGGTTTTGGTTTTAAATTTCAGAAGATGTACAAATGTAGATGTAGGCAGAGTTTATTTTTATTGCTCTTGTTAAAAATCAGTATATGAATTATGGCACTATGCAGTAAAAATGCAACAGGTGGAGGGCCCTAAGAGTATGAGGTCCATCATGACAAGATTTTCAACATGAAGCATGAGCTTCAATATGGATTTCCACATTAAAAAAACAAGCCTAAGAGATAAGTGGATTAATAATAACTGATTTATCTGGAATTTCAACACTAAGTGAATGCAAGGTGGATTTGCAAGAACCTGACATATTTAAGACATGACATAGTCAAACAAAGAAGAAATGGAAGAAGTAAATTCTCTTTTTTTCTTGTTGACCTATACAGAGGTATTTTTACCTGCACAGTAAACTACAACCATGATGTGCTGGGAGAGACACTGTATGAGAAAAAGAAAAAAAGCAAACCAAATCCTTTCCTACATTGCCAGTCAGAGAAAAAAGATAAAATAAAATAAAAAATAATAAAACCCTGTGTGCATAAAAATTGTAAAAATAAAAACATTGGTTTAAGAAAGGAAAAACAAAAAACTGGCAAAAAAAAAAGCACTTCCTGGGTGAATCTCCAGCCTAACATGACACCAATGTGGATGAACTCTGTTGTTGGGGAAAACTATGGCACTATTCCTAACTCTGAAGCAAACCCAAATAACTGGATAACCATAGATATTATTGCACTTGTAGCAGTGGTGCTTTCTAACTGGCCTGGAAACTTTCACTGTGTTAAGGAAAATAAGAATTATTTATTTAGTTTTTAACATGTGTAATCTTCAAAGCTGCTTTGTGAAAAGAATGGTGACCTAATTCAAACCCTTTCTAAACCAGTTTAAGCATATCTGGCACAACATGAAGCTCTTGAAATGCCTCCACTACTTCAGAAAAAAAGTCTTAAAGAATAACATTTGAGTGGGCACAGAGGACCAAATAAGGGGAATAAAAAAATGACAGAAAGGGGCATTAGTTTCCCATCAAAAGGATGCCTCCCATCACACAGCAGACCAGAAATAAATAAGATGAAACTTGAAAGTCTAGATCCATGGATGCTATTGCAAGAGTCAAAGGCCTCACCAAACCCATGTCAGTGTATTTTGTTAAGCATAATGCAGTTGCTATATACAGGATGCTTATCAGATAATGCCAGCTAACAATGCTCTAAATTAATGGTTGTTAAACAAAAAAATTGTTCTAAACCAATGTACTTAGAAAAACAGAGAGCAACCCCCAACTATGCATAGTTACATAGGAAGAGGTCCAGCTCTCTGGAGTCCAATGGACTGACACCTTCAAGCATCAGGAAGCGCTTTTCTGAAGCCTAAACAAGACCATTAACAGCCAAGCTGCAGGGGAATTACACCCTTTAAAACATCTCAAGTCCAGTCACAAAACTCTCTGTCAATGTTATCACCACAGAGCTGCAACATGGCAGCCATCCCTTCAAAGGTTTGACACTGCTGCATTTCTTCAGAGGACCTTCTCAAGGATGTGCTGTTTAACATGGTAGTGGATCCACACACAAAGCAAATATGTGATGAACACAAAGCACTTAGGTTTCAGAAGCACTTATGGAAGAATCCATGACACCTTTACAGTGTGCTGTGTATGACTGCACTAACAAGTTTGTCCTGCTTATCACGAGGTGGCATCTTGCTGCTCATAGTATTTCTAGATCCTACGAAGAAAGAACCTTCTCTTCTCTGATATGGGAAGCCACCATGCCTGTATCTTGCTTTGCTACAGTAAGGCATGTACAATGAAGGTGACAATGTCAAATTCCCAGGGATCATGACCAAAAGACCCACTTCTTCCCTTTGTTTCCTGCTCAGCTTCTGAGCTGCATTACAGCTGTGAGTGTCAGTCAGCATCCATGTGTTCTTGTCTAGTCAGCAAAGGCTTCCCATCGGTATCACCAATCTTCTTCTGCATCTCTTCCACTGCTTTCAGCAGAGCTGCTCTCTCTTGCTCAAGGGTGAGAATGGACTGCTTCAGTTTGCCTTCATTGCTTAATAAAAGCTCTACTGTGGCTTCAAGGTTTTGGATCTTTCCATTAGCCACCTTTCAGAGGAAGAAGAAGAAAAGAGGAGGTGGGAGAAAGAAGGGAAAGAAAAGAGAAAAAAAAAAGAATTAATTAATAACCACTCCAGACTTTAAACTATTTGAGACAGATTAATACATATAAAATACTTTCCAAATGATGAAAAATTGCAAAGGTAAATGCAACTATGAATGTTATTAGATTTTGTATACTTTAGACTACAACTAGGGTTTTGCCTATAGCAAGAAACTTCCCCCTCTTAACTAGATGCCCTTGATTAGTTCACAATTAAACTCAGAATATGAAGCAATGTAACTGCATTAGAAAGTTACTAAGTCTACAAATTATTTACCAAAGAGCTGCAGATTAAGATAAGCCTCTGTATGGGTCAGTTGGGAGACATTTTTGGCCAGTCCTACTTGTTGAATTGCAAAGCAAAGACATCCTGGTCTGTTAGCTGCATCCTCACTTCAGCATGAACTCCTTCCTGCACCTGTTATGTTACAAAGTCTGTGTCTTCAACAATAATCAAGAGACTTGAAATGCCTGCTTCTTACCCCTGAAGACTGTTTCTTCATCTAAGTAAATGCCTGGTCAGCAGTTTTATAACAAATGTCCTGTTATGACAGGCTGTGAGAGTTGGGGCTATTCAGGCTTGAGAAAAAAAGACCAGGAGAGACCGTCTAGAGGCCTTTCAGTACCTGAAGGAAGCCTAGAGGAGAGCTGGGGAGGGACTTTCTACAAGGGCTTGTTGTGATAGGATGAGAGACAATGGCTTTGAGCTGGAAAAGGGGAGATTTAGATTGGAGACTAGGAAGAAATTCTTTACAGCGAGAGTGGAGAGACACTGGAACAGGTTGCCCAGGGAGGGGACATCCCCTCCCTGGAAGTGTTCAGGACCATGGTGGATGGGGCCTTGAGCAACCTGGCCTAGTGGAAGGTGTCCCTCACCATGGCAGGGGGATTGGAACTACATGATCTTTAAGGTCCTTTCCAACCCAAACCATTGTAGGATTCTATGACTTTCTGAACAGCTGCACAAAGAACAACCCCTACAGAGACCTCTACAAAAGCTGCAGACTGAACAGGCACTGAGCATATACTAGAAAGGATTTCATATCTTGTCTAAAAAAATCTGACTAACAGTTCTTTTAAAAAAAAAAAGTCTGCCAAGAAAGAGTAGGTCTTTGTAGAAAATGTATCTCTAAATTGTGACACTGGCATTAGCTTTCCCATTTGTGACAGACTAAGTATCCCTGCTACAATAAAGCAGTCATTCAAAACATAAAAATGAAGTTGAGAAAGCACTTTGTGTATTTTTAGTCATCTTCCACAGCTATGATTTTAATTCCAAGAGAAGAGACAGTGTGATGAATCAACTGTTCACAAAGTGCAAGGACGTGCTCTACCCACCTCCCTCAGAGTTTCTCCTGCATTTGGAGTTTAAAGGCTAAACAAAAGAAACTTGCAAGTGGCTTACATTTTAAAGGCTAAACTAAAGAGAATTGCAAGTGGCTAAGGTTTAAAGGCTAAACTAAAGGAAACTGGAAGGAAGTGGCTACACTTCAAGGTCACTAGACCAAATGCCAGCCTCTCCTGAGCCTTGATGTAGGACAGTCTCTACTGAAAAGGCAGACAAACGAGAATGTAAATTAACTATGAAACTTAAATCGTACCTGCAGTTCTTCCAGGAGATCAAAGTTTTGTTTGCGCAAGCTACTGTTCGCCTTCTCCAATTTATCCAGCCTCTGATTATCATTTAAAGAGGAGTCTATAAGCTCATCCTGAAGCACGTGGTATTCAACTTCATAAGCCTGCAACTGCTTGGCAATATCCATTTCAAACACCTGTTAGATAAAAGAAGTGTTATTAGGCGCTGTGCAGATGAAACCCAGAGCTCATTCAGTGCTCTAAAACCCATGGATCTAGACTGAGATATTTAATCACTGCATACAGACAAAGAACTTCATGTTTGCCACTCACACTTTCTAGTGTGCAATACATTAGCGTTGGATCTACTTCAAACCTTTGCTACTGATTTGCTGCCTGACTTCAGCAAAAGCACTTGCACAAAGGTGTTCAAGAAGTGTAGACTCTGGAGGGTATTCCCCTCCTTAGGTGTGAACTGAATGCATTTTACTTTGGCAGGGACCCTCTGGGACCTACTGAGAATTAGATGTCACTTTGCAGAAGTATGGTCCAAGCTCATGTGCCACCTGGGTAAGGCTCAGCAGAAAGAAAGCCTTATAGGCAAAGCAGTAAATCTGCTAGGTTCAGTTATGATTCTACAGTCCTCCTAGACACTGAGAGAAAACGTGATGGTGGTGAGACACTGGAACAGGTTGCCCAGGGAGCTTGTAGATGCCCCCTCCCCAAAAGTGTTCAAGGCCAGGTTGGATGAGGCCTTCAGCAACCTGGTCTAGTGGAAGGTGTTCCAGCCCATGGCAGGGGGTTGGAATTAGATGATCTTTAAGGCCTCTTCTAACCCTAACCATTCCATGAATCTATGAAAATTAAATCATCTATCCTTACACTAAAAAGCTTAATGAAAACATTATGTAATATTAACTGTGAATCACTAAAATAAATGTCAGTCATATACATGAATATTAAGAAAACTTCTTTTACCAGCAGGTAAATAAATAGAGGTGCACAGAGTGACCCAAAGGAAAAAAAATCTGCAATTGCATTTCCTTTTTTATAAGTTTTGGCAAATATCTGCCTTAAAATTAATCAGGATATATGACTCCAATGTCCCTGAGCTAGTCAACTCCTTCAAAAGCAGTTGAAAAGGGTGGTAAATTAAAAGCACAAGTGTGCCAATCACAGAACAGTAGAAAACAAAAGTTGCTTTAAAAATGTATCTGCAAAACAGCCCAAGCATAGAAGTTCAAGAGTTGTATTCTTTTTAAACCCCTGGTACTTTATTCCTTTTTTGAAATTAGTCGAATATCAAATTGTATTTTAAATACCTGTTGAAATAACAAGAATTATTTCCTATTTGATTTACCTGCTTTGTCTATAAAACTTTAACTGCTGTTTAAAGAAAACATCAGCTTTCCAGCACCTGCTACTTATGCTATACAAAAATTCTCTCAGCTGTGCAGCAGCAGAAGCATACAGATTGAGTATCCAAGTGCAGAAAGCTGTACTGGATTTGGGTTGACGTGGAAATTCTGTTTTCTGTAGACTCGAGCATCTCTGGAGAGAGCACACTGGTGAAATGTATAAATCAAACTATGCAACTCAGCAGAGCAGAATGCTAGTTCCTCTCATGAACCCTGCCATTTCTAGCCTCTGTGCTCTTGAGAAATCCCTGCTGCCATACCCAGAGTATCAAATCTGAAAGGGGGTAAACATGAGGCAGATGAAAAGCTTGACTTGAAAACAAGCTTGCTGAAGGCAAGTTAGGGCATGCAAACCAAGGGCCAGGCTGCAGAAGGTGTGAGGAAGATGGGGATTAGCCCAGGAGCTCTGGATGGACTGCAGGGCTGGCCAAACAGCTGCTCTCCTCAAAGGCAGCCCTGATCAAAGTAGGGGAACTGCTCTCCTTTCAATCTACTTATACCTGCCCACTTGAAACTCGGAGCAGTCAGAGCTGCCTAAACAGAGCATCTCTCCCTCCTGCTGCTCAGAGCCAGTGGCTTTCTGCAAGTCACCTAAGCACTTCCAGTCTCTGCAGAGGTGTGCACTCCAGGCTTTCAGTCTGGCAGAGAATGGATGATCCTCTTTTGTGCCCTAGAAATCACTTGCTTTCCTTCCCCTCCTACAGGCTTTCTAGTTCTCCCCTCTTTCCTTTGATAGTGAACACTAGAAGAAATGTTTCTCATTATAACTGAGCATGTGTCCCCTAGGAGCTTTGCTGCTGGGGATCAGAAGTGAGCCTTTTGCAAGCACGCTGCAGGGTACTGCACTGCTGCCTGCTTCCTACAGGCTTTGCTGCAGCCTTTGCTGAGTGGCAGACACTTGCAGTTCTGCACAGTACATCCCTCATGTTTTGGTCCACAAAGGTCTTTAGGAAAACCAGATTAAATCCATCTTCTACTTGCCTGCTCCAAATGAGATGTCAAGTTTAACAGTTAGGGTTTCTGAACAGGCAAGCCAGAACTGCAATAGTCTCTGATTTAATTATTTTTCAAATTCCAGTGATCCTTTGGAGCCTTCTGCTATCTGAGCAGTAGTGCATCATTTTCCTTGTCTGCCATCAAAGTGCATCAGGCATTCCCCAGCTTCGCTGCCTAGGGTCACTGCTCACTGAAAGAGCCTGCAGTGCCCCATGGACTCCTGGCAGAAATACAAAGGAGCTGTTGTAACACACTAAACCACCACCACCATAAAAGCCAACACAGACAAAGTCAACACAGGGAGGCTTCTAATTTCATTAAGCAAGGTCAACATTTGTGAGGTCAATTTTTGTTTCTGAAATGAGACTTGGAGAGCAAGACTCTTTGGAGTCAGGAAATCTCAGAAAGCGTTCAGCCCACCTTGCTGCTTATTTTCTGGAACACACTGTGTAGTATTTCCTGCCAGTAACAAAGTGTTGCA
Source organism: Indicator indicator (assembly GCF_027791375.1). Taxonomy (NCBI): domain Eukaryota; kingdom Metazoa; phylum Chordata; class Aves; order Piciformes; family Indicatoridae; genus Indicator; species Indicator indicator. The sequence continues at coordinate 7,241,869 of NC_072017.1, forward strand.
CGCTTCCAAACCAAAAGTAACCTAATTTTCTTTAAAGGCTTCATAAAATGACCACAACCAACACGCATGTCATACGCTTGCAAAAGTTTCCAGTATCTTCAGAACTCTAGTAACAGAATTCTCAGCTTGAAGTAACACATTACACTGTTGTGGTTCTTCTGTCAAGATCTTGTTACAAAGAGCATTCCTTTGCACACTACTCATATGTCCAGATTATTTCATACCTGACTAATGGTCTTTTCCATCTGTACCAAACCCAAGTTGGGGAGAGTGCTTTTAATAAAATCAACAATAGTTTCTAGGTTTTCATGCTGCAGAATCAAGGGCTTGTGACTTCCCAAAAGGCTTAAAGCCACTTTAAATATAGCCTCTGATCCTTGAAGAAAGAGCATATCTGTGAAAACAACAAAAAAAAAAACATAGCACATCAAGAAAACACATTTTTTATGAGAATATTGAAACAGTCAGATGTCCAAGGACAACTTCTCACAGGAGCAATCTGGAGGCTAGCTACACTGTGCCAGATGTGCTTTTGTTACTGAGGTTATGGCTTTAGAAGTCTTGTAGCATCAAGATTACGACTGTGAAGAGCACACTTGACTAACACAACCAATTATTCATTTGTTTAGTGAAGTTTCATCCAAAAAAAGTCAATTCAAATTTAAATTAAGGACACAGCAAACCAGGCAGCCAAGTTTGCAAGTGTTGCCACTTTTTGGCCAAGTAATAATTTGGGGGGATGTTTTTTTTTCCTTTGAGATGTTGATGGGAATCTGAATTTGGATAGAATTCTAATCCAAATAGAACAGGTAATGGACACAACCCAAGATCTGATCTGATCTTTTCTCATCCTGGTAGAGCAAGTTACAAAATCTGTTACTACAACACTGAGGTTAAATGCAACCTCAGATTTCCTGGCCATGTGCTTATTTTTAGTGTCTCAACCACTTCTGTTAATATTCCAAAAGCTACATTATTAAGGACCCTGAAATCTCAGTCAGACAGCTGAAGTATGAAAATTGCAGGTGGCCTTGCAATGCCAGCACCTGGCATACACTCAAGCACGCTGAAACCACAGTACATGGTGACCTTTCAATGCAACTTCCTTTCTTTTCTTTTCCTTTAGAAACTGACTATGTCTGTACAGAGGAAAGAAACAGAAGGCTGCAATGAAAGCATCAGATGAGAAACCCATCTTCACAAACCCATCTGTCTACAGTACAAACAGCACTGCCCTGCATTTAATTTCCCTGCTACTACAACTCAGAATCTGCTTCTGGTTGTATTAAGGGACTTGCTATGGGCAAAAGCATCTAACATATGAAACAACACTAATGGAGACGGAAATGAAGAGAAGATACTGTGGCTTTATTCCATATTTTTTAAATGTACTTTTATTTTTAAAGGGTTTCTCTCTTGTTCTTTCCCTTTTTCTCTCTGAAGCTCTGAAGGAAATCACAACCACTTATGAAGTAGCACAATGACACCAAATAAATACTATGTCTTAATGATGAAAAAAAAAAAGAATAATAAAGAGGAAAAAAGACTTCACCACAGAGTAAGGAAAACAACCATAATTACTAGCAAAGCCACAGGTATCGAAGAACATACGGAAACACTGGCTTTCTCTTTTAGTAGCAGCATCCCCTCTTTCCCAGTTTGTATCAGAACCAAATTTCCCCTAGCACTCCTCTGCCTGTAACACTGAAGCCACACCTCACAGAGTCACCATGGTTGGAAAAGACCTCTAGGATCAAATCCAACCACTATCTAACTCCTCTCTCTCTTTCTCTCTATGAAAGAAAAGCATAAGTAATAACTAATCATTAACATCACACTTTGCTGCCATCTGACCTAAAGAGTAGTATAGAATTTTTCAATGCGAAGTCCAAAGGCAGGAACTGAGAACTATGGGAATATGCTTCATAGGGAAAGCTCTAAATGAGAAGAGGGAATGCTGAACAACAGTCAGAAAACACAAAGTGAAAAAAAGGGGCTGAAAATAAGGCATGCTTCGGCACCTGCCCCACAAAGACACGTAGATTAACTCAGGGTGACCTGTAAATTGTTAATGAATGTCTGTGTGAGCTGAGCTGATAATCCAGGGCTGAAATCCCTCTCTCATTTAAAACAGCAAGTACTTAACAAAGACCTGTTTGTTATTCACTCCCCACGCTTCCCATTAAGTGGGCTGCCAGCCAACCACAGCCCAGTGAAGGTACCCAAATGAATGTCAACATGACTGGCAGCCTACAGGATGAAAAAGAATCAAGTTTTATCTACAATCCTGAAACAAAATAAACACTCTTCTACCAAGCCTCCTCCATTAATAAGTAATAAATAAGGGTATTAAAGAACAGATCTTTGTTAAAGCTGTATTTCATTAGCTCCTGCTCAGGAGTGCTGTTGAAAGTTTGGACAGATAATTAAAAAGTTAAAAGCAGTTTTGCTATTTCACTCATAAAACAGTCTTGGGGTTAACCTCTTTCTAGCCCACTTCTTTCACATATTGCTTGTAAGATCACAGAACCACAGCATGGCAGGGGTTGGAAGGGACCTCTGAAGATCATCCAGTCCAACCCCTCTGCTAGAACAGGGTCACCCAGAGTAAATCACACAGGAACATGCCCAGGTGGGTTTGCAATGCCTCCAGAGACTCCACAATCTGGGTAGCCTGTTCTAGTGCTCTGCCACCCTCAAAGTGAAGAATTTTTTCCTGTGTTCCAGTCTGTGTCCACTGCCCCCTGTCCTGTCACTGAACACCACTGAGAAGAGTCTGGTTCCATCCTCCAGTGCCTGCAAGAAGTATACTCTACAGAAATCTAAAGGAAATGGTCTGTAACAACAGGATTATTAAACAGCTCCACATATGAAAGGTTCAAAGATACCATGTGAGAAAAAGGCAGTGCACTCCTACAGTCTTGGTGACTTATAGATGAGTTACTTCAACATTAAGAGGCCACAGGCTTGCATCCCAGGAGTTCCAGTAAGTGAGGAATGAAAATATTATGTGTGCTCTACACAAGTGTGTGAACACATGGGTCAGAGCTTATGGGATCCACACTTGCTATGCTGCTACCAGGCACTAGCAGAGTCACCTCTAGCCTTTCTCAGGTTTAGAATTGTGTATTAGAGCTTTTAGTAAAGGTAAAGATGAGATTTTACTTTCTGATGTAAAAGAGTGTCCAATGCTCTTGACTTACATAGTTCCAGCAAATGCGGCATATCAATATCTATACAGGCTGGGAGAAAGCTCCAATCCACCCTGCTCAATATGAGGCCCAGTACCATATAAAGAAGTTAAAAAATAAATAAGTGAAAAATAAATAAACCATCTCCCACAATACCAAACAATTCATCTATGAAATACACAGCTGTAAGATAACATTGAAGTAAATTCTTAATTGGAATTGAATTAAAACCCCAGAACTTTACTTTCATAGATTCTAAAAGTAGATAACACATGTGAATTTAGAACCTAAATCCCAGGTGCTTCCAAACATTTGATAATCCAAGGGGTGGAACCCCTCTGCTACAAGGACAGGCCTAGGGAGCTGGGATTGTTCAGCCTAGAGAAGACTCCAGGTGGACCTCAGAGCTGCCTTCCAATACCTGAAGGGATCCTACAGGAAGGCTGCAGAGAAACTTTTCATGAGGGTGTCTAGCAATAGGACAAGGGAGAATGGTTTTAAGCCGAGGGACAGCAGGTTTAGACTGGATCTTAGGAAGAAGTTCTTCAGTACAAGGGTGTTGAGACTCTGGAATAGGAGGGAGGTTGTGCCCAGGGAGGTTGTGGAAGCCTCCTCCCTGGGGGTGTTCCTTTGTTACATGTCTTTCCAGCTTCTTTCCAGCTTGAAACTAATTGTCAGTGCTGAAGTGCCATTGTCATAACGCCATGACTTCATGGCACCAAATTTCACATCCTCTCTATAAGTGGTTACAGGGTGGGAGAAAGTGATGATGAGGATAAAAAGACAGGACATTTTGGGACTGTTGTATGCTTTCCTCCTCTCTCTTTTCATTTGATTGTAAATACATGTCCCATAAGGTGACCTCTGCAGTACTTTTGCTCATCAATAGTAAGTAAAATACTCTTCCTGGGTGTCTGAAACAGGTGGTGTTCTAACACCAGAATTCCAAATGTGACACTTCCAAAAGAACAGACAGAAATTTCATGAAGAATTACCAAACACTCTTGCTACAAATCCGAGGGGGAATTGAGAGGCAAACATGGTGAGAAACCAGGGAGCAGCATAGAGGCTGGGACCAATCTCATGTTCTTCTAAGTGGTTATAGAGATCTCGATGGTAGTCGTGAAGGAGTCGAGACAGTTGATACATCTGGATCTGTGTGGAGCAAGAACAAAGAGACTACAGATAAATGTGTTTGAATACTCATAGTAGCAAGGCCCATAACTTCACACTCTACAAGCAGTGAAAGATATTTGTCTGCTGATGAATGGATGGAATTATATGAAGAAAACCAATACTCAGAAGCCAACTGAGAGACCCAGGCATGGTCACCTCATTTGCAGGGTCATTTGAACCTCATACAGTACACGTAACAGAATTCTTCCTGTTTATGTTTTTCATCATGTGCCTGGTAGTCTTTTCATTTGAAGCCAGTATATTTAAGATACTGCATTCTTCTCCCAGATTATCTTTCCCCATTTTTGAGAACTGAATTTAAGTCAAAGTCCAAATTTTGACAATGCTACCTATCTGGCACTCTGATGATTTGGCATCAGCAGCCTTCTGTTAGCAAAACTGAAATCCTACCTGTAAAATTGTCATGTCAGGACGGTACTGCTTCCTCAGGCCCATGTCAAACATGAGAAACTTCAGCATTTTAAAAGCATCTTCTTCACTCATATGAAGTAGTAAAACTCCAGCTACAAAACTAAGGCCCTGGCAATATCCTACTTCCTGGTCCAGAAGTGAGTAGGCCTTCAAAATGTTGTAGAGTGACAGCTGGCCAGCTCCCAGCTGCGCTGAGAAGTACGGATGTGTCGGAAAGGTGCGCCCTGTGGAAAGAGCTGAAGTTAGTGACTTAAACTAAACAAACAAACAAACAAAAAGAAAGAAAAAACAAAACAAGCTCTCTGCCATGTTATCAAATGAAACACTCATTCAAAAAAGCACATTATTTTGAGAGGTAGATTTTGAGTCAACCCACAGGAACACCATTAAGGAAGTTAACAATGCTGACTCATACTCCACTAGTGTCTTGTTACAGTGGGTGCAAAATTTGTTTAGAACTTGTCATGGGGATGGGGACAGGCTCTTGTTGGGAACACCTGAGCAACCAGGTCTTAAGGCTGGCCCCTTGAGTGGTTTTTTTACAAGGCTTATAGGGGCTGGTTGCCTATAATAGCTGGAGCCCTGATTCAGTGGCTCAGGGAGTCCTCTTTTCTTAAGAACTTTTAAGCTGGTGCTGTGTTTTGTTTTGTAGCTTTTAGACAACCATTGGATTCAGATACAGACTTAGAACATCTGAGCTCTCTGGGTTGAGGTCCCTTCCCTTTCCTTTTTCTGCTTGTCTTCTCTCCCATTAAAGGTATCTCATCACCTCCCTCCTTGCATTTATCCCTCCCAGTCTTACGATGGGTCCTTCCTGCAACATGAAACTCTTTCCATGAACTGATCCAGTTCACTAACCTGGCAGAAAAAAAACCTTTTAGAATGAAGTTGGTTGCTCTGCCCTGTCACTCAGCTGTGTCATCAGCTCCAGGAAGCGTCCCATGAGCTGTCACTCCCCTGAGTGACAGGCTGGAGAAATCATAGAATGATATAACCGTCTGCTCGGAAAAGACCTTGAGATCACTGGGTGCAACCATAACCTAACATCTCCTTGTACATAACTGTTAGACCATGTCCCTAAGCACCTCATCCAAACATCTTTTAAATACCTCCAGGGATGGTGACTCCACCACCTCCCTAGGCAGCCTGTTCCAGTGCCCAATGACCCTTTCAGGGAAGAAATTTTTCCTATCATCCAATCTAAACCTCCCCTGGTGCAAGTTGAGGCCAAAATGGGCTGACATGAACTGCATGAAGTTTCAGCAAAGGGACAGACAAAAATCCTGTACCTGGGGAAGAACAACCACATGCAACAGTATATGCTGGGGAGCACCATGAGGGTCTTGGTCCTTCCAAGTTGAACATGAGCCAGCAATGCGTCCTAGCGGCATCTTTGCAGCAGGAGGAGCATTGCCAGCAGGTTGAGGGATGTGATCCTGCCCCTGTACTCAGCACTGGTGAGGCCACACATGGAGGGCACTTCAGTAAAAGAGACATGGACATACTCAAAGAAGGGTCACCAAGATGATAAAGGGATGGAGCATGTCTCCTATGAAGAAAGGCTGAGAGAGCTGAGACTGTTTAGCCTGGAGAAGAAAAGCTCAAGGGGATCTTATCATCTGCATGAATATCCAGCAGGGGACGAAGAAGAGGGAAACAGGCTCCTCTCAGTAGTGCCCACTGAAAGGACAGGAGGCAATGGGCACAACCTGATGTACAGGAAATTCTACCTAACGTAAGAAAAAAGTACAATTTTTTTGTTGTAAGGGTGGCCAGACACTGGCACAGGTTACCCAGGGAGGTTGTGAAGTCTCTGTCTATGGATGTACTCAAAACCTGAGTGAACGTGGTCCTCGGCATCCTGTTTTAGATGCTGCTGCTTTGAGCAGCAGGGGTGGACTAAATGATCTCAACAGCTCCCTTTCAACCCCAACCACTCTTTGACTGTGTGAACAGAGGCATTAAAGGCTTCACTTTTGCAGTTGTCAAAATAGGGAATATTTCAATTTCCAGGAAAAAAAAAACAAACAACCCTCCCCCTCTCAGATCTCCCTATGAAATATCTCAAAGGAGAAGACATTTGAATACTTCTTTTGTTCTGGTATTAAGTGGAGCTTGTTTTTCAGTTGCCCACTTGTTAAATACCACCCCACCCTCGAACTCCTGGAATGCTGCTGTACTGCCAGATAATATCAGAGCTCCTGTTTCAAGAAGACAAAGCCTTGGGCTAGAGTCCTTCTGCCTGCCATATGGTAGCTGCTCTAGCCTGTCACATGGGACACCGGCATTCAGTTCCTGAGCAGGTCTTCCCTGGCTGGGCTGTCACAGAGCTGAAGTTTACAGAGGAAATATTCCCAGCTTTCCAAAGTGTTCCTTTGCAAAGGAATCCTCTGCTTAAATAATAAATTACTACAGGAAGGTCTAAAGGCAGATCTGTAGTGCCACTCACATACCATGAAAAAAAGTTACAATCTGAGCAAGAATATAAATGCGAAGTTCTAAAACCCCTGAACAGTAAATGGAGGAGGAGCAGAATTACTAAACTCACAAGCTGATTTGTTTCTGAATGTCCTTGTGGTGCCTTAACTAAGAATTTTAGCGTTTAGTAAGGAGCAAACAACTCCTGGCCCTGCTGAAGAGACTCCAAATGAACTGTGGTATCTCAAGAGCATCAGAATGAAAAATGAGTATCTACACTTTTGCTTTTGAAACGTCATAAACCAAAACATCATTTTCTACTATGTTCAGCAAACACTCAGTGATGAGTGCAGTGGTTTCCTACACTGATAGCATCTGGAAGTCAGTTTACCTTACCTTAGTAAGAGCAGGAGTCATTTACTGATCATGACTTTGGTGCTCAGGCCCTAAAATCCCCAGTGACTGCAGCAATTGTGCAGGTGGGGCCACAAAAGGGAATACACACACAAAAAAAATCCTTAAAGGAATTGTGGCTTTATTCTTGTCCAGGGAATGAAATAGCACTGTGACATGAACTGGGCTGGGAAAGCAGCTGCTGTACCTCACCTCTGCACCCAGGTGCATGCTGCTGTCCTCATTCTCACTCTTAAGATCCAACAAAGTGTGAGTGATACCATGACATTCCTGGCTCACACTGTGTTAGCAAGACCTCTTTAGCTTAATTTGGGAAAGCTTTTTTAAATGTTACAACCACACGTTGCAAGAACACTGTTGTGTTTTTTTCTTCTCTCAGTGCAAGCTTTCATGTTCGCCTGACCATGAGCCAGCAGTGTGCCCAGGTGGCCAAGAGAGCCAATGGCATCCTGGCCTGCATCAGGCATAGTGTGGCCAGCAGGAGCAGGGAGGTCATTGTACCCCTGTACACAGCACTGGTTAGGCCACACCTTGAGTACTGTGTCCAGTTCTGGGCCCCTCAGTTTAGGAAAGATGTTGAATTGCTGGAGCATGTCCAGAGAAGGGCAACGAGGCTGGGGAGAGGCCTTGAGCACAAGCCCTATGAGGAGAGGCTGAGGGAGCTGGGACTGTTTAGCCTGGAGAAGAGGAGGCTCAGGGGAGACCTCATTGCTGTCTACAACTACCTGAAGGGAGGTTGTAGCCAGGTGGGGATTGGTCTCTTCTCCCAGGCAACCAGCACCAGAACAAGAGGACACAGTCTCAAGCTGCGCCAGGGGAGGTTTAGGCTGGAGGTGAGGAGAAAGTTCTTCACAGAGAGAGTGGTTGGCCATTGGAATGTGCTGCCCAGGGAGGTGGTGGAGTCACCATCCCTGGAGGTGTTCAAGAGGGGATTGGACGTGGCACTTGGTGCCATGGTTTAGATAGGCATGAGGTTTAGGGTGACAGGTTGGACTCGATGATCTTTGAGGTCTCTTCCAGCCTTCTTGATTCTATGATTCTATGATTCTATTCTATGATTCTATGATTCTTAAAGATTTAAGAGAAAATGCTTCTGATAGCCTGAAGGAACACAAGTGAGAACATGCAAATTTCTTCTAGCTGCCTATCCAGCTATGCTGCTGCTCTATTTCAGTGGGAATCACTAGAAAACTAGGAAGTCCTCAGCTTTCTAGTTTCATCTTACTGAAATAATAGGGCCCAATCCTTCCTTCACCTTATGGGCTACCAAATAACTGCCCAGCATGAAAACCAACATGAAGTTACCAGTTTGCCAACACTTGCAGGCATTTGTTTCTACAAGCAGAGCTAAGGTGAGAAATTACTTGTGTGCAGAACCAGGCAGAAAACATAGAATCATACAGTCAACAAGGTTGGAAAAGACCTCAGAGATCATCAAGTCCAACCTATCACCCAGCACCTCATGACTTAACCAAACCATGGCTTCAAGAGGCACATCCAATCCTTTTTTGAACACTTCCAGGGACAGTGACTCCATCACCTCCCTGGACAGCACATTCCAACGGCAGATAAGTCTTTCTGTGAAGAACTTTCTCCTCTTCATGTTTCTCCATGAACAGCCTGCTGAGCCAGCAAACCCCAACCAACCTGTGTGAGCCAACCAACCTCTGCCTAACTGTGCTCCTTGCTGTCCAGGAGTGGTCCCACTCCTCTCCCTGCAGCTGAAGGTGTTCACTAACACAGCACAAAACAATTCATCACTTACTGAGGCACTTCAGCGTAACAGAAGCCCAATGTTCGTTGCTATGCTGACTTGACTAATATGTGCTTGCTGGCAAATGATCTCTGGTTGCACATAAATGTCTGTCTCTAAAAAAGGGAGGTGAGGGAGAGCCAGGGGAATTCCTACAGTTGGTGTGACAAAGTCTGCAGGGAAGCAATTTACTTACATTGCAACAGTCCCAGATGCCTTGGAGTTTTACCTTCCCAGTGCTGAGCTGAAACCTGGCAGGCCTGTCAAGTAGGGGAAAGTGAAGACAGCATAGACCTCACCCTGCCCATCTCAGCTCACACCAGTTTCTGCAGTTTTCTGTGCACTGCCTTGATATTCTGATTCACTTTACCAAGTGTGGCAAACAGGGAGACCATGCTAACCCAGCTGAAGAACAGCCATGTGCTGCCTGGGGGCAGGACCGGAGAGAAAAGTGAACAGCCTTCATGAGGGAAGAGAGAGAGGGTGCTGAAAACTACCTCTGTGAGGTTCACAAAACAAATGGCTGATTTGTGGGACCTACTGAGAAGTCACTGGTACTGATACAGACCTGTACAAAACCATCTGGGAGCAGCAGCCAGAGACAGTAACCATGTTTACTAGTGATCATGCATCTAACAGACTGTACTGACTTTAGGTCTTATTAAATGTGCTTGGGTTTTGTTATCTCCTCCTTCTACAAGTGACAAGAGTCAACCAGCGAAAGAATCTCACACAAGGGAACTAAATGTGATTAAAGGAAGAGGATCAGGAAAATTAAAAGAGAGGGTTAAGAATGGCATACCTTTTTTTGAGGCATATAAAGCTTGGTGTTTTGCAATTACCTGAAGCTATCTCTTTTGCTCCTACCCTAAAACAATTCTATTTAGATTTACTTAGATTAATTTAGATATATTTATTTCTATGTAGATTTTCTTGTATTTCCTTCTAGTACAAGAAAAAAACTTTTTGTGCTTTGAAAAGTAGAATCATAAAATGGTTTGGGTTAGAAGGGACCTCTAAGAATATCCCCTCTACGTCTCATCCTAGACCAGGTTACTGTAGAAAATAAATCTGAGGGAAAATAGAAAACTGCTCAAGAAGACCAGAAGTCTGCCTGAAGCTCACCTACCAGTCACTTCAAACTGAAGAGCCTTGGTTCCTAACCTCTCTCTCTCCTAAACTTAATGGACTATAGTGTATGTGCCTTAACAGACTAATTCACTCTCCCTAATTAGAAGCCAGCTACTGCTTAAAATCAGTCAGTGTGAATAACCTGCTTTAAAAAGAATCTTTAAAAATTATCATTGAAAAGAGCTTCTTCCATAATTATTTTATGATAAGTAAAAATACCCACTGATAGCAGCTATTCATTAAAAAAAGAAAAAGGCCTACAAGGGCTTGTAGTGATAGGACAAGACTGAATGGACTGAGGTTTGAGGAGGGCAGATTTAGACCGGAGATTAGGAAGAAATTCTTCACAGTGAGGGTGGTGAGACACTGGAACAGGTTGCCCAGGAAGCTTGTGGATGTCCCCTCCCTGGAAGTGTTCAAGGCTGGGTTGGATGGGGCCTTGAACAACCTGGTCTGGTGGAAGGTGTCTCTGCCCAGAGCAGGGGCGTTGGAACTAGATGATCTTTAAGGTCCCTTCCAACCAGAACCATTCAATGAACATATGAAAAGAAGCGCAAAAAGAAAAACTACTGTCTTATTTCAAGTACAAGTGTTTGAGAGACAACAAATGCTGAGCAGCAGGAACGAACAGCAGAGGATTCAACATGTAAATACTGATTTCCTCTCTTGATAATTTGTAGTCCAGATGCCTGTGGAGTTCACTCTCTAGGTCTGTCATATAGATGCATTACAGTTACATCTAGCAACCTCTTCTACTACGTTGCAAAGGATACCTGTGCTTGAAATGCACATTTTCCTACTGGTATCAAGGAACAGATACCAGGTTCAAAGCAGTTCCTCCCAACAAACTACTATTAAATGCTGAAAGACTTTCTGTGTTTTAGCTTCCGTCATTTAATTCTCTTCCAGAGACCACACACCCCTTATTTTAGTATGAGACCACTCCTGTACTTACCAAGGTCAATAAGTATGGCATGTTGTTGAGAAGTTAGCTGTTTTAGGAGTTCTTTGTAAGGTGTGTCCTTTGGTGGCTGTTTGCTTGGAAACTGGTGTTTGAGATGGTATTGCTCTGCTAGGAACTTCCAGATCTCTCCACGGTGGTGACGTGGTACTCCTGAGAGAAAAGTCATTGAAACAGTAATTTGTAGTCACACTGAGGGTTCAGCGATAGTTGAGCTAACAGGATTGAGGAACTGAAGATCCATATCTGCTGGATATGCAAGCAGATCCCTATCTGCTCAATCCATATCTGCTATCTCCAGTAGACCATAGAAGCAGATCAAACTACAGTGCTTATACTTCCTCAACCAGTAACAGACAGCATTTTAACAGGAAAGATTTAAGGTCGAAACAAGGTGAGCTGCCTAACTCTAAGGTTACTGCTTACATCCAGTCTGAGAAGTATTAAAAGAGGCAGCAAGAACTGCAATACCTGCCTCTAAAAATTTAGATGCTTATCTCCCATTTTTCCCACAAAGCACTGCAACAGAACTAATTAACATTTGTCACTGACACTGTTGCTAGGAGAAAGTTTTAGGGTGCAAACATACCAAAAGCATAAACAAGTGCAGAAGAGATGTGATCTAGAGCCTACAACAGAAAGCAGACAACCAGTCAGGAAGCTGGTGTTGAGTTTCTAGCTTTGCTGTTGGGTTTGCTGCCTGACTGGCACCTAAAAATACTTAAAACTTGAATTTCTTTCTCAGTGAGAAGGAATGGTGCTACTTAACCATTCCAGAGAGAAAAAGGTACCTTTCATTTGTATCTATATGCAAAACACTGAAAGTAAAATCAAGTCTATTGTTATACAGAATTTATTCAGCACAAGGTTAAATCATCTACACAAGAAACCAATGTGCCTTTCAACCTAAACCATTCTAGGATTCTATGATACTGAGGCACAGTAAAACTTCCCCGTGAGAATAAATATTCTTCAAAGGTGAACACCAACACTGTAACCTAAGGGATTGTTACTTGCATTCCCATAACCACTGAACACTGTCACTTCTTCAGTCAGCAACCTGAGGAACCCTTCTAGTGAGAATCTGGTTATAAGGTGTGGTTAAGAGAGGTCACCCCCTTCTTTTTCTAATACAATTTATATGCATTCCATTAACTCAAAATCACAAACTGTGCTTACCTTGCCCAACAGCAGAGTGTATTTTTTCCACATCAAATTTTGTCTTTGACCTTCCAGGTGCACTCAACATTTTTTCCCAAATCAAAGTTACATCTTTCAGGCATGGTGTGATTTCTTCATAGTCAAGTTTCAGACGTCTGTTCTGCAGATTGTTTTCTGAAGCTAAAAAGTGACACAGTGAAAGCACCAGTTAATATTTATTGTTTGTAAAATGGACTAATTTAACCTAGAACTTCATCATACAGCCCACCTAAAACTGAACCCTCTTCATACTGAAATAATACGTTTATTTTTTTTCTTTTGTGATTGGGAGTGTTCTGTTTTTTTATTCATTGTTTGGGGTTTGTTTGGTAGCATGGGGGTTGGACTGGATGATCTCCAGAGGTCTCTTCCAACCCCCAGAATTCCACGGTAAAATTGAGATAAGTCCCAGTGAAAATCAAGTGAACAATAAGATGAAATGATAAAAAAAGAAGCGTGAATTGTAACTGACACCAAAGAGAGCTGAGGGAGATGCTGCTGAACTGATTTACGTTTATGTTCCTGAAATGTTTCATTTAGGCATGGTGCGATCGACTGCCACGGCACAGAGCAAACCAAAAGTGAACTTGTACTACAGTAGGGTGTCATCAAGAACTTCACCAACCTTGTAACTTCTGGTTTTCTTTCTCCATCCTGAGGAGCAGTATCTGCTGAATGATGGCTTTCTTCCACAACTCACGAAGCTCACGGGGCGTCCGTTTCCTTTCTTCCTTCACTGGCCCGAAGGGGCCATCTTCACACACTGGCTCCAATGGGGATCTTGGGGGAAGTTCTCCCAGTTCAGAGTAATCTTCAAAAGAGAAAAGCTGTTGTCAAGTGCTTGTCTTTCATGAACAGCTGAATGAAGGGACACATTTTCAAAGATTGTACATGTACATGCACACACACATAGGAACCATGGAATAGTTTTGGTTGGAAAACACCTTTAAGATCATCAAGTCCAACTGTTTTGTAACTCTACCAAGTCTGGTGCTAAACCATATCCCTCAGCCACACATCTAGATACCTAGATAAACATACTTTTTTATACACACACACACACACACATATATATATATGGGAGCTAGCAGTACCAATCATAGAATGGCTTAGGTTGGAAGGGACCGTAGAGATTATCTAGTCCAACCTTCCTGCCATGGACAGGGACACCTTTCAGCTAGATTTGACTGCTCAAGGCCTCATCCAGCCTGGCCCTGAACACCCCCATGGAGGAAGCATCCACAACCTCTCTGGGCAGCCTATTCCAGAGTCTCACCATCCTTGTACTGAAGAACTTCTTCCTAAGATCCAGTCTAAACCTACTCTCCCTCAGCCAGACTCCCTTATGGAAAGTCCCTCTAAAGCAAGCAAGGTTTCACAGAATCACAGAACGGTAGGGATTAGAAGGCAACTCTGTAGATCACTGAGTCCAGCTCCCCTCGCCAAACAGATTTACAAGCTGCTTCTGAAGAAGAATCACATGGGCCAAAGCTTGGAGCAATTTTTTCTATCACCTGATAAAAATACTATACCATACACTAAGACCACAGCTTGCTAACTCCAGCTTTCCAAGGACAGAACTAAAAAAAAAAAAAAAAAAAAAAAGTTTGAGAAATTGCCAAAATGCAACCTACAGCTGAAACCCTGCAGGATTCAAAGAGCAGATCGAATCAAACACAGCACTCCCATAATTGAGGGAATAATCTCTAACCTGTGTTTAACAAACAAAACACACACCCTTAGCTGCACAAACACACCACCACCTAAGGCCATACAATGGGACGATTACCAGTTCTTTATGTAAACAGGCAGAAAGGGAGACAGGCACCTAAGACATGTTTGTTCTCACTTCCAACTTTTAACCATGTCATAACCTTCTGTGCATTTCCTTTTGGCTCCAGCTGGCCTACCATGAAATGTCTCTTTCTGTCAAGCGTGTGAATCATTCTAAGACTGAAAACACTATAAATAAAGTGAGAAGTAAATAACTTTCAAGCAAATAGAGGTATTAGGTACAAGGTTGGACTTGATGATCTTTAAGGTTGGAGAAGTCCTCTATGATTCTATTAAAGCTGTTTTCCTTTTTAGAGAAAGGATAAACAGCACTGGTTTTAATGATGTTCTCAGCATAAGAAGCACAAGTTCTTATACTTTGTCTTCTTAGTGCCTGCTGCAGTATCACTTAATTTGATTGTTTTATACAGCTTCTCTGAAGGCTCAATAGTCTTTGATATAACCTGTATCTAAAAGTAAAATGACTCAATTCACCTCCTTGAAAAGGAATGGTCAAACAGCCATCACAAGGACACTTCTTCAGCCAAATAGAGTGGCTGTGAAATGCCACCGTGAGGGCAAACTGACCAGGTGTGCAGGCAAGAAAATGGTTTAAAATCAGTGCAAGGAAACCCATTCCCCAGACTCTCCAGCCAAGGAAAAGTCCATCGGTGCATGCTATTTCAAACAACTCCTGGAGAAGAGACACTCCTGAAACAATTATTCTGTGTCCTAGCTCAGTGGTCCATTTCTTTATCACAGCCTAGCACAGTGATAAAGATCTTGAATTACCCCCCCCACACACCCCAATTATCTCTATAAACTAACAGAAGAGGAAGGTTTTCAGCCCTTCAGAATCTGCTCAGAAAGCTACCATGTACTGATTCACATAGGAAGCTGTTCTTGTTTGTTGAAAGGTAACTCAGTAAGAATGGAAAGGTTCACAGCTGTTGGCTTTTGCTTTTCTATGTATTGCCACTGTCAAACTTTTCCTCTTCAAGAGTGAGTTGACAAATAGGGTGGATCCAAACCTATTTGTTTCCTTATACAACATTTATTTCTTTGGCATCACAGTTAAATTCAAGGGCTAAAATATACATACATAAAAATAAATGCAATGGTTTTGGGTAGGAGTACCAACGAAAACTTTACAAGCTTGCACTCTGGATTGAAGTGTGGCTACTTAAACTTTGGGTATCTACAGGCTTTCAGAGAACTATGAACTTCAGGGGAATGGGAACTAGGTAAAAGACAAACATCGGACACTTTAAAGGCAATGAGAATGTTGCAAAGAGAAGCAGGAAACACTGACAGCAGCATTCAAAAATACAGCTCGTTATGAAAAATATCAATGCCATGAATAAATTCTACTGTATCTTTCTAAAGAAACTAAGAAACATTCATCGATTTTTTTTCTTTACAGGTAAATTGAAAGAAATCCCTGAGGAAAGGGCTGCAATTCCAAAAGACCTTTAGGTAAATGTCATCAGATAGAGCAGGAACACACAGTCTTGATAACCCTGAGTTTGTGATGACAATTAAAGTATTTGGATTTGATTGTTGGTTTTGATGCACACACTGCCAACAGTGTTCTGTACACAGAGTAGCTTTCATGCTGATTTTTATTAAAGATCATTATAAAGGAACTGCTTTTAAAGATAATGCTGGTAGAACTGCCTTAACTTGGTTGGATTAAAAAAAAAAATAAAACTAGCATCTCGAATGAAAATTTTTCTTTTTCTCTACATGCACAAAGAAACATCACCATATGAAAAAGGAATTAACAAAAATAGTCACCAAATATGAATGCAGATGGGGAAATGATCCAGGTAGGTACAGCCCTATCCATGGCATGCTAGCTGTAGTCAATTCACTTGTTAGTACACTTTTGAGCACCCACTATAAAATGCACATACATTTTGGGGTAACGAATCTCACCCAACATACCCTCTGAAGTGGTTTATGGATCTCCTTTAAAATCAGTCATGTATTCTGGTTTATGCATATATGTGTTAGAAAACAGCAGACTAGCTACCGGGACAGTTTATGGCTACACACTTGCAAAAAAACCCCGGCTGCCAAAAAACATGCAAGGAAATGATTAAACACATTGTATTCCTAAAGCAAGAATGAACACATCCAAGACCTAAAATCTTCCTGTTCTAACATGCACATCTCACCACCTCAGTGCAATTTTGTGGCTTGGTCCTCAAGCACCAACTTAACAAATGTCACCTTTTATTTCTCTGAGATGTTACTCACTTCTTGTCCTCCAGTGGTCAAACAACTGTATCAGCACTAAACCACTGCAAAGCATTAGTTACTGAAGTTCATGGTCCTGCTTCCATCTAGGCTGAGCATTTCTTTTCTGTTACTGACTACCCTGATAAGATCAATATTAGTAAAAGAATTTCACTCACAAGGGTTAAACCTATAAAAGAAAACTGAAAGGTTACAAAACTCTACAGGCTGAACAATTATGATCATCAACCCTACCTCTAATTCTTCTGTGGAAGAGTCCTAGGCTTGATTTTTGTCTTCCAAGTGGCAGCTGCTTTTCTATCTTTTCTTTCTTTCTTACCACTTGTGGACACTTAACAGAAAAGTCTAAAGTCTACTCTGATAAAGTGCAACACATTCACAACCTGCCCTCCCTCCCATTTCCATGCTGGCAGGTAGCAGGATGTATAGAAACCCAAATGAACCTGTCTAACTGCTCAGGTAGCCTCCCTAAAGTTTGCAGAGTTGCATCAGCTGATCAGCTGGAAAAGGGCAGGGGAGAAGTGGAATGTGCAGGTAAGGCCTCAAGTCAGAGTGAAAAACCTGACTTTTGGTTAAGTCAGCTCTATCCCAAGCCATGAATATCCTCAACAAGGCAACAGATAGCCACCCAGCTTCCACGTCTAGAACAGACAGAGCAGAAATACTGTATCAAGAGACTGAGTTCTTCATTATGCATAAATGACCTGGAGGATAGGAGAGAAAACAAAGCTAAACAGCAGAGCAACTCAACTGGACATAACTGGGAGCTCACGTTCCATCAAACCAAACTTCCATGTGTTAAAATCCAGGTAATGTGCAGCCTCCAAAACTTCTGTAAGATTAGTGACTGCACTTGAGCAGCACCTGAACACTTCAGCACACACTGAAAGCTTGCTTCCCTGTTCATCTGCCAACCTCATCACCTTTTGTCGACTCCTATTCCACGTTTGACTTGCACTTCTTTCAGACACATTCCTCCCTTCCTTGAAGCTGCCATATGAAATTCCATCTCCGTACATGCTACTTCTACAGGCCCACCATACTTCTGCTCTTTCAGGCTCAGGACTGAGTGGACTCAAAAATCATTATTAGATTTTATCAACACACAGATTACTTTCCATTTGAAGTGCAGACCTGAACTGCCCATTCAGAATTATTCTGCACAACACACTTCTACAAGTCTGTGGGTCCACATTAAAAAAGGAAACGCTCTAAGAGAAAGCACACACAGCAAGTGAAAAACAACAGAAGTGACAAAACTACCTAAACAGCCTGAATTTTAGAGACATTCTTTCAGAAGCACTGAGTCTAACCAACCTCAAGTACCAAAACCAAGATAACAAGGCTCATCTTTGCCTAGAGACTGCACTACTTGATTAGGGGATGTGAGCGTCTCCCCTATGAAGAGAGTCTGAGCTCCCTGGGGCTATTGAGTCTTGCGAAGAGAAGACTGAGAGGAGATCTCATCAATGTGTACAAATATCTGAGGGGTGGGTGTCAAGAGGAGGGGGCCAGGCTCTTTTCAGTGGTTCACAGTAACAAGACAAGAAACAACGGGTGCAAACTTGAACACAGAAGATTTCACCTCAACATGAGAAAAAAACTTATTTACAGTGAGGGTGACAGAGCTCTGGAACAGGCTCCCCGGGGGGGTTGTGGAGTCTTCTTCTCTGGAGACTTTCCAAACCCACCTGGATGCATTCCTGTGTGGACTAGCCTAAGTGATCCTGCTCTGGGAGGGGGGGTTGGACTCAATGATCTCTTGAGGTACCTTCCAGCCTCTGATATACTGTGATACTGTAATACTTCATGTGGAAAGGAAAGGCTTGTTCTATTTGTATAGGAAGCTAACAGGGAGGAGGCTCAAATATGCATCACTCTTGTCCTCTCTATAGAGCTGTTGCCATGTGGAGCTCTCTGCAGTGCTTGGCAAACCAGTCACATCTGCTCTCCACGGTTAAGGCATCAGGCAGGACATGGTAAGAACACAGATGGAAGAATTCCATGAAGCATTTAGTTTTCTGCATTACACTGTTTGTGGCATTTTCAGCATCACAAAACTCAGCATAGCAAATGAACCAGAATCTTCATGGTCATGTAAAATTAAATTGCCCAGAAGAAAGGACTTTCACAGCATCCTTAGTTCTCATCAGATCTTCCATTCAGGTAAAGCAACACATAGAATCGTTTGGGTTGGAAAAGACCTTCAAGATCATCAAGTCCAACCATTCTATCTCTGTGAACTCTGGTGCTAAACCATGGCCCTCAGCACCACGTCTCTGTAGCTTTAAAATACCTCCAGAGATAGCAATTCAGCCACCTCCCGTGGGAGCCTGTTCCAGTGTTTGAGAACCCCTTCAGTCAAGAAGGTTCTTCTAATATTTCTTCTAAGACCCAACCTAAACTTCCCCTGGTGCAACTTGAGCCATTTCCTCTTGTCCTAAACACCTTCCTTCGTACATGATACAAAATCAGAGCATTAGCAAACTCCTATAACCATGGATATAATATCCCTATTATTTTACACAGTTATCTGCAGTATTTGACTTCATAACCAAATCTGTTAACATGACCAAGATCCTTCTGCTATAGAAAGCTGCAGATAGGGCATCAGAAGAAGCAGGAAGTTATTCTAGTCTGACATAAAGCTTAAGGCAAGGGCTAAATAAGGAATTTTTGAAATATTTTGTGTTCCAATACAGTTAAAACAGCTCTGAGAGATGCTTTAGAGCCTGATTTTTCTTTTAAAGTCAAGAGCTTCTTAAAAAGTAATCAGTACTTCCAAGTACAACCCATTTAATAGTGAGATACAAATGCCATGACACTTCAATGGGCACAGGAGCCCTCACAGCTTGTGTGTGGTACTTACTGCTTACAGCCAAGCTCCTGTGCTGCAAATCAAGATTATGAGCATCTCTTCACTCTGAGAGGGACAGAGCTGAGTCAATTCTAAACAACCAGCTTTCCTACAGCACTTAGAACACTAGTCATTACTTAATTAATAACTGACTAGGATGAGTTCATTAATAGGACGAGAGGAAACGTCCTTAAGTTGCACTATGGGAGGTTTTGGTTGGGTATTAGAAGAAACTGCTTGACTGAAAAGGTTCTCAAGCACTGGAACAAGCTTCTCAGGGAAGCTGTTGAATCCCCATCCTTTATGTGTTTAAAAGAGGCAGAGATGTGGTGCTGAGGGATATTATTTAGCATCAGAGCAGAGTTAGATAATGGTTGGACACAAAGATCGTAAAGGTCTTTTTCAACCAAAATAATAATCATTTTGTTGCTAAAAAAGAACCATTAAATGGCCTTAGATGACACCTCCCAAATAATTTACCCTGCATAAATGCCCATTTCCCCACCATTTACTTCACAAAACTACTCACACCCACATGACTTCGCTGGGAGTGTCTGACTGTCTGCACAAGGCTTCTCCCACTATGACCAGTTACAAATAGCCAGCATGTGAAAATGGGAGTGAAAATAGTCCACTGTACAGAGATTTGCAGATGCTAGATAAAAGTATGCAAATTTCCCACTGCTTTGCAGTACAAGGTGAAGTTTCATGATCACTCTGCACTGTGTGCAGAAGGGCAATGAAGTTGATGAAGGGACTGGAGAATAGGTCCTGTGATGAGTGGCTGAAGGAACTGGGGTTGGTTTAGTCTGGAGAAAAGGAGGCTGAGGGGAGACCTCGCTCTCTAGAACTCCCTGAAAGGAATTTGTAGCCAGATGGGTGATGGTCTCTTCTCCCTAGTAACCAGTGACAGGACAAAAGGAAATGGCCTCAAGTTGCACTGGAGGAGGTTTAGGTTGGATATTAGAAGAAAATTCCTGACTGAAAAGGCTCTCAAACACTGGAACAGGCTCTTCAGGGAGATGAATTCCCACCCCTGGAAGCATTTAAAAGACACAGAGATGTGATGCTGGGGATATGGTTTAGCACCAGACCTGGTAGATCTAGGTAATGGTTGGACTTGATGATCTTAAAGGTCTTTTCCAACCAAAGTGATTCTGCGATTCTATGATTCTAAGTGTGTCCTGCTCCTCAGCAGGGTGAGAGCACCCACTCTCAGCTTCCACACGTCTCCCTGCTCTACTGCTTGTGTAATACTGAGAGTAGCACTAGAAAACTGATTCAGTTGAAAACTTATCACTTTTTTTTGATAACTGGTTTAAAATGACTACCGGGTGTTCCCCTTAACCTTTTTTACCAGTGATGACAGAGAACTAGGAAGGTCTAAACCAATGTGGCTCTGGTTAGAGAAGCTCCACAGGAGGTTGAAAATCTGTAGGTAGGGTGGGTAGGGTGTAAAGAAACTTTGAATGTTTGAGACAGTGACTGAGAGATCTAGAGTGAATTTCGTGTAACTACAGAATCATAGAATTGTTTCAGTTGGAAAAGACCTTTAAGATCACAGAATTATAGAATGGTTTGGGTTGGAAGGGACCTTAATGATCATCTAGTTCCAACCCCCTGCAATGGGCCGGGCTACCTTCCAGCAGACCAGGTTACTCAAGGCTGCATCCAATATTATCAAGTCCAATTATTATCTAACCCTACCAAGTCTGGTGCTAAACCACGTCCCTTAGCACCACATCTAGGTGCCCTTAAACACTTCAAGGAAGGTGATATGTAGAAAACAGACCAAAAAATACTTTGGAAAAAGAGATTAATGCAAACCTTCTTTCAAAAGCAATATAGTATTGTAACAGCACAAAGTGTGATCTGTTTTGTAAGTGACCTGTGCTCCTCTTTTTCCACCTCTCCACTTTGCAGGACACAACACTCACTCCACCCCCACAAATGAATAAAAAGCAAGTTCTCAGAGGACAAGACACTTGTGTTTATCTCAGGGTGGTGGTGAGAGAAATGCTGCCCCCCAGTGCTTCATACCACCTGCAGCAGCCCAACCATTCCATCAACAGAAGAGGAGGCTGCACATTTCAACTGCAGCTTGCTGCAACAGAACTAGCATAATTCAACCATCTAAACCTCCAGCTACCAGCTGGAAAGCAATAAAAATCTCTACAGATCATTTCATCTATCTAGAAAATTCCTTCTAGATCTCCAAACTGGTGATCAACCTCATCTTTGGGCTTACCAGAGATGACCTGGCTGTCCTGCAAAGCAGCAAACTGCATAATGCTTCACTGGAAAGTTATGTATAGAAGCAGAGGAAAATAGTGGGGAAAAGGGTAAGTGGAAGCACCCACAAGTGCTGCTTCTCCTTGACAGAAGATGAAAGAAAGAGGAATGAGATGATGAATGACAATTACTTTGGAACTACAGAGGTTACTGAGTGAATTGTGGTGGTGAGTTCAATGTAAGACCATCTGCACAGTGGCTCTCTCAAAGGCTACACAGATTCATAGATTCATAGAATGGTTTGGGTTGGAAGTGACCTTGAAGATGATCTAGTTCCAAGCCCCTGCTATGTGCAGGGACACCTTCCACTAGATCAGGTTGCTCAAGGCCTCATCCAGCCTGGCACTGAACATCTCCATTGCCCACCACCTCCCTGGCAACCTGTTCCTGTGTCTCACCACCCTCACTCCTCCACATCTGCCCTCTTTTAGCTTCAATCCATTCCCCCTTGTCCTATCACTACAAGCACTTGTTAGATTTCCCTTCCTGGCTTTCTTACAGACCCTGTCAGGTACTGGAAGGCTGCTATAAGGTCTCCCTGGAGCCCTCTCTTCTCCAGGCTGAACAGCCTCAACTCTTGTATCATTTACTGCCAAAAATGTTCAAGGAGATGCATGAAAATCCAAAGGGAAAAACCTAATGCTTGTTATAAATAGGAAAAAAACCCCACCTAACTCTGAGTTTTCTCCCTCTGTTCCCAAATTGACTATGTACCTTGGAACAACACCAGAAAATGAAAACAGGAGTGAAGGAAAAGGCCAGATACTTCAAATTGGTCCTCCTATTAATAGCACTTCCTGTTTTCCATGTCGGCCACCCTTGTTTCTCCAACTGTTCTGCTTACCCAGCTGCAGGTTGTTAAGATTGTATCTTGCAGCTATTATGTCTCAGAGGAAATGCTTGGATAGGCAATTTAGGGTTTTTTTCCTATTTAACGTGGGAAGGTTTTCAGGCATTCAAAAAACAATCCAGTCTCAAAAAGATGCACCAAGCCTGCAAAAACAGTAACCTTACATAAGAGCTCCTTCATATGACTTGAATACAGGAGAGCATTTCAGATGTCTTGCACTTTAGTCACACCAACCCCATGAATGCTCCAGGCTTGGAACAGAGTGGCTGGAAACTGCCCAGCAGAGAAAGACTTCAGGGTGTTGATCAACAGCTGGCTGAACACGAGCCAGTGTGTGCCCAGGTGCCCAAGATGGCCAACAGCATCCTGACCTGGATTAGCAATAGCGTGGCCAGCAGGATCAGGGAAGTTATTGTCCTCCTGTACTGGGCACTGTGGAGGCCACACCTTGAGTCCCAGGACATGGTTTAGTGCTGACCCTTCACTGTCGGGTTGAAGGTTGGCCTGGATGACCTTTGAGGTCTCTTCCAACCATGATTCTGTGTGATTCTGTGACCATCTCTCATCCTATCACTACCAGTCCTTGTAAAAAGTTCCTTCCTGTCTTTCTTGTAGCCTCCTTCAGGTACTGGAAGGTCTCCCAGAGCCTTCTCTTTTCCATGTTGAACAGCCCCAACTCTCAGCCTGTCCCCAACCTTCTGATCATCTTCATGGCCTCCTCTGGACCCGCTCCAAGAGTGGTTCGATGTCCTCCTTATGCTGGGGGCCCCTGAACTGGAGGCAGTACTCAAGATCATTGAGTCCAACTTAACACCACCGTGGCCGTGAAACTATGTCCTGAAGTGCCATGTTTACAACGTGATCTGCACTTGACAAGACTATATCCACCAGTTCATGGGAGGCAATAAGCACAGACTTTACCATCATATCTGCTGGGAGAGTCACAGGCTTTCTGCGGGGTTGCCACTCGCAGGAATATCTGCTGCCTCCATGAGTGCCGTCGAGTCCTGACAGGGCTGTCCCCACCGGTCTGCTGGCTGTGCTTGGACTCATAGTCACTAAAATGGTGGGACAAAGAGTGTTTGTGAGCAGGTTACCAGAATCTGCTTGTCACAGTGACAGTCTTCGGTGAACACCATAACGTGAGCCAAGGAGTGCAGTGCGTTGTGCACATGCTGGGCCAAGCTCTCAGTGGTAGGTAGGTGAAGTTTGCTTTGTGGCAGCAGGCTTAAACAAGGCTGCAAACATCACTTAGGTTCCCCTAAAGGGCCTGGAGCAGCTCTGTGCAATTTACTTTTTCCAGTTTTAATTAATTTTCATCTCTTTTTGCAGCAGTAATTTAAACACACCATAACAGTCTGCCACTTAAGTGCCATCCACAAAATCTAGCAATTCATAGGAGACACAAAGAATTGCTGATGACTTTTAACAGCACACATCAGGAAGCTTTATCAACACCAAGTAAACTTCCAACCTTCTATGAACTGGGTAGGTAATATATTCCTTCACAGTAGGACAAGGAGCAAAACTTTTAACCTTTGTGTTCTTGACTCACCATCTGAAATAAGCAACAAATTTGGTACCAGTGTCCAGGAAGCTTGGATGTTACTTCTTTGGTGTAATCCACAAACATTCAGAGGTTTTTATTCAGAGCATGAAATGAAACAGTAAAGAGCAATGCTGCTTTCCCATTAAAAAAATCCCACTAATAACTTTTACCCATTACTTAAAACTTTTAATTCCTTTAATTCTTGCCATTAGCTAAACGGCTGTGTGAGGCTTTGTTGAGGCTGAAGAGGTAAATGAAATTAGCTCTGGACAAACAGCTCTGGCAGCAGCTAGGAGGAATATTTCACAGGCCATCCTCTCCTTCCAATTTGAGGACACTACCAGTGCTTAGCTTAGGACGAACCATGTATAGTCTCTTAACTGAAAACTGCCAATACAGTCCTTTGGCAGGAATAATCACAGAAGTACACAGATGGAAGTTGCAAGACCATTACCACATCAAAATGTCTAAGTTCTGCAGCCTTAATGGGAGAGGAGTCTGGGATAGCTGCATCATTTGGACAGCAATCACATGCAGAACCCATGCAAGTGAATTGTTGCACAAACCAGAATTTGCAAGTGCAAGAAGCATTTGAAATAATTCAGACAAGGAAACCTTTGAGAACACAGTTTTACCTCCAAGGCTTTAGGAGAGAACCCTACCTTGTTGTGTTCCTAAAGTCAGAGGTGTTATTTTCATCTACAGGAGCCAGAAATTTTAAGAAATTTGGCACAGAGGAGGAAGAATGAAGCTTTTTCCTTAAGGCAGTACGGTAGGAGATGCTGAGAGTGCAGTTGGGAAAAGTAAAGTTTAGAACAAAGAAGCATAAACTCACAGAATAAAAATAATACACACTGTTACATTTCAAACAATAACAAAAAATAGCAGCTAAATCCTAAAGGGCTGAATAGTAAGGAAACCAAAGCTAAAGCTGAAACTGCTAACGAAGTGCTACTTTGAAATACGTATTTGTTTGGGCAAACTAAAATGTCCCACTATAAATAAACAGACTTCCAGTAAAATTGTTATTCTTTGCTATATCCCAACATTTTCAGTACATGGTTCAAGTAAATTCCTTTAACTTTAGTAAGAACTGATGCCAGCATTATCACTGCACATTTATTGAAGTATCAGTTTCAATGACTCAGGTTGGGGGAAACGGTTAGGAAAAGCTGACACTGATAATCGTTATGCTGCTAAGTGAAAAATAAGACTTTGGCAAATCTCATTTTGCAAAGAAGGGTTTTATTCAGACAAGAGTGGAACTCTGAGGCTAAAAACTGCACTTTCTGACTGGTCACTTAGGATTGTGGCTCTAATTATGCAACAGACAGGAGCACTGATCAGATTTCATCAGTCTTCGGGCCAACATGATCCTGCTTTTTCTTTTCAAATAAAAAGCCCGCAGCATACTAAGAATAAGGTTAAGAGAAGGAAAGGGGAACAACTCAAATCTACTTTTGAGAGTTTAACCTTCAAGATACAATTAAATCTTATCAAAATGAAGACTAAAGAGGACACTGCAGACTCACATTTCCACCCCTGAGCTATACCATACTTCTGAGGTGAAGCTAAATTGAGAGAAGCTAGCTAGTACTCAGCAAATACAGCTGAAGTAACCAGTGAACCAAGGTTTTCAGATTAGTATTTTCTCAGAATCCAGGGAATCATCACCTTGGGGTGAGAGGAAATCTTCACCCAGAACAAAACCAAAAAGCAACAAATACAAAATGCTTGCCAATGAATGGCCAGTGACTGCTGACAGTACTTCCAAGGGCATTTGGTCTCATTAGCCTTTTGAGCTAGAATAAACACTTTTAGCTCAAGGGGGCAAGAATGGGTTTCTCAGTTAAGATTTGTTTGGAGCTGCTTAGGTTCTCAGGGAAAATGATGGGTTAACATCCTTTTCTCAATGGCCTCTACATGGATTTTGGTTCTAAAAAGGAAAGCACAGAAAAATATCAGTTGATATTGCTCCAAGTAAGTGAGACATGTGTATGAACTGGCTTGGGGGTTTTGGTTTGTTCTCTTGGTTTTGGGGAGTGGGAGGTCGGCTGGGTTTGGTCAGTTGATTGGTTTATTTTATTGGGTTATGGTTTTGGGGTTTTTTGGGGGGATTGGGTTTTTGGTTGGTTGGGTGGGTTTTTTTGCTTGGGTGTTTTTTGTTTGTGGTTTTTTGTTTGTTTAGGGTTTTTTTGTATCAGTTCTCAATTTCTTGCTATTTCTTGCCCCATTCAGTTACCTTCCTCAATTTGCCTTTAATGCCAGGCACAAAGGAATATCGACATGGTTCTCTGTTACCGTAAAGAAAGCAGAAAAGAACTGAATGATTCAGGAGGGGCAGAGTGAGCTGGATGACAAGGCTCTTGGTAACATATCCCCCACACAACTTAAGCATTGCTGCTGTCTGCTGCATAATGAGAAGCTACTTGGGAGCAATTCACTCTGAAAAAAGTGATGTGTTCATCTGTCTGAAGGAATTTTACTTATCAAACAAATAAAAATTATGTCAGTAGCAGCTCTACCTTCAGTAAATGAGCAGTTGAAGAGTTCCCTCTCCCATAAAAATCTACCACTTTTGTTCTACTTTAATTACTTACACTACAGAGCTTCACATTCATGACATGGTAAAATAAACTCTACCCCAACTACGTACAGGTGTACAGGTGCTAGCTCACCTCTTTTGTGCAAAATGCCCACTTGGTTCTCCACTTGAATTATGCCTTAGGTATTTAAAGAAGTTGGGTGAAGAGGCCGAGGGGTTAAGACGAGCTAGAGTAGGAGAACGTGCAAGTTGACCAGAAGAACTTTTAGATTCGCCGACAGATGCATTCAAACCGCACGGCGGGATTCCAGCCCGAGCCATGGAGTTGAGGTAGCACAAAGCACACAACATAGGAGGAGAGGAAAAGAGGGGGAGGAAAAGACAAAAAAAAAAAAAAAAAAAAAAAAAAGAAAGTGAAATCCCTTCTCTAACCTTTGGAAGGGACCTGGCAGACACAAATAAGCCATTTCCTATTACATGAATACAGTAAGAGGCTGAACAAATTGAATTGATCTGCAACGTCCCCAGTACACACTCAGAGGCTTCAGCAAGACATTTTCAGTGTATGACTGAATTTAAACTCCCCCAAACCTTCTCCTTTCTTTTCCCTCATATGTGCTTCCCCTTGGTCTCTAAGATAGTCAGGCATATGATCAAGAGTTCTAATGGATGAGAAGTGAAATGCTACAGGAAGAACTGAATTTATTTAACCTTTGGAAACAATTTCTGCCTTGAGGTAAAGCTGTTCAAAAACACTCATATCATGGATAAGACTTGCTAAGTCTGTCATTGGAATGATTTTTTTTGAGAACTTGAAGTATACTTCTAAGTTTTCCATTTCTTCTGGTTCTGTGTATTTGCTACAGAAGAGAAGCAACAGGGATTTCTTTTTGGTTTGAGCTGTCATCATAGAATCACAGTATGCTTTGGGTTGGAAGGGACCTTAAAGATCATCTAGTTCAAATCCCCCTGCCATTGGCAAGGACACCTCCCACTAGACCAGGTTGCTAAAGGCCTCTTCCAGCCTGGCCTTGAACACCTCCAGGGAGGGTTTAAACAGGCACACTCAGGTCATACTAAAAATGACACGATCAAACCCAAATAGCAATAACCAAGGAAATAAAAAAATATACTTCATCTCTAGTAGAATTCCTGTAACAAGATAAGAACTGATTGAACAAGCAGCTACAAGCATCAGGTTACCTCATGAAGATAACAGACCAACAACACAAGTCCTAAATGGCACTAAAAAAACCAAAAAAATCTAGTGTTTTAGAATTAGAAGTCAAGTCATGGAAGTATTTTGGTAGGAAAAGACCTTTGAGATCACTGAGTCCAACTATTATCTAACTCTACAGGCTAAAAAACGTTCAAAGAAGAAACAAAAAGGCAAACCCAGTTATGTTTCCTTTCAAATACTATCACACTCTTCTTTTCACTTTCATCACCTATTCAGGCATGTTCATTTATTGTCCTGCCTCCTGCAGAGAAAAATCAGCTGGAACACACAACGATTTCCTCCTCTCTCAGTAAATGTGCAAATGAACAGTTCTGGCCGCAACAGAGAAGCCTACAGACAGAAATGTTTCCACAGTAATGGCAAAAGGCAGGTAGAGGGAAGGAAGATAACTGCCAGGAAGTTAAGCAGAGAGTTTAGAGATGTAGAGGCAGGCTTTTGAAAGAGGACAGCTTGAACATTTTTAGCATGAAGGCAAGTAGCAGATGGTTTTTGTGAGTAAGACCTACACAGGCTCATTGAAAAGCAAGACAAACAGCAATCTCACCTCTCTCAATAATGATAAACTGCCTAAGTGTTCATTTTGTGTGTTATACATGTGTTATATATATTTGTGTCGTATATGAGTTAACCAACTAGCCAGGTTTTCAGTACCAAGAATTGCTGCTGGATTTTTCTCTATAAATAGACAACAAGAAGTAGCAAAACCAACAAAAAAGAATTAATATTGACTGCAAAAGAAAAAAAAAAAGGTAATTGAAACCCTTTAGAGGAATCCTATGATGTGCTTACATTGGCTGTGTTACATACATTAAGGAACTGCAGGTTTCATGTTTTCTCTTCCATGTGGAGCACACAGGGTTAAAAGTGTTTTTAAACAGAACACCTACAAACCTCCAATGAGTGACACGCTGCTGCAATACATTTCTTATCCATTAAGAGGACATACCTGGTATGCAACTGTCATCCCCAAATATGCCCTCAGCAAATGAAATCAGAGCCTGCTTTCAGTAAGTCTTACTTTCTTTTGTGAGGAGTCTCTGTGCTCACTGAGTGATACCTCATTAGTTTCCTCTGGGGAACAGAAGGAGATGTTTCAACAGGTACCAGAGGCTCCTGGCTTTCTGTTGGCAGATGACTCAGTGTGTTGGCTCGCCTCCGAAAGCTCTGCTGAGGTACCATAACAGACTGCTCAAGAGGAGAATCATCTGTGTTGCTGGAAAGATCATCCACTGACCCACTGCTCTTGACAGAGCTTTCTGTGGGGAGTGTAGGAAGTCTGTCTTTCTCCTTTTCACATGCTGGCGGACCCTAGAAGTGCAAAAAAAATAGGTTATCAATCCCAGGGTTTAGAACCAATCTTTGAGGTTGCAGTCCCATGTTATTATTCACATCCCACAGAAACCTGCTTCAAACTGGCACAAAGAAAAAGTTCAAACTAGCTCAAAGAAAGGATCTCTGATGTTTCATGGCTTTTTTATCAATAATTTAGGTCAACAAACCACAGAGAAAAACTAATTTCGAGAACAATTGTATTTTAGAGTACACATGAACACAAAGGGGTCAGAACAGATCACTCAGGTTTGGGTGACTGTGACAGCAATAGAAAGGGTGGCACAGATCTACTGGAGAAAGTCCAACAGAGAGTGATGACGATGATTAAGGGACTGGAACATCTCTCCTATGAAGAAAGACTGAGAGACCTGGGGCTGTTCAGTCTTGAGAAGGCTGAGAGGCGATCTCAACAATGTCTATAAATGTCTAAGGGGTGGGTGTTGAGGTGAATGCAATGATCTCTTTTTGGTGGTGCCCACTGACAGGTCAAAGAACAATGAGTACAAGCTAGAACACGGGAGGTTCCACCTCAGCGTGAGGAGAAACTTCTTTATGGTGAGGGTGATGGAGCACTGGACCAGGTCGCCCAGAGAGGTTGTGGAGTCTCTGCAGACTTTCAAAACCCGCCTGGATGCCTTTCTGTGTGGCCTATCTTAAGTGATCCTGCTTTGGAGGGGGGGGGTTGGATTCAGCGATCTCTAGAGGTCCCTTCTAACCCCTAACATTCTATGATTTCAGAGCGCTGTACATTTGGCACACCCTCTAACAATAAAATATTCCTCTTCTGTAGCTGAAGGTTTGCACAGAGGACTTCAATCCCATGACTAGATGCCTGTTTTAGTGCACAGCCATGTGCTTGTCTTCATTCCCACGTTTCCTGCAGAGTCAGCCACTCTCCAGAAACATCAGCAGAAAGAGCAGACTCTTGATAACCTGAAGTCAGGAGTCAGTAGGTGACTAGGCACTAGAGCAGAATCAATAGCTGCATCCAACTGTGCCAAGTACTGGCCTGCCTCCAGGGAAGAAGATTGGCAGCTTCCGTGCTCTTTGTTTATGTTGTTTTACTCAGACTTAAAGCTTTCTAACTGCACAAAGGGGGGAAATGACTCTGCTTCTTGTTTTATGTTTCTTATGAATGTCATCCTACATTCATGGTATGGACTTCCAGGGCTGGAATCAAGCAGGGTAGGTCAACTGCAGGGTAATTCATAGAATCATAAAATGGTTTGGCTTGGAAGGGACCTTCAAGATCATCTAGTTCCAACTACCCTGCCATAGGCAGAGATACCTCCCACTAGACCAGCTTGCTCCAGGCCCCATCCATCCTGGCTTTCAACACCTGCAAGCTTGGAGCCTCCAAAACTTCTCTGGGCAACCTGTTCCAATGTCTACCCACCCTCATGAGGAAGAATTTCTCCCTAATGTCTCATGTAACTCCAACCTCTTTGAGTTCGAAGCCATTACCCTTTGTACTGTTACTGCAGTTGTTTTGCTGCACCTCCATCTTTTGTTGCAAGATTCAGATGTCACATAGTATTTTATGTGACAGACTCCCACGATAAGATGCATACATAAAACATTTATTTATTTATTTACAGTACAAGGCATTTCTGATTTAAATGCAGACCAGATTGCACTGATCTTTCTTATAGCAGAATGGAAGACCTGAAAGCTCAGAATGAAAGAACTGAAAGCTGGAAGAGGGCGGATTTAGGCTGGAGATTAGGAAGACATTCTGTACAGTGAGGGTGGAGAGACACTGGAACAGGTTGCCCAGGGAGGTTGTGGATGCCCCCTCTCAGGAGGTATTAAAGGACAGATTGGATAAGGCCTTGAGCAACCTGGTCTGGTGGAAGGTGATCCTGCCCATGGCAGGGGGGGTGGAACCAGATGATCTTCGAGGTCCCTTCCAACCCAAACCATTCTATGAATCTATGAAGTTGAAACTTCTGGAGAACAGAAACACAGACTTACCATCAGTCCCATCTTGTAAAAAGGAAATTACCAGTGAAACCCTACAGGATCTTGCACATGACCACTGTGTTGCCATGTAACTGCTATTTCTTAGCCTGACTGTTCCCTGAGTAAACTGTGAAATTCCTTTGTTCAAGTCACTTACACTTGTTCCTATGGAGATCAAGGTCACTGCAAAATCTTGTGTGCCATCTTGGGCTGCAGGAGGAGGTCACACCCATGGGGAGAAACAGACAGGGCAAGTCACCCTGAACTGACCAACAAGGGCTTCCATTCCATAGCCATCATATTCAGTACAAAGCTGAGGGATAACAAGGGTTAAGCTCCCTTCTTTAATAGCCAGCATCCGGGGAGGACTCACAATCAGTCACAATCACAGTCACCTTGTCAAACCTCACAAAATAACCAAAGCAAAACGCAAGATATTAGAACAGAAGATGAGCAGTTGGTGACCACATGTCACACCTGACTAGTTGTTTCAGGGAAGATTATCTGAAGTCTCAAGATATAAACATTCACCCCAGGCTTTACTTACTTTACTTATCCTGCCTGAAGTGCTGGACACAGTGTTGTCCAAATCTCCGGGTGCAGAATTGTCCAGTGGACCTCTGGCTTTACTGCCCTGTAAAGATAAAGCACACAAGCAGTTAAGGTTATGATATATGGGGCACAGCCAAAAGATATTTGTACAGCACCATCAAAATCCAGAATTTTCAGAGAGCATCAAATTAAATTTCCTGAAACGTCTAAGAATTACCTTTGCCCCTGTGAGAAATGAGAGGCTTCATTCAGGACATCTTAAAGGATCCTGGGGATTAAGGAATTCTCATGGGCTTTCCATGATATGGACCCTTCTCTCAAGTAACCAGCAGGAGGAGAAGAGGAAGTGGTCTCAAGTTGCACCAGGGGAGGTTTGGATTGCATAATAGGGAAAATGTCTTCACTGAAAGAATGTTCAGGCATTGTAAGAAGCTGCTCAGGGAAGTGGTGGAATCACCATCTCTGGAGGTGTTCAAACAATGTGGGGATATGGCACTTTGGGACATGGTTTAGTGGGCATGGTGGTCCTGGATTGATGGATGGACTTGATCATCTTAGAAGTCTTTTTCTTTATACCTTCAAAAAAATCTCTAGCATTTAGAAGTTCATCTGCACCCACTTGAGGGTGGCAGAACACTGGTACAAGCTGCCCAGAGAAGCTGTGGAGTCTCCAGCTCTGGAGGCATTCAAAACCCACCTGGATATGTTCCTGTGTGGCATGCCCTAGGTGATTCTGCTTTGGCAGGGGTGTTGGACTGGATGAACTCCGGAGGTCCCTTCCAACCCCTACCATTCTATGAGTCTCTGGAATGTCTATATACTCTATTTCCCACCTAAAAATTAATCCACATCTTCCAGGCCTTGGCATTCTCTCTACCAAAGCCTTGCTTTTGCCATCTTCTAACATAAACGCTCAAGTATTTTTGTCACTGTGTCTTGGCTATAAGCTGGCAGGATAAAAAAATATGACTTTTCTTTCCTTCACATAAAGCAAGCAATGAAATTCTCTTCAGAGGCAACAAAGGTGAAGATACTCACACGGGAGAGAATGCTTTCAAACGATTCTGTCAGAGACCTTTTTGCTTTGTTCTTTAACATATCTAATCTGAACCTCGGAGCACTGCTGGGCACCTCATTTACAGTGTTCTCAGCAGGGGGCTGTGAAGCCTGCAAATTTAAAAACATAAATGTGAAATATTCAGTGGCATGGAGTAGAACCTCAGTAAACAGTCTGAAGACCTTCAATCTGAGTCAATACTTCCTCCTGGCACCCTTGGCTTTTCATGTCTTTTTCTCTACTGATACTTACAGTGAAGTTTAACAAACAATACTAACACAAGCCCAGCAAATCTCTTGAAGGAAATGTGCTTCAGAAGAATTGCCACTTTGGCAGGGAATTGAGGCTGTGTTGACAAAATTTCTTTAATGACAAAGTACAAGTGTACAAATTCTAAATGTTCACTTGTAACAGATTACAGATTTCTGAGGGATTTACTTTTCTTCAGCCAAGAAATTAATTGAAATTGGTGAAGTTCATAGTAAGTAGAAACTCTGAAGTTCATAGTAAGTAGAAACTCTGAAGTGTCTCCATTATGTTAGGAGATGATATTATGATAGGAAGGAAGTGGCCTCAAGCAGTGCCAGGGGAGGTTTAGACTGGCTACTAGAAGAAATTCCTTGACTGAAGAGGCTCCCCAGGGAGGTGGCTGAATCCCCAACCCTGGAGGCGTTTAAAAGCCACAGAGATGTGGTGCTGAGGGACATGGTTTAGTCCCAGGCTTGGTAGAGTTAGATACTGGTTGAACTGGATAATCTTAAAGGTCTTTTCCAAACAAAATGATTCTATGATTCTATAAAAATGGGGCTTTCTAAGGGCTAAGAAGGTATGTTATAATCAAACTCTTCTCTATATTTCACCAGTAGAAACACTTCCATCTTAACGCTAAGAGTCTGTGGAGAATTTTGCTTCAGAAACAAATCTTTTGGTCCATTCTCACCATTTGTGAAGGCTAGTATAGCACATACAGAAATATCACCAACTCAATCTAACACCTGCAGCAGAGAAGAGTTTGCAGTGGTACTTTTCGGGGTTCATCCTGAGGCTGCCAGGCACCAGCTCTCCACCTGGCCCTAATTTTAGAAATCTGAATGCCTGATCTGTATCAATACTAGTACCATGGGCAGTTGAACAGCACATCACCACCGAACTCCTGCCTAGATACAATTTAAAAGCTTCCTGTTTGCAGATTAGCCAGAGAGGCACTTTTTACAAAGGCCTGTAGTGACAGGACAAGAGGTAATGGCTTCAAACTGGAAGCAGCTCAATTGAAATCAGACATGAGGAGGAAATTTTTCCCATGAGGATGGTGAGGCACTGGAACAGGTTGTCCAGAGAAGCTGTGGAGGCTCCAAGCTTGCAGGTGTTCAAAGCCAGGTTGGACTGGGCCTTGAGCAAGATGATCTAGTAGGAGGTGTACTTGTCCAGGGCAGGGGGTTCGGAATTAGATGATCTTGAAGGCCCCTTCCAACTCAAATCATTCTATGATTCAGTATGATAAAGTTACAGACTTCTATATTTTCACATCCTGAAAGGGCAAATCAGATGCAACCTGCTGTCATGTTCTTATGAAAAGACACTTATTCTGAAGGTCATTTTTGTTCAGTGAGATACATATACTACTACCATACTTCTTTTTTTCTTTTGCCTTAAAAATCAAAGAAAACAAGTGATGAAATCATGAAATTGAATACTTATGTAGAAAAGAAGGGAACAGGGACATCAGGATGTCATGGGTTAATGATTGCTGAGACTAGTAACACTGCCAGAGTACATGTTCAAAGGTACCTGCTCTTACACAGCTCTGGAGATAAATTGTCAGAGTAAATATAAAAAGTAATGCTAAGACAAATGATGGGTTGAGGGCAAGTTAACTGTTCTTAGAGCACTGGCATCATAGCAAATGTGA
Organism: Indicator indicator; assembly: GCF_027791375.1. Taxonomy (NCBI): domain Eukaryota; kingdom Metazoa; phylum Chordata; class Aves; order Piciformes; family Indicatoridae; genus Indicator; species Indicator indicator. The sequence goes on from NC_072017.1 coordinate 7,276,725, forward strand.
GATTAACCAACTTTAGGTCCAGCAATTGAACAAATAGGCTGTAAGAGGCCTTAGCAGTTTTCAAATCACACTGAAGACACATTAAGGTCTTCTCTGGCTTCATATCCCTATTTCCAAGCTGTCAGGACTGACAACTATTTGAGCATCAGCTGGCATTAGACTACATACAAAACACTTCAGGTATGATGAAACATCTCAGGCAATGCTTCTTCCTCTCATACCACAACTACATTGCTTTTGCTTCTTAAAACCGTATTTCTGGTGAGATGCTCAACACCAGAAATCAGAGAAGGAAACACCCAAATTTTTTTTCCTGCTTTCTAAGGGTGGTCAATAATCAGCCAGACAGGCATAAAATGAGAAGATATTAACAAAGTGAATTTATAGTAAATGAAGACTCAGGCTGCAGGAGTTGGGGCTGTTCAGCCTGGAGAAGAGAAGGCTCCAGGGAGACCTTAAAGAAGTCTTCTAGTACCTGAAGGGGAATACAGGAGAGCTGGGGAGGGACTTTTTTAAAAAGGATTTGTAGTGATAGGATGAGGGGCAATGACTTTAAGCTGGAAGAGGGCAGATTTAGACTGGATATCAGGAAGAAATTCTATACAGTGAGGATTGTGAGACATTGTAACATGTTGCCCAGGGAGGTTGTGGATGCCCCATCCCTGAAGTGTTTAAGGCTGGGCCTTGAGCAGCTTGGTCTGGTTGTCTAGAAGGTGTCCCTACCCATGGTGAGGGGGTTGGGACTAGCTGGTGTTTAAGGTCCTTTCCAGCCCAAACCATTCTATGATTCTATGACTTGTTGCTGTTTCCCTAATTTCTTCAGGGGTCTAATTACTCTCCATATTTCCATTTGCTGGTTCTTACCATAAATGGCCAACAGCAGTCAGCACAGTGGAATTAACAGCCAGCAGTGGTGGGACAGCCAACATTCTTTAAAGGGTCAAATAAATGGTACTGAAAGTTTCCACAGAGTAAGTGCAGATCCTCTTTCAAATACAGGCCTACTTGAGGGGTCTCAAGTTAGTTAGTCACAAACCAAGGCATTTGAAGTCATTAATCCCCTTTGGAGAATCTTAATTGTGTTGTATTAATAACCAATTAATCAGCACTGAAAACCTGATACAGAATGAGAGGTAGCTCAGCTCCTTGGAAATGGATGCCAGTCTCTGCTGCTGTTTCTGCAGCAAATCTCCTTAGCTACTCCTCCTCAAGGCCACTTGAGATGGTGGTTTGCATACAAGAAATAACTTTCAGCTCTTGAGTAAATGCAATAGTCTCTATCATGGATCAAATCCAATGTGTTGGACAGACAGAGGGAGGAAAAATGTCACAGATAGGCTGAGAGCAATTACAAATTCATTATATATTCTCTCACAGATATTGAATTTTCATTGCAGTAAGAGAAACGATCAAATTAGTGGTCTACCTTGTTTGCATCTCTGTCTCCTAGGCCTGAAATCAAGACTGTGCTGGGTACCTCAAAACCTAAAGTATGCCTGTTTTGGTACATGAAACAGGCTAGCAATCATACACAAACCTAGTGTTCAGCAGTGCCTACAGCTGGAAGTTCCAAAATGCCTGTAACAGTAATTTGCCTTTAGAGAGACATAAAAATGGAAAACTATTTCCTGGCTCCTCCTTACACAAACTAAAAAGAAATGATCACTTACCTGCTTTCTTTCTGCAACATGAACATGGTCCTTCTGCTTTTCTTCATACATGTTTCTCAAAACAGACATAACCAACTCATTCTCTTTTTGATCATTTCTTGGTCTTAATTTCTTTAATTGAAAACAACACAAGCACAATAATTATACATCTGTGTAACAGTAAATATTTACTCTTTTCATTTTGTCACTGCCAGCATCTCTTTAAACCTCGACTTGGTTGATACTACTACTCCAGTCCACCAGAGGACAGCAGTGTTCCGGGCACAGCAGCAGTACAGCCGAGAAACACCTGACCTCACTTCATACATGACAGCATAAGCATGAGAAAAGGTTAACTGCAGAGGTATCAAATTGCCAAACACACACCAGAAAAAAAAAGAATACTTTAAAATACATTTCTGCCACTTTGCTTTTGATGTAAGGAAAACCAAAAGACCAAAGCTCATACTGTGTAGCACATGTGAAGTACTGACTGAACTTACCATTGCAGTTTCTAGTCTCAGAGAAATCTTGCTCTAGAAATCCCTGTCTTTAGCAGCTGAGGGAACTGAGGATGCTTAGCCTGGAGAAAAGGAGGCTGAGGGGAGACCTACTCACTCTCTACAAATCCCTGAAAGGAGGTTGTAATGAGGTGAGTCTCTTCCCCCCAAGTTAAAAGTGATAGGACAAGAGGAAAAGGCCTCAAGTTGCACCAGGGAAGGTACAACTGCAAGGGTTCTCAAACACTGGGAACAGGGTCCCTAGGGAGTTTGTTGAATCCCCACCCCTGGAGGGTTTAAAAGCCACAGAGATGTGGTGCTGAGGGACATAGTTTAGCCCCAGCTTTGGTAGAGTAAGAAAATAGCTGGGACTCGGTGATACTAAAGGCCTTTTCCAACCAAGATGACTCTATGCTTCTATTCTCATTGAACAAAGGTATTTAAAAAAATGGTGCAGAAGGTGAATGTATTTATTTCTATTTAGATCATAGAATCATAGAATACTGAGTCAGAAGGGACCCCAAGGATCACCTGTTCCAACTGATAGTGTAGTTGAAATGAGACAGCCCAGCACCCTGTCAAGCTGAGTCTTAAAAGTGGGCTGTGTAGGGGAATCCAGTACTTCCCTTGGGAGATGATTCCAATATCTAACTGTTGTCGGGGTGAAACATTTTCTTCTGGAGTCCAATTGGAATCTTCCCAGAATTAACTTGTGCCCATTGCCCCTTGTCTTTTCTATGTGACTCCTTGTAAAGAGGGAGTCTCCATCTTCTGGGCGGCCACCCTTTATGTACCGGCCCATGGTAATAAGGTCTCCCTAAGCCTTCTCTTCTCAAGGCTGGACAAACCCAGCTCTGTCAGCCTTTCTTATAACAGAAGAAAGAGATAATGTTTTAAAAACAATCTATTATAGAATTGAATCCCAGAAACTTAACTTTTGAAAGGCAGATGCTGTTTAAGCCTTTGATTGCAACGCAGAGGATACAGGATGAAGTAGCTAACACCGGGGTAGCCCAGCTGAGTAGTAATAAAAATATCCTTCCAAAGAGCATTATCTAAACCCACAAATCAGGGTTATAGCACATGGAGCTGTAAGAATGCAACAATAAACATTTCAGGCAGTTCAACTCAAAAAAATCAGCTGCAGAAGACAGGCAGGAGAGATGCACTTTACCCTTGGTTTTAGCGAGTTAATGGTTTGCAGGCTCTCCCCAGAAGCAATGAAGAGTTTCCTCTGACTGCTAGCAACGACTATGCAGAGCAGCTAACTGCTGCCCACTTAGCTCATGGAATCTCTCCCACAGAGTAACTTCCAAATTTGGTACTGGATGATAAACCGCCACATGGAAATACACAAAGAGACTGAAATGACTCAAGAGAGGAAGGAAATAGTATTTTTAAAAATGTCTGAAATTTCCTAATCTTCACCAGTGTGCCAAGTCCAGTGATACTTCCTACAACGTTCTGCATCTGTCTGTGATCCAGCTGCTTTCCTCTCTGCTCAGATGGACTTCACTCAGAAGGGAGAAACTTCAACTTTTCCCCTTAGTTTGACAAGTATTAAGAACTAGGATAAATTTTAGGGGGGAGTGCTAAAAGTCGTTTCTTTTGGTCAAAGTAACTGTTGAATGTTTTCACAGTACCAGCTGCTGCCTTCACCCACAAAAAATGTGTGGGGTTTTACTCAAGATGTCAACATGTTCATGGAGAACAAGTAGTAGTAAGAGAAGAAGCAAATTGAGCCATTTTCATCAGAAGGCAAGTTTTTAACAGCTCTAGAAAAACAATGATATTGGAATTTATGCAGAGGGTGATTAAAATATAATTAATAATTCACAAAAAATAAAAATTGAAGCTTGAGGAAGGCAGATTTAGACTGGAAATAAGGAAGAAATTCTTTATAGTGAGGGTGGTGACACACTGGAACAAGTTGCCCAGGGAGGTCATGGATGCCTGCCCTCCTGGGAGGTGTTCAAGGCCAGGTTGGATAAGGTCTTGAGCAACCTGATCTACTGGAACGTGTCCCTGCCCATGGCAGGGGGGTTGAAACTGGATGATCTTTAAGGTCCCTTCTAGCCCAAACCATTCTGTGAATCTATGAAAATACTTTTGCAGCTTCACACTGATGCTGGCAAAAATTGTTTTTAAATTTTGTAGGAAACAAAGGGCTTACCTTAACCTCTTCAAAAACAGAGGCCTGCTCCTGGTTATTTAGTGTTGTTAGATGCTTTTGTAGTTCTAGTTTAGTCTTAGAAGGGTGCAACCCTACCAAGAAAAAGAAAACAGAAGAAAAAAAAAGAAGAAATCACAGGGTCAAATACGTCAGAATTAATAAATCACATAAATCTGCACGCAATTCAAGCCCAAGCTCTTCAGTTACTTGACCTGACCCCTTGCACTGATTTCATAACAGGGCATTAGAAAGAACTTTAGGTTAATTTCAAGCTACTACTGAACTCTTTAAAATGAGGGACACGAACTCTAGGACAAGGAGATTTACTGAGCACAGAGCTGGATTATACTCTTAGATGAAGATTCCCTTATCACACACGAGAAAATAAACCCACAATCTACCACATGTTAGCAGACTGCTTTGGTGGGGGTTTAAGCAGTACTACTTGCATTTTGCTTGTGGTATAAATACAATTTCCATTGATTTTCTCCCATTTGTACGCCTCGGCCTCTTCTGAAAAAAAGTAAATTTACTGCATGTTAGTGAAGTTCTTGCTTTGCTGCAGGCTGAAAACATTTACTGGCAGTCTAAAGAAGGGTACCCTCTCATTCAAACTACGTTTTTTGCTCTCATCCTGGATTAAATCCCTTTTCCTCTATTTTCTGTGGAAAAACAGCAAAGCATGGGCAGTATTTTGTACTTCAGTTTCTGATCAAGAAAGCAGAAGCAGACAACACGATTAACCAGCTGGCATGATTAAAGGCATTAAGAATCATTTGCCTTTAAGAAATTCCTCAAAAATCATAGCTATCTGAAGACCAAAAGTAGTTTTGGAAGTTCTCCAGTTTCATCAAATTAATACTAGGCAGGTTTTTAGTCCACCAAGCTACTGTCATGTGATCCGACAAGCTGCTGTTGCCCTTTGGTCACCCCAGACAAACGAACAAAACCTGTCAAATTTGCTGGAATGCAAAGATGTTTGATTTTGTGGTTTGGGGTTTTGTTTGCCCCTGATTTGTTTTCTGGGCAACAACTACAACTCTCACTGCTGCCTTTCCATGGAAGAACACAGACCAAGACCACAAACACCGCATATTAAAAGCATTACTGTTTGGTTCATGTTCAGTGGTAATGCTGTCCATAGATTCAGGACAGCAGGTCACAGCTACTGCAGCACCTTTCCTTCCTTAGAAGTTTCTGTCCTCCTTGGCTAACACATCCAAGCTAGCTGAGATTCAGTAATATTTAGATTCTTGTTTTTAAAAATCAAAGTACAAGAAAGGAGCTTAACTTCTGTTTGAAAATTCTCATTACCATACAGGTAACTTGACACTGCAGTCTCCTAGAGGGCTTTCAACCCTCTATCTCAAGTCCCAAGCTCTTCTTAAGTATTCATTCCCTTAGTCTGCCATCTAAGATTGCCCCCTCATAAAACTGTTAGGAAAAATATTCAACTGGGAAGTTGTATAAAGCTCACCTTCTATCTTCTCACAGAGTTTATGCAAGTTCTGCATAGGACATCCTTCACAGAGCTGGGGCTGCGCCTTGGAAGTCTGCTGCACAGCAGCTACAGTGAAAGCCTGTTTCAATGTCATCATGATTTCATCCACCTGAAAAGGACAGAGTGCAGCAGAACCGAATTTCACTCCTCCACTGAGCTTTTGTTTTCCTTAACACAAAACCAACAGTCTTTCAGGATGATACTGTTGCTTGCTTGGAAATGTTTATGATTCAAAAGAAAAGATGTTCCTGTGCCATTTCTCCACACAAACACACAAGCAAGTCAAAACTCATTGTGAAATTTTATCTCTTCCACACTGTGGTCTAATAAAAGATATTACCTCCATCTAGAATCCTTATCTTGTCTGAGATAAAAAAGCTTCCTGTAGTTGTGATGCACTGGCCTGACCTAGAGCACATTACAGTAGTGCTGATTTTCTGAACAAGTACACAATGAAAAAACCCTTTTCCAAAAAGGGGGCACAGAGTCTAGCTTAGTTTGTGCAATCAATGGAAGGAAGTTTTATTGGATTTTTCAAGAGGATTTTAACTTCTGCCTTTAAAACAAATTAAAAGCTCCTTTGCAGACTGCTATGTCGTATTTTTGAAATAAATCTGTTTCTGAGTGGAGCAGGATTTAAAGACATTCAGCAAAACACAGAGCATGAAGCAACAGAAGGCTTTTAGGGCTCAATATTCCATTATTCTGCCACTTACCAGTGCTTCATCTGTACACTGAAAGACGTAGCAAACAAAGTGGAAACCTCCATTTTCTGATGACTCTCTGCAGATGAATCCAAAGTGATCCACATGTCTAATTCCCTAGCACAAAAACAGCAGTAATGAAGCAGTCAGCTTTGCTTTCAATGTTTAGAACCTGCATTTATTCCAGTAACAAAAGTGGGAAAGGCCCAACAACATTACAGATAGGCCACATATTACATTAAAGCCACCTGGCCCTTAAAAAAATCTATTCCGTTTTAGAATATATTACTTCATCAGTCTTTTAGAGCAGGTCCAGAGGGACACAAAGACAATCAGAGGGCTGGAGCACCTCTCCTATGAAGACAGGCTGAGAAAATTCATTCTGGAGAAAAGAATACTCCAAAGAGACCTTCTAGCAGCCTTCCAGTATTTGAAGGAGGCATCAAGAGATCTGGAGAGGGACTTTTGACAAAGGCATGGAGTGACAGGATGAGGGGTGATGGCTTCAAACTGGAGGAAGCTAGATTGAGATGAGACAAGAGGAGGAAATTCTTCCCCATGAGGGCAGTGAGGCACTAGAACAGCTTGCCCAGAGAAGTTGTGGAGGCTCCGGGGGTGGCAGTGTTCAAATCCAAGCTGGATGGAGCCTTGACCAAGCTGGTCTAGCAGCAGGTGTCCCTGCCCAAGGGAGGGTGTTTGGAATTAGATGGTCTTGAAGGTCCCTTCCAAACCAAACTCTTACATACAGGTTTTCCCCTTCCTGAAAAATAGGGCTCAGAGAATCTCAGTTTTGCACAACTGTGACTTGTGCTCACTGGAATCTCAAAGCAGAGCTGGCCCTTCTAGCTCACATTATTCACCCACCAGACACAGCAGTGAGTCCTTATCTCAGAAGTTTCAATGCAAAGCATGGGAAAAGAATGACAAGTTTACAAAATTACTGATTAACTAGCAACTTGTCAATAGCAACTACTGAAAGTGGTGTGGTAAGAACCCATCCAAAATGCTAGGAGAAAGGAGAACATGAGCATCCGTAAGTGGAGTGTATTCAAACAAAACAAACAAGAAAAGAGAGAAAGAATGCACTGCAATCTTACCTGAGAACAAAAGGATATTTCTTTAAAGCTTTTTTCAATTGCTACTTTTTTTGTGTCAGGACTGATAAGGTAAACTTCAGACTGCCCAATCTAAAAAGAGTAAAATAAATAGCAAGATGGTAACAAGCAACATCACATTTTTTGGGGAGCCTTGCTATAAAAATGTTTCCTGGACATAAATCTCTTCTTTTCCCTACCTATTTAGACCAACTAGTGTATTATTACCAGAGAATGAAAGAACACTGAAACTGTGATTTGTCGTTTAGAGCTCTGTACATCACAGAGGTGCTGTTTCACATCTGAGATAAGATACTGAGAACAGTGTTTAATTAGATAAGAGTAATATTATACCACCAGTAACTTTCTTTGCACTGAGGAAATATACTCACACTCCCCTTCCTTATTTTCTGCAGTTTTGGCACAGATCACATTCCCAAAAGCTACTAAATAAAATTGCTCTAAAATTCAAATCCAAGTGTCTGCTTCTACCTGTACCCCACCTAATTATTTTGCAGGCTTTTCCTTAAGACACACACACCATTTAATTTAAATGCTTTAACTCAGACTACACAAATGAGCTCACTGGAGTGTATTTTCTAACTTCATTTCATCTGTAAGGCCATTTGCACAGGAGTGACCCAATAGATGATACTAACTTTTGACAGGCAAAGGGCATTTTTAAGGTTATTGGTGTCCCTGCTCAGGGCAAGGGAGTTGGAACTAGACGATCTTTAAGGCCCCTTCCAACCCAAACCATTCTATGAATTCTCTGAAACCTGCTGAAGCTTCTACCACTACCAAATCCCATAAGCACATGAAAACATCAGCTGCACCAACAGACCTGTAAGCTCTCAAAGAGGGAAGGGGAGAATCTTGACTGTGAGTGGATGAAGTGAGATGTGCCACCTCTGTGTGTCTAAGAAGGGTCCTATGCATTCCACTTTCACATCTTCTCCCACTTTAACCAGTCACAGTGGTTTTCCCCAACTCCTTGTTTATTTCCCTGCATTGTCCCCAGGGATGACCCGATATGTTCATGGGCTTCTTCTTTCTAACACCTACTCAGCAACCTTCTCCTTCTCATTGTTGCCTTCCTCTCCCTGCAGGGGGAAGAGGCTCCTTCTTAGACCAGCCCCACATGCTCTTTTCACACTTGGTCCCAGAGCTGCAGGGATCATTTGAAGCCAACTGAACAAGGAAAAAAAAAAAACTTCTCCTCTCATTCAAAATACAGCCAGGAAAAAAGCCTAAATATAAAGCCCTCCAAATCCTAAGAAACTGGTTCAGAAAGCACCTCTTCAGGAAGAGATACCAAAATCAGGACCATCTGAACCAGGTGAGGAGAGCCAGCAGGTAACTCATCTGAATGTTTTTCACACCTACTACACCAACCAGCTTCTGCTTCAGTCCTGGGGAAAATCCAAGTAAGAACTTTTACTCAGAAAATGCAAACTAATGTATCCCCTCTGGATATAAAGTTATTTAAGTGTTTCATGTATAGCCTGCCACCCAGAAACTGATAGCAGAGAAGACCTGTGCCTGTTGCATGCCTACTGCTCCTCAGATCCTGCTGAGCACAGGGAATGGCTAACCAAGAAACAGCTCTGCCACCAGCTGCTGCCTTGTGGATACTGGAGGCACGAACCACAGTTACCTCACTTCCTGGCATTCAGCTGAATTTAGACTGGCTGAATGGCAAAAGAACACAACTGTGAAACAAAACAATGTTTTCCCAGGCAAAAAGCAACCCAAGACAGAAGGCAAGATCAGCAGAGCCTCAGAATTTGGAAATGAGTCTGTCAGTAGGTGTTGGATGTTATGTTCAGGCTGAAGCTGCACATGCCTTTGAGAAATGTTGCTCCTATTTAATATGAATTAAAATGCACTCACTGGAGTAAGAGGATCTGGCCTAAGCAGTCCATCTATAATCTCCCTCTCTCTAAAAATCTGCACCATGAATTAATAATGGAGTCAGGATTTGTTTCAAAATTAGGCATTACTATAAGAGCACCTTTATTTGCTGTATGAAAATGTGTTCAGGGAAAGAAGGTAAACAAGCAGTATTTTTTTTTTCAGGCACAAAATTTCCCTCCACCTTTTCCCACTTCTCTCTTTGCTGGCCTGCCATGACTACAAAAAAGTTTTAAATCAGCTATAGCTAACTACACCTCTTCCTGTGTGTAATTTTTACAGACATAACACTTTGGTAATCCTTAAAGCAGCACTTCTCTTTCCCCCCCCTCCAACAAGTCTGCTCTAACTGCACCCACTCTACTGTTCCTGTCCTTAAAATCTCCCAGCCCCAACAGCAGCTGACAGATCCAAGATCACTCTTCAGAAAGAGTGACTGGCCATTGGAATGGGCTACCCAGGGAGGTGGTGGAGTCAAGGTCCCTGGAAGTGTTTAAAAAAAGACTGGATGTGGCACTTGGTGCCATGGTTTAGTTGATTAGATGCTGTTGGGTGATAGGTTGGACTTGATCTCAAAGCTCTTTTCCAACCTGGTTAATTCCATGGTTCTGTGACCTTATGACAGCCAATCATCACAGTATGCTGTGCATTATGTTCAAAAGACACAGGATCTCTAAAATATATTATATAACTTCTCTAGCATGAGGATTGGAAGAGAAGCCAGTAACACATTCCTGACTTGCTTCTCAGGTCTTGGAAAGCAGTTTTGCTGCTCACCTATCAAGGCAAAGAATTCCTAGCCACACAAAAGCAGGACAGGAGTGGGGGCAGGTATGGTTGTAGCCTAGGAAGCTGCTACACTACTCCATCATTACACACCCATCTTGGCAGAAGGAACACCTTCATAAATGGTACTACTTATCACCAGGCATAAAAAGTCTATGCCACTAGTCATGGCTTGGGGTTTCTGCTCTAGTTGCAGGTAGCTCATTCACCCAGAAATGTATTTCTGCTGTTACTAATTAATGTAATCAATTGTATGTACCCTTTTGCAGTTAGTTAAATTACCTACTACCTTGGCTGCTGCTTTTTTAAAAGCTGTCTTTAGAAGCCCAGTGTTTCAGGCAGTGCTGTTTTAAACTGTTTAACATAAACTTATTTTGACTACATAGAAACAATTAACAATGACTGGTAATGCATTTGAGAGAAACAGGGAAGTTTAAGTTAAGCTCTGGTTATTGCAATTACGTTACTAATTAAGTAACTGCCATCTGTCAGAACATCTGCTTTGGTGCTTGCCACTCCAAACTCCAAGACGTGAGCGTGCCAACAAGAGCTGCCACTCTGGCTTTACCGTAAACAACATGGTCCTGTTCTCTGCCATGTCTGTCGGCTGCACAACGCTGTGGCCATAGACAAGCTGACTTTTGAGGTTCAGTGAAACGGCATCTTCTTCAAAAGACCTGACAAAGCTGTTACTCCTTTGGCCTGCCTCTTGCAAATCCTTCTTAAAAGCAAAGGAACGAAGCCCAGGCTGAGAATAGGATTTCCTCATTGGCCTTTTCTCCTCCTCTTCACTGACCAAGGGCTGGAAGACAGACCGAAATTTGCTGCTTAAAGAGAAGCCTGCGAAGTTATTGGCAGTTTCATGTTGTTGGGATGATGAGCTGGAATCTGTTTTTTTGGTGCAGCTCGCACGATTAAATTTCTCAATGCATTCATCTATGAGTGCTGGAGGTGCGTTTTTATGTGCTACTGTCACCCGTCCACAGAACAGCACCTCAAACTTTTTGGCAAAAGGGTCTTCAACATCTGAGAGGTTGTTCTGGAATTCTTCTTGCCGAGCAATTTTCCCAGCTTGCCGGATGGAGCTGATGATCTCAGGCACCTACGGGAGGGGAAAACAAAACACACAACATGAACATCTGGTGCTTTTAGGAGAAACAGTAAGAGGTGCTCCCTGCTGTTATTTTGCTGGAATGGCTAATCTGGCTTTGTTTTCTGAAAGGCCAGATGAAGCCATCTTGTATTTGTCCAACGGATGCATTATAGAAATCAAATGCTGCCCGGATGAATTGCTCCTTTGTCTCCCTGCCAGGAGCTCATCATGAGAGGGAACGGACTGAAGCTTGAGGAGGGGAGATTCAGACTGGAGATTACGAAGAAATTCTTTACAGTGAGGGTGGTGAAACATTGGAAAATGTTGCCCAAGGAGGTTGTGGATGTCCCCTCCCTGGAGGTGTTCTAGGCCAGGCTGGATGAGGCCTTGAGCAACATGGTCTAGTGGAAGGTGTTCCTGCACATAGCAGGAGCTTGGAACAAGATGACCTTCAAGGTCACTTCCAACCCAAACTGTTATATGAATGAATCTATGAATCACAGAATCAACCAGGTTGGAAGAGACCTCCAAGATCAACAAGTGCACCTGATGACCCAACCCTATCTAATCAACCAGACCATGGCACTAAGTGCCTTATCCAGGCTTCTCTTAAACTCCTCTAGGGACACTGATTCCATCACCTCCCTGGGCAGCCCATTCCAATGGACAATCTGTGAAGAACGTTTTTCTAAGATCAGGCCTAAACTTCCCCTTGCACAGATTGAGACTGTGTCCTCTTGTTCTGGTGCTGGTTGCCTGGGAGAAGAGACCAACCCCCACCTGGCTACAACCTCCCTTCAGGTAGTTGTAGACAGCAATAAGGTCACCACTGTCACAAGAGCTTCATCTCTATGTTTTCAGTTAGACTTATGAAGGAACCAGTACAATGTGGCATGTTCAAACTCAAAATGAAAGATGAAAATACTTTGGAAAGCAGAAGGGAAGCCACAGACTAATTATTTGGGAAAGTTAATTTAACCTCTGTTATTCTTTACTCCCTTCTCTTACTCAGGCATTCACAGCACATAGATTAATGAGCCTCTTGAAAACCCTCCTAACAGCATCTTACATGATTATGGCAGGCTGGTGATTGGAGGGATTTTAACTGTAAATTGCTGTGGTTTTAAAAGAAATATATTCATTATTTCAGATATTCATTTTGATTCTGCCAGCCTAGATGGCACTCTCAAATAAACATTCCTTCCACATCTAGTATCACAAGACTGAGCAAGTCTGCTACAGCCCACAGACTTGTTTAACCCAAACTGCCACCTGAAATATTTGAAGTAACAGTAAATGGTGACAGTTTCTGCTGTGGTCATAAGTGAGTAACACACACGTTCTCTGGTAAGCTGCTGTGAGGCCCATGTTTGGTTCCATCCCACTTCTTTGACTGGTCCAGCAGATTAAGGCTCCTCCACAGACTGTGTTGATGCCATAATGACAAACATGGTGCCAACACCTCTGATTACAACAGGTAATTCTGCCAACTCCTTCATTTCCCCAAACTACTCTGAGAAAAATCCATGCAAAGTGTGCCAACTTCCTGACAAATGTCCCCTGACAAGCACCAATTTGAGCTTGCTTACTTCTGGAGAATCAGAATCACACACAAAATGGTAGGGGCTGGAAGGGAACTCTGATGGTCATCAAGTCCAAATGCCCTGCCAAGACAGGTTCACCTAAAGAAGGTCACCCAGGCACACATTCAGATGGGTTTTGAATGTCTCTGGAGATAGAACCATAGAATTGTTTTGGTTGGAAAAGACCTCTAACATCATTAGAGTCCAACTACTGACGTAACACCACCATGGCCATTAAACCACATCTCAAAGTGCCATGTCCAGATGTTTCTTGAACACCTCCTGGGATGGTGACTCTACAACCTTTCTGGATGCTTGAGGGTGTACAGAAAGAAGCCTGGAAGTAACAGACTAAAACAGCAGCCCAGAAGAACCATCTCCCCTATGAGAAAAGCATCCCTAAACCTAAAGAATGCTTTGGAGACATGGCCTCTCTCTTTTTCAGACAATTCTATGGTTAGCTAACACATAAATGGGAATAAAAATGTACATAAACTAACCCAGGAAACAGGAGAGGACTCGAAGGAAAAGAGTGAACAGTGAAAACTGAATGTTTGTATTCTGGGTGCTCATAAAGATGTCAGTAGGACTTTTTTTCTAGGTAAGGAAACACAAATAGATAGCTATGGATAGGTGAGACAGACATGGATAGGGTAGATAGACATGGATGGGTGGACAGACAGATAGATAGATAGTGGGTGGGTAGATAGACATATAGATAGTGGATTTAAGATAATAACATTACAAAATAAATAAGACGCCTCAGGAAGCATTACTTTACTCTTGATCACAAGGCATGAGTCATCAGCAAAGACAATGGAGGAGAAGTAAGGAAAGCAGGGTCATTACTGCAGAAGTTTGTCCTCAGCTCTGTCACCAGCCAGTCAGAAAGCCCTGGGCTCAGGCAGCTTCATGCCTGACCTTTTATTCACCTCCAAATAAGGAATCACTACCTCAAGTGACATGCTTCTGCTCCACAGCGAACTCAAGGTTCACCTCAGTTTTCTTTGCCTTATACTCTATCAGAGAACCATTTTTAGTCACGTATTAGGGTGACAGTGAAACACAAAACTTTATTCTACCCGTGTTTCAGGCTACAACTACTTTAGCATTTTCTAGTAGGCATGTTTTCCTCTTGTGGGAATATGTGGACTCATCAGCCATAGGCAATTTTACTTCTGAGCTGCCCAGAACACAGATCTGTGACCCCTCCTCTGCTTTTGCTGAGGCTGCAGAGGCAGCAGTAAAGGAAGGAGGTATTTTCTGGAAACACTCTGCTGAAGCCAGGAACATCATCTTTCACATGGGTGAAGAGTGCCACCTTCTCAACCAGGGATAAGCTACCTCAGCACCCCCCATTCTGATGACTTCAAGGAGAGTTTCCAGCAGTACAGGTGCTACAACCATCTGTTCTCTCTGTCTGACCTAAAGCCCAGACAAGACATCACGGATCCATCACAAATGTGCAGTTATTTGACTTCTTCAGCGTTTTTTGTTCTCAGACACATTTGGTCATCAACCAAACTGCTTAGTGTGGCTGGACATAACACACAGACAGCTGTCAGAGAAAGACACTAAACGCACAGTGACTTCCCAGTAGTTAAACTTCATGTTTGAGGAGACCTTGTAGGCCTGTGGATGAAAACCAAAGGGAGTCTTTGTTTATTTGTTTTCACACATGCTGAAGTTTGACTTATGCCATTTATCAGTAACAGCTGGTTCCATGCTACATTTACTGAGGAACACTGACTTCCTGCTTATTAATCTAAAACCCCCCCACAGCCTGTTGATATCATTTTATTACTTCTGATTAGGCACTTGAACCAGCAAATCATGATCTCACTTTCCTGGAACCCTTATGTATGTTAAACATGAATCTGTTTTTATTAGTAGAGACAAGATGCCATGATCATAAAATTATTAAGGTTGGAAAAGACCTTTAAGACCATCAAGTCCAACCTTCTATCCAACACCTCTGTGATCACTAGACCATGTCCTGAAATGTCACATCTACTTGGTTTTTGAACAGCTCCAGGGATGATGACTCCACACCTCCCTGGGCAGCCTGTTCCAATGTCTGACCACTCTTTTAGTAAAGAAACTTTTCCTAAGATCCAATCTAACCCTCCCCTGGTGCAGCTTGAGGCCATTTCCCCTTGTTCTGTTGTTAGTTACTCGGGAAAAGAGGCCACCACTGGCCTCACTCCAACCTCCTTTCAGGTAACTGTAGAGGGATATATGGTCTCCTCTCAGCCTCCTCTTCTTCAGGCTAAACAATCCCAGGTCCTTCAGCCTTTCCTCATAAGACGTTCTCCAAACCCCTCGCCAGTTTGATGAATGAGAAAAAACCAAAATGCCATTTTCCCTGGAGCTGTTCTTGGCCTGATCTGTGGTCTTTTCATCTACCTCTACCACTCCAGACCTTTTATACAAGCAGTTAGAAATGAAGAACCCGTGTGCTCCTGTGTGTTCTCTGATCATGGCTCGCTCCCTCAGCAAAGAGACTTGGGTGCCGAGTACACAAAGATGAAGCAAAACATTAGTTAAGATGAAAAAATAATTTTTAAAAAAATCTGTGAAATGTAAATAAATTATAATTATGTCAAATTATTAAAATCAACAGTGTAGGCTCCATCCTGGCAAATGTTTATTAACCACAGCTGGAATTGCTCCAGATTAAGCAGCACACTGCTAGGCCACCAGTAACCACATCTCACAGTGTGGTTGTGAGTTGTGGTTGTCAATTAATCTCAAGCAATTAATTGACTGCTTTCATGGATCTTTCAGTTTGTATCAAAAAGCAGCAAGGATCAAATTGCACCTGAATTAAGTTAATGTCACTGGGAGATTTTTAAAGGTTGTGGGGCTCTTTCTGACCATAAGAAAAAAGTCTTTTATTGCAAGAGTGGCCACATGCTGCCATAGGTTGCCCAGATGGGTTACAGGGTCTCCAGCCTTGTAGATATGCAAACTGCCTGGACATGGCCCTCAGCAACCTGCTCTAGATGACCCTACTTTGAGTGTAAAGCTGAATTAGAGGACCTCCAGAGGTATCATTCTATCTCAGCCTGGTGACTTAGATATCAACATCTCCAGTAGAGACTTGTAGGTATACTTTAAAGCTTCTAAGATAGTATGGGAGGACTGCTGCACACATGTATGGCTTCTTCCTACCACACACATTCTCTTTTCTAGCACACTTCTATTCTGAAATGTTTTCTGACTTGTTTCTCAATATAAATATGTAATTAGTAGAAAGATTATTTCTGAAATAAAAACACCCAAACCAACAACAAAAACAAAACAACTGCTGAAGACCTTAAATTATTTCTCTGAAGCCACATAACTAAATATAGACAACAGTTTAAGCAAGAAGGAAAGTTTACCAAGCTCAGAATATTACTTTCTTACCACTCACCGTGGGCCAAACAGGAGTGGTGAACAGAAGACACAACTGAAACGTGTCAGGAAAGTTTTTGCACTTGGAAAGTGAATTAGATACAAATAAAGATGCATCTAAAATAGTGTACTGCTGTGATTTGGTTTATTTAATTTTAAGCAGACCATATGATTTCTGCTGTGATGAAAATGCTTATTTTGTAGAGACAAAGCAGGGAAATGAAACATTGAGTACTTTTGTGACCTGACTCTTGAGTAATCAAGCAAAGCACAACCCAACACTGAGACTTTCCTGATGCACCTTAGCCTGTCACTAGACACGCAGCTCCAGCTTCCACATCAGGCATCAAATCATCAGAGAAGACAACATTGTTAAGCATGCTGAAGGAAAAGGAATAGTTCCTTCCCTTCACAGAAACCGTAGTTTCATTTTTTTCCCCATGCAACCTGAACTCACCCTGTAAGTTTACACACAAGCATGAAGTAACATGTCCATGCCTTGGGCCAGTCAGTGGAGCTGAGAAAGAGGAAGAAACTGAATGAAAGAAAAACCCAGTAACAGCTGAATGCAACAGCTGCCTGCTAGTAAACAAGGCCAGGCTGGAAAAGGATTCCCTGCTGCTTTAGCACACAGCAGGTAGGAAAGCAATGGTGCCACAGAAGAACTGCCAACAGATCAGCTGCACAGGGCTAGAGGGAAAAAAAAAAAACAAGTGGGATGAGTTCTGATTTTAGCTGCTACACAGTATTTGTACCTACAGCATAAACCTACCAGTTTATGCCTACCACAAGGCTTTAGGTCAGTGAAGGCTCAAGTACAGGCTTAATGATGTCAAAGGAGCAGGTGGTTTTGTTTAAGAGACAGACCTATGATGGCAGGAGATGATCTTCTACAATACAATCATAGAATCAGTTGGGTTGGAAAAGACCTTCAAGATCATTGAGTGCAAACATTATCTAACTCTACCAAGTCTGGTGCTAAGCCACGACCCTCAGCACCACTTCTCTGCAGCTTTTAAACCCTTCAGGTGATTCCACCACCTCTTTGGGGAGCCTGTTCCAGCCTCTTCCAGTCTCCATTCAGTCAAGAAGTCCTCATAGCCAATCTATCTCCCCTCGTGCAACTTCAGGCCAATTCCTTTTATCCTATCACTTGCTCCTAGGGAGAAGAGACAAATATCTTGCTACAGCTTCCTTTCAAGCAGTTATAGAGTGAGAAGGTCTCCCCTTAGACTCTACAAATTCTTAAGAGACTGAAAACCGTTAGGGTCAGATCTTGAGCTGAACCTCAGAAAGTCTCATGCCACCTCGGCTATAACAAAGCCTTTAGAAGTCTTTCACAAAGCTCTCTCCACAACTTCTCTGGGCAGCCGGTTCCAGTGCTCCAGCACTCTCAAAGGGCAGAAGTTTTTCTTCCTAGTTAAGTGAAAGAGAAGCTCTCTTTTTGCATCAGGACACACAGCAATATTTTTGCCACCCATTAGGTATTTATAATCATAGAATATTTTGTAAAAATAGTAGAGTAAAAAACAGGAAAAGAGGTTTTGAGACACGCAACATAAAGATGATACAGCAAATGATTTTGTTGCATCTTTGAAAGGGTGCACAACATTTTTGGTTTCAGCAGTTTGCTGTGTACCAAAAAGCAGTTGGTCTGATCTCAGCACGCTGCTAGCAAAACAGCTGGGCAGGAATGGAACAGATCAATGTTTCCCATCTTTACCACTCCTTCAACCCACACTAGTGGGCAGCTGACTTTTTTGGAACACTTTTCTCCACTTGCTGGATGTGAAGTTTAGCATTTTACTTTAGAGACTGCACTGGGATATTACTATCTTAATCAAGATACTGCATAATTTCTCCTTTCAAAAATCATAACATCATTTAATTTGGATGTGACCCCTGCCAGTGCAGTATCCCACAGAAAGCAAGGCAAACTTTTGAGTTCAATCTGACTTTAAACTTAGATGAGATGCTGAGGGTCACCTCCAGCTGAGTTTCAAGTAGCCCCCACAATGGGAACCCCAGAACCTCCTCTTCCCCACAGAAAATTTACAGTTGCCAAATAAGAAGGGCATACCTTCACCTGAGATTCTTTTGTGACAGGTGTTGCTCATGACTTTAACCAAGGAACAAACTGAAAACTTCAAGCACAGAACCAGTCTTGGGTCTCTCACAAAGGTAAAAGAAGTGTTAAAATCGACAGAATTTCCTTATTCCTCAGCACTAGTAGGAATTCAAGGTACAAGAGTAACAAACATTTTAAGTTAATTTCCAACCAACTTTTATATTTAGTTCTTATCTCAAATGTCTTCATAGGGTTGTTTTCTTCTCTTATCTTGCTTGGAGACTGCTCTACAGCCTCTTACACCCCACTGACATTTTCTAGTCATTAATTCTCCTTTTGCAAATTTTCATCCCTTGACTGCTAACAGTTCTACGGAGCACTTCAATTGTTATCTTTCTTCCTTTGCTATTTGCTGACTTATTCCTCCCACAAAGCCACTTTCAAGCCAAGATCTAATTCAGGAGAAGCAGAAAGTTTAGTTTGTCCAGTCCCTGCATGATGATCATCTTTTTGCAAGCTCCCAGCAGTTTTTCTGTGCATGACAAATGCACTATGGGAACAGCAAAGTGAGATTCTTACCAAGAGGTCCCTAAGTACTTAAGAGTACACAGAGAGAGAGGGCATCATGACTTCATACCTCACTGTATCATCCAAAACTTAGCTGCTGGATCCTGACTGCTCACAAAACAACTATCAACTCTCAGCAGCTTCACCATCCACACGTGCTGTAATACCTAAAATTCACAAAGGGTCTCATTTAACCAGGGACTTGTGGGTATCTTTTGAAAAAGAAGAACAAGTCAGAGCACAACCAGAGGGCTCGGAGGGGTAGCTAGGCTAGCAGGCAGCCAAGGCTAGCAGCCAGTCAGGCTAACCACACCACAGGTATGCTGCTGGAGAAGGACTGTCAAACCAGACCTGCAAAGGCACAACAGAGGTGTTTCAGCCTTGCTAGGGGAAAGCTGGATGGCTGAAGAATATTACCACAGAGCTATGGAAGGAAAAGAGATTCTACGCCTGTCTGCTTGGGGGGTTGGCTTAGTGAGGTTTGATCAGGCGTTACACACAGAACAGAAGTGAGGGAGGTGAGGCCAAGGTTCAGTTTTTGCAGGGATGTATGTAAGAAGCTTTTCATAGAATCACAGACCTGTGATGAGGTTGGAAGAAACCTTTGAGATCATCAAGTCTAACCACTCTCCTAGAGCTCACAATCTCACCACTACTGCTAAGCTGCTACTACGAAACTATATCACTCAGCACCACATCTATGCATCTTTCAAATACCTCCAGGGATGGTGACTCCACCACTTCCCCAGGCAGCCTGTTCCAATGCCTGATAAGTATTTCTGTGAATGTCTTCCTAATATCCAACCTAATGATAAACAAGAGCACACTAAAATTCAAAGGATATTCCATGTGGGGCACAGGCAAGTCATCTGCTTAGGGACATGGTTTAGTGTTGACCTTGCAGTGCTGGGTTGAAAGTTGGACTAGATGATCTTGAAGGTCTCTTCCAACCAAAGATAATCTGTGATTCTGTGAAATCCAGCTCTTTTTTTGACTTAGAGCATGGTAGATGAGTGACAACAATGTCCTCTGAGATGATCTGGACAACCTAAGCACTGAGAGTGGAGCTCCACAGAACCAACACATACCCTTTCAGTTTACATAAAGCCACAAGGTGATTTGGGTTCCTACTTACATCAGGATTGCTCAGTAATGCAGCCTGATGCCATGAGCACTGTGTGCCACTTTCACAGTTATCACATTCCTTTTACTATCACAGACAAGCCTCAGCTTGAGAACCTCCCTCATGACTCCTCAGCAGGATGAAAAAAGGTTACACTTTTTGCAAAGTCATGTGAGTTGGAGAGTACTTCATGCAATTTCAAGAGGCACAAAAAGGTTTTATTTCCTTTCTGGAAAAAAATCCAAAACAATATTTGCAGAATCTGTTTATAGATCATTGTAAACAAGCTCAGAAATAGAACATAATTGGACTTGGTGTTCTACTGAAGCTGGAGTGCTTTATTTTGCAGCAGTACTTCCTCCTCAAGAGAGATTCATCATGTTGCTGATACACTTTTGGGTTTTCTTTCACACTTAAGAAAAGCAGTTAGTTCACCAGTTTCAGTCCTTTCTGGATGCCAAACAAATGGTTTCTCATGTCTAGGAGTTTTGAGTTATGGTGGGTTTTTCCTAAGGTAAGACCCCTAGTGATGGCTTCTCATCAGAAGGTCTAATGGGATTATTCAAACTTGTCAATTAACTACCTCACATAGAACTGTTGGAGTGAGTCCAACAGAGTGAGTCATCCTTCTGTTCTATCAGCCATACTACACTATTATCAACAGTCCTGTAAAGCTGCAGTCAGACCATTTACCTGCATCATCTGGTTCATTTAAGCAAATGCCATAAAAACAGCAACCAGACTCCAAGACCTAAATGATACCATCAGGAGTTTGGAAATAGTAACGATGCAGTTGGTGAGCAATGAGAGAAGAAATTCCTTACAGTGAGGGTAGGGAGACACTGGAACAGGTTGCCCAGGGAGGTTGTGAATGCCCCTTGCCTGGAGGTGGTTCAAGGCCAGGTTGGATGAGGCCTTGAACAACCTGGTCTATTGGAAGGTGTCCCTGCCCATGACAGGGGATTTGAACTAGTTGATCTTCAAGGTCCCTTCCAACTTCAATCACTCTATGAATCTGTGAAATTCAGGAACTTCACTGAGTCTCAGAATTCTTGTTCCTACATATGAAAGCAATGCAGGGAAAAAGTAAAAGCAATAAAAATCACAGCATAGAACTGACACAGTGCCAGATTGGCTGAAAATGGAAGATATTCTGAAGATATTTTCTACAATAGTAAAGATATTCTTCCATCACTACATCAGGTTGCTTCTCAGTTGTACTGATGGGAAACAGAAAATGAGAAATCATCGAGCTGTTTCAGTTGGAAAAGAGTCCAACCATTCTCTAACACTGCCAAGGCTGGTGCTAAATCAGCACCACATCTCTGCCTCAGCACCACACCTCTGCCTCTCCTAAACACCTCCAGGGATGAGGATTCAGCCATCACCCTGGGGAGCCTGTTCCAGTGTTAGAGAACCCTTTCACTGAGAAGTTTCTTGTAATATCCAATCTAACCCACTCCAAACATCCACCAAACAGACCTAGCCTTTCCAAACAATATGTCTGCATGATAGTATAATATATGGAGGCATCAAATCAATTAATAAAGACACAAGTAAGAGCATATGCAAAGACTTTCAGTAATGCATGTGGGCCTGTGACCATGAGACTTACGGAGCTCCTACCACCTATCTGCATTAGCACTTAATAAATACTTTATTCAGCTGCAAATTATAACAAGAAACAAAAAGAAATGCAGAATCTGTTCTTTTTTCAGGGTTATAAAATGGCTATTTTAAGCCTAGCAAGTCTCTTCCAACTGTAAATTTCCATTACTCCTTTTTGTTCTTCCACTCTCCCCTATAAGTTAAAGCTGGGTGCCTTTAGAAGATGGTAAATCAGATGAACAACTACCAAAAATGGAATTGCAGCTAGGCTGACAGTCCATGCTGCCACACCACTTTCAAACGGACTGAATTCTGACCCTCAGTTATTTCCCATATATTCTATGTTTAAACCTTCACCCCCAAGGAAACCCAAAGGGTGTGGTGAGCATTTGGCATTTCCAAAACACAGATGTCACAGAATTGTAGGATTATAGAAACAAATTCTTCCACAGGAAGGGTAGTGAACCACTGGAGCAGGTTGCCCAGAGAAGCTGAGGAGGCTCCAAGCCTAGCAGTGTTGAAAGCCCAGTTGGATGGGGCCTTAGGCAAGCTGGTCTAGTAAGAGGTGTCCCTGCCCATTGGAAGGGGGGTTGGAACTAGATAATCTTGAAGGTCTGTTCCAACCCAAACCATTCTATGCTCTCCATGAGAAGCTGGAGGGTGATACAAGGATGATGCTCTATGGGATACACTGATGAATCTGCCAAAGGAAAGCAGCAAAGGAAAAGCAGGAAGGAAAAAAGGATTTCAAGGAAAGGACCATTTTAATCCCAACTTCTTCCCCCCTAAAATTGTGCCAGCACTTGGGACTGCTGGTATTTCAGCATATAAAATACATCAGTATATATATATATATATATATATATATATATATATATATATATATATATAAAATATATCAGTATACAAGTGGACTGGGCCTTTTTGTGTCATATTTTAAAACAGGAATGAAAGGTTTATGGAAGCCTTAGAAATACCAGAGTAGAAAGGCTGCCTGAATTAAACAACCTACAAGAATTCATTTTGCACGTGATTCTGCACCTTACAGAAGAAAGCAAAGCATCAGTACGAATCATGCTTGCATGTAAAACTCCATTTTTCTTAAAACTACAAAGTCTGCCTCAGGTGACTGTGTGAAATGGAAATGTCAACCACTTCCACAGCACACTAAATCCTATAGGTTATATTCCAGCAGGATTTAACCCCAAATCTGAAATTCCAGTAGGTATTTTTGGCTCAGTTTCTGGGTAACTATCATGAGCTTTTTAACTGCAGGCCTGTTGTATATAATCGTCTAAAACTCCAAAGCACTTCTACAAATCTCCTTTTCCATGGTTTGTGTTTGAGCACATTGAAAGCTATAAAAAGGTCCAAAGAAACAAAGCCAGTGTGAAACATTTAGTGTTAACCATCCAAATTTCCATGACAACAGCTTCAGTGAGCTCACCTCACTGGTACTACAGCAGCACACCAATGGTCCAGTAAATGTAGAGAGGCAACTGGTAAGATCTCAGAAAATTAAGGTACTTGGTTACAGAGCTCCTTGAAATAAACATACAACCCACCAAAAATGTTTGATTGAAGAATAAAGGGGCTGCTTAGGTTGGCTCAGCTTTGCCTTTTTCAGTAGTTGAGTGTTGCAGCATAACTATGCACAAATTGTGGTCTCTTCTGCCCAAACCTGCAATTTCACAGGGTATCTGTACCTGAAAATCCTGTTTGGTTACTGCCTATCAAAGGTTTCCCTTGGAAGAAAAGCTATGTTTCTGATTACAGTGGTGATGCTCTAAAGGCACAAAGCCAGACACTTTCAAGTCAGGAAAAAACCTTCCAGATATTTCAGCCATGGTGAATTTTTGTTTTATTTTGTTTTAATGTGACCATCAACATGTGCTGACACGGATGCTGCCCTGAGAAGGGATGGCAATACATGGTTTTACTCTCTTCATAGTGCTTCAATTAGGGGCAGACAGAAGTCCAGCTCACAGGCCTGAAACTCTCACAAAGCAGTAGCTGAAAGGTCAACATTCCCAAAACTCAAAAATTCTCTGATGGGCCAACTACTGGAAGCCATGTGCATGCTGTTTGTCCAGCTCCTTCAGCTGGATTCTCAAGTAATACATAGGTGTGACTACTTCACTATTTTAATTTGGAACAGGAATGTGCCCAAGAGTGGATTATCCCAATCCACTTCTTGAAGTGCCTGAAGTGATGTCCATTTAAAGAGAACTAAACCTTCATTTCATGAAGCATTTGACTGCAAATAGGCATTTGGTTCACAGCACCAAATCAGGGCTAGTCCAAAGTAAAACCTGCTTCCCTGAATCAGGTACACAACCTGTTCTCAGCACAGATTCACAGATTGCATTCAGTGGGAAGAGAGCCTCGAAGGTCATCTTGTCCAACACCCCTGCAATCAGCAGGGACACCTCCACTCGATCAGGTTGCCCAGGGCCACACCAAGTCTGATCTTTAATGCCTCCAGGGATGGGGCCTCAACCACATCCCTGGGCAACCTGATTCAGTATTTTACCACTCTCATTGTAAAGAACTTCCCTCTGATGTGCAACCTACATCTATCCTGCTCCAGTTTAAAACCATTGCCCTTTGTCCTACTGCTACAAGCCCTTCTAATCAGTCCTACTTCAGCCAGCAGTTCCCTTCCCAGCACCAGCAACTGCCCTTCAACAGTCCATTGCTGGGTGCTCGTTACTAACAGAGATGTAACTGACATATGATTTCATCCAGGCTTATGACTGCAGTTTTCACATATCTGGCCAGCTGAGCAGGGAATACTGGTCTGGCCTTTTAGAAACTGCAGACACAGAAGAAAAAAAGGTAGCAAAAACCCAACTGTTCCACTCTAGTCCACCTCAACATGGTAAAGGTGCCTGAACCTCCCTCCTACTTCTCAGCAAGCAAAACACGTTTTTTTTTCAGAAAGCTGTAAAATTTTATATTTATAGAATAATATAACTGTTTGGGTTGGAAAAGACCTTTAAGATCATTGAGACCAACCATTTTCTAACTCTACTAAGGCTGGGGCTAAACCTTGTCCTTCAGCACCACATCTCTGTGGCTTTTAAACCCTCCAGGGATGGGGATTCAACCAGCTCCCCAGGGAGCCTGTTCCAGTGTTTGAGAACCCTTTCAAGCAAGACGTTTCTTCTAATATCCAACCTAGCCCTCCCCTGATGCAACTTGAGGCCATTTCCTCCCATCCTAACATCATGAGTTAATTCATCTCAGGATCTGTTACTACAACTTGTTTAAAAAGAAAGAATAACTAACACAAATTTAGATACAACTCAGTGCAACCCCCTCAGTTATTAAAACCAACACACAGTGGTTAATGCCATTCCTTGCCTCAGCTTCTGCTCTCCAGGTTGCAGTGGCTCTTCTCAGCTCTCCTACCTCACCTCCTCATACAAATTAGTAAACAAGCTCCTATTTGGGCAAATCTCTTGACATATTTTAT
Source organism: Indicator indicator (assembly GCF_027791375.1). Taxonomy (NCBI): domain Eukaryota; kingdom Metazoa; phylum Chordata; class Aves; order Piciformes; family Indicatoridae; genus Indicator; species Indicator indicator. Next base: position 7,301,965 of record NC_072017.1, read on the forward strand.
ATATCTTTACTGATACGTGAAACAGGAACAAAACCAAGGCTGAGACTTTTTTTCCCCCACGGTCACTGCTATCCATGAGTATTTCAGCCTGAGCAGTTAAGCTGTAAAGGCTTCTAATTAAAAAATAAAACTATAGCCAAGCTGTAATTCCATTAACAGTGTTTCTACTGAAGATTTACTTGCTAAGTCACCAGTCAACCTCTGTGCACCAAACACAACCTCAGCTCCTTCAACTTTATGAGGTTTCTTAAACCATTTTCTTTCAAAATCTGAGGTATTTATTAGCTGGCACAGGAAAAATGTTCCAACACCCCCTTAAAGCAGAGGTTTCTCAGAAATGCCGCAGCTTCTATATTCAGAATGATGGCAAATTACTAACTGGAACTGTCTTGCAGCTCTGTTAGCACATCTTTGAAGAAAGAGGTGTTTTGCCCAACTCTTCCCTTAAAGGTATTTCTACTTGGGGAACCTGGAGCCAAACTGCCACTCAGAAACATCTCTGTTGCACGCAAAAGTCTGGTTTCATTACAATAGTTTTCCAAAAAAGCAGGCTATGATGTGAAACTGTATTTTAGATCATCAAATGTAAAGAAAATAAAGTCAAGCTGTGGTGCCCCATATATATCTACATGGCAAACACCCAAACAAACCCTTTGTTGTACCGTCCATGTCTGATGGGACCTGGAGCTTTCCCTGATCCTGTTGGATTTACTATCCTTTTGCTATTGGTTTGGCCCAAAATGTGTTAACCACACGAAGACAGTTAATAGCACCAATTTCCAGAGAGCTTTTCAGCAGAGGAAAGCAGACAGGTTTTGAGTGGAGCTTAAATGTTCTGTTTTCAACTGCAGACAATGGGACCTGTACAAAAGAGCAAGCTCAGCTACCTCATCAGGCTTGGCTTGTTGTTAAAACTGAAGGTCAACATGAACCTGAGAGTAGATCTTCATAAGAAATTAATTCATAAAGTCATAAATGATTCAAGAGAAAAGCCTTGGTAAGCTGAACAACAGAAAGCCCGACTCTTGCCTAAGCACCTGTAATGTACCTTACAAAATCAGAGGACACTGCCCTACTACATCTGCCAAGCCAGATAAAAGCCTTGACAGCCAGGCTCTGTGCGGGCCCTCTCCCATCGCATTGGGGATGTCTAAGCTGGAAGGCAACAATTCAGATCTGGAAGGATGAGGAATAAAAGGGAATGGCTCCGAAGGGCAAACGTAACTGCTGAGTAACAGAGGGGTTTCACCACAGCACCGACTTCATTGCAAATGCTGACCGCGTATTCCCCGGTCATCAGCCAGACCCCCGCGGGGAAGGTGGGGAGTGACTGGCATACAGAAATCAGCACGTTTCAGCTGCTCCGTGTTTGGGGGTAATCTGCATCTATCTGGAAGTTGGTAATTGGTCACAACGTTATCTTCCCCCTGGAAAAAAACTGACTTGGGGAAGCAGACTGAGCAGCATCGTGGTGTTGTGTGACAGGGGCATTGTGCGAACTCCGGCACCGAAATCCAGCTCTGGCAGAAAGCTGAACTTTCTCTTTGCTACGCTGCCGGCATCCGGCCCTGGAGACAAGCGAGGGTCTGTCCCTCCAGCCCTCGAGGAGGTGCAGCTACAGGCAAAGCTGTGGCATTTGAGCCTTCCCTCCCCAATGATTCCCAGCTCTTCCCTGACACTACTTCTCTATTAACTCTGATTCGTGATGTAGTATCCAAGCATTCCAATTCACTTATGAAAAGCGTTGCTGGGGTAAATGCACCAGCACAAATAAGGGTTGTACACCACAGGATGCCACCACCATTTATTCATCTCTCCACATAAATTACTATAAGAAACGTGGGCTTAAGAGTCAGACAGGTTTAATAAACTTCAAGGTATTACTGGGCTTTAAACAGTGTTAAAATGTCTGGTTTATGAGGCTGCCTTAAGAGACCAAATCTAGATTCATTTGACTCAAATGCTGGTCACTCAGCAAGGGGTTAAAGTCACTCAGAGGTGCCCAACTTTGCTGGGGACTAAAGGAAACAAGAATGTCAATACAGCTGGAAGAAAACACCCTCCTAAATAAGTGTGATACCTCCTAAAACAGACCAGGAAAAAAGCCAAGATTACCCTTTCAGAACACTCTTAAAAAGGGGGGAAAAATAAACAAAACCAAACCCAACAAAAAAAAACCAGACCAAACCAAAACTAAAAAAACCCCAAACCAAACAAATACACATACACACAAAACCACAACACCAAAACAAAACAGGAAGGGGGAGATTTCTTGAGCTTCCTGATTTTCAGTCTCATTCTCTTCCAGAAGGGAAATTCATTTCATTTGTAGCTTCTGACCTAAACTAAGAAGCAGATTCTTACTGCTACAGCTGTTCTCCCCTGGAGATCTACTAGGCACTCTATTATCTAGAAACTAGTAGAAGTAACAGCAACACAGCAGTAAGATCAAGTCTAACACGGCACATCCAGTTACATTTGGATTCCAAGAAAAACAAGTGGCATTTCCAATATTATTATAATTACCACTTCCACAATGTTCAATCAAACAAACCAAGAAACCAAGCCTTGCTGCACTGAATAGGACAGAAACTGTTCGGATGCCTTCAGAGCTTCCCAAACTGAGCAAAGCTCACAGGCAGTTCTGACTCGGCAGTTCTTGAGAAAGAAAAGCCAACACAAACCCCAACCTACTTCTTGCTTTCCTACTGGGAATTATGAAGCATCTGTTGTGAAAGCACCTTAAAATACGACTCTTCAGAGCAGAAGAAATCCAAACAATCAGCTTCTCAACCCAAGGTCCAAGATTAGCCAAGCCAGCTGGGGACAGCTGCATTGTAAACCCACCTTTAATGACAGTGCTGGTGGCCCATTCTCTGAGGTTCCTCAAGCTGCAGAGATAGGAACCTCATGAAAAAACTGGGAATATCCCCTACCCACCTGCTCTCCTGAAGGCACCTTGACAAGGGCTGATTGATCCACACCTATTATTTACATCAAGGTTTCTTCTATAATGTATCTTTGCTTTGTATTTTACCTTTACCATCTCCTTGTTAGTTTCTAATCCTTCAACTAAAATAAGATGAAGCTAAACACAGCCTTTATGTTATAGATGGCACTGGTTTTGTTAACAGACACATAAACTGCTGAAGTAGCTGAGAATCTGAGGACACCCTTACTCCAATTTTCTATTTATACAAATTATTAACCAAAAACCTGTTTATTCCTATTTATTCAGCAATCAATTTTTAAATTCTTGTTTCTTTCAAGGTGCTTCTGAATAAAAACTTGCATAATAAAGTTGTAATAGATGACTAACACTGAAATTGTTGGCTTGTTTTACTTCTTTATTACATATAATGGAAATAAATAAAATTATTCTCAACACCTATCACTATACTATCATCTCCTACTAATGAGTTAATAGTGTGCAAGTACACCATAAATCACTAAAAATCAGCATTTCTGTCTACTTCTTTTATTTACAGTCTGAAACTTTTGATGGATTTTGCTCCAAAGTGATTTCTTTACTTTTAGTAACAGTTATTGCAGTGAACTAAACTGAATGTAAATTAAAATATCTCTGTATATGTACAAGAGTGACTGTATATTCTACCCATAGCACTGCAAAATTAATTCACACTTTCAACAAACTGTGTTTTAAGGTGCTTAGTCAAAGACTTCCCTGAAGTCAGTTGTCTGTATAAAACTGGGCAGGAAAAACAGGTATAACTATTCTTTCTTTATTTAAATAATTTTAGGAGACTAAAAGAAGTCAGTACTTAGGAATTCACCACTCAAGTGGTTTAGCCAGCATCAGCATCCATATGGCCAATGTTGGCAACACCAACCCACTTAAGACTCAAGTAGGGCTTTATCCTCCGGCCCAGAATGGGCCCCACAACCTGGGCTGGCAGCTCCTCAAAACTCATCCCCAAGGAGCCTACATGTAGGTAGGAGACAAACTGGGTAAAGCAGCACGTAAAAACCTGTCATGAAGATGTATTAAAAGGTAATGTTTAAACAAACACTAGGGACCAGTTTTATAGTGTATGGGAGTAAATCACCTCAAAGTACCTGTGGGCCTGGGGACTGACATGGTGATGCTAACCACTTATGTTACTGCATTGGGGGGGGTACTCTTTTTACACTAATAGATGCAGGGGGACAGGTTTGTTTTGAGAGGGGCAGGTTCCTCCTCCTACACCCTGCAGTCCTTCCCCATTCTGGAACAAGCCACCACCTTCTAAAAACTGCATTTGTGTTGAAAGCCTCCAGCACCAGTTCCTGCATTTTCACTGATCAGATTTTGGCAAGCAGGAAAGCTTTCTCCTTTAACAAGCCTCATTTTATATTTCTAAATACCCTGCTTTGCTTTCCCTTTCCTAATTAGTACTGATGATTAATGACTGTTGAAAGAATAAAACTAAACACTTGTGAGGAACCAGCATTGCAGTAATTAGTTGTGAAAGCCCAGAAAGCACTCCTGAAGGCAGTTAGGAGTGTGTGTTTCTGGAAGAAAACCTCTTATTCTCTATAGAGATGTGGCCAACTCTCCACACTACCAGTTCTTCTTGTACCTCCTCCAAGACTAACTCCTTCTGACTAGTTGCTTTGTCCAGCTGACAAGTGATCGAGGGGGAAAACGGGCCACCCCTTTGTGGCATCCTGGAGTATTACTCAAGAGCATCACCGATTTTTGACAGTAACCAACCTGCATGGGAGATTGGTACATATGTAAGGCCTGGCATGGAAATCACACAGTATCATGCCCTGAGATAACACAGCAAGTCAAATCACACATCACCCTCCAGACAGAGACATAACGACAACAGAGAGGGAACTATTGTAACAAGAACCACACCTGGTAGCTATTTAAACAGAGAAAGAAAGTCAGGTGGAAGGAGAAAAGGATAAACCTCTCTTTCCCAGGGCACAGCTAAAATTAAACAAAATCCTTTTTATCACAAAACAGAGCAAATCCTTCTATCTGAGAATCTGACCCAAGGCAGGGCACATCAAGCACTTCCCTCTTGCTACCTTCCCAGGGTAGGTATTTCACCTCTTACGTATTCAAGGAAAGGGATGCATAACAGTGATTAATCAGCCATTTACAGCTGGTGAACAGAAAGGAGAACCAGGTTTTTCGTGGTCTGCCTACTAGACTAGCCTGCCTGTCAGTTTAATTTTGAGATGCAGTTGTGCTTGTGTTTTCCCCAGCTAATTCCTCCAAGGAACCCCTAGTTGTGGCCTATCATCCATCTCTGCTTTACCCACTCCTCCTGTCCTGCATTTCCTATTGTGCCTCATGACAGAATATCATAGAATCATAGAATTGTTTTGGTTGGAAAAGACCTCTAAGATTATCAAGTCCAACTGCCAGCATGCCCACTAAACCATGTCCCTAAGTGCCATGTCCACAGGTTTCCTGAACACCTCCAGGGATGGCGATTCCACTACCTCCCTGGGCAGCCTGTTCCAATGCCTGACAACTCTTTCAGTAAAGAAATTGTTCCTAATATTCAATCTAAACCTCCCCTGGCACAGTATCATATATGGGTCGTTTAAATTCAGACTGACTGGGAAAAAAAATATATATATATATATATTCTGAAACATCAGCTCAAGTATTCTGGATTTATTGAACCACCCCTGCTGCTTTGCATCCATATCCATAGGGAGTGTCACAGTAGCAGTGGGAGATTCTACTGAAGCCCTGGACGCAGAGATGTAGAAGCCAGCACATGACACACGTTGTCACACTTAAACATGTAAAATGCCCATTAAAACCCAGCTTACTGCTCTTCAGAAATCCAGAGTGTGACAAACCCCAGCAAAACAGTCCAAACAACCAGTGGGAGTGCTGCTACACACTCTCCAGAGCACACAAGAAGCGTTAAACGTGAGCAGAGTGCAAGACCACGTCCTCCTAGCAGCTGTGCTCGCAGCTCTGCTATTCCCCGGATCCGCACAGGGCAGGACAGCTGGACAAAACCGCAGCTTCCAACCCCTCAGCTCTACCCGCTCTCCTCGGCTGCTCACTGCGGGAGCTTCTCCTCGTTCCGGCGGAGCACCACGGCACGGCACGGCTCGGCTCCCTCCCGGAGAGGGGTAACTTGCCTTGGGATTACAAGCGAACATCTGCAAACTCTTAGCTGGACTTTATCGCCCGAGAGCGGAGGACGGCGGGCGCGCCACCCCCTACCTTGGCCACCCAGCTGAACAATGGTGACATCCTAGGGGCTCCGGCGCGGCGGCCGGCGGTGATTCCTGGCTCCGGCCGCTCCTCTCCGCCTTTCTCCGCTGCCGGCCGCCTGCCGCCTCATGCGCCGGGAGCGGGGAGCCACCCCGTCCGGCCTCCGAGACTTCCAGCCGGCAGGACGGGGGAGCTCGGCGCGCCAGGGAGGATCCCCACGGTGGAGCCGGCTGCTGCGAAGTGCGGCGGGAAGGCAAAGGAAGGGACGGGAAAGGAAGGGCCGGGCCGGGCCAGGGGCTGAGGCCGGGCCCGCGTCCCGCCTCCGCCGCGCTCCGCCTCCGCCGGGCCGCGGCCGCCTGTCCGCGGGAAGGCGGGAAGGGAGCGGGCTGGCTCTCCGGCAGTGCCCAAAACAGACAGCCCCCTGCCACCACATCGCCTTGCCCTTCGAGCTGATTCAGCGACGAAGTCAGGACTCGCAATTGCTGCGAACGACATCCCGGTCCATGCAATTTCTGGGAATAGGCTGGCATCGGAGTTGTGCCTAACTTTAAAGGATCACACAAAAAATCACAGAATCTCAGCATGCTAGCGGTTGGAAGGGACCTGTGGACATTATGTAGCCCAACCCCCCTGCCAGAGCAGGGTCACCCACAGTATATCACGCAGGAGCATGTTCAGACAGGTTTGAAATGCCTCCGGAGAAGGCAACTCCACCACCTCTCTGGGCTCTGCCATCCTCACAGTGAAAAACTGTTTCCTTGTGTTTACACTGAACCTTCTGTGTTCCAGTTTGTGTCCATTGCTCCTTGTCCTGTCACTGGGCACCACTGAGAAAAGTCTGCTCCGTCTGGGGGACGGGAGCCTCACATTCTTCCCACTTGCTCACCTATACCCTTAATTAGCTGAAGCAAAATTACTTCCCCTATCTTTATTTATCACACCTCTAAGATCACTGAGTCCGACTATCAACCCAGCATCACCATGGCCACTAAACCATGTCTACACAGTTTTTGAATGCCTCCAGTGACACTGACTCCACCACCTCCCTGGGCATCCTATCCCAATGCCTGACCACTCCTGCAGGAAAGAAATTGTTCCTAATATCTAATCTAAACCTCCTCTTGTGGAACTTGAGGCCATTTCCACTTGTTCTGTTACTTGATCCTAGGGATAAGGATGATCATCAATTAGGTATTAATGAGATCCCCTCTCAGTCCCCTCATCTGTCTGAAATTGCTGTGAGATGTTACACTTCCAGTCAGGCTCACGATTCATGTCAGCTAATGGCATCTGACACCACACACCAGTAGCTCTACTTTCAGAAATAAGATGTTGAAGATAATTTAAAAACCAGTCAACAGTCTGCATATTTCTGGCAGGTCAAGGGATGTCACCTACCAGCCCAACAGGAAAGGTGCTGGTTCATTCCTGTTGTCTCTCCAGTTGGACAGCTTTTGAACACACACTGTGGCTGCAGCGCTGCCTGAAAAAGGTTCCTTTTCCTCAGTTTGGAAGAAGGATACAGAACCAGGATTTAAAAAGACTTGAGTTTTACAGGAAATAATCAGTTAGGCCCACAACAAAAAGCCCTTTATTTCTATCACCTCATAGAAACAAAGTGAAGGACTAGATCTGCAAAACTGGAACAGGAAGGTGTAGGGGTCTGCTCTGCACTTCTTCCCAGTAAAATTCAACTGTTCAAAGTTAGATGTCAGAGTGCCAAATTCAGCTCTCTGCTTTGCCCAAAGACACTTCCACTGAGATTCACCCCACTGCCACAATGTCATACATCTGTTTGCACTTCCACAGACATGGCCACTGGAATAGTCCCTGGGTTGGGAGCTGACACTGTCCCACTCTTCTAAGCCATGAAAACATGAGCAAAAGTGTGACACCCACACCTATGAGCTGGGAGAAACAGAGCCAGCCTCACAGCTCACTGGAGCAGAAAAGGAGCAGTTTCGGCTCCTGTCCCAGACTGCATGATCCTGCAGCCCTGCGTTTGGTTCACACAAAGCAAACAAGGCAGCTGCTGAGAGAGCTGGATCACCTCCCAGTGCTGCACTGGTGTGAGCCACAGTGCTAGCTGCGTGTAAAATAACAGAATCACAGAAAATATCAGGTTGGAAGAGACCTCAAAGATCATCCAGTCCAACCTTCGACCCATCACTGAAGGGTCAACACTAAACCACGTCCCTAAGAGCCAGGTCCACACACTGCTTAACTCCAGGGATGATGACTCCACCGTTGCCCTGGGCAGACCATTCCAATGTTTGATAACCCTCTCTGTGAAGAAATACTTCCTAGCATCCAACCTGAACCTCCCCTGGTTCAGCTTGAAACCATTTTTCTAGTCCTGTTCCTTGTCATCAAGAAGAGGCTGGCCCTCTCCTCACTCCAGCCTCCCTTCAGGCAGTTGTAGAGAGCGATGAGGTCTCCCCTCGGCCTCCTCTTCTCCAGATTAAACAATCCCAGCTCCCTCAGCCACTCCTCATAACACCTGTTCTCCAGATCCTTCACCAACTTCATTGCCCTTCTATGGACATACTCCAGCACCTCAATGTCCTTCTTGTAGTGAGGGGCCCAAACCTGAACCCAGTATTCAAGGTGTGGCCTCACCAGTGCTGAACATTATCACTTCCTTTGTCCTACTAGAAGAAGTTTGCACCTACTTCTCAGGTTGTACCTGCAGCATTCACAGTACCTAAGCATGACACTTCCACCCAGAGAGAATCATGAAACAAACCAGAACGGTGATGCAGAGCTGCAACACCCACCCCCAACAGAAAGGACTGAGCCAGTGAAGCAGGACATCTCTGTCATGGCCAACACCTCACTGGTAGTCCAAGAATGGAGCTATCCAACTGTGGTGGATGCATAAACTGGTGCATGGCAGTGCATACCCAGCCCCAGACTGACCCAGCTGAGCTTGTGGTGGGACTGGAGAAATCTCGTTCCTGTTGGATGTCAGAACTCTCTAGCTATATAGTAGTTTACCCATCCATACAAATAAGTCTTGACCAGTTTTGTTGGTTTGCTCAAAGACACATGGCTAATCTGGGAAAGAAGTTTGATGCTGAATTTAAAATCCTTTTCTTCAGCAACATTTGGCAGGGAGCCACAAAATGCTAAACAATATGAGCTAATAAACCAGCATGCAACTTACTTACAGTGACCTTGTGATCGTTGGAGAGTCCAAATCCTGCCTGAGCCTGAGTTTTAATCCTCTTACAACATATGCTACAGTTTCTGAAATTAAGCCCAACCCAAATACATTTCATACTTTGATAAAAGGAGAAGAGATCCATTTTCTAATAGTTCTACAGGCTAAAGCAGAGGTGATACAGCAGGATGGCTACCAGCTCCTTCTGTCATTAGGATAGGGGCCATGGAGAGTTTGATTGCACAGGTGTTTTTAGCCATAAGCCAAAAAAATGACTAAATATGACCACTGCTCACTCTGTTGACGGTCTCTAAACGTTTGTTGGCATGACAGAGGAAGAAGCTACAGTTCATGATGTATAGAGCACATACATGAGTAAATGACATGTTCTCAGATCTTTAAACTAGGCACCTTACAAGAACACCAGAAGTATCGCCATCTGAAGTACAGATCTGGGCCTCTATTGCATGGAGTAGCTAAGGGTAAGAGCAATGCAGAATATTCCTCATTATGTGCTGCTTATAGCTCCCCCTCCCTGCCTGGCACCCTTCCACAGTTTTAAACTAACAATACATCAGCTCTGAGTCCACGTCGAATGATGATGTCAGGAGATCTGGCTTCTTGCTCTTACTGCAAATGGCTCAAAGAGCCAACCCCAGTATGTCACTTCACACTACTTAGCCTCTAACCCCATAGCATGCAATTGTTATAGTGATGTTTGTATGATTTAAAATGCACTTTGAGACCTTCTACATGCTCCTACACAGCTGGAGGGAGAGTGGTTTTGGGGTGAAGACACTGAACTAGGAGACAGAGTGACAGTGAATGAATTCCAGCCTCTGCTGTTACCATGATTTTCAGGCATGCGGTATCACAGCACTTTCTGCTTTAATCCATCTGTTAAGCAGAGGTGAAATCTGCAAGCCTTGAATTACAGAATCATTTCAGTTGGAAAAAACCTTTAAGATTGTGGAGTCCAACCTTTATCTAACTCTACCAAGTCTAAAGTCTGGTGCTAAACCATGTCCTTCAGCATCACAATTCTGAGGCTTTTAAACACCTCCAGGGATGGGGATTCAACCACTTCCCTGGGCAGCCTGTTCCAGTCTTTGAGAACCCTTTCAGTCAAGAAGTTTCTTGTAATGTCCAACCTAAACCTCCCCTGATGCAACTTGAGGCCATTTCCTCTCCTTATCACTTGTTACTAGGGAGGAGGAGTGGGCACTCTGGCACTTGGAAAGCAGATGGAAGCGAGGCATAAGTGTTTAGATATAAAAACTTCTGTAAATCCATGAAATCCTTTCAGTGTAAATGAAAAGGTCACTGTGTTGCTCACCTTCCCAGATAGATTCAGTAATGCAGTAGGAACAATAACTGCATTCATTTCTCAGGATGTTCCAACTTTCTAAAAACAGAACCTCTGTATTTTTCTATTTTAAGTTTGGCTTGTCTATTTGGCAAATAACTGTCTCTCCAGAAATACTATATATCCATTTTTGGGTAAATGGAAAAAAAATTCAGAGCCAGGGAATAACATCTGTAGTGCATAAACAGCAAGTAGCACTTGACACCATCTTATCTCAGTGCATGATCTTACAAAAACCAAAACAAAATCCTCATTCCTATGAACTGTTCCATGCTATCATGGAAAATATTGCAACATATTTGTGGCTCTTTTTAAAACTGTAGCAATTAAAATACTTCAAAGTCACAACTTAAAGCTTACTATGGCCAGAAAGATGATATTGCAGTTATACATATGTCCTTCAAGAATTTACACATACAGAAACACCAATGTTGTTTTGCCTTCAGCAAAGCTCTCTCCATTAAAACAAATCATTTAGAGAAAGGAAAATAGATGTAAGTTATTCATATATCCACAGAATGGTGTGGGTTGGAAGGGACCTTAAAGATCACCTAGTTTCAACCCCTCCTGCCATGGGCAGGGACATCCTCCACTAGACCAGGTCAGTCAAGGCCTCATCCAGCCTGGCCTTAGGAAGAAAGAAGGCTGCAGTGAACCTTTTAACTCAGAAGAAAAATAATTTCTGACTTACTGTCCTCTTATTTCATCTTTCTTCAAATTTAATAGCTGTAAATATTACTGAGAGTCTCCACAGCATGTCTCTGCTGAACGAAATCTCAAAAGAAGTTGCATTAAGAGTACAGCCACAACCATACCACCCGAGAACTGGCCTCTCCTCTTGCTTTTGTGTTAACTCTGGTAGTGCTTTTACAGCAGATCCTATTCCCTTTTGAATTTTTTTCCTCTGAATTGTACTTTAGGATGTCTTGGCAGCTATTCCTCTCATGGATTATCCCCTGCCCATGTTCACTGTTACAAGTCTCATTCTTTCTTTCCCTGTACACAAGGTCTTTGTAAATTTAGTTCCAAAAACGAAAGGAAAGACTATGCCTGCCAGTAATTACCAGTATCCATTATTGGGACTTTGTTTAAAAACACCAACAATTTTTATCCTTTACCACTCATTTGGATTTTCTTGAGTCTTATGTCATCCATTTCCATTCCAAGTATAGGTTAGATTCATAGACTCATAGAATGGTTTGGGTTTGAAGGGACCTTAAAATTCATCTAGTTCCAAGTCCCTGACATGGGCAGAAACAGCTTCCACTACACCAGGTTGCTCAAGGTCTCATCCAGCTTGGCCTGGAACACCTCCACAGGACATCCACAGTCTCCCTGAGCAACCTGTTCCAGTGTTTCACCATCCCCACTGGACAGGTGTTTCCTTACTGTAAAGATGGTTTCTGCCTTCTCAGACAAAAAATGCTGAGAAAGTTGTCATGTGAATTCAAAATATAATCATCTTCTGGATCTTAGATACAGCTGTATTAAAAAGTGTCTATTTAAGAAAATCCTTGACTTTTATGGCACCTTCATAGGACACAAGATGCAACAAATGAGGAAAAGCCCAATGAATCCTCTGGGTTTCATCCTATCTAAACACTCGATCAAGCCTGACCAGCTGGCTGCTGAGAAGATGCTGTGGTGAGGAAAAGAGTTTGCTTTGTTACTTCTTTTACCTAAATGATAAGTAAGCTCCTTTTTTCTCAGTACAAACCAAAAGATTAACCACCAAACAAGATCTGCATCAGCCTCCTGATGAGACAAGAGCGAAACCTGACATCTAATCTCTGACTGGCAGTGGCTGTCCCCTTAACACAAAGCGTGTAGGAGCCCACTGCCCTGAGCTGAAGATGAACTCCAGCTCCCACCACAGAAAATGCAATGACTCTCTGGGTGGTTTCCAGATAGTCAGTGAAAACAGACATGACACAGTGTTTTGGGTAAACTTTGGGCTTAGTGAGTTAAGAGAGTAGACTGAAGTGTTTTGGCTCTCTGCTAACCAGTAGCAAAAAAGAAAAATCCAAGACATTGGATGAGTGCCCAGAGATAACATGCAATTCCCTCCCTATGTGGCAGACAGAAGACAGACTGCTGGGCACTGATTTAGCAGTGGAGCCCTTCCAACCTCTCCTGTACGTTTGAGCTTATATAGGATTCTCTTTCAGCCACAAAATTTGTAGCTGCTAAAATGCCTTGATTTAAGTGACATCAGCATTTCCCACTCAGGAATGAAGAGCAGCACTGGGTTATCTGTCCTCTTCCCTACCAGCAGTATCCATCCTCTCCCCATCAGAGTGTCAGAATAAGAGTTACCATGTGCTGAGGCTCATTTGGAATCTTGATGGGGCACTGAGCAACCTAACCTAGTTGGAGATGTCCCTGCTCACTGCAGGGGGTTGGACAAGTCAACCTTCAAGGGTCCCTTCCAACGCAATGCATTCTATGATCTCAGCGAGATGATAGAGGGAAGGAGAGATCTGTGAAGGGAAAGATGATCCTACTCCATCTAGGAGAGAAGCACAACAGCCCAAGGGCCACCTTTCCACTGAAGTCCTCCTTGGGCAAGTGCTGGCCTGCAGGCAGCATTAAATAAACTAGAGTGAGGAGTATTAGGTGACAAAATGCCTCATGAGGTTGAAGTAGCTTTCCTAGTTGCTACCATTATCTTAAGATTCTTCCCCATGGGTCTGTTTTGGACAAAGAAGTGTTCAGACATTAGGTTTTTTCCCTTGGAAAAGGTCTATCTTGAGAAAAGGGATCTGCCCTGTTATAAGGCAGTTCTGGCTGATAGCAGATGCTAAGCTGAGCAGTCAGGTATCTTGAATGGAATGGATCATCTCTTGGCATTTGAATCAGAAAGTTCAGGGTAGAAATGTTTTGATGAAGTCCTTCATCAAACAAGAGACTGGAGAAAGTACTATGGATGGAGAACGCATCACCCTGTAAGGGACCTCTCTTTGCATGACGATCGGTGTTACAGAGAATCTAAACCAAGAGAAAAGCAGCTTTACCTTCAATACATGAAGTGGGTTCCAGGAGGACACTTCCAGATGTACAATATTTGACCAACAAACATGATGCATGTCAAGGATACCTGCAAAATCCAGGTACAGAGGGAAAGCAGCATAGAGAAAGGAAGAGAGGCAACCAAGGTCCATACACCATCAGTGTAACAACACAAGGGAGCTTTAGGGTCCCAGTGCCCATTCAGAAGTGTTAAGGCCAGTGGATGCAAAATCCTCATCATGACTGAAATCATCCAGCCACCTCAAACACGTCCAAAGACACTGATGAGCAAACTTTGGATTGGCAAACTTTATGCTGGATTGAGTGGTGGTTTTGTCTTCCTACAGACAGCAAAAATTAAAAAAGCTTACAGCTCTCAGGAGTTTTGCCATGGATTCTTGCTCAAGCAAGATCAGAAGTGCACTGCTGAGTGATCCTTATATCTATCCTTATATCACTGCTGTTGTGATCATTATATCAGATCTGTACAGATGAGTGAAAACACACAGTCTGAATCTGCAGACAAGCCCAGGAAGAAGGAAGGAAGAGTGGAGCACAGGCAGGGCAAACTGCAGAAGCAGGCCACAGAGGTCAGAACAAATATGGATCCTCCTACTGCACAGTGACAAAGACACAGGTCACATCCTTCAGATCATCAACTTGGACTTCACTGTGGCTGAAACAGTTGGAAACCTGTTTTTCTCCCTGAGGGGCACATATTTTGGTCTTCTCAGTGTCACCAAGCTGAGGGACAACTAGCTGAGCATTCCAGACAGCTGAGGCAGCTCTGGGGCAGAGAGCAACAGCCACCACAGGGATGACACACACCTGCACACACACCCTGACACAACTGCATAAACCACAAAATATTAACAATGCTTATTAAAATATTAACCACAAAATATTAACAACTGCTTATTTTAAAAATCCCCCTGACAATGGAACCTGAAGTTCCACCTCAACAGGAGGAAAAACTTCTTTACTGTGCTGGAGCACTGGAACAGGTGACCCAGAGAGGTTACAGAGTCGTCTTCTCTGGAGATTTTCAAAACCTGCCTGTGTTCCTATGTGCCTGTCCTAGATGATCCTGCTTTGGCAGGGCAGTTGGACTAGAAGATCTCTAGAGGTCCCTTCCAACTCCTATCATTCTATGACTCTATGATGTGAGAATTGCATGGGGATTAATGTCCTCTGGCACTAAGTATATGGCCATTAGACTTTGTACCCTTTTCCTCCAGCAACCCACAGCTTCTTTGAGGGAAGCACTGAAGGGCCTCAGGAAGAAAAAAACCTATTTCTCAAAGTTTAAGAAGCATTTTCTGAAATACAATTAACTAAAGGTTATATTTAAAGAGTTCCTTGATCTTGAAACTTACATGGTTAACCTAAGTGACTCAGATGGGAAGAAGGACACCTCATTTGAAAACATGCCTCATTTCCTTTGTGGACAAGCACTACCTCACAATGGGGAAAAATATTAATTATTAAGCATTTCTACTTCCCAAAATGGGTAAGTTACATAGTAAAAAAAAAAAATGCCTTGAAACTGTTGAGGAAAACCAGGCTACGAAAACTCTGACTTGAGTGGTTAAAATCAAAACCTAATTATAAAATTTATCAGTTCCCCATGTGCTATGGGATATACAAGTACTGTAAATGCCTTTTTCCGTTAGGAACTTCACATTAGTTAAGATGTCCACATTCACTTCATCCCATTAGAACCCTCTAGCAATGACTAACATAAAATAAGCAATTTTACAAGCATAATTTTACAGCTACAGCCTAGCTCTTTGTTCACACAATTAACTAGAAACATAAAAATAGTGCTCTAAGCATATTATTTTGTGTATTTCCATTGCAAGAGCAGAAGACTAGGAAAGCATCCTGAGCTCCAGAGTATGGAGAGCCAGGAAAAGGAGCCAGTCTTCCCAGTTCTCTGCAATTTACTTAATAAATCTATTTCTGACCGCATTGAATTCTTGTAACTGAATTCAGCCACAATCCCCATAGACAGTACACAGATTCTGCTGGAATTTTACTGCAGTTCAGATACTCTGAAGCAACATCCATTTCAGTCAGCTGCAAAAATTCAACAGTTAGCATAAAACTTTTAGTGTTAACCATTCCACCACCCCAACCCACAAGATTCTTGCTTTTGCTGAAAAGAGCTTAACAGTAAAAAATACCAGTTCAGGTTTATCTGTCAGTAGGTATAGGGTCCAGAACTTACCTACAGTCAATGCAGCTATAGTGGAATTTAGATATGATGAACATCTGGGTGTAAAACTATTTGAGAAGGATCCAATCCTCACTAAAACCACAGACCAAGTTGCCATCCTTACACATCTTAACTGTAGATAACAAAAAGAGGAAACAAAATACCACCTTGTCCTGTTCTTTTCCAGAGTCCAGCTGAAGAAATTTTAATCTCTGTAATGTTGCCCTCATATCATAAGCCTCCCTGCTCCAGTGCTCTTGAACAGATCTTGGGTAGAACTGCTGCAGCCCCCTGCAGCAAATTAACTCAGCACTACTTCTCCTCACCAGCCTTCCACTGGATCACAAGCTGCAGCACAGCCCTTCCCTAGACATTTCCTGTGGAATGTGGAATTGAGAATACCACTGGAACCTGCTCATTTAATAATCTGCATGTAGGGTCACTTTGTATGGTGCACATAAATCTACCTTTTTATTAAGCTCTCTGTAGTTTTTATTTTGCTGTGCTGCTTGTTGTGCTGTTGATCATGTTTCTTCTCAGCTGTCCTGGAAGTGGAAAATTTTATCAGCAATGTTCCCTTGCACACATTTTTAACTTACTGTTTCTTCCTACCCTCTTCTCAGGGCTTCTTAACCCCTTGAGTGTGTCTTTGGCAGTGATGTGGACTCTTTGCTCTTGTGATTTTATGTATTTTTGGCTAAGACATTGTCTTTCATACAGCAAAGGCCACGAAATGGCAATAAACCACCTTAAAGACCAAGATTCAAACACTGCTTCAACAGATCTGAAAAAATCCCCAACATTTTCCCTACAACTCAGCTTTCCATTCAGGAGTCTCCAGCTCCTGGCTTCATTACAAACAACATTCCACACTGACTTCTTTTAAGCCAATTTCGTTTTGACTCCACAAAACAGGCTGGAAAGGATCTGTGAAATAGAATGCACAAGACAGAGTCCTTTAAAATGCAGCAACAGGATTTGTCCTTATGTCTTTTGTGTGGTTTTGATAAAGCTGCATGGCTTCAAAGGGCTCAGGATGTGTTACTGTAAGACACCACTGCACATTTTAGCCAGATGTGCTGACTGTGCTTCCGCTCCTCTGCCAGAACAATGGAAGCCTTTGGGTGCCAAGTCAGCTATCCCTCAGCCACAGATCCACCACCTATTCCCTCATCACAGGTTTCATTAACCACATCTCACCACTGACAATCACAGAATCATAGAATGCACTGGGCTGGAATGGTCCTTTAGAGGTCATCCAGTACAACATCCCTGCAGTCAGCAGGATCATTCCCAGATAGATCAGGTTGCTCAGAGCCCAGGCAAGCCTGACCTTGAATCACAGAATGGCCCAGGTTGGAAGGGACCTCAAAGATCATTTACTCCAACCTCTCCACCATGGATGGTGGGATGCCTCTTAACTAGACTTGGTTGCTCAAGGGCTCATCCAACCTGGCCTTGCATACTTCCAGAGAGGGGGCAATCACAACCTCTCTGGGCCACTCATTCCAGAGTCTCACTATCCTTGTACTGAAGAACTTCTCCCTAAGACACAGTCTAAGCCTACTCTCCCTCAGCTTAAAACCACTCCCCCTTGTCTTATTGCTAGACACATGAGAAGTCCCTCTGCAGCCTTCCTGTAGGTTCCCTTCAGGTATTGGAAGGCATCTATAAGGTCCACCCAGAGTCTTCTCTTCATAGCAGAGGTGCTCCAGCCCTCATAGGATGGAATGTCTCCAGGGATAGAGCTTCCACCCCCCATATACTGCTCATTGCATGAAAGTTTCCTGGAATAGGTAACACTTGGGAAATGTGCACGTTTTCAGAAATAATGCCCACAATACTGACATGTGGCGCACTACTGAAATAAGCAAATAATAAGGCTCCAATAAAAGAATCATGGCCTCATTCTGCCATCTCCTCCCCCTGGGTATTCTCAGTACTGATAGGGAACCCTGGCATTCCATGAGAAACCTGCACATGAGCTGGATGGGCGGACTGCACAGTTGAATGTTCTACTCAGGCTACCTGATACAATCAGGTATCAACTGAAGCCTCCTCTTTTCCAGGATGAACAACCCCAGTTCCCTCAGTCACTCCTTACCAGACCTGTTTTCCAGACCCTTCACCAGCTTCATTGCCCGTCTCTGGACACACTCCAGCATCTAGTTCTAGAGACAGCACCTTTACTTACTAATAGTTCCAGTGCTGGCTCACTGCATAGTAAAATATCAACTTGTTTAATATACTTTTTAAAACCATGAAAGGATTCTCAAAAGGCTGGAACAGGCTTCCCAGGGAGGTGGCTGAATCTCCATGACTGGAGGTGTTTCAAAGCTGCAGAGATGTGGCACTGAGGTTTACAGTTTAGCACCAGGCTTGGTAGAGTTAGACCATGGTTGGAATCCACAATCTTAAAGGTCTTTTCCAACCAAAATGATTCTATGATTCTATTTTCTCATTGCCAAAGCACCCCAACAAAACAACCAAGGGGACAACCCAAACAGAACTTCAAAAGGATAATATGGAAAAATAAGTAAAATCATAACAACAGTGCTGAGATGCTTATTCAAAGCCCAACAGGATCTTTTAATTGATTTCAATCAGTCTTAGATTAAGCCTTCAGTATCCCTAAGATAAGATGAGGAGTGCTGGTGGAAAACCACAGCAGGAGAGGTGCAAAGTGTCACAGCTGTTACAGCATCTCACATTTGCCCTGGGCAGCCACTAAGTGGCACTTAAACACCTCAGCTTAAACTGTGGCGAATCCGCAGCTTGCTGTGAAAGGAGCAGGCTGGGGGAAGGAGCTCTGCGCTCTGGGAACTAATTCCTTTGAAGAAGAAAGAAGTTCTCTTCCTGCCATTAGAGAAGGTTTCTAAGGGCCTGACCCTGTATGAGAATGTTACTGGCACAAGAGCTGTACAACACTGCTCCGTGGAAGCAGAAGTAGTGCAGAGAGCTCTGCAGAAGCAACAGCTTCCTCTCCTCAATTCTGGTCCTGCTTTGGGGATCAGAGTGCCTCCTTCCACCAGATCCCTACCCACTGTTCTGCTGTTTTCAAATATGCACTGAAGCCAGGAAAATTACCATGGCTCATCACTGCTGGACAGCAGGTCAGACTAAAGAGGTCTTAATACAACTTCTAGAAAAGACAGCCACAGGTTTAGATGTTCAATACTCCGCCAAGTATTAACTGGAAGCTCTATTTTCCACCCTTGTCCTGAATGTGGCCCCCAGAAAACTCAAATTAAGTTATGAATTTTATCTTTTATTCTCTCTTCCCGATTTTTTGTTTTGTTTGGGTTGGGTTTTTTAAAATTTATTTTATTTTCTGATTAGAATCACAGTATATAAGCAACAAAGTAACTCAGAGACTCATAGAAAGGACCTCTGGAGATCATCATGTCCAACACCCCTGCCAAAGCAGGAAAACCCAGGGCAGGTCACACATGAGCACATTCAGATGGGTCCACAAGCAACTCAACATCCTAAGAACAGAATTTTAAAGCACATTTTTCACATGTGAAACTAGCTCTGTGGGGTTCCTTCAAAGGCTGAAACAAGAAGCTTGCAAATGAAAAGTTAAGTAGAAGGACAAAACTTAACCCAATGCAAGAGGACTCAGCAGCAGTGAAGCTGTTTTTGTGACCAGCAGTCACTGGGAAAAGTGGGGGTAGGGTGGGAAACAGGAAAGTCCACATCTACCAGCAGTTTCATACAAAGGACAAACCAAGTACAAACTGGTATTATCCACTCAATCCTTGTATCAGATCCCTGATGATCAACCTTTAGGGCAGACATATATCCTTTTAAGCCTGTATTTGTCCAGTCACACAAATCATTCTTTAGGAAAATATTTCCCACAGCCCTTCCCATAACTTGATGTCCACAGAGAGGGTAAAAAAACAGAAATATAGAACAACTGTGTCTACCCCAGGCAAGGGCAAGCACTGATTTTACAACAGTGATTTGTTACCATTATTCACTCTGACATCTAACAGGATGGGAGATTGTGCTGCTAAAGTAAATACAGTGGTTAGAGCTGCCTCCTCTGCTTTGGTTTTCTGCTCCACTACAGCCTAAGAGCCCACATCTGATGACCTTGAGGGCACAGTGTCATTGTCAGCTCAATGCAGGCAAAACTCTAAATGAAAAGCTAACTGCATGGACAAATAAGGAGCTAATTCAGGAAAGTGATTCCCTCAGTATCATAATTTACATTAATCATAATTTACAAGTGGGTATCCTCACATATTAATGTGGGTGGCTTTGTGTTGGCCCATTTGGGCAATTTTACAATCTGAAAGTAAGAAAATACAATTGCCTGACATTGAATGTCCATGTTTAAGTAGCTCCAAGTGAGCTAAAGCCCAAGCTTTTCAGAGAAACTTGTGAAGCAGAGCAAATAGAAAGGGTTTGTTTTCACTAGTGCTGAGGAAAGAGCAGTGATGCAGGACCCAGCCCTACAACCCAATTCATGCCAGAACCACTCCTGAGTCTGTCTGGGGATGTTGCACTAACCTACATGCCTGACATGGCTTTTGTTTATTCAAGTATTTGACAAAAGCTGTCTTCCCATGTGTTTAAAACCAGACTGTACACACTTTGTATGTTCTATTCTGTTGCCATCACCATGTTACAGTACTGTGTGCACCACAACAACTAAGACTGTATTATGCAAGACTGATTTTTTTTCAAATACTGGGTTTTTTTCAAAGCAGGTGTTTTTTTTTCCCTCTAAAACATGCTTACTGGCCTCTAATTGCACCAAGTACCCACTAAATTAATTTTAAAACATCTGTGCATGCTTCATATTACTTAAGGCCATTAATTAACGGAAAAACAGAAACCATCTACTGAATGGTAATGGGAATATTTCAATTGCTCTGAATTGTCTAACTGAGTGATACCACAGCATAATACAAGAGGAGGGAAAAAGGTGGGAATGTGCAAGTCAGCAACCAAGGGAGGGCCAGGCCACCAGAAGCTGGACTCTGACTAGTTAAAGATATTAACAGCGAGCTTCTTGTTAGACATCTTAAGGAAGCTCTTCTCTGTGTGAAGAGGAAGTTTCTGAAAGAATTTCTAACTCTGAAGGTTGCTTGGATACTACAGCTCCAATTACCTGTACTGTGCTTCAGAGGCCACAAGCATCAGACCTTGTAAGACAAAAGGAATGATCAGTAGTCAGATGAGAAGCCACTGCACATCTGCTAATTATGTTTTTCATCTCAGTTTCACTGTTTCATATTTCTGCTACAATTCTCAAGAGAAAAAGTGAAGGAACAACAAACAGTCCTGGCATGAACTCTGGTTCTAAAAGGAAGTGCACATGACAGCACAGGTAACACAGCTACTTTCAATACTACTTATGTTGAGAAATATGCTAAGACTGTCACCTGACCCAGAATTCTGTACTGCTGAAGTCACAGTAAGAGCTCTTATCAGTCATTCTGTAGCAGAAATTTCTGTATGATTTAGGAGACAGAAGAAATCACAAGAAAATATATTTTATGTTGCTGCCACAGTAAGTGGTAACAGGCCTCTCTTTTTACAAACCTTATGATTAACTTCATCTTCCATTGTAAGACAGCATCTCTGAATTTAAGTCAGAGCAGCAAACAAACAGCAAACAACACTGCTACCATACAAATGACTCCCTCCATCACTTCATGTGTCTTATAAAACAGGGGTGAACACAGGAGCACGTCCCTGAGCCAGGATGCACATGAAGGGCAACGAAGCTAGTGAAGGCTCTGGAGAACAGGTCTGGCAAGGACTGACTGAGGGAACTGGCATCTGGAGATGAGGAGGCTTAGGGGAGACTTCATTGAACTCTACAACAGGTGGAGTCAGAATCTTCTCCCTAGTAACAAGTGATAGGACAAGAGGAAATGGCCTCAAGTTGCACCAAGGGAGAGTTAGATTGGATATTAGGAAAACTTTTTTTATGAGAAGAGTGGTCAAGTATTGGAACATATGCTGCCCAGGGAGGTGGTGGAGTCACCATCCCTGGAGGTATTCAAGAAACATGTAGACATCATGCTTAAGGACATGGTTTCATGGTCATGGTGGTTTTGGGTTGACGGTTGGACTCAATAAACTTTTCCAACTGAAACAGTTCTCTGATTCTGTGATTCTATGTCACAAAGTCACTCTAGGGTCTGACAAGAGCCCCATAAAGCCTTTGGATAATGCTGCTAGGGACAGGGCCTTTGGCCACTAAAGCTCCCTGGAAGAAGTGTTCCAGGGATCCTTTGATTCCATGAATCCTTTGAACAGATCCCAGGGTAAGGGCTGGTATAGTCACATTTCACTCCAGACTCAGATGAGCATAAAGCCTGATTAATTGTGTGAGTGCCCAAGCACAGCTGGCTGTTTGCACTGCAAAGGGCACTCCATTAAGATTTACGTAGCTCAGCTTTGACCTATTTTGTATAGAGATCATGAAGACATACAAATAAGTATTTATTTGTGTTTTTTTATTTATTTTCTTGCTGTGTTTTTTTTTTTCATTCTGTATTTTTATCTCAATTTTTACCTTAATCTCCTTAACTTGGGAGGCAGGAGAGACTTCCTAAACCAAAAAACAGTGCTAGCAGTTTGCAATTGAGCAGATTCGCTCAAAAGTCCCAAAGGTGCATATGAATAGAAGGCAGAAAACAGCCAAAATATCAGTTGCACCAAACTAAGTTCAGTTACCTCACCTTGTTTCAGAGTTTTATGTTTTCTGCAAAAGAAGAACTACATCTTAATCTCCCTAGGCTCATTAAATAGTAAAATACAGCAGAAAAAGATCACCTCTATCTTTAAAATCATCTTGCCCGAATTCTTTTAAGAAAGGGAAGACATGCTGTTAAAAATGAGATACTTAGTGAGGCCATAATTAGAGCCTAACATAAAAACAAGTTGTGTTCTTAAAAACCCTCAGTCACGAAGCTAAGCCTCACAACAACTGCTCTGGAGCTCACGGGGCCTCTACCATTCCTTTTATAGATGAATAATGTGAAGTTCACTCACAAAGTTAGCCTCACACAGAGCGAAGTGCTGATCATCTGAAACCAGCTTCTGCAGCACATAATCAGCTCACAAACAATATCTGATAGAGCACTGCATTCCAGGTAATACTGCATGATCTTCTTAAGTGCATAAGCTGATGGAACTCATAAATGTAGGTGAAGGTTGTTTAAAAACATAGTAGCTGCTAAAGCAATGGGTAGCTGCCCCCCTAAAAACGCAAGCCACTGGTAAAAGGACACAAACAACTCAGCAGCAGGGCAAGTGCTAGAAGTTTAAGGGAGCTTGGGCTTATCTGCATCTGCTCTGGGGCAGATTTGGCACAAGCAAAGCCAGTGAGTAGGGTCAGGTCTGGAGCAGGTGTCCCAGTCTGCTGCAGCTACATAGGCACTGTTACTCTCCTGGCAACGTTCCTGCAGCCCAATTCCTGGGCCAAAAGCTATCCATAGTTAACTTGGGAGCCTACAGAAAGAAGGGTGAGAAGCAGCAGTCAGACTTGTGCACGTCTTGTGCAGCTGTGACCCTCCTTAAATCACGAGTAATATTTCTCTGTAATTGAAGAGCACACTTCTGCCCAGTGCTTTGTCAGCACCACAGCTCTGCCAAACACCACCATTTATTCCAGGCTGTTTATGACAACGTGTGCCCAGACTCTTGGAAAAAGAACACAAAGAACTAAACCCCTTCAAAATCTGACCTGAACTTTCACGATTTCTTCATACTCTATTTCTGTATGGGTCACTGACAATGTCACAGAAATATTTCTTCTTACAAGATATCAGGCTCAAGTTTTCTCACAAATCATTTAAACCTCCTGGGTGTTGCCTCCAGAAACGTGCAGGCACAGTTTCACATTTAACTAGGGACTTACTTTGTTGTCTTTCATTTCAAACATTTCTAGGAATTTGACAAAACACAAGGAAGAAAGTAATTCAATCTTTTATTACAAAAGAAGATGTGCTGTGGGTGATCAGTGCTGCGTACTCACCATAATCCTCTGAAATCACAAACAGAACCAAGTGCATAAGCAAACTGCAAAGTGCATTTACCAGTTTCCATTTGATGCCAACTTTGAAACATCTATTCCTTATTTCTGCTCCCTCATACACATAAATTTGGCATTCTGCATTTCAACCCCACAGGATTTCTCACTTGAATGCTTATGATTTACAATGTATTTGCCTTCTAATTTACCAGAACTCCCTTTTATCGGGGGGATTTAACTAAAGCTGGTTCCATATGTTTTGAGCTCTAAGCTTGAGACCATGGATTTGGAACTGCACAATGTTTTGCTATTGGTCAGGCTGGCATAAATCCCATGTGTGGTGCTTGTTCAATACCTCCAGAGTGCTTCAGCAGGACATCTCCTATCAGTCAAACAAGCAGCATGAGGAGAAGCTGAGGGACCTAGGGGTTGACTAGACTAGAGAGAAGGCAGCTGAGGGGAGACATCACTGCTATCTAAAATTCCTTAAATGGGGGTTGGAATGAGGTGGGTGTTGGTCTCTTCTCCCTAACACCAGGTAACAGGATGAGAGGAAATCACAGAATCACAGAACGTTAGGGTTTGGAAGGGACCTCTAGAGATCATCCACCAACCCCCCTGCCAAAGCAGAATCACCCAGGGCAGGCTGCACTGGAATGCATTCAGGCAGGTTTTTAAAGTCTCAAGAGAAGAAGACTCCACAACCTCTTGGGGTAGCCTGCTCCATTGCTCTGTCAGCCTCACAGTAAAGAAGTGTCTCCTCATGCTCAGGTGGAACCTCCTGTGTTCTAGGTTGTACCCATTGTTCCTTGTTCTATCACTGGGCACCACTGAAAAGAGCCTGGCACCTTCATCTTGATGCCCACCTCTTAGATATTTATAGACATTAGTAAGACCCCCTCTCAGCTTTCTCTTCTCAAGACTAAACAGCCCCAGGTCTCTCAGTCTTTCTTCACAGGAGAGATGTTCAAGTCCCCTAATCATCCTCAAGATGCCACAAGTTGCACCAGGGGAGGTTTACGTTGGACGTTAGAAAAAACTTCTTAATTGAAAGGGTTCTCAAACACTGGAACAGGCTGCCCAGGGAGGTATTGAATCTCCATCCCTGGAGTTGTTTAAGCAACATGGAGATGTGGTGCTGAGGGGCATGGTTTAGCACCAGACTTGGTAGAGTTAGATACTGGTTGGACTGGATGATCTTAGAGGTCTTTTCCAACCCAAACAATGCTATGATTCTATGTAGCAAGATGCTGTTTTCCAACATTATAAATAGAGTCTACATTCAGGTGGTGAAGGACACGTCACTGTTTTGTCCCAGTAGATGACAACAGATTTGTGCCAAATCCTACTCACCTTACCCGTTCACGAGAGTTAGTCTCGCATTACTCTCAAACAAAAGACGGGGTCACCTATTTTTAACATCAGTCCCATGCTGTGCCCTTTTCAGCAGGGACACAACTTGCTTCTAGGAAACGTAACCTGATTCAGATCTCACTCCAGTGTGAGACAGGCACACCTGGCTCCTCTCCCAGGCCATGCAGCAGCAAGGCTCCATGTCACACAGTTGCAGCTCTGTGCTGCGGCTGCGCTCCGGGTCTTCCACACCACTTGATGGGCTCTGTGTATTACCAAGCTAGGAAGAGGTTTCCAGTGTCCTGTGGCTGGAGGTATGCTACATATGGAGGCTCTACCCTACCCACTCCTCCTGAAAATGGAGGTGTCTCTGTTTCCCAGTTGCATGGGTCTCAGCTCAGGAAAACAGAAATCTGAGAGGTCTGACCACAAGATTAGATAAAGTTCACAGTGACAGCAGGATGAAACCCTAGCCCTAGTGACATCAACACAAAACCCCTCAGTGACCTAAGGGCCAAGATTTCAGACCAAAGTGTTTTTTAAGCCACTGAAACTCAGGCTCTGATCCTGTAAGAGATTTACACACCTTTCACTTTGCGTACTGAGCAGTTCAAATTCAACTGAATCATTCATACCCAGTAAGCTGATGCCTGTTACCGAGTTTTAGTGAGACCCGGTTCTAACTGTAAACACAACCACAAGATCTCACACTGCAGGGAAAGGTTTCAAAAGGCACAAAAGCAACCCCAGGGTTGTTTGGGTTTTAGGGGTTTTTGTTTTCCTTTTACTTACTTTTGTCTGATCATCAGCTTTAAACACATAGCATATACTCTGCTGATTTGCTGCTCCGTCCTTTATCAGACAAGCAAAGTAGCTTGGATCATGGCTGTTGTGAATCAGTTTGTGGACATGCTGTGGCTTGTATTCAAACAAACCTGGATAAATCAAGGGATCCCACTGCTGGACCTGCCCTGTGTCTGGCTCGCAGCGCAGGCTGGCTGGTGTCACGTAGAGCCGGACTTGGCTGGTACCAGGCTCCTCTTTGGAAGACTTTGTACTCAGTGTCCGGATCTCTGCCACAATCCATGGCAGCATGGACATGGTGGTCAGGGAATGAACTGGCAGAGAACCCACAAGCTGGAGACTGAAGCTTGCTGAGAACTCACTGGGGGTTGGACTCTTCTTGACTTTGAATGTTATTGGCTCCATTTTCCAGGCCTTTAGGGACCCAAGGGCTAACTCTCTGGTATTTCAGTTCTGTGGAATGACGCTGTCTGGATGGCTCCTTTGATTAAAGTTCTGAAAGGAAAAGAAACAGTTATGTAGGTGCTGGAATCCTCCTGAAAGAACCCTGTCAGTAACACAAATATTACAGAATGACAGAATCACAGAACACCAGGTTGGAAGAGGACCCAAGGATCACCTGGTCCAACCTCTCTAGGTGATAGTGTAGTTGAAATGAGATGGCCCAGGACCCTGTCAAGCTGAATCTTAAAAGTGTCCAATGTAGGAGAATCCACTTGGGAGATGATTCCAATGTCTAACTGTTCTCATGGTGAAACATTTTCTTCTGGATCCCAATGGGAATCTCCCCAGGAGTAATTTGTAACTTGTCTTTATGGGATTCCTTGTAAAAAGGGAGTCTCCATCTTCCTGGCAGCCACCCTTATAGTACTGGTCTATGTTACTAAGGTCTCCCCTAAGGATTCTCTTCTCAAGGTTGAACAAACCCAGCTCTCAGCCTTTTCCTCATATGGCAGGTGTTTAAAAGGTTAACATGAGAAGAGACACACTGATCATCTACTAAATATATTGCTTGGAAAAAAGTCAGTCCTGACTTAAAAGTAGTTTTATGACCCTTCTTAAACCATCTAATCAGTAGCTAAGCTTCCACATGCAAGCTCTTTCTAGCCTCTCTCTGTTTCATGGGCAGGTACATGGAGATCATTTCAATCCTATTATCACTGAAAGAACTCAGTTGAGCTTTGTGACAGTTAAGTCAGTACTTGCTGAGACACCTTCACATTTGTAAAACAAAAAAAAAAGGTAATTTTTTCATTCATAGGTGAATGGCATTCCAGTACCTGAAAGAGGCCTACAAGAAATCTAGGAAGGGACTCTTTAAAAGGCCTTGTTGTGATAGGAGGAGAGGGAATGAATTGAAGCTTGAGGAGGGCAGATTTAGACTGGAGATTAGAAAGAAATTCTTTAGAGTGAGGATGGTGAGACACTGGAACAGATTGCCCGGGGAAGTCATGGATGCCCTCTCCCTGGAGGTGTTCAAGGCCAGGTTGGATGAGGCCTTAAGCAACCTGGTCGGGTGGAAAGTGTCCCTGCCCAGGGGGGTTGGAATGAGATGATCTTTATGGTCCCTTCCAATCCAAACAATTCTCTAAATCTATGATTTTGAATTTGGCTACTAACGTGGGGTTGTCTCCTTGGGTATAGTTTGCCAAGTGACCATGGGCTGTTACCAACCTGACTTTTTAATTAAATAACACCCCAGAAATCGTTGCCATCTGTAAAAGCCAGCAGCAGCCAACTGCCTGATGGCTGCTGAACCTGTCAGGCAGCAGAGATGAGCAACAATCTTTACAGCATCCCACTAAAAAGCAGATGATGATTCACAATCCACGGCTGTATTTAAAAGCCTGTCAGCCAGCCAAGAATATTTCAATGTTTGCCACATTGATATTGTATCGTTTTCATTTCTTAAAATATCAAATGAACCAAGTTAGGCACAACCCTGCTCTAACCGTCTTGTACTCGGCGTCTGCTACTACTTTTTTACTCCAGATTAATAGTTTGAGTAACAAAATCCAATAATGGCATTTATCTATCAATTTTGTTTTGCAAAATACAGTCCATGAAAGCACTGAGACTGGCATTGGTTATACCATCATTATTTATGATTTCATTTCATATATTTATACTCAATTCTAACTCCTCATGAATTGCACTTGACTTCATAGATTCATAGGATGGCTTAGGTTAAAAGGGACCTCACAGATCATCTACTACAACCTCCCCACCATGGGCAGGGACATCCCTCCACTAGATTTGGCTGCCCAAGGCCTCATCCAACCTAGTCTTGAACACCTCCAGGGAGGGGCACCCATGACCTCCCTGGGCAGCCTATTCCAGAGTTTCACCACCCTTGTACTGAAGAACTTCCTCCTAAGACCCAGTCTAAATCTACTCTCCCTCAGCTTAAAACCATTCCCCCTTGCCCTATCACTAGACACCCTTATGAGAAGTCTCTCTCCAGCCTTCCTGTAGGCTCCCTTCAGGTATTGGAAGGCAGCTATAAGGTTCCTCCAGAGTCTTCTCTTCTCTAGGCTGAACAACCCCAGCTCCCTCAGCCTTTTCCTCATATGACGGGTATTTAAAAGCTTAACATGAGAAGAGACACACTGACCATCTACCATGACCTTCCTAGCACATTTCCCCTACATTAGGCCCTACAGGGCCAACAAACATAACAACTAAATATAGTGCTTGGAAAAAAGTCAGTCCTGATTTAAAAGTTGGTTTATGACCCTTCTTAAACCTTCTTCCTAAGATCCAGTCTAAACCTACTCTCCCTCAGCTTAAAACCATTCCCCCTTGTCCTACTGCAAGACACCCTTATGAAATGTCTCTCTCCAAGCCTGCTGTACCTCCCTTCAGGAACTGGAAGACAGCTAGAAGGTCTTCCCTTAAGCCTTCTGTTCTCAAAGCTGAACAAACTCAGCTCTCTCAGCCTTCCTGTTGGCTTCCTTCAGGTACTGTAGAACATCTATAAGGTCCTCCCAGAGTCTTCTCTTCTCCAGGCTGAACAATCCCAGCTCCCTCAGCCTATCCTCATAGCAGAGGTGCTTCAGCTGCTGCATTATTTTGTGTGAGACTGAGGAGAGTCTGACAGCCCTGTAACTGTGTTTAAATCCAGTGACACCAGTTTGCCCTCAGCCTTCTGAGAGTTTCCCATGAGAGACCTATTAAAAACAACATGAGTAGCCCTAAGAACTCATACAAAACATTTTTCATTATATTTAAACAAGTATTTAATAAATGGCTTCTGTTTATTGTGGCAACAGTATTTCTCATCTTCGTTCAGCTACAAACACAATCAAAAGTAGCAGCATTTTCCTCATGAGCTTTCCTAAAACTTTGTCCTTGTAAAAATATTTTCAAACTGAGTTTCTAATAGTGCTTCACTTTGTTGAAAGCAAAAGGAAAAGCAAACAAAAAAAACTTTAAAAAAACCCATCAGGATGGATCATTTTGAATCAAGAAAGTGTTTAAGATGATCCAGTCTGGTGGGGGAAAAACTGCTTCTGCAATAGCTGGGAAATTGTACAAACAAGAGAACTGAAGAAACCACACATATGGGTGCATTTACTTCTTTGGAAGTTCTGCATCTCTTGACAAATGAGCTCTGTGGCAACATTACCAGTTCCAAAGATGCCAAATTTAGCAATAGCACAGATTTTAAAGACACTGTTTGAAAAGATCTTCCTAAGGCGCATTCTAGATGTGCAAAACAAGTTACTATAAAGCCTTTTTAGAAGCCTCTCTCTCTGTGTCTGTGCATGGAAGGTGTGGGACAAGGGACCATGGAAATCCAGACTTCGTATTCCTTATTTTGATTCTACTACAACTTTTATTCAATAATTTTTTGTGTGTTTCACAGAGAAGAACACAACCACCTTTAAGATTGTTACTTTTTGAAGGGGAAACTTTAGCCTCGATCCTGACTACAAAGACTGAAAGTTCCCCTTTCAAACAGTAACAAAGATGAATACAAATGCATTGCGTGGTCATGAACAGCTGCTTCAGGAAGCATTTTTACACCTTCTCAACACAGGCTGCTAAACACAAATATCCTTTCACTTTTGCATCTGTCAGGAATCAAAATAGTCTCTTCTTTCACAAACTACTACATTTTTTTCTCTCCTTAGCTATAAAAATGAAAACTAGTTCAGCAACTGCAGGGAAGATTGGATTCATTCAGGACTACAATGGTATGCAATCTGAAACACATAAAAACTGAGGGTTCAGCTTTGAGTGTTCTCATGATGACACCAAGCTGCATGGTGCAGCTGACATGATGGGAGGACTGGATGGCACCCAGAGAGACTCTGACAGGCTTGAGAGGTAGGCTCATGCCAGCCTCGTGAAGTTCAACAAGGTCCTGCACCTGGGTTGGGGCAATTCCAAGAACAAATAGGGGCTGGGAAGAGAATGGATTGAGAGTGGTCCTGGAGTCCTCAACACAAGAAGGTCACAGAACTGTAAGAGCAGATTATCATAAGACTGGAGCACCTCTCCTATGAAAACAGACTGACAGAGTTGGGCTTTTTTGGTTTGGAGAAGAAAAGGCTCCAGGGAGACCTTCTAGCAGCCGTCCAGTATTTGAAGGGATCTATAGGAGAGCTGGAGAGGGACTTTTGTCAAAGGCATGAAGTGATAGGATGAAGGGTAATGGCTTCAAACTGGAAGAAGCTCAATTCAGATTAGATTCAATGAAGAAATTCTTCCCTGTGAAGGTGGTGAGGCACTGGAACAGGTTGCTCAGAGAAGCTGTGGAGGCTCCAGGCCTCTAAGTGTTGGACGCCAAGTTGGATGGGTCCTTGAGCAAGCTGATCTAGCAGTAGATGTCCTTACCCATGGCAAGGAGGTCAGAACTAGATGATCTTTACGTTTCCTTTCAACCCAAACCATTTGAAGTTTCTATGATAAAATGCATATAAATATACAATAAAGTCACCCTCATTTAAATCAGCTTTTCAAGGAATAAAATGTTTGTTTGCACTACCACCAGCTACCAGGCTCTTTCACTCCAGACCTACAAGGCACAGCAGCCTCAAACAGGAATAAATTTTACAGTGCAATTCATTATTTTGTATGCTAACCCTAAGGACTGAGCAGTACATAGAAAAACACAAAGCCAGGTTGATACTTTGTCATAATTCAACAAACACTGCACTGCTGGAATGTGTTCATATTTAATGTAAATGCAAAGCTTTTTGCCATTCATCTCTCCTTGACAAAATAAACACCTTGCAAAGTCAACAGCACAAATACTCCAATTTCTGCATTTGTTATTTCTAAAGAAAAACAGTTAATACTAAATCAAACCAGTTAACTGGAAGCCAGAATGCCAG
Organism: Indicator indicator; assembly: GCF_027791375.1. Lineage (NCBI taxonomy): Eukaryota > Metazoa > Chordata > Aves > Piciformes > Indicatoridae > Indicator > Indicator indicator. The sequence goes on from NC_072017.1 coordinate 7,333,418, forward strand.
GGTTTTTTTTTCCTAACATTAAGAGGGGCTAAAAGTGCAGTTTCTCAGAGTACAAATTTAGCAGCACCAGAAGGTCTCCTTATCTAACCCACATCAATCTGTAGGTTACCTCTCTGCTTGTTTCATCTCCCTTGTCCAGCCATTCTTCCTGTTTCCTGCTCTCAGCCTTATCTTATTTTACATGCCAACCCCACCAGAAATTACACCAGTTTCATGCTGCTGCTGTTAATGTCCTTTAAGTTTACACCAAGGACTAGGTTTTATTTCAAGACCATGAAGTATTTATGTATATGCTTCTGTGTAGTTCTATACATCTCAACAGGTCTGTTCCCAGCCACAACATTAAGCACACATGATGGCCAAAGTGCGTCGATGCACTGAGCCCATCCACGTCTGCCCTGACATCACCACTTGGAATTTTGGCACTTTCACCCATCTCTGGTTGCTATCACTTAGTTCATCTCCTCTAAAACTTGGCTCTGGAGGCACTGTACCCATTTACCATTGGTACAGAAAGCTCAAACAAGCTCCCTCTTTCTCCCAAGTGTCTGATTAACTCACAGTGTCATCTTTCTTCACCTTTAATCCAAGAGGGAATAGAAAAAGTAGAAAATTAAAGCAATCCACTTGTTTCCATCCACTTAAACTTTGATTTTCCTGGACACCTTTGAGTGACATTCAGTTGCATTACTCCAGGCTGGGTTGAGAACTGGTTGTTCTCCCAGTGCTCATGCAGGTAACAGGGTCAGCACTTTCTCCTGAAGGATCCCCACTGCCCTTGCACTCAGAGCTGAGAAGAGCTTGACTAGCACTCTTGAGCTAAGAGCTTTGATGCTGTCTGAGAAATGTTATTATTCTCGAAATTGTACCTTAATGTTGCCACTCTTTAACCTGCTTTGATTCAGCTGCATTTGCTCCATCAGCACAAAAACAGCCAGGCAGACTCTAGCACATGAAACGTTTACCCAAATCATACTAAGCAAATCTACACTAGGAGACACCAGACAACTCAGTAACATGAGAGATACACACAGGAACAAGGGGACAGCTACAAAGATCAGGATTGCTGCCCTTCTGGAGCCCAGGTTCTCCCTGCATGAAGGCACCTAAACAGAAAGGCATTGCTCAAAACTCACCTTCTCTCAACAAAGACTTTATCATGAGACAAGGTACAGACTCTGGGTACCATTCAGTTGGATGCAGCCAGGTCAGCTTTGAGGTTAGGAAGGAGAATCTTGTGGGGTAGAGAGAACAGACTCTCCACCTGAAAGGATTGGGTATTGGAAATCAGGTTTTGGCAGGTGGAGGAAAACAAGGCAGATTTGGGATGGACTCACTAATTTAAAAAAAAAAAACAAAAAAAAAACAAAAAAACAAAACACCACCCAAACGCCCCCCCAAAAGACAAAGGGAGAGAGATTGTTCTAAACCAAAAGAGCACACACAAATAGAGAAAAAAAAAAAAAAAAGCAGAAATATAGCAGTGGTGACAAGTTATCCTTTCTTCAGCTGTTTCTTCTGGAATGGACCAAATTCAAGACAGACACGTAGCTAAAAGTTTCAGAGTCCTGATCAGAACACGGCTAACTATTGGCCTGAGCAATCCTTCACACTCTTTTGCCTCTTTCCCTGGTTTGGTGGCAGTCATACTGCTGGGATCCACACATCAACGATAAAATGAGGAGTTTGACCTAGGAGTTGCTGAATCCACCTTCCTCAACCTTTGCAGTTCAACCAAGAGACAACTGTGCAGTTACTCCACATCAGGCTGCTGACCTGGCAGCAGTTTTTTTCTGTAAGTTGGTCTTTTTTCCTGCTTTCCAGAACTAAGAACAAGTGCCAAGCATACAGCAAGGCCTTGTAAAAAACACCTAGACTTGGGGAGCAGAAATTTGTTCAGCTCTTCTCTGCATGGCATTAGCGCTGAAGCCTGCTGACCAATGGAAGCAGACACTGTGGTACTGACTGCACTTCACTGATGATTATTCTAGCAGAAATATCATAATAAAGGATCATGAGGAGCCTTGGCCTACAGCCAGACCTCTGGAACACAAGCCAGAAGTAAATACCACTCCTCTTCCTCTCTGCCTGATCCATGAGTGAGATTTAAATTGTCTTCACTCACTCTGACAGATTTCTCCATCCACCAAGTAGGGTATATAGAAAAACACCAATGAGAATATGTATGAGGTATGTCATGATATGGTGACTGTTGAGAAGAGATTCTTTTACACTTTTTTTACACTTTTTATCAATCTGCATAAAATGTCTATCTGGTATCCTTCCAGTACCTGAAGAGGGCTGGCAAGAAGGCTGGAGAGGGACTGTTTACAAAGGCCTGCAGCGGTAAGACGAGGGGCAATGGTTTGAAATTAGAGAACAGATTTAGATTGGATGTTAGGAAAAAGTTCTTTACAATGAGGGTGGTTGAGCACTGGAACAGGTTGCCCAGAGAGGTAGTTGAGGCTCCATTCCTGGACATAATCAAGGTGAGGGTCAACAGCACTTTGAGCAACCTGATCGAGTTGAGGAGGTCCCTGGTGACTGCAGAGAGGTTGGACTAGATGACCTTTGGAGGTTCCTTCCAACCTGGGTGATTCTATGATTCTATGATCACAACACAGCATTCATCAGTTTGTTTTATAAGGCAGCTAGTTGCAAGCTTTATCCTTTTTCTTGAGGTTTCAAACAACATTTTTGGCCTGTTTTCTACAGTTAAACAAGATTGTTTAGACTTCAGACCTCAGGTTGCTCTCAGTTTTCAAGTAGTTTTAATTTGAATCAGGCTGGCACTAGGAACACAACAGGCCCTTCTGTTGCATGGAGGTTCTTTTCATCTCATATCTACTTGTTATCTGTTCTTTTCTTCCTGGAGCTATGGCTTGATGTGGGCAACAGGATGTGCAAGTCCAGAAGTCAATTCACCTCAAACTATTTTTTATTTCTTTTTTTTTTCCATGTACATGCATCAAATGCTGAGTTTTAAAAGATTTTTTTTCAATGCCATCGGCGCATTCAGATATGGGCCTGAATGATGTTCCAGTATATAGTCTGAGCAAATAATTTGGTTTTGTGGTAATAATGACACTTAAAATATTTGCCAATACAGACGGCATTTAGATCACTCCTCAAATAGGTTAAAAACAAAAATATCAACAGATATCAGTAGAAAAATATTCCAGCAGAATACTAATTTGTTCTTGATTATAAACATACAGGTTTATCATCAAATGAAGAAAAGAGCTCACCGCTCCTGCCTTTGACACCTGTTACGATTTCCTTATCCACTAAAATGAATATGCTGATGACTGAGGTCTCCTCTGAGTCAGCCTCATAAGGACCTGAACAAAATATTAGTCTGTTCCACCACTGCAATGCACTAAAAAAAATAAATCTTTGTAAAAGAAAGCTTGATAGGCAAATTACATTCTGAACGCCATTCCTCTTTATTCAGTTGAACATCACCAGCCAAAATACGTGCATCCAACTTTTCAGTTAACTAAATTATAAAGTGAAAAAAAGTGTCAAGTCAGCGAGGTATCACTGAATGTTTTGCATTCCTTCCAGTTTGTCATTTTTCACCTGCAAGCATTTCTGCTTGTGGGTACTACCAATCACACACAGGGAATGGTAGAGCTGGAAGACACTTCTAAAGACCACCTAATCCAACCCTCCTGCTAGAGCAGGGCCACCCAGGGCCACACAGGAACATGTCCAGGTGGGTTTGGAAGACTCTGCAACCTCTCTGGGCAGCCTAGTCCAGTGCTCTGCCACACTCAACATGAAGAATTTTGTCCTCATGTTTACATGAAGCCTCCTGTGTTCCAATTTGTGTCCACTGCCCCTTGTCCTGTTACTGGACACCACTCCTGACTCAATCCTCCTGACTCCCTCCCTTTAAATATTTAGAAGCATTAACGAGATCCCCCCTCAGGCACAGTCTCCTCTTCTCCATGCTAAAAAGACCCAGATGACTTTTAGCATTTCTACACAACAAGCTATGACAAATTTTTACTTCAGCCCTTACAAGTGTTAAAAGCATAACCAAATTCATCAGCTCAGAGGTATTTGCTACTCAGGAGATGTACATTAATTTTGACCCACGATTCAATCTGGGTCAGCAGGCATAATCCCACCATCTGCACTTCCAAAGGTTCCAACAGCAGCTCTGCCGTACCTGCCTCTCCCAAACACAACACAGCACACAAAGGTCTCCATCTCTTCAAACTGCACTATAAATAACCACATTTGTTTCATACCTCCGCTCAATGTGGCTTCAACAGATCGTTCCCGTGTTAATTTAGTACACGAATTTCAAGGCCCATAAAAGTACTGTGCCTGTGTGTTTGTGGATTTTAAGGTTCAGCTTCCAGCTGTGCTGCCGTTGTGTTGTCCACAACAGATTCCTTCACTCAGTGTGTAACGCTCACTGTACACACAGAGCAGAGACACTGATGTATTAATAAGGTTGTTTTATTTGATGGGAACTTCAACACAGCCTAGGCATCAGCAATCAGTCGGCTACAAGGATATAGCAGCTAGCAAGACAAGCACTGTTTATTTAAAGTGAGCAGCTTTACACTATAAAACCAATTAAGTTTATACGATCGATGGCCCTCCTTGGAAGACCAATGCAGTATATTTAACCCTGCCTTACACAGTACTACTACAACCTAGGCATTTACTCAAACAGTTTCAATTGGATTACAGTAGGAAAGGTTTTACCCCTGTGCGACGAAGCTCTCTGTTGCTCTATGAAGCAAGAGTTACTACACCGAGTGATTTTGCCTGCATGGGCGAGGAACGTGCAGCCAAGGGTGAGAAACTCAAAGCAGACCGCCAATCGCAGATTAAATTCCAGCGGGTCTTCCGCTTGTGCTGACCAGAAGTCAGCTCCCCTGGACCCCGCTCCGCTCCCGCCCGGCCCCGCCGGCCCGTCCTGCACAAACACCGTCTGCACAGCGAATGTGGCGGCTTCGCCGGGGCGCCGTTAGCACCGACGGCGCGACCCTGCCCCGAGAGCCGCGGGCACGGAGCAGGGCGCCGGGACAGCCCCGTCAGCCGACTCACAGCGGTGTCCTCCCGGCCGGCTGGAGCCTTCTGCCACCCCAGAGCCCGGGTAAGGGCGCAAAGACCGGCCGCACCGGCGCCCTCGCCTCGCCTCTCGCCTCAACTCCTTCACTTCCTCCAAGCTCAGAGCCGCTCTTCCTCCTTCCTGCCCTCCAAAAATGCAGCTCGGACTCGCCAGCGCCGCTTCCCCGGGACTATGACTCCCACAGTCTCCCCTCCGCCAGGCCCGGAGCTGGAGCAGAAGCTGGGGCTGCCCGGCCGCCGCCGCTTACCTCCATCCTTCGCCTGGCCGCCGCAGGACGCGCTGGCTGCAAGGAAGCGCCTTCGGCTGGCAGCGGCCGATCGGCTGGCAGGCGCCGCCTGCCCACCTCCCGCTGAGGGGAGAGAGGCAGAGAGCCGCTAACGGGCGCCGGGCCCGGAGGAGGGGAGCCGACGCCAGCGCCTCAGGGCACCGGCCGCACCGGGCCGGGCTCGGGGGCTGCCGGCCGCCTGCTGTTGCTGCCCGCCCCGCGCAGCACCAGCCGCTCCGCCCCCACCTGTCTGCGCTCGGGGCAGGGGGAAGCGGGCAGCGCACCCGGCGCCTGTTGCTCGCCGCCTCCCTCCTCAAGCCCAGCCAAAATTAGCAACAGGCGACGGGTCCTCGGCCAGGCAGCGGCGGAGACACACAGACGGCCGCCAGAGGCGGCTGGCGGCGGGCAGGGATAGCCCATGTCACGACAGCGGGCGGCTGAGGCCCCCTCCCCTGGCCCGTTGCGTGCCACTCGAGGAGCATTCCGGGCACGCTGCCCCGTGTGTCCGTCACGGCCTCCGGTCTCCCGCAGAAATGTGTCACTGTCGCCGTGCCGCAGTGAACCCGGCTGGAGCGCGGGGTGAGCCCAGCTGCGGGCACAGAGAGGAAGGCGGCAAGCAGGGTCACAGGGGAGCTGGCTCACAAAAGGAGAATCATCACACAGACCAGTCAGTACCGGGGCCAGTTCTTAATATCTTAATACTTTGTCCAGTGATCTGGACAAGGGGATTGATGTACCCTCAGTAAGTCTGCAGCTGGCACTAAGCTGGGTGGGAGTGTTGCACTGCTTGAGGGGAGGAAGGCTCTGCAGAGGGATGTGGAGGATGTCATACAGGATTGGCTTACAGAAAAAGGCCATAGTCAGATTAACTCACTGATGAGAGAGAAATAAGGCAAGGGTAACGCCAAGGACAGACTGTCCTTGAAAAGACAGAAGCTAAGAAGAATGGAGATAAACAGAATGTCGAAGCGGAACAGAAAGTTAGCTTGTAGCCACAGGGATGCAGAAGTATGCCGGAGTGACGCAGATAGTCAGTAACCAATAATGAGCTTTAATTTTGCAATATGTATGAGCTAATTAACTATTGTATTTAACCTCAATGCTAAGTGTCAATAAATGAGACTTGCTGATGAACCATCTGGTGTCCGCATCTCCCTTCTCCGACAAATGGTGACCCCGACGTCCGAATCCTCTGCGTCTCGCTAAAAGAAAACGGGGGAGGACGCGCCACGGTCGGTGAAGTTGGGTTGGGACCCGACGCAACCGGGCCGGTGCCAAACGTAGGAGGGAAGGCACCCTCAGGAGCTACAGCGGTGGTCCTGGGCCATACGTGCTGCCGGAGCCGGAGAGTTGCAACAGCGCTGACGACAAAAATGGACAGGCAAGCAGCATATGATTTATTTATGACCCACCTAGAAAGGAGGGGGGTGAAGGAGATAGATGTAAGAAAGGACCTCACGGGATTGTTAGCATGGGGTCATGCAAAAGGTTGTTTTGGGAATCCACATACAATTCATGAAATCACAGAATGGAGAAAGTTAGGAGATGAGTTATGGAGTGCGGTCCTGGAGGATGATAAGACGGCAAAAAAGTTAGGGAAAATCTGGAGAGTAGTGCATAATGAGTTGTTAAAACAAGAATCAGAGAGAAGGGCAGCTAAAGAGGCAGCAGAGGCGTATAAAAAGAATGCACAGTATGGATCAGAGGATGAGCCCCGTGCACCGAGTGTGACGCGGGTGGTAATACCCCTTGCTGGAGGTACGGGTGCCACAACCAGCTCTGCCGAGCCCACTGCACCTTCCTTAGAAGAGGTATCAGAATCTCCTGTATCTTCTGAACCCATTAGCGCTAACACAGCCCACAAGGCCACTGAGATTGGTGCTTCTCAACCACTGCAGGAGCCAGAACCTGTCCCTGGGGCACTTAGTGACCTGTGGGAGGAGATGGTAAAGCAGAGGCGGGAAGCATGGAATGCCTTGGCAAAGAATGGGTTGGAGAATGGAGATGAGGTGCAGGTGGAGGCGGCGAAAGAATGGGCATTTCCCGTATTTTATGACCAGCAAGTAGATCAGAATGGACAAGTACAGCAAGTGGGTACTTATACACCATTAGATTGGAAACTACTAGCACAGTTGAGACAGACAGTGAGTCAGTTCGGATTTAAGAGTGAACCTGTTAAGCAGATGTTAGATTATTTGTTTGATACACAGCTGCTTGTGCCTAATGATCTACGGAGTATAGCAAAATTAATGTTTACACAACATCAACAGCTGTTATTCAATGCTCATTGGCAGGCACGGGTGCAGGAATCTATAAGTGTGCAAAGGGGGCCGGGAGATCCGCTTCAGGGAATTACGCTGGATGAATTAATGGGAATAGGGCTTTATCGCAGGACAGAAGCTCAAATGATAATGGGTCCAGAGAAAGTAAGGGAAGCTATGCGACTAGTAAGGTTGGCTATGGATCAGGTGAAAGATAGTACGGGAGTACCTATGTACATGGGAATTAAACAAGGAAGGGATGAGTCATTTGGAAGCTTTATAGACAAAGCCGCTGCAGCAATAGAGAAAGCTGGAGTACCGGACTACATGAAGGGTGCTCTGCTAAAACAGTGCGCCTTACAGAACAGCAATGAGGTCACAAAAAGGGTATTAGCAACTTTAGGAGCGAATTGGTCTATAGAGGAGGCACTAGAGAGAATGGCATTGCAACCCTCGGGGCAACAGGCCTTTCTAGTCAATGCTATTAAAGAGTTAGGAGTAGGTTTGCAGAAACAGGCAGAATTGACACAAAATCAAGTACTTGCTGCTCTTGCACCGCTCCGAGCTTCTACGGTGGCTCCAGCAACCTCCACCGATCGGCGTCAAGCTTCTTTGAGATGTTATCGTTGCGGAGGAGGAGGTCACATTAGGAGAGAATGTCAAGCAACAGGTGTCTGGTGTCAAAACTGTAGAAGCGATAGTCACAACTCCTCTGCATGCCGCCGCCGGTCGGGAAACGCCCAGCGCAGCGCGAAAAGCAGCCGCGCCCGGACACAAGTAGCTGCCGTAACATCAGTGCCACCTCCTGTCTTCAACCTGCAACAGCAGGGAGCTTGGGACTCGACCTGGCAGCAGCAGTAAGAGTCACATTGGCAACAACACGACCTACAAAAATTCCTACAGGACTTTATGGACCTATACAAATAAAGGGACAGTGCTATGGAGGGTTGTTGCTCGGCAGATCGTCCACCTCAATCATGGGACTTTTTGTGCTGCCTGGTGTGATTGATGCGGACTTTAAGGGAGAAATACAGATTATGGCACATACTCCTTTTCCACCTTTAACAATTGAAGCAGGACAACGGATTGCTCAGCTTATACCACTCCCACAGCTGAGCAGTGGTTTGCAGCCACTGCGAAATGACCCTCGGGGTGATCAGGGTTTTGGATCATCTGGTATCGCAATGCTCACAATGGACTTACATACCAGACCCACAAAGAAAATTAAGATTTCTTATGCGGGAAAAACAATTGAACTAAAGGGCTTGCTGGACACCGGAGCGGATGCCAGCATTGTGTCTCCAGACAAGTGGCCACAAGACTGGCCTATTAGAGCCACCACTGACACAGTGACGGGAGTGGGTGGACTTACTTTAGCACAAAAGACACCACCAGTGACAGTGGCAATCGATGGTCAACAGCTGGTTACTGTCTTGTCTGTAGTGACTTTGCCTCCATCCATATTACCACAAGATTGGCCACTTTTGATTATAGACCTAAAGGATTGTTTTTTCACTATTGCCTTGCATTTTTAATGGCTTACAAACAATGGTTAGCAGGATGATTGAGAAGACATGGCAAACTAACCTGTTGGCCCAAAAAGAAAACGGGGGAAGTGTGGAGGATGTCATACAGGATTGGCTTACAGAAAAAGGCCATAGTCAGATTAACTTACTGATGAGAGAGAAATAAGGCAAGGGTAACGCCAAGGACAGACTGTCCTTGAAAAGACAGAAGCTAAGAAGAATGGAGATAAACAGAATGTCGAAGCGGAACAGAAAGTTAGCTTGTAGCCACAGGGATGCAGAAGTATGCCGGAGTGACGCAGATAGTCAGTAACCAATAATGAGCTTTAATTTTGCAATATGTATGAGCTAATTAACTATTGTATTTAACCTCAATGCTAAGTGTCAATAAATGAGACTTGCTGATGAACCATCTGGTGTCCGCATCTCCCTTCTCCGACAGAGGGACATGGGCAGGCTGGATCAATGAGCTGAGGCCAGTTGGATGAGGTTTTAAAAGGACAAGTGCCAGGTCCTGCACTTGGGTCATAACAAGCCCATGAATACTCCAGGCATGGGGCAGAGTAGCTGGAAACTGCCCAGCAGAGAAAGACCTGGAGGTGCTGGTCAACAGCCAAATGAGCATGAGCCAGTGTGTGCCGAGGTGGCCAGGAAGGCCAACAGCATCCTGGCCTGGATCAGCAATAGCATGACCAGCAAGACTAGGGAGGTGATTGCCCCCCTGTGCTCAACACTGGTGAGGCCAGACTTTGAGTACTGGGGTCAGTTTTGAGACCCTCACTCCAAGAAAGATGTTGAGGTGCTAGATCATGTGCAGAGAAGGGCAACAAAACTGGTGAAGAGTCTGGAGAACAGGTCTGGTGAGGAGCAGCTGAGGGAACTGGGGTTGTTTAGCCTGGAGAAAAGGAGGCTGAGGGGAGTTCTTGCCTTCTACAACTCTCTGAGAAGAGGTTGCAGCCAGGTAGATGTTGGTCTCTTGCCCCTAGTAACAAGTGATAGAAGAGAGGAAATGGCCTCAAGTTGCACCAGGGCAGGTTTAGGCTGGGTATTAGAAGAAACTTCTTGACTGCAAGGGTTCTCAAACACTGGAACAGGCTCCTCAGGAAGGTGTTTGAATCCCTGTCCCTGGAGGTGTTTAAACAACACGGAGATGTGGTGCTGAGGGCCATGGTTTAGCACCAGCCTTGGTAGAGTTAGATAATGGCTGGACTCAATGATCTTAAAGGTCTTTTTCAACCTTTCAGCAATTCTCCAATTCTCTAATTCTGTGTTCAGCAGCACAAGTGTAAGTGACCGTTCATTTCAGTGCTGTAACAGACTTCAACCAGTGGTATGACAGAAATCAAACTACATGCAGTGGGTTCAGAAGAGAAATGCACATAAAAGTTTAAAGATGTATCAAATGAAACAAAGAGCATTTAAATGTGATCACACTTTGGTGTGACTGGTAAAAAGGGAAAGAAACAACCCTCATGTCACAAAAGAGTGCTTCAACATCCACACTTTCCTGCAGAGGCATATTTCACATCCTTTATTTGAAGACCTAAAAGCTCACTCTGTCTTTTATGTCTGTTTATCCAGGATACAGGAAGAGCAGTTTGTTTCCTGCTCAGCCTGAGATTGTTCAGCCTGCCTCCCATAGAAGTTCCCTTATCATCAGCCTCCAGACTGCACTGGACAGAATTACTTTTCTCTGTTTCCCGAGGGAACTGACACTTAGATAGAGGAGGAGGGAAAAAAAAAAGTTTTATTTCTGAAAACAAGAAGAGAAACAAAACAGGGGGTCACATATTACAGTCCCTAAAGAGTAACACTTGCAGGGTCTGGAATCCCTGTGTTCAGGTGAAAGCCCTGAGCACCAGACTGCCCAATAATTTTAGATTCTCAGAAGCAGTAAATATCTGTTCTTATTCCTTTCACAAGCTACTTTTCCTTTACAGTGGCTTATTATCTAAAACATATTACAATCACATTAACTTTTTCAGTCTGAGGAGAAAAATCAGCCTGGGCTTACCACATCCTGCAGACATGATCTGTAGAAGGAGACCACTTGAACCAGTCTCTCTTTGTCTGGTCACACTTTAAATAACTGCAAAGAAAATCCCACCACTGCCTTTTTGTATAGGGCATTAATATACAGGCTTCATGTATTAGGCATGCTGTGAGAACGTGTAGGCAGTGAAGCCTTTCTTGTAGGCAGTGGAGGAGAAGCATTTACTCACTTGATCCCAATTGAGGCAGAGTTGTAGATCAGGACAAATTTAGGTGAATGTGGTTGGCTGTGGGTAAGGGCAGAACCTGGGGCTGCTGTGACTCTGGATTCACCATCTGAAGTACCACAAGGCAAAGGGGAAGTCAGAAGTTTCCACACAAGATACTATCAGAGGTCAAGTTGCTTCACAGCTGCACAGCAGTTGAGCAGTAATATTTTGGAGTATGAATTTGAATGTGAGCAGCTACATTGTTCTTCAACTGTATTATAAAGCCTCTGTGCTTTTCCCTCTGGATTATCCCTCATGAGGAATTTCAGTTGCTGTTTCATCAACAGTCTAAGGCTTTATTTGTGATGCTTAATGGAAATCTGTTTAGTACCTTATTAAAGACACAATACTGGTTTGCAGCCCTTTAACTTTAGTGAGCTGTGGATGAAGTATACTACATTCTTACCCAGTGACACTCCATCTCCTATTGGAGATGCTATTTATACATAGTCCCAGATACTCCCTAAACAAAATCTGAATGCTAACTGTGGTTATAGCACATTTGCTTATTTTATGTGCTGTAGGAATGCATGTCAGCAACATCAGTTTGCCATTATCTCCATAGCCAAGCTGTTATCACTGATTGTGACTGAGAGGTCAAGAATGAGCTGAGCTACTGTTCCAGCCCCTGCCTGCTGCCTCTGTGCTTTTTGTGCACTTCAGATGTTTTGATTAATCCACCCTTCCCTTCATTCCCATAAACACATTTGAAAATTATTTAGCAGTGCTTGTGTGAGTATTTTAAGCTTTTCTGTCTATTTGGAAGCTGCTGTTGCTATGCCATCATTTATATTCCATTTTATTTAGGCTGGGATTGGACTTTTTAACAGGCTCATCCCATTATGCCCAGTGTTTGGATGGTGCACGACCTCCTTTTAGTTACCTGGCAATTGCTCTACAAGTGCTGGCTGCCACTTGGAAGCTGAGCAGAAACGCTGCCCTTGATGACTCTGTGTGCTTGCATAGTGCAATGAAATGTGAAGGAAAGTGATTCTGCTCACTTTAATTACCTTTGATTACTTTGGTACTTATGGGCAGGGAACAGTTTTGTTGGCTGTTATTTTTACTTACAATTAATGTTTAGGTTTTACTTATGGCATAAAGGTGCCTTCAGCCATGGAATCCTAGAAGTCATCAGTCTTGTAAAGACTTGTGCTGATGCCTAGCTATCAAATGTTAATTTAATATCTTTTTAATGTTGCTAGTCACAGTAGCTGTGAAACAAGGTTTTTGCATGTTGGTGGTGTGTCAAACATAGGACCATGAGAACTTCGAAAAACAAACTTAAGGAGGAAACTTCATTTATAGAAACTTTGTAGGTGAACTAGTTACAGATTCAGAACACATTCTTGTACAAGATGAAAATCATTGACACAGAGATGTGGTGCTAAGGGATTTGGTGCATAAGAAGGGTATCAAACTGCTGGAGCAGGTCCAACGGAGGGCCACAAAGATGATCAGAGAGCTGGAGCACCTCCCCTATGCAGACAGGTTTGAGAGAGTTGGGGCTTTTAAGCCTGGAGAAGAGAAGGCTCTGGGGAGACCTTATAGCAACCTTCCAGAAGGGAGCCTGCAAGAAAGCTGGGAAGGGACTTTATACAAGGATTTCTAGTGACAGGATGAGAAGGAATGGCTTTAAGCTTGAGGAGCACAGATTTAGACCAGATATTAGGAAGAAATTTTTTACAATAAGGGCAGTGAGACATTGGAACAGGTTGCCCAGGGAGGTTGTGAATGCCCCCTCCCTGGAGGTGTTCAAGGCAATATTGAACAAGGCTTTGAGCAATCTGGTCTAGTGGAAGGTGTCCCTGGCCATGGCAGAGGGTTGGAACTAGATGATCTTTAAGGTCCCTTTCAACCCAAACTATTTTATGAGTCTATGAATGGTTCAGCACCAGAGCTGGGATAGTTAGATAATAGTTGGACTCATGGATCTTACAGGTCTGTGTGATCAGATATTTGATCCTACAGAGATATCTGCCTGTGGGGCAGGCAGGGAAATACCTCTAGACTGAGGAGAAACTACCATAGTGCTAAAACTTTGCCATGGTTTAGCACCTGAGGTGGTAGAGTTAGATAATGGTTGGAGTAGATGACCTAAGAGTTCTTTTCCATCTGAAACCATTCTATGATTCTGTGATTCTGCATGGTTTTAGTAACTTAGGGGTGTGTCTTTCTCAAGGAGTAGATCAGGGATTCTCTTACACTTCTGTTCAATCTGGCCTGAAAATGTTCTTTATTCTAGCTGTGGCATTGGACTTTCTAGATAAAATATTAATGCCTGTGCTCCCAGTTCAAGGCTAGTTACTCAAAAATTACATCTGTCTGTTCTATTTTTGTCTGTCCTGGGACTAATTATCTCTAAATTGGCTTCATTATCTTACACAATGCTTGGGTGGAAGAATTAGACCAGCTGTGAAGAAGTGGTAGCTTAGCACCCATTCCATCTCACCATACCAACTTCTCTCTGACTTGCAATACTTCTACTGTGTTTGTTTCAGTTCTTTATTTCAGTTCTAGATCCTCTTTCTCTGATGCAAGATAAGGTTAGTAAAGACTCTAGCAACAACAGGTTTCATCTTGGCTTGTCATAATTGTTCAGTCAACTTGATGAACCACTGTGAGGTTTTTATGTTCTCCCCACCCAAGGCTGTGAACTTCTCTTTGGAGCAGAGCAGGGGATAGAGCAAGTTGAGTTCCTTGTCCATTAAGAAAACAGAACAATACAGATTTGCCCATCATCTTGACCATATCTCTACTCTTTCTTAGAATGTTTTAAAGGCATCTTAAGCTTTAGAGCATATCATCAGCTCATTCCTGGCTCCACTGCTGGACTTCTAAGACACCTGCCAGCAGCATGCTCATGCAGCCCATAACACCAAACATAGCCTAGGCTGCATCAAGAGTGTGGTCAGCAGGTCAAGAGAAGTGACTCTGCCCCTTTACTCTACTCTTGTGACACCCTGCTATGAGGATAGGCTGAGGGAGCTGGGGTTGTTCAGCCTGGAGAAGAGAAGACTCTGGGAGGACCGTACTGCTACCTTCCAATACTTGAAGAGAACCAACAGGAAGGGTGGAGAGGTCTTTTCATAAGGGTTTCTAGTGATAGGACAAAGGGGAATGGTTTTAAGCTGAGGGAGAGTAGGTTTAGAGTAGGTCTTAGGAAGAAGTTTTTCAGTATGAGGGTGATGAGATTCTGGAACAGGTTTCCCAGGGAGGTTGTGGATGCCCCCTCCCTGGAGAGGACCCACAGATAACAACAGCTGAGCCTGTCACAGGAAGAGGTTTTTCTTCCGTACCCAGCTGCACAACTGGTGCAATCTTCAAGTTGTACTGAAAGCAACAAGCAGAGAGAACTTGACATCTGGGAGATAAGAGAGCTTTGAAGCTTTGCCTTTATACCAGGCTGTAGCTATGGCTGTGAATGTGTAGAAGTCACAGGTTACAACCTTCCTGCAAGGAAGGATGTTCACATAGTCAAGCTCTTACTGGGAATAGCAGAGGGAACAAATGAAGGGTAAGTTAGGAGAATCAGGTGCCCCATTCTTCCATTCTCCTGTTCCTTCTCCTGCTCCTTTCTTTTAGTCAACATGTAAAAGACAGAACAATTGCATGTGGGAGCTGTTTACTTTCAGCTTTGTTCTACATGTTGGAGTACACAATCTCCTCATGCTTTAATTTAATCTTCCCCCTTAACCTTCTTTTCAAGCCTCCCTGCTGCCTCTTCATAAATCATGGAACCATAGAATCGTTAAGGTTGGAAAATACCTCTAAGATCATCAAATCCAACCATCAATACAAGACCACCATCCCCATTAAACCATGTCCCAAGGTCCTATTATCTACACATTTTTTAAACACATCCAGGGGTGGTGACTTCACTTCACCACCTCCTTGGGCAGCCCATTCAAATGAAGGGAAGCAGGACCTCACATGCTGAGGGGCACAGAAAGAATAAAAGAGGAACCTCTGCAATAGTAGGGTTAGGGAGCAGTGGGTAGGGTTCCTGTTTAATTTCTCTTCTCGGGTCTTGCCACATCTCATCTATCACAGAAGCCTCAGAAACCCAGGTGGGTGCATGCTGTCTGCTATGATGGGTCAGCACCACTGCATACTTGGGTCTCACAAACTTTTACCACACACCTGTTATTCCAGGTCTCAGTCAGCATCTAGCTACTGAGAAGTACAGGAAATGAAACAAAGAACATCTACTATTGAGAAGTCCTTCAGATGTGGATCTTGTCAAAAGCTAAGTTTGTAATTTTAATTCCTTAATAACAGAGCTTTGTTTTCGTGGCCCCATTTTGTGTATGGTCCTGACATCCCTCCCCATCTCAGTCCTATACAGTAAGCCACAAGCTGGGACTTGGAACTTTCAAGATACTTCCAGAAACAAAAATAAGACAGAAAACGATAAAAATTTAAAATACTGGTCACGTTGCCTTCAGAGTTCGTCAACAAAAAGTCTCTTGATTTAGAAAAAACCCCAAACAAATAGACTTTTCTGCCACAGGTCAGGTGGAAAGGGGGTGGTGGTCAATGCCTCATTGTCTTAAGAAGTTCCACATTCCTTTTGAGACTCAGTTCAGATGGACAACATACCACATGTGTTGTTTTAGCACATTTAGCATGCATTAAAATAATAATTTTAAGAAGAGGCTAAAATAAAATGTCCTTAGCTTTTATTTTCATGAGGAAAGGGCAACAGGAGTTGATGTGTGTAGAAATTTTGTGTAGTGTGATAAAGCTGATGGCACTGAAACCAACACTGAGATTCCCTTTACAGTTATGACTACATGGAGTAGCCCTTAGGGTCCTGTTTAGGACTATGGGCTTCATTGGTCAAGAAACTAAATAAATATTAATCAACAAAAAAAACTGGCTCAGCCTTAGTTTAATATAAAAGAAATAGAAAAGTGAAGGGCATGAACAATTGCTTTCTGCACAAACTAATAACCTAGCTTTTTGGCTTTCCTAGGATTTGAGGAACAGCATACTGTTTCCTCAGTATCCTTCTCATAACTTTATTTTGGGTTCTGCAAGACTGGAAAAGGCTGCCCAGGGAAGTGGTTGAATCCCCATCCCTGGAGGTGTTTAAAAGCTGCAGAAAGATGGTACTGAGGGACATGGTTTAGCACCAGACTTGGTGTAGAGTTAGAGAATGGTTGGACTCCATGATCTTAAAGGTCTTTTCCAATTAAAACCATGTTATGACTTTAGTATCAACTTTCTAGGCCACAGTGCTGAATGATTCAGATGCTACCTTTGGCTCTTAACAGCCAAGAAAAATGGGTGTGACAGCCACGGAATGCAGAGGTTACTCCTTTCCTTATGTCATCTGATGGTACTCTAAAAGCAGGCATCCAGTGTCATTTGCTTACCATCTCAGCCAAAGCTGGCATCTCCTGGGGGTGGAAAGGCAAGTTTGTTCTTTTATTAGTAATTTAAACTGTGCTTGGTCTGGCAACTAGTCAGTTCTCTATAAGACACCAGAAGCCATTCTGGTAAAGAGGTTTCTTTACCGAAAAAGTACTGGAGCTGTTAGAGCTACAGTGATAGACAAAACAAGTGTTGAAAATGCAGAAACCTCTTGTATTCAAATCAGCTGGTAACCTCCAAATAACCCTCTCAGGATCTGTGAGTGCAGACAACAGCAGGCAATGGAAAATGGAAGCTGCTTCTTAATCTTCTTAATATTTGCAGGGTAATAAAAGAGAGGTTAGTACACTTAGCCTCTCTAACCTGGAACATTGTGTATAATCCCATGGGAAATAGCTCTTCAGCAAATTCACTGTGACTTTCTGATTTATTTGGGCCACCACCCCTAAGAAAAATCAGTGCTTCTAAAACATTTACTCCAAGTTTGTCAAAGTCTCACCATGGCTTCCAGTAGTTTTTGTTAAGAGAACTTGCCTCACCAATATAAACCTAGATAAAGCTTCATGGTGTTATCAGACTGCACACACATAAAAGAGAGGAGTCCCCACAAAACAGGCTGCATTTCAGAAATTAGGATATTACTTATAATATTTAATTAAAACAAGTTTTGATTGAAGTACATTTGCAGTTGACTTTTAGTTCATAAAGCTTTTAGTTCAACTGACTGGGTTTTTTGGTCCTTTAAGGGTAAAGGCTCTTTCCTTCCAAAATAAGATACTAGATTCAAGAGTACCCAGAGCAACTCTTAAAAAAAGCAGGAGTCTTTTTAGTCTGAGTTCTCAGATGTTTGGTCCTAAAAATCCTTACTTCTTAAATAATACACTTCTAATGCTGCAAAACCCGATTAAAGCTGACAAGTTTTACAATTTCACTCAGTCTTTCGTTGAAGATTATTTTTATCTGGTTGGAAGAAGTGTTTTTCAAGAGCGTTGACCAATTCATCGAGTTCCTTCTTCAGCTGCTCAACGTCACTGAGAAACAAAACACACACAAAACCAGAAAGCAGTGGCACAGGGAGAAGTGAAAAAGCACATTGCCAGCCTGAAGAAATTTTAAGTCTGTTGTACTGTCTTAGACTAACATTTTCCACCCATGCCAGAAGTCTGTACACTTGATTAATGATCACACAATGGCTCAGGTTGGAAGGGAACTTAGAGATCATCTCCTCCAACTTCCCTGCCATGGGCATGGATGCCTCTCAACTGGACTCAGCTGCTCAAGGTCTCATCCAACCTGGCCTTGAACACCCCCAGGGAGGAGGCATCCACAACCTCCCTGGGCAGCTATTCCAGAGTCCCACCACCCTCATACTGCAGAACTTCTTTCTAAGATGTGTTGGTGTTCACTTCCAACTGAAGTGCATGAAGGCACTTAAAACTTATGGAGAAACAAAAACCCACAACAGAAACCAAAATAAAACAACCAGCTTGGATCCAGAAGATTTTCTGTTACTGAATACATGTCACTAGAAATGTAATTTTTATGCCTGCAATGGTATTTTCAGTTTAATTTCATCTTTGAGAAAGCATTGATTTTCCTTACATGAATTAATAATTGCTTATCTTTAAGACTGTTTGATTAATAAGGCTCTAAGTCAAGGACATAAATGCTAAAAATGAGAGCTCAAAATATATTAGAACACTTTATATGTAGTTACAGAAGTTTAAAAGAACTATGTATGTAAAAAGAATGGATAGATCTACTTTCTTTAAGGCAAAATGTTCTTCTTGATACCATTTTTACTGAATGTGAAACCAAATTCAAAGGAATTTCATTGACAACAGGAGTGCATCAACAAATTTTTGCAGAACTGAGGTTTTATGCAAATACATTCACTAAAATAGGGACTGCAGGAGTATTATTTGACCATAGAGAACCCCTTCCCCACTAAACCACTACCACACAGCATTTAGTGCTCTAAGTGACAATACCTGTTTCCAGGAGGTGCACAAAGTTCAGAATAGTATTTGATCTTTGGCTCTGTCCCACTGGTTCTCATGGTGGCCACTCCTCCGTTAGCAAAAGTGAACGTTATCATTTGGCTGCTTTTACTGGTGGGAAGTATCTGGAAATAGAAGAATGATTTTTTTGGAAGCTTGGAAATTGACTATACAAAATGAGCTCAGGACAAAACCCATGATTAGTTAAAATTAAGCTTTGGTGTTTTCTTTGTTCTGTGGAGATACCAACAAGCAAATGACAGCTCTACCCTACACCTAGAATCTGATAGGTAGCCAACATTTCTCCTGCAAACAGAAATTGCTCTGATGGCATTTCCCAGGAGGAAAAGAAACAGATTCTGAAAAACTAAAAAACCTCAAAGCCACATCTCAGCAGACAGTTTAATTTTCAAGAAAATAATGCAAGACTGCTGCAGCAAGAGAGGAAAATCCTCCTACTTGTCTTTGCAGACTGTCATCTTTGAGAGAAAAAAACACCAGAAAACCAAACAAAAAATCTTAACCATTCCGCAAATCTCCATTCCCTCCCACCAAGGCAAAACAATCACCCTCAATCTAACTTATTTGAAGACTCAGGATGTAAGATGACAAAGTGTAGAGGGTGTTCTGTAAGTGTATATACATACTTAGATGACTTGCAGATCATTTAAAAGAAAATACACTTACAGCCCTTTGATCTGGCTGGCTGCTGTCATACCCAGTAGTGAGATCCCTTATTCCAGAAACTTTGAATCTACCACAAGTTTTGGGGTATGTGTTTTTCCCATCAAAATTTCTAAGGTTGTCAAAAAGCTCTTGAATAACTTTAGGATCATGGCAGATGAAATATGAAGCTTTGGTAATATGGAAGCCATATCTGTGAAGACACAAATGAAGAAGCAGTGTTCTCAGGGGTGCATAGTATACAAAGGTTACAAAACCTTCTACATAGCAAAAATCTATACATGGTCACTCAACTGTGGCATCACTTCACCTTCTTACAGTTTTAGAAAGCCTCAACAGCTTAATTGTCCTATTTTCCATATTTTAAAGGTCTTGTGAGGAGCAGCTGAGGGAACTGGGGTTGTTTGGAGGAAAGGCAGCCGAGGGGAGACCTTCTACCTCTCTACAACTGCCTGAAAGGAGGTTGGAGCCTGGTGGGTGTTAGTCTCTTCTCTCTAGTAACAAGTAATAGGAAAAGAGGAAATGGCCTCACGTTGCACCGGGGAGGTTTAGGTTGGACATTAGAAGAAACATCCTGAATGGAACAGGCTCCCCAGGGAGGTGGTTGAATCCCCATCCTTGGAGGTGGTTAAAAGCTACAAAGATGTAATGCTGAGGGACATGGGTACAAGTTACTCCTGGGCAGATTCTGATTGAGATCCAGAAGAAAATGTTTCACGATGAAAACAGTCAGACATTGGAATCATCTCCCAAGAGAAGTAGTGGATTCCCCTAATTTGGACAGATTTAAGACTCAGCTTAACAGGGTTCTGGATCATCTCATTTCAACCTAGAGAGGTCGGAACAGATGATCCTTGGGGTCCCTTCCAATCTGGCATTCTGTGATTGTCTGATGGTTTAGCACTAGACTTGGCAGAGTTAGATAATGGTTGAACTTGATGATCTTAAAGGTCTTTTCCAACCAAAATGATTCTATGAACTAATAAGAAACTAGTAAGGTAACACAATTGCTTTTAAAATACCTTAAAACTGTACAAAATGAAGTCATAAATATTTTCATGCTCATGAGGCAGGAGCACTTTCTAGAGGATTACTACTGAGACAGAATTGTGTTAGTAGTAAAATAGCCAAATTTACAAATTTATTACTTCATATAGTATAGGTTGTTATCCAGCCTGATCTAGTTGGAGGTGTCCCTGCTCACTGCAGTGGGGTTGGACAAGATGACCTCTGAGGGTCCCTTTCAACCTGATGTAATCTGCAAATCTGTAACCCTGGCATGTGGAATGGAGAAACCCGAAAACTCACTCATCATAGACAGCTTTCAGCTGCTGAGACAGAGTCAAGTTCCTGGTGGCCAAAAAGCTTGCCATCTCTGCAGTTATAACAGCAGCACTGACACCATCCTTGTCCAGAACAGCAGGACAGCACATATACCCTACAGAAAGAAAATCAGACATATTTGACATGTTATATCTAACATATTCTTATGAAGAAATAAGAAAATGGAAGGAAGGGGGAAGTTGGGCTTGTCTGGCCTGGAGAAGAGAAGGCTCCAGGGAGATTTAGCAGCCTTCCAAGTATTTGAAGGGGGCTACAGGAGAGCTGGAGAGGGATGTTTGTCAAAGGTATGGAGTAGCAAGACATGTGGTTAATGGCTTCAAACTGGAAGAAGCTCAACTGAGATGAGACATTAGAAAATTCTTCCCCATGAGGGTGGTGAAGCACTGGAACAGGTTGCCCAGAGAAGCTGTGGAAGTTATGAGCCTTGAAGTATTACAAATATTAAAAACCAGGTTGGATGGGGCCTTGAGCAAGCTGGTCTAATAGGAGGTGTCCCTGCCCATGGCAGGGGATTTGGAACTAGATGATACCAAAGGGATATCCCTTCCAACTCAAACCACAAATTCCTAGCTTTTATTCACCCCTTTCCGGTTTACAAGTATAACTTGGTGGGTAGGTTTAACTGTCTTTTATTCATATTTAAACTTAGCTTCAAACTGTCAGCTAAACATCCTCAACCTTAAGTCTGAAAAACATGGGGGTTTGGTTTTTTTTTTAAATAGCTTCTGCAGAATCTGCAGTCCAAGTCTATGTAGCAATGCTACTGAAGATATATCCACTTAGCCCACATCATCATACTCTGTGCTAAGCAAAGATATAAAGGATTAAAACCAGTAATAGGAATTGTTCAAATGGATGGTATCAGTTACTCACTGGAAATACACCCACTGTGTTATGGGCACCTTCACATTCCCATTTTTCGTCACTATTTTGCAGGATACCAGACCATAATGTTCTCTTTCTTACCTATAGCCTCCTCAAAAGCAAAAAGAACAGCTTTTCCCTGATCCATCAGCTGTTTGGCACGGTTGCCCATCCACTTGAAACCTGTCAGTGTTTCCTACAGCAGTGAGGAGAGGTGGAAAAAAAAAAAACATTCAAAAGCAAAGCAATGTTTTACAAAGACACAGCACTATCTAGGTAAGCAAATAGAACATAGAATAACTTGCAACATCTCACCTCAAAGTGAAAGCCTTCCTTTAGTGCAATTGCTCTCAGGATTTTGGAAGAAACAGTACTGGATAACATGTAGACATCTTTAATGGCACAATTATCCCTGTTGTGATTTTTCCAGCAAGTGAAGATCCACCAGCCTAAAAGAGCTCCCAGCTCGTTCCCAGAAAACACTTTCCATTCACCACTGCATGGGAAAAAAATTAGGAATAACAGAAAGCACATGAGAAATAAAATAGAAATAACAGAAAGCACAAGATAAAACAGAGAAATAACAGAAAGCACAGGAGAAAACAGAGAAAGTTTTGAGAAAAAAAATAATAGAAAGTACATGAATTCAAAGAATAATACTGGAAAAAAAACAATTTAAAAAAAAAAAGAAGCAGAAAAAGCAACTGCTGGTTCTTCCATAAAGGAATACTAGCACATAAAACCAGTGCATCTGAGTTCCAAGTAACCAGTTGACATGGGTTCATTAGGAACAAAGAGAGAAAGGCAAGGAGGCTTGTGAAGGGCCTGAAGCACATGGGCTATGAGGAGCATCTGAGGGAGCTGCGGTTGTTCAGTCTGGAGAACAGGAGGCTGACATCATTGCTCTCTACAATTGCCTGAAGGGAGGTTGGAGTGAGGAGTGGGTTCTTCTCCTTGGTGCCAAGCAACAGGACTAGAGGAAACGGTTACAAGCTGTGCCAGGGGAGGCTTAGGAAATGTTAGGAAATATTTCTTCACAGAGAGGGTTATCAAACACTGGAATGGACTGCCCAGGGCAGTGGTGGAGTCACCATCCCTGGGAGTGTTCAACCCCTGTGTGGACCTGACACTTAGGGGCATGGTTTAGTGTTGACTCTTCAGTACTTGGTCAAGGGTTGGACTGGATGATCTTTGAGGTCTCTTCTAACCAGATATATTCTGTGATTCCAAGTTCCCTCCCCCAAAGAATTCTGAAGTGTTTACAGTCCTCTTCCATCACACATACCAGCTTTTGAGTTTATCCAAAGATGGAACAGTGACTTTTCCAACATATTTCAAGTAAAACAAAATATTCAGCAGACAAATGATAAAAATCCATGATTAAGACAAGCACAGACACACGAAAAAACAATCCTCAAGCAATCAGCATTTTTAGTTGATTCAGTGACAAATACCTTTTATTTAACCCCAAATACACCAAATTGTTCACTGAGGAAGATTGAGGAAAAATCTCTAACAAGTAAAAAGAAATAAAATAATACTAACACAGGTGTGTTGCTAGAACATGAAAAACTGAAGGGAAAAGGGAAAACAACAGGCATCAAAATTGCCCCAAAGCTCCCAGTCACAAAAGGGGACAAAGACACTGCCAAAATAACAAAAATCAAGAGCTCCAGAAACAGTACCTGTGGTGAAAGAGAAGCAGACTCAGTCTCCTGCATTTATTGCTGCCAACAGGCACAAAGCAATGTGCAAGAGCACGGAGAGAGCGCGCTCGAGCAGGAGCTTCTGTCAAAGAAGAAGGACAGAGACTGTAGAGGCTACATGAATGTGGGAGTAGTGTCTGAGCAGCTACAGCGTGAATCTGAGAGGAGGACATAGGACTGGAAATCAGGGAGACAACTCAAACTGTCTAAACAGTTAGCAAAGAGGCAGCAGAATGAAAGCACCATGCTCTCAGTGAAGCTAAACACAATGAACTGTCACCCCCTCTTCAAGGCTCTGATAGCTTAAGTTTTTAGACAAAACTCACCAGTGGTTTTGGCATTCTTATTTTAATTCATCATAACTAGGAAAAAATGCAGCTTTTTATGGTTTTCCTCAATGCTGAATTACCAAATGAGGCTGGCACAGGCCAAAACCATTACAATAAGGATATTCCAGCTAATACTGCCAAAGGTACAGCAGACAGTTCTGAAGGCAGAGAAGCCTCCTTAGGTCAGGCTATGAGGCTAATGAGTTTTTAAAAAGCCCCAAAGAAAACACTTCCACCTTTCATGCTGCTAGAAAACCAAATGAGATTACCTGATGAGCAAAATGGATGCCTGCACTGTCTCATTCTCCTGGATTTTTGGAATTTGCATTTAAAGGTTCAAGTATCTGCATCATCTACAGTCACTGAGGACATCCACCATGTGCCCATCTCAGTGCAAAGGGCTGTTGCTGTGATTTTATATCCCTCTTCTAGCTCTCATGCACAGGGAATTAGTTTCTGCTCCTGGCCCAGCAGCAGATTTTTCTTCTGCTCCTCCCTGAGCTGAAAAATTTGAAGCTCACTTTCGTTAAACATTTATGGTTTCTAACTGCTTGGATTAGTTTCTGCTTTGACAAGATACATAAAGAGAAACAGCACTCTTTGTAGATATGACTCCAAGCACAATACTTCAGGCTTGTTTTCATTCATGAAACATAACCAAGCATAGAAATGCAGAAAGATAGGATATTTGGGGAATGTAATAAAAGCAGGGCAATATTGGGTCAGAAATAGAGGTTACACTTTCCATACATTTAAAAAAAAAATATGAGAAGCCCCTGTTTGAGCAAGTTTAACTTTTGTGATCCTGCTCTTTGATGGGATATACATAGATAAATAATGCCTGGATAGCTGGTCCTTGAAGGAGAGAGTGAAAATAACTTTACTGAGAAGCAACGAACACTGACAAAGCTTCAGGTGAAGTGCAGGTTTGTAACAGTGGGCATGGAAGAGAGGAAATGAGGAAGTCCCAAATCATCCAATGGTTACAAAATACATAGTCTAACAGTATTTGAGAACTCAAAGAACAGGGATGTTCCCTCTTTCTGAGATTGAGGGAACCATAAAGGTTCTCCTGAATAATCAAGTTATTATTTAATAAACATAGTATGATAGGATGCTTATCAGCCTGCCATCAACAATTTCTAACTGAAAGCCTGCCTTCAAAGAGGTAAAGCACAGCCACAATTCACATGCTTCTGTGCATGCCTCAAGTACACCAAGTGTCAAGTATTTATTTATTCAGGCTTCTCCACAGTGTCTAATCATAGAATGCATTGGGTTGGAAGGGACCTTTAAAGGTCATCTAGTCCAACCATCCTGCAGTGAGCAGATTAACCACTTGATGGCCTTCTTGTTGATGGTGTTTGCACTCTGGCTTGTGCAGTAACTTCTGAAATAAAGTCAGATCAAATCAGGTGATTTTTCCTGTGTGCCTAGAGGCTGTATCTGTGAAAGAACACAACTCTACCACATTCACTCATTGTAAGGTAATTCAGGGAGTATTTCAACCAAAGCCCCTGACGGCCATTTCTTAATGCTCCATGCCCACAACACGTTTCTGAGACCTGTAATTCATGTGTTAATTTTCTTTTTTTTCCATCATAGTACAAGTGCCAGGTCCTGCACTTGGGTCACAACCACCTCATACAACCCTCAGGCTTGGGGCAGAGTGGCTGGAAAGCTGTCTGGTGGAAACGGACTCGGGGGTGTTGGTCGACAGCTGGCTAAATATGAGCCAGTATGTGGCTCATATTTAGCCACAATTCTATGACTCTATACTAATTGCTGAGACATGTGAATAGAAAAACAACTCTTTATTCTAAGTATTCATGTTTCTCAAAGTTACCAACTCAGAGTTGAAATTCACTTGATAGTTGTTCCTTTCCTAACATTTTGTTCCTCAATTTTAAAAAACATTTATACACACCTCCCCCTCCATCATTACCTCATTCACTGTCCCCATTTCTTATTTTTCAACACAGGTAGCATGGACTCCCCCAGACAAGCCTGGCCTTTCAGTAGAAAATAGAAATAGTTTGCATTTCCTCTATTTGTTACTATTATTTTATTATTATTTATTATCATAACCATACCTCTCTTGTTTCTCTGCCACTGCAAGTCGATCAGCATCAGGATCATTTGCTAAAATGATTTTTGCCCCATCTTTTTCAGCCAAAGCAAAAGACAATGTCTAGAAAAGTGGTAAGTAAGCAGATGAGTGTTAATGCTCTCAAACAGTATTTTTGTTTGTTTTTCTTCCCCAATTTATTTAATCTAAACCACCCAAAACTATTAGAAAACATAAGGTACTTACCAGAACACCTTTGCCTTCTTCAGGATTTGGATACTTCACTGTGGGAAATTCTGGATCAGGATCTTTCTGCTCTGGGACAGCAAAAGGAGGGCTAAGGTCAAATGCCTTGAAGGCCAACTGCACAAATTTATGACCCACGCCATGCACAGAAGTGTGAACAAATTTCAAGTTTGTTGCCTTGTTTATATTCCTGAAATGAAACAGATCAGCAGTAAACTGGGATATGGAAGAATAGTCTGCACAAGATTTCAAACTGGAAGAAGCTGGATTTAGATGACACAAGGCAGAAATTCTTCCCCATGAGGGTGGTGAGGCACTGGAACAGGTTGCCCAGAGAAGCTGTGCAGGCTCCAAGCCTGAAAGTGTTCAAAGCCAGGTTTGAAGGGCTGAATTGCAGATTGAGCAATCTGGTCTAGTAGGAGGTGTCCCTGCCCAGTGTATACTAGATGTGTCTTGAACTAAATCATCTTGAAGGTCCCTTCTAACTCAAGCCATTCTATGAGTCTATGAAAACTGACTACATGCAGAAACAGATAGGACTCACTATTCTACATCACTGCTAAAATTATAAATTAAATGAGGTCAGATTTTGAAGGTAATTGTCTGAAAATTGGTTTAGCCTCACTTCTCAGCAACATGTATAGTTCCTGGTATCTAATGTCCTGCTACGTGCAAATCTGTAGAGTAAGACAGTACACTCTGTGCACCCCAAAGGAGGCAAGTGGACAACAAATACAACTGACTCTTCATCCTCAGCTCTGTCACTTGCACCAGCTCCAAAGCCTGTGAACACAGTGACTTCTTTTGAGCACACTCATTCTTATGCAGTACACCACTCAGAGTGCAGAACATACTTAACAGCAACCAAACTCCTAAGGAGTCGTTAAACTCCTACTCTGAAAAGGCAGCCTAGAACTCCTACTCAGCCTAATTTCTCACATGACCCCAACTTTCTACTAAACCTAACTTCATTTTTAGCAAGAGCGTGATTACTGGTGGTTAAAGTTTTGATGTAAATAAACAGATCTAACACTTTGCTGCTCGTCTAATCCTTAAATCAAATCTACTTGTTAATCACAATGACAAACATCCATTTGTTAAGCTTTTACTGAGCAAGGGACAAGCATAGGCTTGTGCAAGGCACCCTGTGCCATCAGGAGCACATACAAGGCTAGAATGACAGATCACAACCTCCTTCTTCCAGAACTGGCTTAACAGCATTGTCCACCTTCTCTCTTAGAAGCCCATTTTAAAGCTCCTGGACCACCAGACAACTCACCCCAAGCTGCACAAAGCAGCCCCAGAGTTGCTGTGGCATTTGGTTAATGTGTGGGGTGAGACAAACACAAGGAAATGACCACAGGGGACCAGAAGGCACAGACAGAATTGGATCATGGCCACTCTGACTTGCACCAATTTAAACTGCCCTCCTGACACACCAGACAGACAATCCCATGCTCTTAGCAGAGTCACCCCCAGTTACCTGTGAAAGCACTGTTTCTGAATGTCTTTGAAATACTCCTTATTGACTGTGGCATATGGATCATGCAGTAGTGGGCTATTATCAATCAGTTTGTCATTCCAAGCCTGAGGCCATGGCTCTTGGTTCTCCTCAATAGCCTGAGCAATTCCTTTGTCATGAGGGGAAATGATCTGAGCACCATTTTCCCAGTAAACCTAAATAATAAACAGGGTGAGAATTTGATCAAAAACTTTGTAGGTTAGTTTTCTTACTTTTTTTTTTTTTGTTGGCACTGCATTTGGTAAAGTATTACAGTAAATTAAGTATACCCACAGTATTCCTCTGTTTATATTCTCAGTGTTTCCTCTCACATCCCATTTTTGTTCTATAAATAAAAAGCTGTTTAATCTTATCAGAAGATACTGAAATCCATAAATGAAGCGCAAAAGAAGAGCCAGCTCATTTATTGAGAAGATATAAGTATCAGCCCATCTACCAGCCTTGGGGTTGATAACTTGCCCACACTCTCCCATATACTTTCTTCCAGATTTTTAATTCCATTATATGTGTTAAAATTATAGCTGAGAGGAAAGCGTGCAGAGTGAAACATGTTTACCACCAAAAAGAATAAGGAGAAAGGCACAAGAACTTGGCAGCTGCCTACAGAGCAGTGTTGCCACAACAGCAAGCACACGTTCTGTTAGGTTTCCAGATGTTCTTTACTTGTGGTCTTCTTTTTGTGGTGCACACAAAGAGGTGTACTTTATTTTTTGACAGTTGTTTACACATTTCTTTCTACTGATGGTTTACAGACCACAAGTTTAAAGAAAGATGCCAGGTCATGTACATAATATAGCACAAAACCAAAAATGCTAAGAAAAGAAAAAAAACAACTTAATTAAAAAAAATCTAACTGATAAAACGTCCAAACAAGCTATCAACACCAATACATGAAATACAAAACCAAAGCAATTTTACACAGATAGGAAGTTCTGGAGGCATGAGATCATCCCTGTTAATGCCTTGGTTTTCTATTAAGAGGAAAAAAAAGAAGCCCCAATTTTTATGTTTTGGAAACTATATACCCTATCTCTACATGGAAAAAAAGAGTCTGAACAAAGGCAGGGAAGAGATGATATAGGAATACCTTGTACCCATTATCTTGTTTTGGGTTATGTGAAGCTGTAACCATAATTCCAGCACAGAGCTTCAGATGAGTTACTGTGTAGGGCTGTAACAAGAGAAAATGATCTGAAGTAGATATTATTTATTCTCATGCAAATGCAATACTTGAAAAAGCAAGCTCAAGTATGACTCCTACAGGCTGTCTAGCACT
Source organism: Indicator indicator (assembly GCF_027791375.1). NCBI lineage: Eukaryota > Metazoa > Chordata > Aves > Piciformes > Indicatoridae > Indicator > Indicator indicator. The sequence continues at coordinate 7,362,244 of NC_072017.1, forward strand.
TGCTCCACTACATTCCAGCCCTTTCTTTTTCTTATGCATTTTCCCCATGTAGATATTCTTAGTGTTGTTTCAGGTGCTTTGTGGATCTCTAGAATAGTGGGTTTATAGAAGGAAGCTGACACAGGTTGCCTGCAGCAGAATGACTTGAGACATCTGAGGTCTTTAAGTGTGCAACATCTGATGGGAGAATGACAGAAGCCTGCATGGAGAATTACAGACGGAGCAGTCTCATCCGTACTGTCTTTTGAGAGCAGTCCATGTAGCAACTGCTCCATTGTGGTTCAGGAAAGAATTGCTGTGGAGAGAGCTCTTATAAATTATTAAAAAAATACAATAAAGCATTATTTGTGACCACAGGTCCAGTCTGAGTTTACTCCTGTTTTGTTACTTAATAGCAAATGCCATCAACTACAGCTCTTGCAATACTGCTTCAAGCTGCATCATGAAGAATCTGACAATAATTCTACCAATTTTTTTTTGTCAGTATAAGAATGCTACATGCAAATGGAGGTTGAGAGGAGACCTTCTGGCTCTCTGCAACTCTTTCAAAGGTGGCTGGAGTCAGGTGGGTGTTGGTCTCATCTCCCTAGTAAATAGCGACAGGATGAGAGGAAATGGCCTCAAGTTGCCAAGTTTAGGTTGGACATTAGAAGAAACTTCTTCACTGAGAGGGTTCTCAAAGATAGGAACAGGCTGCCCAGGGAGGTGGTCAAATCCCCATCCCTGGAGGTGTCTAAAAGCAGCAGAGATGTGGTGATGAGGGACATGGTTTAGCATCAGACTTGGTAGGGTTAGATAATGGTTGGACTCCATGATGTTAAAAGTTTTTTTCCAACTAAAATGGCTATATGATTCTAAAGTCTTAATTCCACTATATTTTGTTTGCAGCACTCACTGGACAAGTGGTATGGGGAAAAAACCTCTTGCTTTTAGTACAAAGGTGGAGGTTTCCTTTATTGCTCTAGAGAGCTGTCAGCTAGCGATCTGATAGTCAAAATGCAGACATGTTCAATAACCCACCCAGCACAACATCACTGCACCCCACCCATCTGCTATTTTAAAAAGATTCCTTTGCATTCAAGACCTCAAAAAGAAAAGAGAAAAAAAATATAATTCCCCACAACCAAACCAACAAAACTAAACGTGTCTGCAACTTTCTGACTTGAGATTCCACAGCAATCTAGAAACCTGCCTGAAAGCAGGAATTGAATGGAAACACATCCCACTGTACTGATATTCCACTAAGCTTCTTCCTTCTCTTGCTGTGGATGTTGTAAACTAAATATAGCTAAAGAAGCAAAAGACTAAACTGCAGGTAGAGCTTAAAAAGCTGAAAGTGGCTTTTAGTTTGTGTGTATATAAATTTTGACAGCATTTGTGTGTATATAAGAAGATGTAATAGAGAAACTTACCACAAAAGGAGTTGGTGTTATATCAGAGAACAGATAAACTGGAACTCCTTGACTGATGAAGGTATTAGCAGCAAGTCTTGCAAACCTAAACAGGAAGATGCCAGGGAAATAAAATTTTCTGAACAATAAATTTTTTAGATTTCACAGCTTCTCCACTTCAATTTAAACCCAAACCCCCACCTACATAAACTCCAAATAATTATACAGTCCCAGTTTAAGTGTCCTCCCTCACTACCCCCAATAGACAAAGCACATCTCTAAGAACTGCTTTGGCACTAGCAGAACATAAAAACACTGTAAATCTCACCTTAATTTAATCTACAGAAAGAGAAAATCCTGTTGAAGCAGATCATACAAAGGATCTATGAAACCTTTAAAACCCAAGAAGTACCTTTTGCTGCTCCCTCCACTGGAAAGATGGGCACGAGCATCAAAACCAATCACAACTCCTCTCTTTTTCAGGTCACTGAAATTCTTCTCCAGGTATCTACAAAATCCCTGAAGACAACAAAAAATCCACCTCATTAACCCATCCCTAAGATTCACTTAATCATTGCATTAAGGCTAAGACGTTGACACTTCAGAGAGGTTAGCACACTAACCTCTCACTGAAGTGGGCTGGGATTCAGTTTGTCTGGGACCAACAAACACCAAGAAACACAGAAATTTTCAAATCAATATAGTGAACTAGGACAGCCTTGAAGTACTTGTCCAAAAATCAGAACCAACTCCTGAAAGAAGCATCTAACACACTTAGTCTGAACTGCAGAACCTGAAAACTGATTTAGCTGTGTTAGGTCTCAGGTAAGGAAGAGAACAACTGCCCAGTGTTTCAGGTTTTTTACAGAAATCTCTCAGTTTAAGGCACCCTTAATAGTGACACCTGTCTAGGAGATGATCCACCACTGCTCCAGGCTGCAGTAGTTGAAAGTCTTGGGTTGTTTTTTTTTTTGTTTGGGGGTTTTTGTTTTGGTTTTGGTTTTTAGCTCTCTCCAAGTCAATCTACTTTAGGATCTGTAGGACAAAGGGCAATGGTTTGAAACTAGTGCAGGATAGATTTAAATTGGACATGGTAAGCAAGTGGAACATCTCCCTGATGAGGAAACGCTGAGGGAGCTGGGTCTGTTTTGCTTGGAGAAAAGGAAGCTGAGGGGTGACCTCATTCATGTTTATAAATATGTGAAGGGTGAGTGTCAGGAGGATGGAGTCAGGCTCTGCTCAGTGATGCCCAAAGACAGGGCAAGGGGCAATGGGTATAAGCTGGAGCACAGGAGGTTCCATGTGAACATAAGGAAAAACTTTTTCACTGTGAGGGTGACAGAGCCTTGGAACAGGCTGCCCAGAGAGGTTGTGGAATCTCTTTCTCTGGAGACATTCAAAACCTGCCTGGATGCATTCCCGTGTGACCTGTTCTGGGTGATCCTGCTTTGGGAGCAGGGTTGGACCAGATGATCTCCAGAAGTCCATTCCAACTCCTCACATTCTGTGATCAGGAAGAAGTTCTTTACTATGATTGTGGAGGAACACTGGAACAGATTGCCTGGGGAGGTGGTGAAGGCCTCATCCCTGGAGACATTCAAGGTCAGGCTTGATGGGGCTCTGAGCAACCTGATCTAGTTGGGAATGTCTCTGTTTACTGCAGAGGGGCTGGACTAGATGACCTTTAGAGGTGCCTTCCAACCCAAACCAGTCTGTGATTCTGTGATATAGCTTCACTACATTTACTGAAGTTTATACCCAGCAAACACAAAGCTTAGCCAAATCCTGCCTAAATACTCAGCCCCTTTTGGGGTGTTCTCTAGTTACTACATCAGGATGAACTGATCCATGTCAGCTTAACTGTAACTGTGCATAAATTCAATTGCCAAGCAATTATGGAAAATAGCTTAAATGTTAACAGCTTCATAGCTTCTTTTTGCTTGTATTTAGAAATCAGCATTTGGCTAATAATTATTTAAATTACTTCTGACAAATGGAGTTTTGTTTGTCGTAAAGGAGGCTTTTCCATCCATAGCTACAACCAGCTGAGTGAGATAAAGCACTGAAGGTGGGTACCTGTGTTGTCTGGATAATGGTCAAGTCATTCATGTGGGAAATCCCTGCTCCCATGGCAGCTCTGAGCCCAGCCGTGCCAAACTCCATCCGTGAGCCAAAGTATTTCTGCAGTTCAGCTGCATTTCCTTCAGCCAGCAGTTGCTTCACTATGGCAGAAGTCTTAGGATTCTGTAGACACAAAATTCAGATGGTCTAGGAAAGGGTTGTTCAGTTTGGTTTGAATACAATAAAGCCTCTTAACAGAACTGATTTCCTTTCCCATTCTCTGTACTGGGTTATTTTAGTATCAAAACATCACACCCCACTTCAAGAACACCACAACTCCTGCTAATTTTAAGTCAGTATAACTTCAAATATTACTTACTTAAGCTTTGTTTCCTTAGGTACTGCCTTGACAGCAGTGTATATATCACATTTTGGGAAGTAAAAAGATTTCCCAAGATGTTTTAATATTTTCTGGTTTAAACAACAAATCACAAAAAGCATCTTTGCAGCTCAGAGTCTTTTTGTCATCACAAGAACTACCCTAACCATAAGAAAGTGGGGTAAGCTGATGGCTAAGAAATATTAGTTACTTCCACAGTGCTAGAAGTAGAGTTTTAAAATAATAGATTCCTAACCTTGTCCCAAGAGTGGCTAAGACTAAAGGCAGCAGCAGAGCTAAAAGGACTGGTCAGAGGACTTTAAAAAAATGATAATTTGCAAGATAATTGCAGGTAACACTTGTAAAACTAAGCACAACCCTGAGGATGAAAGCTGAGCAATGAGACCTCAATTCTTACATAGAAGGACAGTGCAGAGTGGTGATGGAAAGGCCACATCAGACTGCATGACAACAGAGAGGAGTGGCCAAGTCTCAGCTGCTTCTACCAGCTCTGTAGTTATCAACTCTCACTGCTTCCAGACTTAGGAATTAGAATAGTCCAGTAGGCCCCAACCTGAAAGAAGGTTGGAGTGAAGTAGGGGTTGGTCTCTTCTGCCTAGTAACAAGTGATAGGAGTAGGAGGGGAAATGGCTTCAAGTTGCACCAGGGAAAGTTTAGGTTGGATATTAGAAGAAACTTCTTGACTGAAAGGGTTCTCAAAGACTGGAATGAGCTGCCCAGGGTGGTGGCTGAATCCCCATCCCTGGAGAGGTTTAAAAGATGTGAAGATGTGGTGCTGAGGAACATGGTTTAGCATCAGACTTAGTAAAGTTGATGATCTTGGAGGCCTTTTCCAACCAAAACAATGCTGTGATTGTATCCTAGGCAGAACATGCACAGCAGCAGACACAGGAGTGAGCCTGCATACCAAGGTGAGAACATTCTGCACCCCAAACTGAGACCATAGGCTAGATGCCCTAAATATTGCCTGTTGCTGCAGGACAAACACCACAGTTTGAGTAAACACTCAAAAACCCAAAGAGCTTTCAGCGTTGTAATGCAGAATAAGCTAACTAAGGAAAAAAACCCCAAGCCATCCAGGTTTCCTGGGTGCAATAGGTATTTAGATACCCCAGAACGATTTCCAGTTTAAGAATTACCAGTTCACCAGTCCAAGAATGTTGTAACTGACACCTCCTCATAGGATGCTCATCATAATTCTGTATTGCTACACAGTAATTATATTCATTAATTATAAGAATAAATGCAATCCTATGTTATTAAAGAATAGGTCAGCACAACTGTTCTGAGTTTAAGCTGTTTAAGAGCCAAGCTGAACTTTTTTTTGCTGCAATATTTGGCCTATATCTTGGAGGTAAAGCCTGAATGTCACCTTTTGCACCAGGCTTTGTACACTCTCTAGCCACCTTGTCATGAATTTTGTTGTTTGGGTTGTTCCCTCCTGCCCCCTCTCAAAAAAAAAAAAAAAAAAAAAAAAGACAAACAAACAAATGAAAACGTAAAGGTAAAAGCCATGCCCAAGTCATTTTAATGGAGAAGGACTTTTCCAGAGTGTCTGTGAGAATTTATAGCTCTATTCTCCTAAGAATCTGCTCTTTTTTTTTTTTTTTTTAATTGTACAGACATCTGTTCCCATTTTATTTCAGTTTTAGGAATGTTATGATGCCGTTGTATACAGCTAAAGAAAAAAATACTTTCGTTTTCTTAAGCAGAAGAAAAAGCCAAACTCAAATCTTCACAGCATCTCTACTGAAGAAGGAACCAACAGCATCTGAAGGAAGAAGTGTTGTTTTGTCCATCCTTGTTGGCTCTCTCTGGCTGAACTGATCTACTCTCAAATAAAACTGGACATGAGTATGAGAAGACTGATTTCTGTGAGTATTAGAAAGAAATTCTTTACAGTGAGTGGTGAGACATAGGAACAGGTTGCCCAGGGAGGTTTGGATGCCCCCTCCCTGGAGGAGTTCAAGGCCAGGTTGGATGAGGCTTTGAGCAGCCTGGCCTAGTCGGAGGTGTCACCGCCCATGGCAGGGGGGTTGGAACTAGATGATCTTGAAGGTCCCTTCCGACCCAAACCAGTCTGTGAATATAGCTATGAATACAGTGGCAGGTGATTTACTACAGAGTTAACATCCAGTAATGCAAACTGCTTGAACATCACCTGGCAACACTCGAGTGAGTTACTTTAGTCTACACTATGAGAAGGCCCTGAAGAGCTCTCATTGTGCTGGAGTCCCCACAAGGTTTTAGAGTAGAGGGACAGTTAGTGCCTAAACAGGTCGTATTGTTAACAAAACCAGAAGCTACCTTCAAGCCAGAGAAGATTCAGAGGAAATCTTATTAACATTTACAAATATCTGATGGGTGAGTGTCAAGAAGAGGCCAGGCTCTTTTCTGTGGTGTCCTGTGACAGGACAGGGGCAGTGGATACAAATACAGAAGTTCCACCTCAACATGAGGAAAAACTTATTTATTATGAGGGTGCTGGCGCAGGCTACCCAGAGAGGTTGTGGAGTCTCCTTCTCTGGAGACTTTCAAGACCCATCTGGATGCATTCCTGTGTGACCTGCCCTAGGTGCTTATGACAGGGGGGTTGAACTTGATCTCCAGAGGTCCTCTCCAACCCCTACCACTCTATGATCCTATGAGAGCAGAAAGAATGAAAACTACAATACTACTGTAATGTACACAGTCACAAAAACAGCCTGGTAACAAGCTCAGTAATGGTCATCCAGGTAAAAACTTTCTGTTAGGTCAGTAGGACCTTTTTAGGCCTCCAGGCTTGCTCTTACAAACTATTATTTTCTAAGAAATGCACAGCTTATCACCATGAAATATTAACTCATCTCTACACATCGAAAAGGAACCTTTTTAATATCATACTAAAGGGGACAAGGTTTGTGTTGGATTCTTCTGCTACTCAATAGCAACATGCAAGAGCTCCCTGAGAAATGAAAATACATCACAATTTTTGAGCGATCAGATATGGGTATTGCACACCAAAGACACAACTGCTAACAAAGAGCTGACCCTTCAAAAGTGAAACGTTCTCAGGGGTACTGCATCACACTTCCAGAGGCTTTCACAAAAGAAATTCTTTACAGTGAGGGTGGTGAGACACTGGAACAGGTTGCCCAAGGAGGTCATGGTTGCCTCCTCCCCGGAGATGTTCAAGGCCAGGTTGGATAAGGCCTTGAGCAACACAGCCTACTAAAAGGTGACACTGCCCATGGCAAGAGGGTTGTAACTAGATGACCTTGAAGGTCCCTTCCAACCCAAAACATTCCACGATTCTATGAAAATTAAATGATTGTGTAGCAAAGAGGAATTATCACGAACACTTGCCAAAAAATTTATGAAAATTCAAAGGCCCTTTAAAACCAGACTGTTTTCTCAAAATCAAGCAAAGTGCAGGAAAAAAAGACACAAAAAGTGATTGTAAATTGGTGTGGAACAATAGGATTTTGGAAAGAAGGGCTGCTTTAGCACTGCATTATGAGTAATAAAATCAGGGCTGGCTAACTGGTCAGTGAACCTGTCAAAGGAGCTTTAATGAAGAATCGAGGGATTCTAATTACATCCTTTAGAACCTGGAAAAAAAACACTACAATAAATAATTAGTCTATATTTTCACTGATAATCTTGAAATAAGAAGAAGATCCATTACCAAACTAATATCTGTTACGGAAAACTCAGATCATTGCATGGTGCTAAGCCCAGCAGTCACTGAAGTGACCAAAGAAGGACAATAGCCAGTGAGTTCCAACACAGCCAAATGAATAGTATTGGGTCAAACCCCCCCAAAATTAAAAAAAAACAACCCGCAAGCCTCATCTGGAATACTGTGATGGGCTCCCCAGTTCAAAAAGGACAAGGAACCACTGAAGAAAGTCCAGTGGAGAGCCACTAAGATGATGAAGGGACTGAAGCACTTGCCTTATGAGGAAAGGTTGAGAGAGCTGGGGCTGTTTAGCCTGGACAAGAGCAGACAGAGGAGATTGCATTAATGCTTATCAAAATGTAAAGGGTGAGTGTCAGGAGGATGGAGTCAGACACTTCTCAGTGGTGCCCAGCAACAGAAGGGGCAATGAACACAAATTGGAACACAGGAAGTTCCACCTAAAGATAAGGAAACAACACCGAGGGTGTCAGTGCACCGGAACAGGCTTCCTAGAGAGGTTGTGGAGTTTCCATCTCTGGTGGGCATTCACACCCCACCTGGATGCGTTCCTGTGTGACTTAATCTGGGCAACCCTGCTCTAGCAGAGGATTTGGATGATGTTCAGAGGTCCCTTCCAACCCCTACTATGATGTGATTCTACATTTCCCAGTGGTTTTGAATCAAGCCCACATGTCTTTTGGAAATAGTATTTTACTAAACAAGATTATGGAGGTACTGGGAGGTTTGTAACACTGAGAGACACAACACAGCAATGCACTCTTGGCTTTAATAACTTACATCTATCAGCTGCCCCTACAACAGAAGTGATTAGGAATAACAGAATGGCTTTGGTTGGGAAAGACCTTTAAGATCATTGAGTCCAACCATTCTCTAATTCTATCAAGGCTGGGGCTAAACCATATCCCTCAGCACCACATCTCTGCAGCTTTTAAACCCCTCCAGGGTTTTTAATACAGGCTCTTTTACAAAGTAAATCCCATAGAGCTGACAGCCAGGGAAACCAGCGATACCTGGAGACCCAGCAAAGGGGTTCCCGAGACAGCGAGGGGGCTGCAGTGACAGGTGGCCGGGCAGCGGACGGCTGAAGGGCGAGTACCCCTTTGCCAGAGGGCTGCGAGAGCAGCGGGAAGAGCCAACAAGGGGCTTTAACCGCACCCAACACCGGCACAACGGCAACGCCAAGCCAAGCCGAGCCCAGCCCAGCCCCATGGCTCCACGGCCCCGCGCCCCCACCGCCGCCCCAACCACGTCCCTGCGTGACCGGGAGGCCCTTCCCGTTCTGACACCCGCATGGAAAGGAAGGGTCCCGGAGGGCACCCGCTGACCGCCCTTCACCTTATCCCATTGCAGCCACTGCTCGGCTGCGCGACGCAGCGCGGCTTCCCCGGCGGAGCTCCGCGCTGCCATGCTTGCCTCCGTCCCGGCCACCAGCTCCACCGCCCGCTCCTTCCCTCTTCCGGAGCACGCCCGCTCCGCTCCGCCCGCCGGGGCCGAGCCGCCCCACCTCCGCCCCGCCCGCCTGCCCGGGGCCGGGGTCAGGGCCGTGGCTAGGGCTGAGCCGGAGCCGCCTCACCTCCGGCCCGCCCGCCCTCCGTCTCTCCCTCCCTCTGGGACCCGCGCCCGGGATCGGGGACAGGGTCGTGGCCTCCTCACGTCGGGCCCGTCCGCCCGAGTGGGGCTTCGAACTGCTTTGTTATCCCTGCACAGACCCGGCGCACCGGGAGGCGGCGGGAGGAGTCCTGAGAACGCCGTCCCGGGCTGAGGAGGAGGAAGACGAGCGCGATTCGCACTGCTAAGGACAGAAATGTGGTCATTCATTGGTCTCGTGGGAGGTGTCCCTGCCCATAGCAGGGGGTGGGATCTAGATGATCTTTAAGGTCCCTTCCAACCGAAATCATTCTGTGATTCTGTGAACGCCACTTGTCTGCACTCGCCGAGCTGCTGCCTCCTTCTCATCAGGACTGGCAGGAGAAAAACTAACGTTAGAAGTGTAACTGCTCATGGGTGTTGGACTAATGCTGCTTAGATTTCTTTTAAAAGGCAATATGGATGGTCTTGGAAGAGTTCTAACTTGGGATAAAGATTATCTGCAACTCCCTGAAAGGAGCTTGGAATGAGGTGGATGTTGGTCTCCTCCAGAGAAACAGTTGCTAGGAGGAGAGGAAATGGCCTTGGGTTGCACCAGGGGAGGTTTAGGTTGGACAGTAGAAAAAAGTCTTGTCTGAAAGGTTTCTCAAAGACAAACAGGCGTCCCAGGGAAGTGGTTGAATCTTTATCCCTGTAGGCATTCAAATGCCTCAAAGATGTGGTGCTGAAGGACATGGTTTAGCCCCAGACTTGGTAGAGTTAGAGAATGATTGGACTCAATGACCTTAAAGGTCTTTTCCAGCCAAAATGTGATTCTGTGACTTGTATTTCTCTTTTCATTGGGCCGGTTTGGTTTCTTACAACTTTATGGGCAGAAGTCCAGTCCAGAGATCACTGAACTGCCTTTCTTGCATAACAAGCTATCTGGCATCAGCTCCCAAAGCACTAATGGAAAAAGTAGTCTGATCACTCTGGAGCTTCAGGAGCCAGACATTTGCTGTTGAGGAGCTTGTTCCTACTTTTTGTCACCGGCCTGAAGCTGAGCTAGACCAGGTGCCAGGCAGATGCAGAGATTGATAGAGAGGGACTAGAATTTCCCTAGCTCTGCAGTAGCAGGGAAATCCCAGGGTGTGGTGTGCACACAGAGCACTTACCCCAGCCCTGCTGAGGCAGCTGAGCAACACCACGTCACTGTGAAGGTGGCCTGCATAAGGAGCAGCAGACACCCTGGAGCCGGCAGAGGAACTTCCTGGTGTTGCCACGTCCTGAATCAGAACTCCCAGAGGGATATAGCTATCCAGGCACTTTCCAAGAATGTTTCAATGGGAACAATCTGAGCATTGTCCCATGTTTAAAGGTTGAGGCTGACCATCACTGAACTTCTGCCATGTGTCTCAAAGGCAGGAGTAAAGTAGCAACAGCATTTGTGTAAGTGAAGAACAATACAGCCACTAAGACATTGACTTTGCAAAGTGTCCTGGCAAAGTATTCCCACTGACTCAACTGAGGGAATGGTGGTAGACAGAAAATGGTAGATGGAGCATCTCCTCTTTCTCCTGAGCTCCTTAAGTTGACTATAAATCAAACAGATTTCTTTAAAGATGAAGAAAGGTGGTCATCAGGATCCATCACAGCATAGCCTCAGCTATGTCACTGAAAACCTGTTTGAAAGTCATAGAATTACACAATCACAGAATCACAAAATGGTTTGGGTTAAAGGGACCTTCAAGAGCATTTAGTTCTCATCCCCCTGGTAGAGGCAGGGACACTCCTACTAGACCAGCTTCCTCAAGGCCCCATCCAACCTGGATGTCAACATTTCCAGGCCTGGAACTTCTCTGGGCAATCTGTTCCAGTGCCTCACCACCCTCATGGGGAAGAATTGCTTCCTCGTGTCTCAGTCCTGTCACTCCATGCCCTTGCCAAAAGTCTCTCCTGGAACTCCCTTCAACTACTATAAGGCTGCTACATGGTCTCACTGGAGCCTTCTCTTCTCCAGCCCCAGAGAGTTGGACAACCCCAACTCTCTCAGCCTGTCCTCGTAGCAGAGGTGCTCCAAACCTCTGATCATCTTCATAGCCATATCATCTTGTTTGACCATAGATCAAAAACCAGATAAAACTGAGTCATAAAGGATGGAGAGTTTTTAATTTCTTTTCTCTAGCTGGTGCCAAAACCAACAGAAGCTAGCAAAATAAAATTTAATTCCATACTTTTTTTTTCTCCTGGGTACTTCAAACACTGTAGCTATTTTTTCTTGTGTCTTCTTCAAACATGGAACCATGACTAGATTCAAATTAATGCTAGAATTTCAGATCAGGGTACTCTGTGGGGTACTGAAAATATCCATTTTCAGCTACATTTACTGAAGTGAAGAGTTGCAGATGAGCAGGCTCTGTAGAGGGACCTGGCCAGGCTGGATTGATGGGCTGAAGCCAACTGTATGACATTCAACAAGGTCAAGTGCTGGGTCCTGCACTTGGGTCACAACAACCCCATGAATGCTTGAGGCTTGGGGCAGAGTAGCTGGAAACTGCCCAGCAGAGAAAGACTTGGGGGTGCTGGCTGATGGCCAGCTGAACATGAGCCAGTGTGTGCCCAGGTGGCCAAGGCCAACAGCATCCTGGTCTGGAGCAGAAATAGTGTGGCCAGCAGGACCAGGGAAGTGATTGTTCCCCTGTGCTGATCACTGGTGAGGCCACACCTTGAATACTGGGTTCAAGTTTGGGGACCTCACTCCAAGAAAGAAATTGAGGTGCTGGAGTGTCTGCAGAGAAGGGCAACAAAACTGGTGAAGGGTCTGGAGAACAGGGTTGGTGAGGAACTGGAGGGAACTGGATTTGTTTGGTCTGGAGAAAAGAAGGCTATGGGGAGATATTTTTGCTCTATACAGCTCCCTGAAAGGAAGTTGGAGCTAGGTGGATGTTGATTTCGTCTCTCCAGGGACAAGTGATAAGAGGAGAGGAAATGGCATCAAGTTGCATCAGGAGAGGTTTAGGTTGGATATTGGATGAAACTTCTTGTCTGAAAGGGTTCTCAAAGACTGGAACATGCTCTGCAGGGAGATGTTGAATCCCCATCCCTGAAGGTGTTTAAGAGAGGCAGAGATGTCATGTTGAAGGCCATAATTTAGCATCATCCTTGGTAGAGTTAGATAATGGTTGGACTTGATGATCTTAAAGATCTTTTCCAGATGAAGAGGTTCCGTGATTCTCTGATTCTATAACATCTAATCTTGCAGCTTGGGCTCAGTGTGGTTGCAGCTTTCATACCATGTAGGCATTGAATGGGTTTAGCTTGTTAGCTGTGGTATTTCTTTAGCCATAACACCACAGCAGTGAACTGCTTTACTTAACTTGTAGATAGGGAAAAAATGAGTAAAACGATCACAGTGGTGCTCATTAATATTTTCTGGCAAGCTTGGAATGTTATGTAATGGGTTTGTGTTTTTTTAAGGGCTTGGTCCAGCTTTGAGAGAACCAAATCTCTGTGTGTGGTGGTTTTAAAAGGGCATAATTTCTTCTCAAAGCATGGCAGTCTGTGAACATACCTACTCTCTAAAGGAAAGAAACAACATTCACAAGTCAAAACAGCATCTGATTTCTTTGATTGTCCATAAACTTGGTATTTTGATAAATGATATCATCAATGCTACTTTTCTGGCTGATGAAATGGATTGAAGCTTGAGGAGGGCAGATTTCAGATTTAGACTAGATACATGCAAAAGGCATGGTTCTAGGCAAAAGGCTCTTGGTGGCTCTCCTTGAGCTGGTTGAGACATAGTAACTGATATTTGTGGTACCTACAGAAGTAAAGGACTGAGAATTATAGGATATTGCTGCTAACAAGTTAAAGTTAGGTATAGGTCCTCAGAGCCTGAAGTGGATACACATCACAGCTCTTCTACTTTATGCATCTGAACATTTCAAGGAATTTTGTTAGTTTCCACTATCATTACTAGGTTGAAATACCATCAGGAGGCAGGAGAGAATGAGCTTTGATTCTATAGCACAGACTGGATGGCAGACTGTGGAGCACACTGCAGGTTCCCAAAAGCACATCTAGCCCTCAGAAGAGGATGTTGTGCTAAATAAAGCCCTGCTCTTGTAACCCGAGGAGAGGGGAGGGAGAAGCAGGGGAAGGAAGGATGTAGTCTATATTGTATTCCTGGCTTGAATGAATTTTAGCATTTGTTCTGCACCTTTGCTGTCTACCAGCTAACCCAAGGATGTGTCAGGGTATTCTACATTTCCTCTTGGAGACTTTTTCTCCTTTGTTTATTGTAAGCTACATTTTCACAGCTGAAAGTCTTTTCCAATTTCCACTGTTTGGCATAAACTCCCAAGCTCTGGCAGACAACAGATCTCAGATCCTGTGGCAGCAGAACCACTAGAACATGCTTTCTCTGTCTTGTTCTAGACAACACCCAGTTTCCAGGTTCAAGGCTGAGCTAACTACGTTTGTCCACCAGACAGGACAAAGTTAGAGCTAATGCCAGTTCTTTTCAAGTATATTTTGGATTGCTGCCCTTCTCTTAGATGTTGCTTCACTTTAAAAGCCCTAAAATGCAAGTTTAAGTGAAAAATAAAATTAGTCTGACTAATAAATACATGATCCTGGACTTCCCTCTTATGCAAATGACCCAAATTATGCTGAGGCAAAAATGAATCACAGAATGCCAGGTTGGAAGGGACCCTAAGGATCATCTGGTCCAACCTTTCTAAGTGATAGTGTAGTTGAAATGAGATGGCCCAGCACCCTGTCAAGCTGAGTCTTGAAAGTGTCCTGGTCTCTTCTCCCTGGTATCACGTAATAGAAGAAGAGGAAATGGCCTGAAATTGTGCCAGGGGAGGTTTAGGTTGGATATTAGGAAAAATTTCTTTACTAAAAGAGTGGTCAGGCATTGGAACAGGCTGCCCATGGTGAGTGGGGTACACTTATTTTCTATATGTTCTTCAGTTCTATTGTCACTGTAATTAAACTTTCTTCCCTCATTAGGTAGATTTTACTTCTATTCTGGATAACTAATAGTGGTTAAGGAAAATTCCTACAATTTAGGGCAAGAGAACTGTCAGAATCAGACTCAACCCCCTTTCTGTAGCAGACAGCACTGTGTTATCCAAATCCAATTGCAGGCTTATTAAGTCTAGCCAGGTATCCAAAGTGGTCGCAGCAAAAATACACTGGATGGGTATTTGCCTTAACAACATTCAGTTATGAGGATTATAGACAAGTTTCCCAAAAATGTTAAGCTTCTAAATCCAACTTTAGACTTCTAAGTAAGCTGTTTCTCAAAAGTGCTGAACCTGCAGCAGTTTCCCATTGAATGGTCAGGCTTGCAAATGCATGACTGAGGCACGGCAGCAATAGCAGGGGGGTGGTTGCTTTAAAACAACTGGCACGGTGTGCTTTTGTAATACACAGCTACACACCACAGCACACACCCCCAGAGCTCAAAGATGGGGTTTACAGCCAGCACCACTGAGCTCATGTGCATCTGATGTCCCAGTGGTGGAGGAAATAGTGCCGAAAATAGGGAAAGCTTCACATTTATGTTGGAAAGCTTCTGTAAGAGGAAGGTAGTGCTAAATGTCCTACATTGCTTTTCATGAATAAATAAAAAAAATCTGCAATTTAGGAACTGATTTAAGTTCAGCCTGGAGACGAGAAGGCACCAGGGAGGCCTTGTAGCAGCCTTCCAGTATTGGAAAGAGAGCTGGAGAGGGACTTTTGTCAAAGTCATGGAGTGACAGGATGAGGGGGAATGGCTTCAAACTGGAAGAAGCTAGATTGAGATAAGACATTAGGAAGCAATTCTTCCCCATGAGGGTGGTGAGGCACTAGAACAGGTTGCCCAGAAAAGCTGTGAAGGTTTCAAGCCTGGAAGTGTGGAAAGCCAGGTTGGATGAGGCCCTGAGCAAGCTGGTCTAGTAGGAGGTGTCCCTGCCCATGGCAGGGTGTTGGAACTAGATGATCTTGAAGTTCCCTTCCAACCCAAACAACTCTTGTGTTCTGTGATTTGAAAGAGGCAGACTCTCCCTAATGCAGATTATTTAATATTGGTAGAGGAAATAAAACATATCCCACTGAAACCATACAAGCACTAAATAAAAGGCTACACTGAAAGATTTGTATAGGTCTTAAAATGGCTTCAAACAACTTGGAGATTGAGCTAGAGTCTGCTTTTAAAACAGCTGCATATTTAAACAAATGAAAGTTTTAGTTAAAATGTAACAAAACAGTTTAAAAAAATAATTAATTAGGTTCTTCAGAGGCTTCTGTTCTTTCAATATAAATGTCATATCCTGCTTTCATAGGCAAAGGTTGCCCTCTCTTGGTGGCAGCAGCAGATCATCTCCAGCTTCAGTAGTTGAGTCAGAGCTGCATTCCCAGTGTCCTGCCTTGTAATAAATGCCCACATCTCTGCCAGATAGCAATTGTTTGATTATTTGGTGCTGGCTTTTCCTATAAACCGGGGCAGGAGTTTGCCCTGCTTGTCTTCAGAACAGAAACAAATGCCAGTGAATTAAAAATACCTGCACTGTTCCTCAGGCTGCTACAAAATTCCTGTTTCTGTGATGTTCCATTATCAGGGAATGAAAATACTGAGACCACTACAGCAGCTCCATGCATCTGGAAAACTTCCATCTTTCCCATATTTCATTGCAGCTTCTAAGTTGAAGTTATATTGACCTAAATTTTACTTTCTGAAGTTAATATATATTGTAAATATAGTAAAAAAACTGAGGTAAATTAAGAAAAAAGAAAAAGAAATAAATTCTTTACAGTGAGGGTGGGGAGACACTGGAACAGGTTGCCCAAGGAAGTTGTGGATGCCCTCTTCCTGGAGATGTTCAAGGTCAGGTTGGATGAGGCCTTGATCAATCTGGTCTAGTGGAAGTGTCCCTTTCCATGGTAGGGTGGTTGGAACTAAATGTTCTTCAAGATCCTTTCCAACCCAAACCATTCCATGAATCTGTGAATCTCTAAACTATCATAGTAGTAAGCTTTAGTAGAGACTTTTTATAAAACCTCACTATGGGCAGAGAGAGTTTATCTTTCTTTTATGACCAAATTGTTGAAAGGAATTATTGTTGCCACCTCTGAGAACAATGTGCTTCTGTAACCTTTCCTGTATTAATAGATTTTTTTTTTCTGGTGTCATGTGCTTGCTGAGTAAATGCAAATCTCTCCCTAGGTCTTTGGCTCCATGCCTTCACTGCTTGAGAAATTATCTGGAGATTTGCTTTCTCATTAGCATAATTATACTCATTTTAATTCCTGGTTTATTTGCCAGGTTCTCAGATTCAAAGCTCCTTCCTGCCTATTCATATTTTGTAGGCAATAGGCTGCAAAATGCTTATTTTTCATGGCAAGGTTGCAATGATACATGATCCAAAGAACCAGCATTACAATGTCTAGCAATCATCTCATGTCCTAGAATGGAAATGCACTGAAAAGGTTTGAATATGTTTGATTTAAACTAGTTTCTTTCTTGTACAACACCTTCATCACATCCCAAATAGTTATGAACTCTTTGCAAATATGCTCTGAGTGATTAATAATTTTTGATCCCTCCAGCACAATTATCTGACACCAGTAAGAGAGATTTCTGCCTTGTCCAGGAATTTATAACCACTGTACAATTAGCATAAGAAGGACACTGAGCTGCTGGAGCAGGTCCAGAGAAGGCCACGAAGAAGATCAGAGGGCTGGAGCACCTCCCCTGTGGGGACAGGCTGAGAGAGCTGGGGTTGTTCAGGCTGGAGAAGAGAATGCTCTGGAGAGACCTTATAGCAGCCTTCCAGTAACTGAAAGGGGCCTCCAGGAAAGCTGGAAAGGAACTTCTTACAAGGCTTGTGACAGGATGAGAGGGAATGGTCTGTAGCTGGAAGAGGGGAGATTTAGATTAGAGATTAAGAAGAAATTCTTAACTTTGAGGGTGGTGAGACACAGATTGCCCAGGGAAGTCATGAAGGCCCCTCCCTTGTAGTAAGGCCCCCAAAACTGGACCCAATACACAATAATCTGCCTTATAAATGAAACAATTAGTAAGTATGAAGTAAACTGGAAGAATAAATCCCCTAAATAGCCAACACACATTGACTCATCCTCAGTGTGGGCACAGACACCAGGCAGGCAGACAATCATTCACATCTTTCTATCCAGGAAGCAGCAGTACATGATAGTAGATAAAGTGTTAGCAAGATTTACCTAAAGCAGGTAAATACACACAGACACGAGTCACTTGGTTCCCCACACTATGAACTGTAAAGAATTTCTTCCTAATCTCCAGTCTACATAGACCCTCCACAAGCTCCAATCCATTCCCCCTCATCCTATTAGCACAAGTCCTTGTAAAAAGTACCTTCCCAGTTTTATTGTAGTCCCCTTTCAGGTTTTATAAGGTTTCTATAAGGTCTCCCTGGAGCTTTCTCTTCTCCTGGCTGAACAGTCCTAACTCTCACAGCCTGGCTCCATAGGTTTGAGGCTGTGGAGGCAGTCAGCTGGAGCCGCTTGTCCCATAGTCTCTTGGGGCTGGCTCAGTCATCTTGTGGACAGAAATGTATTTCAGGAAACCCCTTTTTAATTCATATAGAAGCAAATTTTCCCCCTCAAAAAAAAAAAAAAAAAAAAAAAAAGCAATCTAATTGCATGCTGGATGGCAGCAGCTGTTCTAACCACAGCATGACTAACCCACTGCTAGTTTTGTCAATCACTTCTCATTTAGACATCTGCATGCTCAGGTTTATTCTGCTGCCTTTATTCTCTTATCTCTCAAAGTCAATATACTGAAAAAATAATTACTGCATGAAATGGAGCATTTCAGAGCAGATCCTGAGGTCAAACTCTTCCTCACACTGCTCAGTCTAAATATCAGCAGATCTGATGTACACATTTCTGTTTCCTAAGTCTCAGGATGCTTCTCACTGAGACCATTCTCTGTTCTAACTACTCAGGCAGAAGGAGAGGTTTAGACATTCTTCAGGGCACACTTGTAGCAAAAGCATCTTGTAACTACTAACAATATTGCTTCCTACCTTCTGTTACTGCAGCACCTCTGATTCTTTTGGCTTCGAAGATTATTCTGATGTCACCCTGATGCCACCATTGAAGACAGCAAAGCACGTGTATTTGAGGTGCTGTGAGCACTACAATGAAAATGAACTAAGTTTGTTGGGTGGCAGTGGATAAAAGAGAGGCTTTCAAACATAAAATTATATCTTTCCTGTCTGAATCAGTAGTGACTTAAGATTGAATTTTGACTTATATTGCCCACACTTCTAGGACATTAAAGTTTGCCACCTAAATTCTAATGAAGTGACTAATTTTTAGCTGACAGAAGCTCCCCAGAGGAAAAAGGAGACATGATTTCAATTCCACATTCACTGTAAGACTTAACAAGCTATTTTAGGATCCTTCTGCATTGCTGTGATGGCTTAGAGGATCCCAGTAGGTCAGCCAGCACTGAGGCACCATGTGCAATGTCAACATCATGGTGAAACAAGTGTCAAAGAAAAAAAGATGTAGTGACCAGAGCACAAATAAACCAACCCAGCCCTCTCCATCATTATTTGGAATATTTACAGGTGTAACCATTTGACCAGACAGATATAAAAACCTACAAAAAAAGAGTTGGAAGAAAGAGAGAAGGACTGAATGAGACAACATCCCACGTGTTAATAGCTCCACAGAGCTATTTGCTACAGATGGGTTTTTTGTTAGTCATTCACTAGAAGTATTACAGCCCTTTGAACACAGCAAGAAACAGCAATAGAAGCTTTACTTATTTGTACAGCTAGAGAAAAATAAAAAACAAGAATACTCAAAAAAGCAAAAATAATACCTCTCACCACCCTAAATTAGCTTGAAAACACTACTTTCCCTACCTGAAAAGGCTTGTAAGCAGCTAGCTGTGACAGGCAAGAATGATATGCCAGTGTTGCCTCAGCTAATGAAACCCCAGGATCATGGTGTGGCTATATTGGAGCTGGTAACCTTTTCAGCTGCTCAGTTATAGCTGTGCTCCTATTTTAAGGTGAAGAGCTCCTTGCTCTGCTATGTTCAGCTGAACTGATCATGATACCTTCTCTTATTTATGTACTGCTTTGCTTAGGAAGCAGCTGTGGACTTTGTGACTAGAAAGTGCCTCAGTCAGATGTCCTTTGTAAGAGTCAGAGCTTTGTCAGGCTTGCTCAAAAGTCACAGCCTAAACCAGTTACTAATTTTATGAAGAGACAAACATGCAGTCAGCATCTCCCCTACTTTCACAGAATCTCAGCATGGCAGGGGTTGGAAGATCATCTAGTCCAACCCCTCTGCTAGAGCAGGATCATCTAGAGTAAATCACAAAGGAACATGTCCAGGCAGGTTTGGAATACCTCCAGAGATGGAGCAGAATGTCCTGCTTCAGAAACTCTCTGACTTCACTCAGTTTTGTTCTCACCCATTCTCCTGGGTTCCTTCAAACATGTTTCCATGTCAGCTTTAGCAATGATGACCAATGATAGTGTGCCAATTAATCAGTTCCTGCTCCCTTCCCTCTCACTCTGATCACATCTCTCTTTTTTTCCCAGCTCTATCAGTGACCCCACAAGAAGCAGTGCATAATTTGTCTCTTGACAGCAAAATGTAATTCAAGCTATTCCTTAATTTTCTGCTAGATTTCAGCTGCCTTTTTTTTTTACTATGAATTGCACAAAAGGCAGAGTAAAATGCTGTGTTAGTTTTAACCACAGGTGTGAATGTACAGCAAATGCCAACATCACTGACATCTCTTGGACTCATACACCTGTTACTCTCAGCTGCCCAAGGGGCTGGTCCTTCTCCTGCTTCCAAACCTTCCTGCAACCCATGCCAACCAGTCTGGCAAAAAAGGCAGGAGGATGGGCTGAGAGGAAAGCAGCATAAAAAACTGACACTAACTTACAGAGTGGTAAACTTAGTCCCTGATGGTATCTTCTCTCCGCAGATCTCAGCCCCATCCCTGGAGGTGTTCACGGCCAGGTTGGATGAGGCCTTGAGCAACCTGGTCTAGCAGAAGGTGTCCCTGCCAATGACAGGGGAGTTGGAACTAGATGATCTTTAAGGTCCCTTCCAACTCAAACTATTCTATGGCAGTTGGATTTTTCTTTTGAAAAAGGGCATTTCATATTTTAAACAGAAATAAAATAATCCTCTTATCATAGTTTCTTGCAGTGGAGAATTAGGTGAAGGACCTGACCATCTACAGCAGGACTGTTTTGATTTGGCTTGCACTCTGTTGTTACTGTGGTCTAACCACCACTGGAAAAAAAATTCCTTTGCCTTTTTTTCAGTCAAAATATTTTAAACTGAAGGAATGTGAAAATATTCAGCAAGACCTTCTTACCTTTACCACAGGACCTCAGCATCTGAGACAAGATTACATTTTATAAACATTGGGAGGAAATCTTGATTATAGCTTCTATTTGTAATGTGCTATCACCAGAAGCAAATACTTGGAGATAGAAGGCCTTTTGTTGACTTAACACTCTGGAGGGATTCTATGGAATAATCTGGTTTTTTTTCCTTTAGAAGGCAGAATAAAGGTCAAATTAATCCTTAGGCAAAAAATCTCTAGTACCCTACGCAACTTCTGTATTTCTTGTGTAGTGATTTTTAGGATTTTTACCTAACATAACTGTGACACTCTTTGTCTAGAATATATTCTACATTATACATATGACAGAGAGACAAAGCATACAGATATTATAGAGAGGTGTTATATCTGTCTCAGCACTGAAATAACTTTAGGCAACAACTTTCCTGAGGAAGGCTGGGTTTAAGCAGTGTTCCTGCAATAATGACAATTAAAGATATGATTATTGCAGATTAGTGTTTGGTGCACATAGTGATTCATACAAAAAATATCCTTTATAAGTCTGTTCCAATCTTAATGTATTCATATTATGTGCACTATCCTGAGATAATCCTTTGCAAGTCTAGG
This sequence comes from Indicator indicator, assembly GCF_027791375.1. Classification (NCBI taxonomy): domain Eukaryota; kingdom Metazoa; phylum Chordata; class Aves; order Piciformes; family Indicatoridae; genus Indicator; species Indicator indicator. The sequence goes on from NC_072017.1 coordinate 7,383,333, forward strand.
CTGGTTAGAAAGCAGTTGTACCTGTATATTTTCCTCTTTGCCCCCTGTTCCATTAGAAAATACTCTGGTAGGAAGAAATTAAGTTGCTTTATACCAAAGCTGGGGTTTTCCTGGAAGAAAAAAAAGCCAAAACATTTTGTCAGCAACATATGACTTTTAACATAAAGCTAACTATTTCTCTGAAACTATTAGTAAGACAAATGAATGAGAGGATGCAGAGGCGTTTCTTTTCTTCCTTCCCACTAGTCCAGCATTTGCTATATTCTCTCAGAATACTGGAAGTAGGTATTTTGGCTGTTTGTGAAACCATCAAACTAGGCAATGTTTTGACACTTAGACACTAGCTTAAATAAAATAAAAAAAAAAAACAAATTCTGCAGATGGTCTTTGAAGCAGCAGGCAAGAAAGACGATTCCTTTTTAGGGTGGTTATTAGAACCCAAGATACTGCTGCCTACTTTCTGCTGCTCTGAAGAGTGATGTGTGGTGCCAAGGGGCATAGTTTAGCATCAGATCTGGTAGAGTTAGAAAATGGTTGGACTGGATGATCTTAAAAGTCTTCTCAAAGCAAAACAGTTCTATTATTCTAAGATCTGACTAGCTGTATGAAGCAGACCAGCATCCACAACTGAGAAAAAGAGCAATTAGCCCCAGCCACAAACTTTTGATGGTTCAGATTAATAAAGCAGAATTTATGGACTAAAGCAATTTCAGATTCAGAAGGAAATTGAACAACTTGTCCACATCTGGAAGAAAAGTCAGCACTCTGGGCTTTTGGATTGAAAACTCTCTCCTCCCCTTGTAAACTTGTGATCCTCCTTTGCAGTATGTTTTCTCTGTCATCATACTTCAGCAAGTTTCCCTACATTTAATAAACACTTTGGAAATATCTTAATCATGTTGAATCACTATCCTTGGAGGAGTTTAAAGCTAGATAGATGTGCTGCTGAGGGACACAGTTTAGCACCAGCCTTGGTAGAGTTAGATAACAGTTGGACTCAGTGATCTTAAAGGTCTTTTACAACCAAAATTATGCTGTGATTTTATGATTCCATGTATTTTAATGAATTTACTATTCACCCTGGCCCTCTCCCCATCACCCTAGCCAGAAGAAATGAGATTACTAAGACTTCGTACATGCGGGCATGTCCTGACCAAAAACCGGATTTAACTACAAGATACTTTTCATATAAATTTAATTCATAGATTCATAGAATGGTTTGGGTGGAAGAAACCTTAAAGATCATCTAGTTTCAACCTCCCTGCCATGGGCAGGGACACCTTCCACTAGAGCAGGTTGCTCAAGGCCTCATCCAAATTGGCCTTGACCACCTTTAGGGCAACCTTCCTGGGCAACATGTTCTGTGTCTCACCACCCAACATCCACCTCACTCCAACCTGCTTTCAGGGAGCTGTAGAGAGACATAAGGTCTCTCCTCATCCTCTTTTTCTCTAGATTAAAAAACCCAAAACAAAGTTTTGCTGGATTCAAGCTTCTGTATTTTTTAACTTTATTTGTGTACAACTGCTTTTAAATGTTCTCTGTCCCTAACTGATTGATGACCTACCAGAGTGAATACAATGGACTGGAATTCACATCAAATCTCTTCCCCTCTCCCTACAAGATTTTCAGTCTGTGTGTGGCTTCCGACATGAAGAGTTGAGCATAAAAGGTGGTGGCAATAAACAGGTCTAACAGGATCTGAAGTTTATCTTGACAGATCTGTTCCTGACTGAGGTTTACACCAAGCTCCTTGTAAGCAAACCTGGCGAGTCATATTTGCATACAGCAAAGTGTGTGTCTGAAACCTTGGAGGAAATAAGGATTGTCCTCTACATACTAAGACTTTAAATTGTAGTGTAGTGATTAGTTGCTTGGCTCTGGGCTTCTACCCACAGGATATATTCATGCTTCAGGAGATTAAATGTGGTAGCTAATAGTTTGGTCAACCAACGTGAAAAGTCTAACCATAGCAGGCTAGCAGATTGCTTTCCAGATTTTCACCCTATTGGAAATGCATGAGGGACTGTTACCACTGTGGTGTGAGCAGCATTTTGAAGGAATGTGACATTGCACTTGCACAGACAGCATGCTCGGACTAAAGTTGGCCTTTTTAGGAGGAAGAGAGCAGCTAAGCTAAGCACTGAAGCACTCTGATCTCTATCACTTTGTCTCTTTGTGGTCTGTATCCTCTTTTCTTCCAGGAAATTGTTTGTAATTTCTTAAATTTGTTTCTAAATTTTCTATAAGATATTAGTAATGAGTGACTAAGAACTGAGAAAGCAGCTTCTGAGCTGAGAATTGAGAAATCCTCAAAAGAGACCAGGCAACACACAGCAAAGTATAAGTGTTGCTGATAGGCCAGGATCATAATCATAGAATCATAGAATGGTTTGAGTTGGAAAGGACCATGAAGATCATCTGGTTTCAACCTCCTTACCACAGGCAGGGATGCCTCCTAGTAGACCAGCTTGCTCTAGGCCCCATCCACCCTGTTGTTCAGTCTGAAAAAGAGAAGGCTCCAAGAATACCTTCTATTAGCCCTCCAGTATTCGAAGGGGCCTACAGGAGAGCTGGAGAGCAGTGTTCCAGTCCCCCCAGCATCTTTGTATTCCTCTGTTACTGTAGATCTTTGCTTCACTTTTAATTTACTTAAAATCAGCATTACAATGCAAAACCTTAACAGAGTTTACATGCTAATTTTTATTTACTAATTATTTTATGATAAATTCTTTAACTGTGCTGGCATAAAACCCAGGAAAAAGCTGCCACCTGCAGGGACTCAGTCTACTTTGTGCTACTTTGGTTTCTGCCTCTACCACATACCAAACAAGCCACCTTAGACATTGTACATACATGTTAGAGTTATCCACAACATTCAAAACCACTTGTCTGCTTTCACAACTCCTTTCAGTGGAGGATGGACTTTTTTGGGTTTTTGCAGTCCTCTTGTCAAGCTCAGAAGCTGCTCAAGATCATCTGTTTTCCCTGTGTTCCAAGAAGCTGATCTAATACCATTGAACTCATAATCCACCAGACCTCTTCATTAATTTAGTAGGAGGCACATGAGCTTCCCAAGAGCCACAGCACAGACTTTAAAGATTCCTGGGCATTGAAGGCACATCTGTTTTGATGCTTAGGACCAAGCTAATACCAAATCATGCCTAAACCCGATCAGAATCCAGAACATCAACATTCCTCTGCTGCAGTCCCCTGAGGAGAGCTCTACCTACCAGGCTTTCTCAGGGAACACCTACCGAGTATCAACAGAATCTGGCGTCTCAGGAAATGGAATGGCAACCACAACAGTTTTAGGAATTAAAGCTAATTGCACCATTTGCCTCTTCACTCCCCACCACAGCTGCTGTAATCTTAAGGGCTGGCAACCTGGAGTAATGTGCTAGACTCTGTCCTTGGGACAGTGCCTATAACCCTACAATCATATAATTGTTTTGGTTGGAAAAGGCCACTAAGATCATCAAGTCCAACCACGTCCCTCAGCACCACACCTCCCTGGGCAGCCTGTTCCAGTGTTTGAAAACCCTTCCAGTCAAAAATTTTCTTCTAATATCCAATCTAAACTTCCCCTGATGCACCTTGAGGCCATTTACTCTCTTCCTATCACTTGTTACTAGGGACCCCCCTTTTAGCCAAGCAGATAAAATGTCTCAGAATTTGCTCCCATCAAGCCTGAACTTTCAGTTGTGAAAGGAATTGTAAAATCACAGTAATAATTGATGCTAAAAATGGAAATGCAAACAATTTCTAAACAATCAATAGTGCTCTGTCACTAGACTCACAGAATGCTTAATCTCTGGAAAGGCCTTTTTCCCTTATGCCCAAAAGGTTAAAACCTGTCTTTTTTGGTTTTTGCTTGTTATCTCAGATACTAAATCATCCCACTCTTCATATGTATCTCTCTGGAAGCAAAATAATTTTACAAAAATTACTGACTAGAATTTGTACTATGAATACAACTCTCAGTCAAGCACAGAGACAAAGGGTTAAATATTTGGCTATTTCCAGAGCACTGTATCTTTCAAGTGCACAAATGATATTGATGTAGGATTTTTGAGGACATAATTTTCTGCCTATTTTCTTTGCTGAAAAAGATGGCTGGAGGGAGACTGGGGGAAAGATAAATCAGATGGGCTGATTGTCCCAGAGAAGAAAGTGGCAGCCTGGTGTACTGAATCTAGCTGTGGATAGCTCTAGTCAGTGGTTGATAAAAACTCGTGGTTGGTAAGATTTCTGCACACATCATTGGTACTAGACACAATTCGAGAACGTATCTGCCTTTTATAATTTTGCAATATTGTTTCTTGAATGATGTTTTTGCTTAGGTATTTAAAATGAGTAAAAGCAAGCAAATAAATTATTTAAATTTGAATAATTTAGAGTAATATAATTGGAACTACAGGGAAGCTAGAATTGCCTCTGCTCTGATACAAGAATATGACTTGTTTCATGCCATGTCAGTAGAAAAGTTCAGTTGCAGATGCTGAAGTACAAAGCAGGTCAAACTCTAAGCACAGGAGTTAGTTTACCAGATTGTAAATCACATCTGGGGTTTATCTGAGAATTAAGGAGTATATCATGAATCTGAGCCTTCATGGATTGGAGAAGGCAATAGGGTGAGTGTGAGCAATGTCCCTGCATGCTAAGGGACAGCTAATGGGGTGGGGGGGGTGGGGGGTCATAGTGCGTTTCTCAACTCAGTCCAGCTGTGAATGTTGCAGTGGTGGCAGCAACTTCCACAAGTCCCTGTATCCTCTCAGGAAGAGCACTGCCTTGCCCTTACACTAAGTAGTTTCAGTGCAGGTCTGATGACAAATAGGCTCCCCTCAGGTGTGTGGGGACCTCCAGTGCAGAATGACTGTCCCTGCCATATCTTTTTGGTCCTTGTGCTATGCTATGTCGTGACAGCAAAGATGCTCCTGGCATGGTGAGCATGGCCACCAGGGTGGCAGTGGCAGACGAGCTTTCTCTGGCCATAGCTGTAACCCACTGTTCTCAAAGGTGACACACCTAAACCTGTCTGGATGAGAAGCCTCGGGCAAACCATAAGGGCGGCACAGCACCCTAGGAGTTTGGGAGTCACTGTGACACACAGCAAATGCTGAGCAAGTGGGGGGAGGAGTTAGCTCAGCTTGACCCAGGCTCTTTAGGACATGACACTGCACCTCCATCATGCTTTCCTGCTGCACCTCAGCATGGTGGTTCCCAGACTGAGGGGACCAGGGGCAAGTGGGGCTCAGCCCCAGCTGAAGATGAAACAGCACGTGCCAGATGGCCAAGAAGGCAAACAGCATCCTGGCCTGGACCAGCAATAGTGTGACCAGCAGGACCAGGGAAGTGACTGTCCCCCTGTACCCTGCACTGGGGAGGCCATGTCTTAATTATTGGGGCATTCGGTTTTGGGACCCTCACTACAAGAAAGACATTGAGGTGCTGGAGCAGGTCCAGAGATGGGCAATGAAGCTGGTGAAAGGTCTGGAGAACAGGTCTGTTGAGGAGCAGCTGAAGAAACTGGCAGTTTAGCCTGGAGAAAAGGAGGCTAGACGAGAGCCCTTCTTGCTTCTTTGTGAAAGGAGGCTGGAGCCAGGTGGCTGTTGGTCTCCCTAATAAGAAGTGATAGGAAGAGGGGAAATGTCCTCAAATGGCACTGGGGAAGGTTTAGGTTGGGTATTCAGAAAAAGTTCTTTCCAGCAAGAGTGGTCAGACACTGGAACAGGCTGCTCAGGGAGGTGGTGCAGTCACTGTCCCTGGAGGTGCTCAAGAAACGTGTGGACATGGCATTTTGGGACACAGTTTAATGGCCACAGTGGTGCTGCATTGGCGGATGATCTTAGATGTCTTTTCCAATCTTAATAATTCCACAGTTCTATACAATATGAAACCACTTCTGGTGTTGGGGGACAACCTCGGGAAAAACGTCACAAGAGCGCGTAGGGAACGCACTCCCCCTCACAACGCCAGGCCGGAGCACGCTGCCTGCAGCCGCTCCCCACAGCCTCGGTTCTGGCCCCAGGCCGTCCCAAGCGCAACCGCCATCTCCCACTCCACGGAGGGCGGAACGCAGCGGTCCAGCACAGCCCCGGGCAGGCGGCTCCACGCAGGCGCTGTACCGGCAGGGCACGCCCCGCCGCCTGTGGGCTGGGCTGGGCCTGGCTAGGGTGAGCCGGTGGCAGCGCGGCTGCCAGTGCGGAGGTAGCGCGGGCTGGGCTCTGGGTATGGCTCCGGCAGCGGCAGGCGGGGTCCCGCCGACTCTCCTCTCGGTGGGCTCGACGGCTATCTGGCGACGCAACGGCTCCGCTCTCGGTGGGTCGCTGCGGCCTCGGTCCTTCGCCGCGGGTGGGAGCTCTGTCGGAGGGAAAGCTTCAACCCGGGACCCCCTTGCTCCCCACCGGCGGTCACTGATCCTCCCTGCGCGTTCGTGCCCGGTTGCTTGTGACCGCGGTGGGCAGTGCGAGCCGCCGGGCCCCACCGGGCTCTCCCGCTCCTTGGGTGCCCCGGCTGACCCCGGCGATTCTTCCCCGGGAGCACACACACTCCCGCCTCTTCCCCAGCTTTGCGGGGGTGAAGCGGGTAACTCGGGTGGACCTGGCGTCCTAGTCCCTGCGCCGCGGCTGGTACGGGAGTAGCAGGAGAGTGACGAGTTCCACTCCCCGTGGCCTCTGGGCAGCTCGGGAGGAGCGAGAAGGGAGGAAGGCGGTCGGGGCTCCGCGGTCGCAGCGGCCGAAATTTTTCCCGCCTGTCAGCCTGGCGGTTCCAGGAGGGGCGGGAGCGGGGGCTTTCCTGGGTTCCGAGGTCTCCTTGGTCGCCGAGGTGAGCTTGGAGAGACGGTGCTGTTCGTGCTCCCTGTACAACTACTTTCAACCATAACACGATGCTTAACGCCACCAAAGTCCCCGAACTACATAAATGGGAGTCTGACTACTCCTCCGGCTTTGTTTACACTTTGGGTTGTAATCGGATGGCTCACGAGGTATAAAATTCATTGCGCCTCCTTCACAGTCTATTGCAAGGTTAAAACTCAGCTTAGTTTTTGGATTTTCATGTCTCTGTAACCCTTAAAGATCTCTAAAGAACACTCACAGACATACAAGTGCCAGAGGAAGTTAGTTTAAAGTGACATTTTCTTTGTTTATGTCTAACCCCAAATGTTATGGTTCTTATAATCTCAAAGTGAAACTGGCTGTGTTGTCTGAAGTGGAGTTTGTGGGCTTTTTTTTTTGGTGTGTTGTCTGTGCTTCTCAAACTTTGCTGTTCAGGCTGATGCTCATTTTTACCTGGCATGAATTCGATCAGCTTTGGGTGGTACCTAACTGATAAGAGTGTGCTAGCTTGTTAGAGAGTAAACTTTCCCTTAGTGGAAACGGTTAGCATCAGCATACTTATTAGCACGAAATTAGGCAGAAAAAGTTTCTGCAGTTACCTTTGTACATCTGTGATTATTACTTGCTGCAGGCCAGCTTGGTCAGAAAGGATTCACCTATGTACCGCTTGCTATTTGTGGCCTGAAAGCAAGAAGACTGGAAGATTTGTCATTCAGTCCGTCCTTCTGTTTATGGGAGTGGGAAGAAAGAAATACCACTAGGCAGAACTGGGAACGGGAATATGGTGCAAAACATACTATCATGGTCAGACCTCTCGGGTTTTTCCCTGTTTATTGCCCCTCATCCTATCACTATAGTTTTATACTGGAGAAGGGTAGATTTTGGTTGGACATAAGGAGGAAGCTCTTTACAAGTGAGAGTGGTGAAATACTCGAACAGGTTGCCCTGAGAGGTGGTTGAGGCCCCATCCCTGGAGACATTCAAGTTCAGGTTCAGTGTGGCCCTGGGCAGCCTGATCTAGTTGGAGGAGTCCCTGCTGATTGCAAGGAGGGTTGGACAAGATGACCTTTGAGGGTCCCTTACAACCTGATGCAATCTGTGAATTTATGTCACTGAGTTTCAGCATCTTGAATTTCAGATTTGTGTTAACTGATAGTTGGTGCTCTCCAAAGCCCTAGTTCTTGTTTCTTTCAGGTTTTGTATGCAGACGTGAGAGGAGGGATACGATGAATTTCTTTTCTTGATAAACTTTTTTTTTTTTTTTTTGCTCCTCCTCTCTTCTCGGTACAATATTTTTTAATAGATGATTACTTTGCTCTTTGATGGCCTGCTGCTGTGGGCACATCACTGCATGTTTGTACATGCAGAGAGATACACTGTGCAGTTTACTTGTTGTTGACATCTTGAAGAGGGTGTAAACAGCTGGTTTAGTAAACCAAAGGATGTGTATACATAGGCTTGTGTTGACTTCTTACAAATGTTTATACTCAGGATTGCTTTACTGAGCTTGAAGGTAGTCCTGCTGGAGGACTTTTAATCTGTCATGTGGAATGGTAGGATTTAACAATTAGAGCAGTAATTTAGTCTGGTGTATCTAAATTAATAGGACTTTCCTTAAGAGAACCAAAAGTTGCCAAGTCCAGCAGGAAATACGAAAGCTGTGAAAGAATAGGACTTCATTTTCTCCTTCCTCTGAGTTTGCCAAATGCTTTCTGTCAGTTTATCTGCTGTGACTTCACGCAGGAAATATACTGGCTTTGGTTAACATTGATTTTTGACTCCTAAAATGAGATGTTAGTTTGCATAAATGCATTGATAGGATGTGTTTGGTAGTATTAATTGATGCTGCTTGCTAGATGCAAATTTCGTACTTGCAAATCTATCCATGGTACAGAATACTTTTGAATAGCTGATGTGGCCAGGAAGGAATTTTTAATTTTTTTTTTTTTTTTAAACAGCCCAGCTGGTGAAGTGTGCTTTATTAAATGCATGGGGTAACTATGTGTAGTGCATGTTCTGTTTGAAAGCTGAAATTCGAGGAAAGGTTTTCCAACAGAAATGCAAAAGCAAAGTGTCAGTGCTGTGTATTCTGTATTACTGCAGTAGGAGCTGTGTGGTACTCAGGTAGTGACCAAAGCATCAGAAGCACTGCAGTTTTGACCCTGATAAGCAGTGGAACTTGAGCTTTTTGTTTGTGTTTCTGCAGCATGATCAAGTGCATGTTGCGTCACACCCAAGGAACTGAGAGTCTCTGTTATTGCCCTCCATACAGAAATTTTCCCCTTTCTCAACTAAGCTGCTCTGGTTACACAGAATTACAGAATTGTCAGGCTTGGAAGGGACCTCAAGGATCATCTAGTTCCAAACCCCCTGCCATGGGCAGGGACGTTTTCCATTAGATCAGGTTGTCCAGAGCAACATCCACCCTGGCCTTAAAACCATCCAGGTATGGGCCTTCCACTGCCTCCCTGGGCAACCTGTTCCAGTGTCTTACTACCCTTACGGTGAAGAACTTCTTTCTAACGTCTAATCTATATCTACCCTCCTCTAGCTTGGATCCATTCCCCCTAGGCCTATCACTACCCAACAGCCCAACTCCAACTCTCTCAAGTCCATTTCTGTGCTCCAGCCCTCTGATATCCTTCTCTGGCCCTTCTCTGGACACATTCTAGCACATCCATATCTTTCTTGTAATAGGGGTTCCAGAACAGTACTCCAGGTGGTGTCTCACAAGAGCTGTGTGGAGGGGGAGAATCACCTCTCTTCACTTGCTGGCCATGCTTCCCTTGATGTAACTGAGGTTACTTTTCATTGCCTTTCTCAGTGGATTCTTAACAGATGATTTATTAGATTTGATCTTGCTTTCTGGTTCCTAGCAAGCTCCATGTGGGAGGGTAGAAAGTGCAATGGTTTAAAATTGTTGTACTTGCGTGATAGAGTAACGCTTTTTGGCTGTAGGTTGGTTGCTGTGAACAGGACCTATCCTTACATAGAGGGTGTCACCTCGCTGAGTCCCTGCCGTCAGGCTTTCAGGGACGCCTGTCTAAAACTTTTTGCAGACGGCATTGGAAGTGTTGATAGGACATGCACTTTAGAAATAAATAGAGATTAGGAGAGGACTCTTGAGGGCAGAGACTTACCTTGGAGTAGAACACTCTTATTCCACACCTACTGCAAAATTTGCTCACAATCACACGTTTTTGTCGTGGCTTTAGTGAGCCAAAGACTCAGTCTCTGATTAAAGAACTTTTAGCAGGGTCCAGCTTGAGGTACTATGAAAGACTTGCAGTCTGGGGTTTAATACAATCTTAGGTAGTAAGGATGCTGCTCCTTATTCCTGACACTTGTTTCATGCATCTTACTATTAGTGCTCTCAAAGTAGGTTCTCAAAGACCTTTAAATAAGTGTGGCTGATCCTTCTTGCTTTTTTTGAGGTACTGCTTTTGACAAATCATGTAATGGTTGAACTTGCTCTCATGGTTGGACTTGATCTTAAAGGTCTTTTCCAACTGAAATGATTCTAAATGAAGGTTTTGAGATCTGTTCTTAACAGCAAACTTTAAACAGCCTTGCTTAACCTCTAAGGTAGTTGGCAGTGCTCTTACTAGTTGTCAGTATGTTCTTTCATCATGTGGCTTCCTTTTTCTCATCAGACTTCCTGCTTATTTCACTTCTGGTTGTAGGTTCTGATGACTTCAAGGAAGCTAGAAGTTGAGCGGAATTCATAAACTTGTTGAATGTTCCTCTTCGATGATAGGTGGCTTTCCTTTGTTATGCAGTTTATGCATATTCCCTGAAGTACAATTTCCTTGAACAATAGATGAAGCAAAGGGTAGGCAATAGGTTTTCATCACCTAAGAGGGCTTGTTTTGTTTGTTGTTGTGGTTTTTTTTCTCTAGAAAATAAAATTTGTGGATTTTTTTTTAATGTGTTCTCTGCTGCCTTTTCTTGTTTGCCTGGTCTCTTCTGTAGATACCATCTAATAAGGCAGAGAAGCCCAAACATTTTGTATGTGTCTGTTTTTGGGGGAAGTGATATATTTGGACTTGTGCTTGAAATTGTGTGTTATTTCATCTGCTTAGTTATGCAAAGGCAGTTTGACTGTAGTGTCCAGAATAGAGAAATATTTAAATCAGAGAACTGCTAAAAAGTATGTTTAATTTAAAGTCATTTCTGGCTGAAATTTAAAGTCAATTCTGGCTGAATTTACTGTCATTAAAATAACTAAACCCCTGTATTAAATCAGTATGTAATTACCATCAGAGCTCTAAACAAACTTGCTGTGAGCACTTAAGAAGCTAAAAAAGGAAATTAGATTTTCAGAAATTAAACCTCTACTGCAACTCAAGTAGAATGCTTGATGTCCTGTCTGAATAAATAGCTACTTTAGAGCATCTTTCTTTTGAGAAAATATCCACCACTGCTGAAACACCGAGGGACATGAGCTGGCTGGTTTTGGTATTTAATTAATTGCATTTAAACTCCTTTACTTTTATGAAATAAAGTTTTCTTAAATTCTTGAGAGTGAATTTAGTGTGTATTTGGGAAATAGGAAGTTCCATGTAAACATGAGGAAAAAATTTTCACTGTGAGGGTGATGGAACACTGGAAGAGGCTTCCCAGGGGGGTTGTGGAGCCTCGCTCTCTGGAGATATTCAGCACCTGCCTGGATGTGTTCCTGTGTGATCTGGTGTAGGTGATCCTGCTCTAGCATGGGGGTTGGACTGGATGACCTTTCTTGGTCCCTTCCAGCCCCTAACATTCTGTGATTCTGTGAAATCAAGCTAATAAACAAGTTTGTTTATTTTTGTTTCTAATTTTAAAAGTGAGTATTTTAAAAATCAAAAATGTTTTGCTTTATACTATAAAAGCATGCTTTAAATCAAAGATTACATCCATCTGCCTCAGATGGCTTCCTGGAGATAGGAAGGTGTCATGATTCATAGAATGGTTGGAAGAAACCTTAAAGATCATCCAGTTCCAACTTCCCCACCACTGGCAGGGACACACTTTGGTAGACCAGGTTGCTCAAAGTCTCATTCAGCCTGGCCTTGAACATGTCCAGGGAGAAGGCATTCATGACCTCCATGGGCAACCTGTTCCAGTGTCTCACCACCCTCAATATAAAGAATTTCTTCCTAATCTCTAGTCTAATTCTGTCCTCCTCAAGTTTCAATCCATTCCCCCTTGTCCTGTTGCTACAAGCCCTTGTAAAAAGTCCCTTTCCAGCTTTCTTGTAGGCCCCTTTCAGGTACTGGAAAGCCACTGTAAAGTCTCCCTTTTCTCCAGGCTGAACAGTGGAGTTCACAAGACACTTCCCTAGAGCCAGGAGAGGATGAAGCTCCAGGTGTGATCATTGGGTGCCATTTCCTTTTAGGGTAGGCTGAGGTCACAGATCCCTCTCTGTTGCTGCTCATGACGTCAGCTTTAAGGAGTCCTTTGATTATGCCCATTGAACAGTGTGTAGGTCCACATGGTGAATTGAATTACAAGTGATCCAGTAGGAAATAAAAAGCTCACCACCACCAAAAACACAACCCAAAAAGAACCATAGAATCCCCAAAGCAAACCATGTTCTGTCTGAATTATTTTGAACCTGAAGTGAACCTTTTTCTCTGGATGGGTGAACTGGGACATGAATGGTAAGGGTTGGGGAAAGAAGTGAATAAGCTGATGTTGCTGCAGAGGCATGTTTTTCAGCTATGCTTAGCTGAGGAATTTGAGCAGATCATATGCCATAGCTGAATATTTGATTTGTACCGAAATAGATTGTACATTGGCTGTAATTTCTTTAAATATTAATTAACATGAAGACCAGCAAAGGTTTGTTTGTGTGCACTGTGAGATTGGGAGCTACATTTAATTTTTGTGCCTGAAAGCAGGAAATAAGATCATGGAACTCCTTGAACTTTATGGAGGAGAAGAAGATAGTGAATGTGGATGTGCTTTTAGCAGGTAGATTACTTGAACAATCAAAATTTTTAAATGGAAACAAGCTTCTTTAAAAGCCATGGCATGAGCATAAAATGCAGGGTAACCAAATAGGATTCTTTCTTAGTAGAGCAGAGAGATTACATAATTGTTTATGGGCTACTGACTGTAAATTAAATTATTACAAAATAACTGGAATGTGCTTGAAGCAATCAGGTAGATGTATATTGTGCTTAGGTTTTATGTAAGAGAGGCAAAGAAGAATATAGTGCATTATTTTATATTACTTATAGAATCCTACAATCACAGAATTGTTTTGTTTGGAAAAGATGTTTAAGACTGAGTCCAATCATTCTCAAACTATGCCACGACTGTGGATAAACCATGTCCCTCAGCACCACATCTCTGCAGCTTTTAAACACTTCCATGGATGGGGATTCAACCACCTTCCTGGGGAGCCTGTTCCAGTGTTTGAGAACCCTTTCAGTCAAGAAGTTTCTTCTAATACCCAGCCTAAACCTTCCCAGGCACAATTTGAAGCCATTTCCTCTCATCCTATCACTTGTTATTTGGGAGAAGTGTATGTGTATGTGCGTATTTTTTTATATATATCTATATCTATATATATAAACAGTCAAACAGGTTTAGCCTTTGATACACAAAGGATTTACCTTTCATGAATCTGAGTTGCTCTTTAAGCAATATTACATATTTCATGTCCTTTATGAAGAACTTGATAATTGTTTATTTAGAGCAATACTAAAGGCAAGGCTTTGGGGTAATTTGGGCTCATACTGGGGAGATCCTAAGTGATCGTGCTAAATATGAAGTCTATTCAAGTACATGCAGCTAAAACCAAAGAAAGAGTACTTCTGTAACTCAGTGCAAGCAGAATCTGATCTTGTGGTAGTAACTAATAAGCAATTGTTTTGACTCTCTATTTACAGTGAGAAGGAAAATAGGTGTGGAGGACAGGTTACTACCTTTGCAGGATCTTTAGCTCTGCTGAGCTGATAGTTACCTAGGTACAGTTCATCCTGATTTGTGACAGTGGGATGAAGAGGGTTGACCTCTCTAAGGCACTCCCATCTCACATTTCTGTGACATTATAAAATTTTAAGGTTGTCATTCTTTTCCTACTCAGAAAAACCTGTTTTAAGCTTAAGTGGAGAAGAAGAATAGAAGATAAAAACACAGGAATAATCTTGCATGTTGGAGAAGTAATATTTTTGTAGTTATTCTAATTTGAGGGTGTTGGTCTCTTCTCTCTAGTAACAAGTGGTAGGACAAGAGGAAATGGCCTCAAGCTGCATCAGGGGAAATTTAGTTTGGATGTTAGAAGAAACCTCCTGACTGAAGGAGTTCTCAAAGATTGAAACAGACTCCCCAGGGAGATGGTTGGTGTTAAATGTTTTGTAATTTGCCATAGAATCATTGAATGATTTGGGTTGGAAGGGACCTTCAACATCATCTAGTTCCAACCCCCTGGTGTGGGCAGAGACGTCTTCCACTAGACCAGGTTGCTCAAGGTCCCATCCAACCTGGCCTTGAACACCTCCAGCTCTATCTCCCCTCTTCCAGATTAAAGCTGTTGCCCCTTGTCCTATCTCTACAAACACTTATGAAAGGAGAGTATCTCCTGCTACAGGTGTTGAGTTCATAGCCAGCAGAGTACCTGTTGTCCACTGGTCATCACAGAAGGTTGATCACATTGACACTGGGGATTAGGTCCTACTTGGTATTTCCTAAATGCTTTCAAGTGCTTTCTAGTGTATAGTAATAACTGTTTATTCATCTGTGTAGATAATGCCCTGGTTTTGGCAAGTTATGACTTACAGACAACTACATTGACAACTAAAATTGATGGGAGTGATGGCAAGGCTGCTGAGCACCCAGAGTATATCGCTTTTGCATTGGTTCCTGTTTTCTTCATCATGGGTCTCTTGGGGATCCTCATCTGTCATGTGCTTAAGAAAAAAGGATATCGTTGTACAACAGAGGCTGAAGAGCTAGAAGAAGAAAAACTTGATGAAAAAATAGGTAATCAGTCTAATTCCCAACTTTTTTCTTCTGTTGTTACTGCTGTGGAATAATGTGTTGAGAGACTTGTGTTGTTTTGCTGTCTATATTAGACATCAAAAGAATAGGGAATAAAATATTTTTGTTACCATTATGTATCTCTTGAGTTTTGGTCTTTGCCACTCAAAACTTCAACTCATCATCCTCCAACACTGATTCAGAGTTTACAGAGGGATCAAAGTATTCAGAACATCTGTTTGCAGCTGGACACTGTAGTCACCAGATCGCTTTTCAGCGTTGCACTTGTTGTTAGCAACAAAGTGTCATTATGCATAATGATATTTGAGGAGTGACAAAAAGCTGCCATTTAAAGCCTGAAATATCTTAGGTTTATGTTTAGCAATCTTCATTTGTTCCTTTTGTGCTCATCTGTGTCATCCTCATCTCCTCTCATTATAAAACTGAACATTTGGACTGAGTATCTATATTCTGTTTGATGTCATGTGTGCTGCTTGGAAATTTGTTCTTAGATACCTCTATTTTTGTTCTAATGTGTTTTCCTTTGTGCTTTTGGTTTTTATGGTTCCTCATTCCACCTTCTTGGTTTAACGAACCCCCTAAACAAACAAACAAACAAAGAAGAACAGAGTGTTACCACTTGGGAAAGACTAAGTAACCCTGAGTATCCTGAGTAACCAGGATACCAAATTCAAGGGCCAAGTCACTTGTAAATACTTTGAGCCTCCTCCTTGCTCCCAATTAATTTGTGTCAGGAGGATGATGGTACGTGCAAATTGCAGTGGCTCTGTGGTTAGGGTAGAGCTATGTGGTGCAGTAAGGATGTGTCAGGATCATCTTAAGAAGTTACTGCCTGAGGCAGGTACACTGAGTGGGACTGGCTGGTGTGTTAGTTCATCTGAAGGCTAACAGCAAGGAGAGCGGTCATGAAAGAGGGACAACTTTTAGATCTTCATTTGGGGAAGCAGCTGTGTCTAAACTGCATTGGGAAGTTCTAGGTATGAGGGTGAAGATGAAGGATTGGTAAATTGACAAGGAAGCACCTAATTTACTGTTTGGAGAAAAAATTGGGGCCTCAATCTATGATTTTCTGTAGTTACCAGTCTCTGATTTTCTGTATTTAATTATCTATCTGTGTTTTTTATGCATTTAATTGATGGTTGGACTTGATGATCTTAGAGGTCTTTTCCAACTGAAACAATTCTATGACTGATTAGTTATTAATTTTTCAAGGCAGCCATGGCAATTACTAGGGAGCTGCAAAGCTCGACCTCTAATGGTTCTGTGATCTCTTCCCAGTCTTTCTCTGCCTTCTGAGGTTATTCTGAGGAAGCTTTCAGAATTATAAGGGGTGCAATTGATTCCAAAAGTATTGTCATGAGATTTCTTTCTTAAATCTCTCTCTCCTCTAGTCAGAAGAGATTTTTAATTTAAGAAAAACCAAATTTGATGTCCTTGTAGTTGTGATGAAACGCTTAAATTGAATCCCTCTCATACTAGAAGATAACACCTGTTTTTAAAACAGTGACTTGAGAAAATTTAATGATTTTTTTTTTTTTGGCTTTTTTCCCCCCTCTCCACATGGTTAGGATTAGAAATAGTGTTTGTCTCCTTCGGAGCTAGAGAAAGAACTTTAATGTATGTTTGTGAAAATACTGAGTTCATGCAAGTCTTAGATGACTATATTAGAGTTGATGTGTAGATTCCATAAACTTGTGGTTGTATTTTTTCCTGCATAAGGATTCAAAAATCTCATCTAAGCTTTCTCTCCAAAGTGACAGTAATCTTGTCCTCTTTTAATGTCATTTTTCCTGTTGTCTATGTTTTGCTCTGTCTTGGTGAGGTGTGGTTTTTGTTTGTTTGTTTTTAAAGTAAATTGCTTCTTGATGTGGAAAGCCAAGATATTGACAAAGTATTTATTTCCTTGCACAGAAATGAATGAAACTATACATGAGAATAGCGACACTGTGGGACAAATTGTTAACTACATTATGAAAAATGAAGGTACAGTATTTTGCTATTGAAGTTATAAGCCTTCCTGGTACTGTTCTAGAACACCATACTTCAGAATATCTGAGAAAACTGTATTTATGTTCATGTGTTTTGATTTAATAGCCATTTTGTACCTGCTTAACTCTTTGGGATTTGCCTTCAGAAGGCAATAGCTTCAAACAGAATAAGAAAGTTTTTTGCTTTGCTGAAAATAAGTTTGTGTGGTAAGTAGAGTTTGTGTACTTCTTGATATTTTAACTTTTTGGCTGATGATTTTTGGTTTTATTTGGTTTATCTTTTTTGTGTTACTGTGAAGTAAAAGCTCAGATTTCTTTTCCTAATGGCAATGTTTGAAGTGTGTGAAGTTTTTATGTTTTGACCAGATAAAACGTTTTGTCTCAAAACTATTCTCAAAGCTGATGGAAGTCAGTTGACTGAGACAATAGGGTAGACCAGTGCTGACACTGGGTTTTGGACATGCTGTCTTTATGAGCTGTGTGCAAAGCAAAGGGTAAAGAAGATCTGACTGAATGAAACAAAATCACACTTAAGCAGCCCATGAAATGCTTGGTCAGTTCAAAACATACTTACCTAGTAGAAGAAACATTTAGGAGACCATGTTTTTATAGTATAAGAACCTTTTAACTTCTAATTTTACATTTGTGTAAAGCAAAGTTTTGTTTTTTTTTTTTAAGCATTGGACTTGCTTTGAGTTTCTTCTGAATGAAGGCTTGTCCTCTGGAAAAGTTGTGTTTTGGAGCTGAGTTTTTTTTTTTTTTTTTCCCTTGATGGGTGTTAGGGCTTTAGCTTGTGTGTTTTTCCTTGAGGTTGGGATTAGGTACCTCATGTGCTTTTTAGAATGTGTGGTAGTTCTTGGCTGATAATTAATTTGCTTTTTGTAAGCCTCACTTAGCCTGATGGTTTTAATCTAGTTGCTTTCTACATGTGAGGTTATGAAACTTCTGTGGCCAAAGGGGTGTTTTAACATTTTCAGAGCTCTTGTTGTGAGGATGGATACATGCTATGGCTTGTGTTGTGGCAGAGCTTTGAGTGCAATTTGAACTGTCGTTTTAGTAGCTCATGTTAAAATCCCAACATTTTTTGAGCACAATTCTCTGTCATACCTTCTTGGAGATACACATAATGCAGTCTTCTTTCTTTTCAGATGAAAGTTCTTTTAGGAGCTTTCATTTTGGTGTTTGTTTTTTTTTTTTTCTGAAGTTAGTACTGTACATTTCTGAAGAACTCTATTTATTCTCATTGCAGCAAATGCTGATGTGTTAAAGGCCATGGTAGCAGATAGCAGTGTCTTTGAACCCGAAAGGTAATTTACTTGTCTTTTTAATGCATGCTTCCTGAGGCAACTGAAAATGAATCCTTCCAAAGGGCTTATATTTCCTGTGTTCTCAGCTAAGAGGATAATAGTTTGATTTCCTTGTGATGTCTCTGAGTCACTAAATCTTAATGTATGCCCTGGGTTAGTAACTGGCTGTTCTGGTTACGTGTTCTAGGTGTGTAACAGATTTATTGCTTTGTGAGCTAAAGATTTACAGAGGCTACAAATACTTGTTTACTTCAGGGTGAAGCTACTTACAAATCAGCCACTCTGTTGAAAGAACAGCGGCAGCACTCATTTCACTGGTGTGGATGCTAACTTAAAATAGCCTTCCCTTTCTGTCTCTCCTGGCTTACTGTTTTATCATTGTGGTGACAATACAACATTGACCTACTTCTGTTTTGTTTATTTTTTTTTTTTTTACTACACACCCATGTAGAGAATTATCTAGAGAAGAAAGTAGTTCATTCCTTGAGCTGCAGATGCATCATCTGTGTAAAAGTACTTACAGCTGTCCATAAGTAACTTTAAACTATGTCTTTACTACTTAAAATACTCATTTGTAATCCTTTGTCCATATCAAAGGAGAGAAGATGAAGGTTCAAGCAGTACTCTGTCACTAATAAAAGAAGAAGTGGGGGTGTGTAGTTGCAGCAAAACAAATAGTTGAGTATGCAACAGCTGATTTCCTGGTTTAACAGTGGGAGGCTTGGGTTTTGAGCTCCTTTTGCAAGTTCAGTTTTTTTTTTTTTTTCTTTCTTCTCAAGCACAGGAATTATTTTTAAATGTTTGTAGTGCAGCAAAAAGATTTGTTTGTATTTAAACTCAACTCTTTTTGTGTAGTGATATGTGATGTTACTTTAGGAGTTTTAGACTATTGTAAATTCTTAGAATCATAGAATGGCTCAGGTTGGAAGGGACTTTACAGGTCGTCTACTCCAACCCCCATGCCGTGGGCCGGAATGCCTCTCAACTAGACTCAGCGTCTCAAGGCCTTCTCTAACCTGGCCTTGAACACCTCCAGGGAGGAGGCATCCATAACCTCTCTGGGCAACCTATTCCAGAATCTCACCACCCTACTGAAGAACTTCTTCCTAAGACCCAAACCTACTCTCCCTCAGCTTAAAACTATTCAAATACAATTAAAATGCAAAAGGTAAGGGGAAGGGAAAACTGATTGTGTGCTCTTAAATAATTTCTGACAGATGCTCCTAAAGCTTTAGTAACTCAAGTGCAAACCCACTCTTTCTTCATGAGTTCAGTGCACTGTGAAATGCTTCCTAATGATAGGAATAGTCACATCTAAGTTAAATTTGCATTTCTGCCACTAAAGCCATCAGCTCCTGTCTTTGCCTGAGATGTCGAACAGACTTTACTTCATTTCCCTCAAGCGTTTTATTATTTATTTAAAAACCATTCAGTGTCTCCTGTCAACAATTTTGTTTTGAAAATAAGCATCCAAGTTAGTCCAGTCTTTGGTGGTATGTTTTTCTTGAATTTCCTCTTTCTTTTCTCCTTTGGAGTCTCTTCAGTTTGTTAATATTTTTCTTGAAATAACATTGCTACAACTGGATGGAACATTCAGCTGAGACATGATTAATGCTGAGTAATGGAACCTGAGGTTCACAGGTTACACTCCTTTTATTTCCACTGTGAAGTTTGTCCTTCTTAAGTCACACCATTCTAATGATTCAGGCTCATCATGTGATCTTCACCTCCTTTTTCTGAAGAATGAGCATCTGGCTGCTTTTTATTCTGGGTTTGTGAAATTTTTCTGCTAAAGTACTAAAATTTGTGTTGTCCTTACTTCAACATATCCAGTGGTTTTAATAAGACTTATGACTGTTTGAATGTGTCTTTCATATACATACTCTCCATTAATAATCCTCATTTCTCATCTTACCTTCTACAAGTCACTGTGCATGGGTACCTCATCATCTTCTGTTCCATTACTCAAGGAGCTGTTTCAAACACTGAGCATCCTCAGCACCAGAATAACCATACTTAGGATGTCTTTCCAGTTTCATAGTAAGCTGCTGATACAGAACTTTCTGATGTTTTTGTCTTCTGTGGATTTTTTTTACACAAGATATGCTGCTTATGCTACAGTAATTTCATCTTTCATATACTGAGCTCTAGCTTACTTTGGCAAATGAGTTGCAAGACAGTGTCCAAATTGATGTTTAAGTAAAAAAAAAAAAAATCTGTCTGGTGCTTTACATCTATGCTAGCTGTACTACTTCTGTGTGGAAAGAAAATTAGATTAATTTGATTAGATGTTCTTAATGAATGCTTTTTGGTGGTTGTACTATTTTTCTTCTTTCTTGGTACTTTCAACCCCCTGGTTTTCTGAAGCTTAAGATGAATGATATTTTGGTTCCTTTGCTCTTCATGGTAGATGTTTTAGTTTTGCCTCTTTGTAGTGTTGTAGGACTGTGCTCTTCTGTGAGTTCTTAGGGATGCTGTAACAATTCAGAAATACTCTGCAGCTCTCAATGTGAATTTAACCACCTAATTAGGTGTCTTCATCAGTATAAGTTCATATAGCCTGTTGTATTTTAGCCTGATTGCCTTTTGTTGGTTTGGTTGGTTTTTTTTTTTGTTTTTTTGTTTTTTTTTTTTTGGTTGGCTGGTTTGGGTGTTGTGTTTTTTCATTTCCATACTTCTTTGTATTAGTTGCCTTAACCACATAACTGCAGCTGATTTAATTTCTGGAAGTGATTTTTAACTGCAAAAAATAGGATATCAGAGAGAGCCTTAAACCAGACATCCTCTCAAATAAATGGTCCCTGAGGCAGCTAGGCATAACTGAAGGTTATATTTTATCCTTTTTTGTCCTTTATATGAAACAAGATTTTATAGCAAACATTCGATTTCTTTTATACTTTTTTTTTTTTTTTTTTTAACCTACAGCCCTTTATCTCCTACCTCTCCTGGGAGTCCCACGAGTCCAGGGTCTCCTTTGTCACCCGGTGCGGTTCCTTTCAAACACAGCTGCAAAGGCCACCACTTCCATACCGTTGGAGGAGTCGTAGAACAGGACGTGTGTACTCGCTGTAGCCACAAACGGTGGCACCTTATAAAGCCAGCTCACAAATCCAAAGAGCTCACAAACCTAAAGAGGAGAAGTCGTCTTGGAGAAGTGACGGTCCTCTCTGTGGGAAGGTGAGACTTGGCTCATCTTATTGTGTGCTTTTAGGGACAGGACAGAGGCCCATGCTGGATCAGAGAACCCTTGATTCTACTGTGTTCATGGCAGCAGTGATCAGGTTTTGTACTATAAACCCAAAGTTATTTTTGGAAGATGTAGCTTTGGCTGTTTTGGAACTGTTTTACTGTGGCTGTAAATCCAAAGCTCTTGCTCTAATGATACTTGTTAAAACAACCAAAGATTGCACTCTAAGATATTCCTCTGTTTTTGAATTTGACATTTCTCAATTTCTCTTAATTCTGTGTTGTTATTTTTAATTGCAGAATCCTAGTATAGTGGGGGTTGGAAGGGACCTCTGAAAATCACCTAAACCACCATCCCTGCTAGAACAGCATCACCCAGAGTAAATCACACAGGAACACCAGGAACATCCAGGCAGCTTTGGAATGCCCCCAGAAATGGAGACTCCACAGCCTCTTTGGGCAGCCTGTTTCAGTGCTCTGCCACCCTCAAAGTGAAGAATTTTTTCCTTATTGTTCATGTGGAACTTCCTGTGTTCCAGTTTGTGTCCATTGCCCCTTGTCTTGTCACTAGACATCACTGAGAAGTCTGGCTCCAATCCTCCTGATATTCACTATAGATATTTACAAGCATTAATGAGATCCCTCCTCAGTCTCCTCTCCAAGATAAACAGCCCCAGGTCTCTCAGCCTTTTTTTGTAGGACAGATGTTCCAGTCCCCTCAGTATTTACTGGTTCTCTGCTGGAGTTTCTCCAGTAGTTCCTTGTTTCTCTTTAAATGTGGAGTCCAGAACTTGACCCAGTACTCCAGGTGAGGCCTCATCAGGGCTCAGCAGAGGTGGAGGAGAACCTCCCTCAACCTGCTGGCCACCCTCCTTTTAATTCATTGGTCATGAGAGCTCATGGTAATCCTGTTGTTCACCAGCAGTCCCAGGTCCTTTCTCCTAGAGCTGCTCTCCAGGAGGTCAGCTCCCAGACTGTAGTGATTCCTACCTTACACTGTAGGTGTCTTAGCAAATTACTGTTCCAAGTAGTACTATGGAATCTGTGGTTTCTGCTTTCCAACACAATTCCCTGAGACACTGTGATTCAGCAGCAGTGATCACTGGAAGTCCACATAGGGAATAGGAGGGAGGGAGGATTGCTCTGAAGTGAAGCTGGGTCTGTGTGGGTGTCTGCTCTGAGGTCTTGGTACCTGAAAATGTGTTCCTGTCTATACTGAGTTCTAAAAAACCCACATATACATATTCCAGAAATAAATTGGGTACTAAGGCTGATCTAATGAACCTCTGGGGAGGTACAGCTGCATCTTTCTTCTGCTTACCTCAGGTTTAGGGTCACTAAAGTGGAGCACAAATCGAATTCCAAAGAACGGAAGAGCTTGATGTCTGTCACTGGTGTGGAGAGTGTCAATGGGGACATGCCTGCCACACCTGTGAAACAAGATGGGAGTGAAGCACCTGCTGGACCTGAGAAACAGGAGATGCAAGAGAAGAGAAGCTCAGAGTAAACTGCAGGTACCAAACCGTGGGAACTCATATTGAAAGTGGCCTGTTATGAAATGAGCGAAGGTAATGAGAGAGAAATGAAGCTGTATCAGTTCTTCAAGGTCAGACTTGATGGGGTTCTGAGCAACCTGATCTAGTCAGGGACATCCCTGGCTAGATGACTTTAAAGGTCCCTTCCAACCCAGTGCATTCTATGATTGTATGTTACTTTTTGGCAATAAATGCTGCTTCAGATTTAGTAGCAATGTGCTGCTTACCCCAAAGAAACAAACACTGCTGACAGCTGCATCACTGGAATAACTACAGCACTTCTTCCTGAGCTTGCTGCCCTGCACTCTGTGCCTGGTGAGCTGACTGCTTCCTAGGAACTGCTCTGATGGAGCAGTGGAGCTTTGGCTAATGTGAATGGAAACACCTGGGCATGGTCTTATCGCAGGGATCTCTGTTGATTACTAAGCCAGGAGGTTAGGGTTTTCTTACTCAACTTCAATAGATTCCTTGAGGTGCCTCATTAAGCATGTCAGAAATGTCTGGCATGGTTTTGGAACACACCTCTGATGCCTTTCTTTGAACAGTTAAGAATGTTGTGGGGAAAAAGCTCTGTAAGTTAATATGCTTTGCTTCTAACTGATGACACACTGGTTGATAAAGGGAAAGGTGAATTTACACAACTGTGATGCAAAATACAGAACTTGACCTGAACTAAGGGGCTGTGGGGTGACAAAGTAAAAGCACCAGATTTGAAGAGAGTGGGCAAAGTGCACAGTGCCAAACTCTCAGTGTGCTGAGGGAGGATAAAGTCATGTTGTGTCAGCTCAGGTCACCTTCAAACTTCACATACAAGAGGGAAATGCACAAGTGGAAACTGGGTATATTTAAAAGTGGATGAATGCCTCCAGATGTTCAAAAAGCTGTGAAGGGTCATGAAGTAAATTGTTCTCTTTGCTCAGTGGGTAAGAACGTAAATAGTAGGTTTTCAACCCCTTTGCTCTGGTGAGGACCTCCACCTGGAATCCTGCATCCACCTCTGGATCCCCCACTGCAAGAAGGATGTGGAACTGTTAGCGTGGCTCCAGAGGAGGACATGAAGATGATCAGAGAGCTGGAGCACCTCTGCTGTGAAAGAGTTGGGGTTGTCCAGCCTGGGGAAGAGAAGGCTTGGGGGAGACCTTCTAGCAGCCCTCCAGTATTTGAGGGGGGCTGTAGGAGAGCTGCAGAGGAACTTTCATCACCCCACAGGATGAGGGGTGATGGCTTCAGACTGGAAGAGGCTGGATTTAGATTTGACATGAGGAGGAAATTCTTCCCCGTGAGGGTGGTGAGGTACTACAACAGGTTGTCTGGAGATGCTGTGGAGGCTTCACTGGCTACATTGGCATTTTTGTGCACAGCTGATTACCTTCTTATTCCTGTGCCATTTTTTAATTCTTTTCTATACCTGAAGGTAGCATGATCAGACTCACCTTAATACAGTTTTTGACTTAAAATCAGACTAGTTTTCTTTAAACATTAGAAATACAAAGAAAAGGGCATAGATGAAAATAAAGTTAATTCAGCTGCATTTTGGTTTAAATAAAAGAAAAAAAAAAGGGATAGAAAAAACCATCTTTTGAAAGCACTCTAAAACATTTTGTAGTCCAGTTTTCCTTCTAATTTGTTCTTTCTCTCCTAAATAAAGCAATTCCCTGTAATTACCTCAAAGTTGGTATCTAAGTTTAAACCATTACTACTTTAGTCTAAAAATAAGATTTCTCCAGAGAGATGATAGTATAATTATAAAAAAATTGAAATGTCCATCTATGGCAGCTTTTCTTCTTGTAGCACTTCCCTTAGGGTTAAAAGAAATGTTCTAATACCAGAGAAATGGCTCAGCAGAACCTCTTGTAAAGATCTCTGCAATCCAACAGAGATGTTTTGTAAATCAGCTGGGAAACCAGCCAGACCTGTTTGATGTGCACTACAAAAAATAAACAGATCTTGCTTGAGAGACTGTTCCACTGCTCCCTAGCATGCCTCTAGAGCAGATCTTGCCCACAAAAGCCTTGAGAAGCTGCTGACCTCTAAGCAGGTGGTAGTTAGACCTTTGCTTCAGAGAACGCATTGCAGACTTCTGATTAATTCTGATGGCTTCATTTACTGGAACTGAAAAGATGAGCAGCATTTAAGACTTCTGTGCCTCCAGCCCATAAATTTATGATCAAGGCATATAGATTTGGAGAATTTGGCTCAGATCTTGAGATGCAGAGGAAGGAGACAGAATCACAGAATCAATAAGGTTGGAAAAGACCTCAAGTGTCAGGTACTGGTGCACTGAAGCTATGTCACGTTTTCCATTCCTAGTGTCCCTTTGGAAGCTATGTGTGCTTTGCACTGTGGTATGCTTTGTCAGTTAGTCTGTGTGTTTGTCCATCCTTTCCATGAATACCACTTTTAGTTCCTCTCCTTTAGGATTTTACTTGCTAAACATGCAGTGCATGGCAACCACTTCGTGTGATTATGGTTTATTTTTTCATTTTGGAGCATCTGCTAAATTTTAATTGATGTGATCATCCTAAAACTTTTAATTTTGCTATTTAGGCTTATTTTTAGAATTGTTTTTTTTCTCTTGCAGGTGGACCTTGTAGAAGAAACTTGCCTGCTGCACTTTGGATACAACTGAAAACTCCCAAGGGATGCGTATTATTTAAGGAAATGTATTTATGGCACTGTAGCATTTTACAAGTTCTGTGGTGGACTCCATGCAAGGTTAAACACTTAATGGTTTCTCACCAGTAAAAATCAGTAAGTTGTAGACTCATAAATACTGTTGAGCTGTGTGGACTTCATACCAAATGCTGGTCTTCATCTTGGAAAATAAAAGCGAGTAAGGTTTTGGAAAGGAAAGGTAAAAGCCTTATCAAATAATCTGAAGTTTTTGTATTTAGAGAAACGTTTGTAATGAGCTCAATGTTACATGTAGTATGATTGTCCTGCGGATAAACTATGTTTACCCCTCAGGTCCATCTGGATTTTTCTCCTCTCTTCTTCCCCTCCAGAACTGACAAGTGTTGGCTGAAGATAAAAAGCCAGCCTTTGAAAGATGAAAGTGTTCTTTTAATCTAACTGCTAGTAGCCAAGCAAAACATACAAGGACCTAATTATGGCAGCCAAAGTCTGCATGTGTGCCTCTAGTACGTAAACCCTCGGACTTTGTGAAGGCTACCTCACAGTACAGAGTGGTTCAGCTGTTTGCAGATGCTAAATAACGTTGTCTTCCCCACTTTACCTCCCCTTTACTGCTTCACATATGCCAAGGAACATCTTTTTCTGTGCAGCTGGGTGAGCTCTTGGAATCATTTTCCTCAAGGCCACTTTTTCTCCCCTTTTGTTGTGACTAACCGTTTGTATTTGAAGAGTGCCTGGTAGTTTTGCCTTTCCCTTGTCTTTGCCCACAGATCCTTTATTTAGCTGAGGCAACGTATTTCAAGCATTAGATAAGGATATGGACTATTTGGCATTAAAAATTCCTGGAGTATCCACCAAAGTACATCAGAGTGGCTCTATTGGACTGAGGGTAGCTGTTTTCACTGGCAGTGCCATCTTAAACCTGTGTCACTCCCTTCATATTTTAAGTGTGACTTACCGCTAAAAATATCAGTGATGGATCTGTGATGTTAATTCTTTGTGTCTGTTTATCATGCTCTTTGCTTTGTCCTGTAGCTTGGTTTTGGGAGGGGAATCTTTGCAATGCTTCAGCAATCTTTGCTGTGTAAGAGAAACTGAAAAATAACATTTGTTCTGAGTGCCTAAGAATATAAGCTGTAAATTAATGCTTTTTACTAGAGATTGCACAGTATTCTGAGAACTAGAAAGTAACTTAATCTACTTTTATGAACTCCATGAAAATCTGTTGGCTTTGAAATTGTGTTTTAAATTATTACTTTCAATCCTTTTAGTCCAAGTGTTCTAAACCACGTTTCTCCTTCAGGTCTGAGAATCAGCTTTCAGTTTCTGCAGTGTTAACAATCAATGTGTACAAAGATAAAAATTAATCTTTTTGCTTATGTATTAGATACTCCCACATCTCATCAGGAATGTGCTGCTGATGGTTGTCCTTTTGCTTGTGTCCATGAAACACCAACTGGATTTCTCGTCAGTGAAAAGTGTTTTATTGATCTGTTTACCAAAACAAAACCAACAAAAAAAAACCAACAAAAAATCAAAGCCCCACAAACCAACAAGTCCATCCAAAACCAACAATCCAGCACCCACCAAAGGTCTGAAAAAGAATCAATGCTTTATTGTTCCTTTTAAAATGGGTATTTTTAGAGATAAAAACCTGAGAACTCAAACCAAGGGTTTGGCCAGGACTGAAACTTGAGTGTTTAGCATTCCTGCTCCCATTAACCTAAACCTGGCTTCTGAAATCTGTTCAATACTTAAGTATAACATGAACACCAAGCTCACCTTACAGGCATACTTGATCATTTGTCTAAAGGGCTAATGTTTGGAGGAGAGTTTTAATTGGTATTTGTTACAGTAGTTAGGTTTCAGTTTCCAAGAGATTGAGAGCTACAAGGATAAAATGTTACTGGAAAGAGGCAAGCATTGAGCAGAAACAAAGCAGTTTCAGATAAGTTTCAGAAAGGAGATACGCAGTTATAGACTGTTCTAAAAGCTTTAAAAAAGAAAAACCTAACAAACCAAAAGGGAGGAGGATGTATTTTTATAATACTGTCTTTATAAACATGATGGGGTAGTACTGCAAGTAGACTTGCCAAAAAGATGGAAGAAAGTTTAAACAGAAATGTGTATTTTTTTTACTTAAATTAGTTTCTATTTTGATTCCATTGGAACTATGTAGGTGAAAAGAAATGCAAATGTTGGCTGTGTAAAACACTGTTTACCTGTATAAAATACTTGCAGAAGGTCTTATAAGACCTTATTTGGTCATTGCTACTTCAGTAAGGGTTTAGGAAATGTGCCTGTTTCATTGCATGTAACCCTACCCTCTGCTGTTTTACAGGGCTATGGATGTTGCCTTCTTAGCTTTTCTTAAATTTGCATATCAGAGGTATTTTTAACAAAATAGTTTATACACAACTTTTTGTACTACCAAGCATTAAATAAAAAAGCTATTGATTCTTAAACTTGCTTGTGACTTCTTTAAGTCTGCATCCATTGTGTGGAATTGAGCCTTTGCAGAGTCTCAGTGTGTAATGCAGTCTCTTTGCAGCTTAAGAGGGGGAATGGCTCTAAGGTGGAAAAGGGGAGATTTAGACTGGATGTTAGGAAAAAGTTCGTTACAGTGAGGTTGGCTATTCAGGGGTACATGCTGCATACTTAACAAGACAAAAGACAAGCTGATGTGGGAAGAATAAGGAGGTGGTGGAGCCACCATCCCTGGAGGTGTTCAAAAAGACATGTGAACATGGCCCGTGGGGCCATGGTGGTGTTGGGTTGACGGTTGGACTTGATGATCTTAGAGGTCTTTTCCCACCAAAACAATTCTGTGATTCCGGGACTGTGAGCTTGTTTTCGATATGAGAAGCATTATGTGCAAGGGAGACTCCACCTGGAGTCCTGTGTCCAGCTCTGGAGCCCCCAACACAATAGAACTGTTAAGAGATGACAAAGATGATCAGAGGGCTGGAGCACCTCTGCTGTGAAGACAGGCTGAGAGAGATGGGGTTGTGCAGCCTGGTGAAGAGAAGGCTCCAGGGAGACCTTAGAACAGCCTTCCAGTATTTGAAAGGAGGTACAATAGAGCTGGAGAGGGACTTCTGACAAAGGTGTGGAGTGACAGGACAAGGGCTAATGGCTTCAAACTGGAAGTTCAAATGAGATAGACATGATGAAGAAGTTCTTCCCCATGAGAGTGGTGAGGCACTAGAACAGGTTGCCCAGAGAAGTTGTGGAGGCTTCAAAGTGTTCACAGAAGTGTTGAGGGCCAGGTTGGATGGGGCCTTGAGCAACCTGATCTAGTAGAAGGTGTCCCTTCTGGGGGCTGTTGGAACTAAATGCTCTTGAAGGTCCCTTCCAACCTAAGCCATTCTATAATTCTTTATGGAGGTAGCCAGAAGGTCTTGTTGTTGTGTGATGTACTTCATAGAAGTTTTATTTTCTTGAGAGAGGACAATTGCAAACTTGATATTAGTTCCATATTTTATATAGGAAACAAGAAAATCTGTGTTTTAATCCAAGCTGGTATCTGGTTACATTAAAAGTCTTTTTCATTTAAAGTATCAAGACTTTTAGAATAGAATTAGTTCTGGGGGAAAACACTTTTTAGGATCATAAAGTCCAAACATTCTCTAACTCTACTGTGTCTGGTGCTAAACCATGTCCCTCAGCATCACGTTTTTTTATTATGTTTGATGTGGAGTATTTTTTAAATGCGCCTCATCTTTATTCTCAAAATGTTTTCATAAGGTATGGAACCAAAAGTGACAAATGACAGGAAGCTCTTTACAGTTGTTTCCTCTCAACCTGTGTCCCTCTGTGATACTACAATGCTTGATTTGTTCCTTTCTGTTCTTGCAGAGGACAGTGGTCTGTAAGTGACGTTAAAAGTGAAATTTGCTGTGTATCGGCAGTGTGGTGGGAAGGAAGCTCAGAGCACTGGCTGAGGTGTAATTATCAGTGTAGTACCCTGTCTGCACATTTTTCTTCTCTATTTCTGTGTTCCTGGCTGCATCAAACAAGGTCAGTTTGAGGTTTGTATTTGAATTTTAGGGGTTTATATGCAGCTGTAGTTAATAATTCAGAATTTTTATGGTTTTGGGTTTATTAAAACCCTCAGGCCATACATTTCAAAGAGAATTGAGACACTGCTGAGGGTGAAGCTTCTGGAAATGGAACACATTCTCACTTTCTGGGATTTATTTTGTTTGGTTGGTTGGTCCTTTTTTCTTCCACATAACAAAATAGTCTGAGAGTCACAGCATACTGGCCCATACGGCAATAGTGTGGCCAGCAGGACCAGGGAAGCGATTGTCCCCCAGTACTCAGCACTGGTGAGGCCACTCCTTGAGTACTGGGTTCAGTTTTGGGGCCCTCACTAGAAGAAAGACATTGAGCTGAGGGAGGGAGTCCAGAGAAGGTCAGTGAAGCTGTTGAAGGGTCTAGGGAACAGGTCTGGTAAGGAGCAGCTGAGGGAACTGGAGCTGTTTAGTCTAGAGAGAAGGAAGCTAAGGGGAGACCTTCTGGCTCTCTACAGCTCCCTGAAAGCAGGTTGTAATGAGGTGGGTGTTGGTCTCCTCTCCCAAGTAACCAGTGGTAGAACAAGAGGAAATGGCCTCAAGTTGCACCAGGGGAGGTTTAGGTTGGATATGAGAAGAAACTTAATGACTAATAGGTTTCTCAAAGACTGGAACAAGCTCCCCAGGGAGGTGGTTGAATCCCCATCCCGGGGGGTGTTCAAAAGCCACAGAGATGTGGTGCTAAGGGATGTGGTTTAACACCAGCCTCTGTAAGAGTTAGGTAATGGTTGGACTTCATGATCTTAAAAGTCTTTTCCAGCCAAAACAATTCTATGATTCTACGCTACTTATCGTGTTTCCCCCATGCTCCTTTTTCCTTGTCTTTGCTGGCTCTCAGTAACAGTTTCAGGTCAATGCAAATACAGCAACCCAACAAACTTTGCTATCAGAAGAGATAAGGAGAGACGATGGAAATTTGGTGTAGTACAGAGGTTTTATTAGTTAACATGTGAATATTGTGAAATAGAAGAGGATTGCCCTATTAAAGTCATAAAAATTCTGTTATAACTGGTTTGACCTAGAAAAGTCCTCAAAAGAAATGTGAAGAATTTTTTTCCAAATGGAAATATTTTTTCCCCATGGATAATACTTTTTTTTCCTAATACAGATACTTACTCTTTTTAGTAGAGCTTTACTCAAAAATTGAGCATCCTACCTCCTGCTGCTCTAGCTAAAGGTTGAGGGAGCTACTTTTATCTTTAATAAAAGTGGATTTACTTGTAAAGAGCACAGAGCACATCGCAATATAGTTTTTGACACATTTTAAGGTTTAAAGCATTTACTTTTCCCCCCTTATTTCTGAATCTTTATAAACAACCTCAGTTGAAAAGCTTCTAGTGTACTTGAGACCTCATTGCCAATTTCTTTCTGAACTATCTCCTTATTTTCACAGGTACAGAAACCTTGGCAAAAGGTGGTGCTTCCTGTATGCAAGTGTCTGTGTCACTTGTGGAAGGACAGTGTTACTTCAAGCAGCTGGCTGCATAAAAAACCCACCAAACCACAAAAAAGTGCTAAAGCACAAGTGGTTTCTACCTGCTTCAGGTCTGTGGATAGATCATAGAATCATTAAGGTTGGAAAAGACCTTTAAGATCAAGTCCCACCGTAACCCAACTACCCATGACTGCTAAACTATATCCTGAAGCACCACATCCACACACTTCTTGAACACCTCCAGGGATGGCAACTCCACCACCTCCCTGGGCAGCCTGTTCCAATGCCTCACCACTCTTGCAGGAAAGAATTTTCCTAATATCCAGCATAAACCGCCCCTGGTACAATGGTGTTGCATCTGTACACATTCTGTAGAGATGAACCTAGGCTCCAGTATTCCTGAAGTGTGCAGCTTGGAGCTGAGGGATTCTTGAGCTTCTTTGAAAAATGGTGTGGCCTAGCAGAGCCAAACTGAAGGACACAGAGGTGGGGAGATTGATTGGAAAAGACAGAAGGAGGTGTCAGAAAAGTTTGCTATTTGGTTGTTTTTTGGTATTTGATTCTTTTCTACAAATGTATTAAGTCTCATGAGCTTCATCTGGAGAAGAAGAGGCTAGGGAGAGACCTCATTGTTCTCTACGATTCCCTGAAAGAAGGCTGGAAATGGTTGTTGGTCTCTCCTCTCTAGTATCAGGTAATAGGGTGAGAAGAAATGGCCTCAAATTGTGCTTGGGGGAGAGTGTAGGTTGGATACTAGGAAAAAATACTTTCCTGAAAGAGTGGTCAGGCATCGGAACAGGCTGCCCAGAGAGGTGGTGGAGTCCATCCCTGGAGGTGTTCAAGAAGTATGTGGCTGTGGCACTTTGGGACATGGTTTAGTGGGTATGGTGGTGTTAGGTCAACGGTTGGATCTTGGAGATCTTTTCCAACCAAAACAATTCTATGGTTCTCTGAGCTTGTGCTTGCTGCATACTAATAGAGAGTTCTGCAGTCAGGCTTGCTTTGTCTTGATCTGTGTCAAATCTTAGCTGTGTCTTAGCTTTACAGAAACATCTCTTCCTAAATTAGATCTGTGCAGCCCCTAGTGCTGTAGGGATGCAATGGCAGCAAGTTTAGCTGCAAAGGAGGATATAGAAGCAAATGTTTTCTGGCAGTGTAACCCCTCACTCCTCTATGTGTGAATGCTCTGTTGCTGGGGTTTTATTCCCCTCCTTCCCTTGTTAGCTGTCTTTTCCATGTGTATTTTCAGTTAGTCATCCCAATCTTGTTTCTTCTGAGCTGTGGGGTTTTGTTAGGTGTGAAGCAGTGGTGGAGGGGAGGTGTTGATGGTCTTGAAATGGTGGTGATGGGGAATAAAGAGCATTTGCTTCAGTAAACATCTCATAGCTGTCAGCAGGCAGCAAAACAGCCATTTTGCTGTTGCAAATCAGAAGCAGCAGCAAATGAACAAAGATGCCCAGGTGATACCTTTTGGCACTGGTGGCAGAGAGGCAGGTATGGAGAGGAGGCAGCAAGGGAAGAGGGAATACTCAAAACCAATAGTGATAGAAAAGGCAGCATCAGTTTGAATCAAACTTGTCTCCTAACTGTCCAAAAAAAAAAATTAGCTGTTGTGACCCATATTATGGTGTCACTTTGGGCCCCTTGTTCTAAGAGACATTGAATTGCTGGACCTGGTCCAGAGGTGGATGACAAAGCTGGTGAAGGGTCTGGAGAACAGGTCTGGTGAGGAGTGGCTGAGGGAACGGGGGTTGTTCAGTCTGGAGAAAAGTAGTGTGAGGGGAGACCTTCTCACTCTCTACAACTCCCTGAAAGGAGGTTGGAGCCAGGAGGCTGTTGATCTCTTTTCCCTAGTGGCAAATGGTAGGATGAGAAGAAATGGCCTCAGCTTGCACCAGGGGAGGTTTAGTTTGGATATTAGGAAAGATTTCTTCACTCTAAGAGTGGTCAGGCATTGGAACAGGCTGCTCAAAGAAGTGGTAGAGTAACCATCCCTGGAGACATTAAAAAAAAGTGTAGATGGGGCACTTCGTGACATGGGTTAGTGGCCATGGTGCTACTGGGTTGAGAGTTGGACTTGATGATCTTAGAGGTCTATTCCAACCTTAATGATTCTAAGCTGATACCCAGCTAACATACTGTGATTTTTGCCATGAATCAGATAGCATTTTCATATTACCATATGAATCAATGTTTAACTACAAGCCTTCATAAGTTTGGTTTACATTCAAAATAATTCTCCTTTAAAAGCAGCAATCTTAGGAAAGCATTAACCTAAAATACCTGTAGAGTTCTCCAGATCTTCCTCTCAAGGATTCCACGCACCTGCATGTGTGTACACAAACACACACCTGTGCATGCTTACAGAGACAAGAACCTGGGGTTTTCTGTCAGCTGGGAGCAGGTTTTGCATTGAGCAGCTGAGATGTGCGTTTGGTGTCAGCAGAGGGAGCTATTGAAGCTTTTATTGGAGCAATCAAAACCTCTCTGAGTATGTCGGTGTAAAAAAGAAACACGAAACCCCTAAAAGCCCTAATTTCATCTGAGGTCTGGGGTGCCTCACTGTTTCTCAGCAATAACATCTTGCTGCCTGGAGGGTTGCGGGGTCAAGTGCCCCAGGAAAGAAAGGGGTGATGGAGGTACGGAGGGGACTACTTGCTGCAGTTAGTGAAAGGAACAACGTAAATGTCTCCCTCAGCCAAACTTCTAATCAAAGCAAGGAGGAGGAAGAGGATCTTTGTGGCGTATGGCAGAACAATAGGAGTGTGTGTCAGCTGGCAATTAGCACTCGTGCAGGACTCTGGAAAAGTCATTCCCAGTCAGGGTGGAGCGTGTGTGTTATTTTGTAGGGCTTTGGATAATCTGTCTTGATTTTGATGAATGTTGGCTCTTTAGTACAGTTGTTTTTTTTTTTTCAGATGCTAAGTAGATGAGTTTTGTATGCAAGCCTACATAAACAGGAGGTTAATGATTAAAAATTAACAATAACCAAAATCAGGCAGTGAAGGCAGCATTGTTCTGGCTGAGCATGCTGTGTCCTTCTTCTGTTAACCCCTGTGTTGCTTTTCTCTACCAAACTGAAACTTGTGGTGTTACAAATCTGTAACATTCCTCGGTTTTGGTTTCTAGAGAAACTCATACTACTGATACAGGGCTCTTGGAGTGAGTCCCGAGGAGGGCCACAAAGATGATCTGAGGGCTGTGAGGATAGGCTGAGGGAGCTGCGGTTGTTCAGCCTGGAGAAGACTCAGGGGGAACCTTATAGCTGCCTTCCAATACCAGAAGGGAACCTACAGGAAGGCTGGAGAGGGACTTTTCATAAGGGACAAGGGGGGATGGTTTGAAGCTGAGGGAGAGTAGGCTTAGACTGGATCTTAGGAAGAAGTTCTTCAGTACAAGGGTGGTGAGACTCTGGAAGAGGTTGCCCAGGAGTTGTAGATGCCCCCTCCCTAGAGGTTTACAAAGCCTGGCTGGATGAGGCCTTGAGCAACCTGGTCTAGTGGAAGGTGTCCCTGCATATGGCAGGAGATTTGGAATTATATGGTCTTGAAGGTCCCTTCCAACCCAAACCATTCAATGAATCTATGAACTAAAGGGAAGTAAAGCTTTAGATACCAACCTTTAGACAGGAGATGAGAAAAACCTAGGTTATGAATTCTTGACCAGATCTCTCCAGTTTGTCCTCTCATGATTAAATGGTATTTTAATCTCAATTATACATTAAATTTGCTCTGTAGTCATCTTGCCTTTGTCACTTGGCTTTTATTTTGCATAAGTCTAAGTTATTTGCTGTCACTTGTTACAGCTCCAAGTAGTAAGAGCAGGGGATAACATGTGATTGCTGGAAATCTGGCCTTGCATGAGGTTAAGATGAATGGCTGTGGGTGGTGCATTGCTGCTTTCTTCTTCTGCACCCTCATAAAAATCAAGCTAATCTGTAGCTCAGTAAATAAAAGGGAGCTCAGCAAGCAAACAAATTAAACTGCTGTCTTCATGTGACATGGTTTTATTGTGGGGTTGGTTCAGTGTTGGGTTCAGTAATCTGCAACCTGACATAATATGGGGGTGCTGTATTTCCTGAAAGGCTTGGGTTTTTTTCTGTTTTGCTACAGAACAAGATGTTTGTCAGATGGTACTGTACAGCAATTGATTTATGAAGTACAGCAAAAACCTCTTCAGTCTTGTTTATAATAATTTCTGCCAAGATTCAGAGCAGGAAATGGTGTAGCCTCCATAGTTTTGTTCATAGAATCTTGGCATGAGTTGAGTTAGAAGGGACATTCCAGATCATCTAGTTCCAACTCCCCTGTCATGGGAAGAGGCACCTCCTCCTGGACCAGGCTGCTCAAGGCCGCATCCAACCTGGACTGGAACACTTCTAACCTTGGAGCCTCCACAACTTCTCTGGGGAACCTGTTCCAGCACTTCATCACCCTCATGGGGAAGAATTTCCTCCTGATGTCTAATCTCAGTCTAAATGCTGGTGATACCTCATAGGTTTATTTTATGGAAACTTCCCATATCTTGCAGGTTTTTGAGGTATTGATATGCATAAGTTGGTGTATTTTCACCAAATCACAGAATTGTCAGGGTTGGAAGGGACCCCAAGGATCATCTAGTTCCAACCCCACTGCCATGGGCAGGGACACCTCACACTAAATCAGGTTGCTCAGAGCCACATCCAGCCTGGCCTTAAAACCTCCAGGGATGAGGCTTCCACCACCTCCCTGGGCAACCTGTTCCAGTGTCTCACCACCCTCATGATGAAGAGCATCTTCCTGACATCTAATCTAAATCTACCCTCCTCTAGCTTGGATCCATTCCCCCCAGTCCTATCACTCCCTGACACCCTAAAAAGTCCCTCCCCAGCTTTCTTCTAGGCCCCTTCAGATACT
Source organism: Indicator indicator (assembly GCF_027791375.1). Classification (NCBI taxonomy): domain Eukaryota; kingdom Metazoa; phylum Chordata; class Aves; order Piciformes; family Indicatoridae; genus Indicator; species Indicator indicator. The sequence continues at coordinate 7,419,217 of NC_072017.1, forward strand.
GGAAGGCCACAAGAAGGTCTCCTCAGAGCCTTCTCTCCTCCAAACTGAACAACCCCAACTCTCTCAACCTGTCTTCACAGGAGAAGCACTGCTTAATTATTTCTGATGCAGTAAACTCTTTCTTTGCACTGTATTTTGCTATTCTTCTGTTTAAGACAATGAAACTTGGGCTGCAAGAAATGTGATATTTGTGGCCCAGCTGATGTCTTGCAGAGGATCCAAGTTTGGTGTCCCGTGATTGCAGGCTGTTGCTCATAGAAGAAATGCCTGATTTGGAGTGTCTGGGGCACCAGTTGGGTTTGCCCAAGTGCTCTCCTCTAGTGTATCTCAGTTCTTCCTGCGATTTGCATTCAGTTTGGAGTTCAGGTTAGAAAAATCAAACTGAGTTTTAGAATCAAGATACTGAGAAATCAGGTAAGTTTCCTGCTATGTTTGTTGTGTTTCTTTCTTTAACCTCCTTTTACTTAAATAATTTTTCGTGTCTTGTGATGATTCAGCAGGGAGTGGTGGCTCCCTGGGGCTGGGATGTGGGGAGCAGTGGATGCTGCCCTGGGGACAGCAGGGCCCAGTGCTAGGTCTCACAGCCGAAGCCTATCCCACAGGCCCAGCCAGAGGGCCAGGCAGGTTCAGGAGCACAGGGCAACCCCAGCCGCAGGCATCTGGCGTCTCTAGTGGGCCCAGGCTGAGGCTGGCCCGGGCTGTCAGGCTGCAGGTATGCAACTGGATGGGGTCCATGGCCAAGCTGTGCAGGGCTGTGAGGAGCTGGGCCTTCCTAAAAGGAAGTTGTATTCAGGTGGGGGTCAGGCTCTTCTCCCAGGGAAGTAGTGACAGGACAAGAGGGCATGGTGTGAAGCTGTGCTGGGGGAGGTTTAGGTTAGATATCAGGAAGCACTTCCTCACAGAAAGGGTTATTAGGTGCTGGAATGGACTGCCCAGGGAGGTGGTGGAGTCACCATCACTGGAGGTCTTTCAGAAAAGATTGGATGTGGCACTTGGTGGCATGGTTTAGCTGATGTGGTGGTGTTAGGTCATAGGCCGGACTGGATGATCTCAGAGGTCTGTGATTCTGGGGCAGGGTCTGATATCCCTGCAAGGCTGAGGACAGACATTCTTGTTCTCTGCAACTCCCTGAAAGGAGTTTGGAGCCAGGTGGGTGTTGATGTCTTCTCCCTGGTAACAGATGATGAGAGGAAATGGCCTGAAACTGTGTGAGGGGAGGTTTAGATTGGATGTTAGGAAAAACTTCTTCACTGCAAAAGTGGTCAGGCATTGGAACAGGCTGCCCAGGGAGGTGGTGGAGTCAGCATCCCAGGAGGGGTTCAAGAAATGTGTAGACATGACACTTTGGGACATGGTTTAGTATGCATGGTGGTGTTGGGTTGATGGTTGGACTCAATGATCTTGGAGGTCTTTTTCAACTAAAATGATTCTATGGGATCCTGGGCCCTGGGCCGGAGGAGTCTTGGGAGTAGGGTGGGAATGGTCAGGCCTGGTGATGCCCTCAAGGTCCTCACAATATAAAAGTAGACCTCACAATATAAAACCAGACATATCCTATGTCCTGTCATAACTGTAACTAGTAATATGCAATATGCAAGTAGTCTTTTACTGTCATTCAGTATTCTACAAATACTGAATATAACTACAAATTGATGCACAAATATACACATAAAACTTGTATGCACTTATAAAAAGACTTAGAAGGGTCTATTAAAGTAGGAAAATGGTAGGGAAATCAACAGCACTACAATACTTTAAAAACATATAAAGCCTTTTTTCTTTTACAGATACAATATGTTGGCTGTCATTTATAGCTGAATATAGTTCTTTTAAAACTGAGACTGTAGGGTTTTTTAATTGCTCTTTGGTCTATTTTGAGGAGAGAGTCTAGATGGAGCTTGCAATTCTGGGCTAGCTCTTTCCTGTCACCAGTTACAGCCATGTCTAAGCAGGTGGAAAAAAGTTGCTTTCTAAGCCGCACAGAGACAAACAAAACATTGGGGCCTATCACATGAAGGGAACCTCCTAGCACCAGATTTCTTTTTCCATTTGCTCTCGTTTGAGGGGAGACTCTAAATGGAGCTTGCAATTCTGGCCTAGCTCTTTCCTGTCACCAGTTACAGCCATGTCTAAGCAGGTGGAAAAAAGTTGCTTTACAAGCTGCACGGAGACAAAGAAAAGCATTGGGGCATTTTGAGGTAATTAAATCTGAATTTGGTTCTTGCAGTATTTGGAGGAAAAGAGGGTATCTGTATTTAAACAGAAATAATTTCAATATCTACACATTACCTGAAGCCTACCTCCTAATGTTTCGATCCTATTCATGTTAATGATTAGTCTCGGAATTAGCATACACTGTTGGCAAAATCATAGCTGGTGCTTTTTTTGTGCCTAATGAGGCACTTAGAGTACTTCTTTTATGTAACTATTATGTAATAAGAAAATGCATAAAGCACAAAAGCCATCAGATGACTTTTAGCATTAAAAAAAAATTTATTGAGTTTATAACATAAACTGAGAAACCACAGAATTTCATTATAAAATGTCAAGCACTTTCTGTTTCAACCATTAACATCCAGCTTTTTATGAACTACCTTCTTTTTTTCCTTCCCATAAGAAAGGTTAATATACTAGTCTGAAGATCAGAAGAAGGGTAAACATTCAAGGAACGCAGATGATATTTTCAGGTCTTAGGTTAATTCAACTTGCAAGCTTGATCCCTTTCCTGCTGGAAGTTTAAGTACTGCAGCAAAGTCAGGGTGGGGTCCATGCTGGCTGTCACTGTCTTGGCTGGGCTTGTTTGACACGCAACTGGTTTGCAAACTGTATTGTTAAGGCAAGTGATGTGTGCCTAGAAATTCTTAGCAGAATTAAGAGGTCTCAGGTTGTAGCTTTACAACTGTTGTGATCTATACAACTGATAGGACTGAGTTTTGATCACTTGCCATTGCCTTTGATACCGTGTATGCAATCCTTTGAGCTTCTTGAGCTCATTAAACCAACAGAAAGTTACTTACTCTCTTGGATTTAGCTTGGCTTCTGCTGTTTTAATGAAGTGGTAAACAGGTAACTTGGGATCTTAAAGTCCAGGGAAGGGGTAAGGGAAGAGATGAGGTTACCATCCTAACACCAGCTGCACATGCACGGAGTTAGTCTTAATCCAGAATTGAACCTAACAGCAGTGAAGTGCAAGCCAAAATGCCTTCTCTATTTCATACCTCATTAGATCACAGAACTTTTGGTAAGATATTTTTTTTTTATGTGCTAACATGAAAATCTGTGGTTTCTGACTCCATGGCTCTGCTTTAAAAAATGGAAGTTTTCTGAGCTGTAACATGCAGTGTTTGCAGACACTCTTGAGGGTCAAACCCAAAGAAAACATTTGCATGAGTCCAGGTGAGGTGGGTATACAGCAGAATATCCTGTGTGGAAGAAATGATGCCTTCCTGGTTGGGCCCACAGAGAGGAAGACTGTTATTATTACCATTGGAGCTAGTGGAGCAATTCTGTACCTTGGGCAGTAGAAATTAATGGGCTGTACAAAACAGCTGAAGGGTCAGAGGGTTAGTCCCAGCTCCTTAAATATATGCTGTTCATAACAGCTGTCCACACGTGCTTTACACATGTTCATATAGATCCAGAAATAAAGTCTGGATCTTATACAGTGTATTAGAAAGAAACCTTCATCTAGTATTCATCATCATCTTCCAGATCTTCCCCTGCTGTGGCAGCTTCCAGTGCAGCCAGAGCTGCTGCAACTTCTGCATCTTCCTCCTCAGTTTCTCCACTGAAGTCTTTATGATTGGAGTGTGTGGGTATCTGTGCTGCTTTGCTAACAGCCACAGCAGTGGTACCAGCAGTAATGCCTTCACTTAGACTTGTGGGGTCAGTTTTAAAAGATTCAATACTGTTTTCCTTCACAGGTGAAGGTGGGGTTACACAAAGATCCTGGTCCTGTATTTCTGAAGGCCAAGTGTTTTGGTGTGAATGTCCACAACTGACTGAAAAGCTGTCTTTTCCAACATAGTTCCTGGCTGGGTTCTCGTTTTGGGGGTAATCAACAACCGGCAGTTGTACGACATTATTTTGTGTCTCCAGTATTGCACTTCCTGTGAGGAAAACACTGTCTTCTGCAGATCCCAAATTCTTCTCTTGAATACTGTTTGGCTCATCACAGGCTGCCTTCATCTGCCTGCTTGTCTCTGCGTCAAGTTCTTGGCCAGACCTGTTTGATTTGATGTAAAAGTCTCTATTGTTGGCTGAGGAAGCCTCTGACTGGGTGGAGGTCCCCTGTTCACTGGCTTCTTTCCCTGGGTTTGTGTTGGGATTGAATACAGAGTGCACTCCAGCACACGAGCTGCCACCATTGACTGCAACATTAGGCTTTGCAACGCGCTTTAGAAGGCCATCCTCTTGAAAATCATTGCCTCCATGCTTCCAGAGAGTTTCATGTGTGCTGTTTACCTGATTTTGGTTTTCTGTTCTGTTTAGCTCATCCTTCTGCAGTGCACTTTTATGTTCTGGAATTTCACTGTTCTCTTGGAATTTGGGGTTATTGCTGCCTTGCTCATTGTGTTTATAGCTGTTTACTTCGTGAATGCATCCAGGTGATTGTACTTCTTCTGGATCAAAAATATAGCTGGAGTAAGGAAAATTTGCAGAAGAAATGTTAATTATGTTGTGAATCAATATAATTAGGAAAATATATTAATTTTAAGCTGGAGAGCTTGAGGAGCTGGCGTAACTAAGCTTTACCTAGGGTCCTGAGAATGAGCTAATTTGAGTGGAAATGCTAAACTGAGCTGCTGTCTCCCAGGCCTCATCGTAACAAAGCTCTGTAGTGAGATTCACCAGGAGCATAAGGAGGACATTGGAGAGCTTTGTGGTGGCTTTCGCATGCTTCCAACTTCATTTATTATTTTCTCTGGAGGGTTGATTAGCCAACGAGTAGTCATCATATAGATTGTTAAATGATGTGTCCTCCTGTAGTTGCTACAATCTCTTCCTTTCCCTCCCATTGTTCTCCCTTTTACATTGTCTCTTTTTGTCTTTTGGTTTTTTTTAACATATTCTCATTTTTTTCTTACTTAATTTTTCCTCTCAGTCTATGTTTTCTTTGACTTATTTCTTCATCTCCCCTCTTTCTCCCATAGCACCAGTTTTCTTTCTCACTTTTTCACCTGTTCTAGAGATATGGCCAATGGGCTGAAGTGGGGCTGGGCTGCCTGTCTAAAACTAGCTAGTCTTCCTCTCCATAGAGACTATCAATGTGGGAATTGTTCCCACAACTAACTATGTTTAAAAGCACTGATGGAAGCAAAGATCTATAGTTCCTTTTCATTGCTTAGGAGAGAGGGAGGATCTGACAAAGTCTGTGCTTCAGGAAAATCTCCAACCTTGTAAATGGGTTTAGTTTAAGCAACAAGTGTAAGAGGAGGACAGACACATGGTTTAATGCATTTCTTTGATTCAGTCTGAGCAGCCCTTGTTTTGCTGTACCTTTGTATCATTTTGCAGCATCTGCACCCCATCTGGATTTTCTTTAATCTGAAAAGAGAGAGAGGGAAGGCAAGGGGGAGGGGAAGTGAGTGAAGCATTATGAAATTAGGGCATGGGCAATTGCACTGAAAATGATGCTTGTGTTTAGAAGGGGTTTATTAGCTCAATAGAAAGATGTTTGCAGAAGAATAGATGCAGTATAGTTCAAGGTCTTTCTAGGTTGCTATCTTGCATTCACCTTGGCCTTTTAGTTGACGGGGGAATCCAGGGAAGACGTTAACAGTTCTTAAACAGATAGCAGCATTCTCCCAGAATATTGCAGAATCATAGAATCCTTTTTGTTGTAATAGACTTTTAAGATCATCAAGTCCAACTGTTAACCCAGCCAAGCCACCACTAACGATTTCTGTAAGTACAACATCTCTATGGCTTTTAAATGGCTGCAGGGATAGCCACTCCTGCACTTTCCTGGGCAACCTCTTCCAGGGCTTGACAACACTTTTCAGTGAAGAAATTCTTTGCTAATATCCAACAGAAACCTTCACTGGTGCAGTTTGAGGACATTTTGTCTTGTCCTATCACTTGTTGCTAGGGAGAAGAGATCAACCCCCATCTTGCTCCAACCTCCTTTCAGGGAATTGCAGAGAGCCAGAAGGTCTCCCCTCAGCCTCCTTTTTCTCCAGACTGAACAACCCCAGTTTCCTCAGCTTCTCCTCACAAGACTTATGCTCTAGACCCTTCACCAGGTTCACTGCCTAATGAATATTTTCCTAATCAATTTTATGACTTGGAGACTCCTAAGTCAGAATTGTGGTGGTTTAATGTTTTGGGTGGGTGGGTTGGTTTTTTTTTTTTTTTTTTTTTTTTTTTTTTTTTGTTTTTTTTGTTTTTTTTGTTTTGGTTTGGTTTGGTTTTTTTGTGTGTTTTTTTTTGTATTTGGCAACTATTTACAGACTTCTCTTCCATGCGGTTTTTTTTCTCCACGCTGGTAAACTGCATCTGCAGCACCCTTGTGAGTTTCACAGCCCTGTTCCACCTGTATTTTACTGTGGTAAATTCTTCTGAGTTTGACTAGAGTGAGCAGAGTTTGTTTTACTACACCTTATGTTGCAGGCTTTTTCTGTGTTGGTGTGTCATTGCCTGACCCAGTGAGGCGCTAAGAGCACCCAAAGTCTATTTTTTTAATGGGAGGAAATAGTTTGCTAATTTGGATCCTTGAGAGCTTTGATATTCTGAACCGAAAGTGCAGACACAGATCTGAACATCCCAAAGTCCTAGGGGAAAAAAAAAAAACAACCCACATTATCCTTAATGGGTTGGAGCTATCTTATTTCAAGTTAATCCAGTCAGGACAGGTTGTTAGTATGTTTTGTCCATTGCTGTTCAGGCTCTTCCTTTTTATCTTAAGACATTATCTTTTAAGATACTATTTCTTCAGATATATATCTCTACAACCTCACATACTTTTGCCATTGCCTAAGGACAGCAGCTCACTTCACATAAAACAGAAATTGATGATGCAAGGTCAGGGTATTTTCCAGAGTGATTTATTAACAAAGCACCAAAGCAAAGTAGTATTGATTTATCCTTATCAGGCAGGGTGAGAACTGCACGTCAGTTTTTTATGCTAGCAAAAATTATAATCAAAACTCTCTGCTGTATGAGTTTATTTTCTCACTGTTTTCCTCTAAAATCTCACTTCCTCTGGTAGTGGCACTAATAAAATGGCCAATGTCAAGATCATCATTCCTCAAGCCTCTAAGGGTCTACAATCACTTATCAGCTAGTTTTAGCTAGGGTATTGCTGCTCCTGTCTATGCTTTTTCTCTTTGCATGTGAACTGTTCTGGAACCAAAACTTCTATCAGGAGCAGCTAGCTTGCTGCAGCTTGGTGCCTGTTGGGATGGCTTGTAAGGCAGCTGCTTGACTTCCCCTGGGCTGCTTCTCTCTCCCTCTCTGCTGATCTGGTGCTGTGTTGTCACCCCTCACCCTACAACAATGTGAGAGCAGGAACTGCAATACAAGGTTTTTCATCTGAAAAGGATGCATCAATGTAGTGACCCTCCTACGTGCAGCTGTACAGTATGAAGGCCTTTGGGCACTTTTTGGCTAGATGCGGGGCTTATCTGAGCTGCCTGGCAAAGCCATCTTTTCAAGACAAAGAAGAATGCTTCATACAATTTGTTTTGATCATCCTAAAACTGGATTAACTGTAGCCCTTCTTTAGGTTAAGACTGATTTGAAGCTAATTAATTCAGTTGAGCTAAGCCCTATGTGGACACTTGTTTTGGTTTGACTGACATCTTTAGTTTTAGCTTAAACTTGCTTATGAACTGAACAACTGCAGAAAGTTTCCCAGCTGTTGATAGACTCAACCTTTAAGTCTCATTGGTTGGCCGGTTTCTACTTAAGTAAGTCATGATGTGATCCCTGTTCATGGGAAAGGCAACAAAACTTGGCTTGTGTTAAGCGTCTTTCTATACAGCCTTTTGCCATCCCTCATGCTTGCCATGGGCTAGGAGTATGCAAATATTATTTCAGCTCTGCTAAGTCATGATGATTTCAATTGCTGCCATTTGTCATGTGAGCCCACTCAAAGGATCAGATAGCCTTTGGCTGGGCTTTAAAGTTGATGAGGTTTGGTGAAACCCAGACAGCCTTTGGCTTGGCTTTAAAGGTCATGGGTTTGGTGAAACCAGTCCCAGTTTGTGTGTAGACCAGTTCTGAGAACAGATACTGCTTCTAGCTGTGTGTGGACACTCCAGGTCAGGCTGCTTTTGTTTAAGCTTTTATCTGACAAATTTCCTCCTCAGTGCTTTTATTTATAACTTTTTGTGATTTTAGAGCACAGATTCTTGCTCTTAGGCTTTAACCCTTGGGATGTGCTAATTGCTGTCTTTTATTCGGTTGTAAAGATGCTTGTGATGATCATAGAAGGCAATTATAAATGGAAATTACTGTTGCTGTTTCCAGAGGAAGCACTTTCCTGGTTGTTTTTTTGTAATTGCAACTGCTGTTTGTATTATCGCTACAGCTACTGCACTAAGCTTTTCCACTGATTAGTTACAACTGGATCTGCCCTCTGGCATGAATAAATTATTCCATATGGAAAACACTTTATGTTGTTTCACCTTATGAATTATTTCACATCCCTAAAATAGGAATATGGTTTTACACTGTCATTGTCTAAACACAGCTTTGTTTTTGCTTTTCCTCTTGCCCTTTTCTTCCATATTTATAATGATTTTTCAAGTCAGGCTGGAAAATAATTCTAGGGAACAAATTGCTTTGATAGCATGGAAAGGCATGCTTTAATCCTGCTGATCTTGTTTTAGCTACCTTGCTCTAAAGACTAGTATATTGTGTGATGTTCATAGTTCCATTCATGGATAAGTAGCATTAATAAGCTTCTGTCTGGAGCAGTTGGAATCAAGCACATGCTACAGCCTGGCAAGGGAAAAAAGGTTAGAGAGCTTATTCAATGGATAATATGTTATCTGATACTGAGCTCAGAGGCATTGCATCCTTTTATATTCACATTTCTTTGCATTTTTGTAAGACATTTATTCTGTTACATACTGGGTGCTGCTAAATTGATTAGATAATTTCAGATGTAGGGTACATGATGCTGAGTGCTTCACTGCAGAACACGTGGGGGGTGCTCCCAAAAATGCTGCCTGTCTAAAGTGACAGGAAACTGCTTTGGCCTTCACATTGAGATACTCAGAATTCACATCCAGCTGCCATTCATCCTAGACATACTTTCTCAATCACAACATTCCCGAAGGCCTGTAAATTTTTGCCACTGGTTATTATGCAGTCAGTTAATCCTGAATACAAACACATCACCGACATTAAAGCTCTTCTAAAATATTAAGTACAGATAAAGATACCTACTTTGTTTTTAAACATGTGATGGAACACTTGAAGCATTTACAAGACGAGATAGAGCTATTTCAGGGGAGAGGAATGAAGGGAACCTAGAATTAAATTTTTTGTTTACTCTGCTAAATTTTGGACTTTGACTTTCCGTCTTTGAGTAGCTGCTGAACCTTCTACAGTGTGTCTCAGAGGCTGAGCTTTTACCACTTTCCACAAAATAATCAGATTGTTGCAGCACGAGAGAGTCAGATAGCCTTGTGCTTTGTATATTCAGTGTCAGTGCTTGCCTCAGTTAAAGTTACGATCATTTTCTTCAGTGGAAGAGATGGAAAAGGCCCAGCTCTGTGTGTGCTTTTCCAGCCACCTCAGCAGGCCTTTAGCTGCTGAGGATAACAATAGTTCCTGACTTCAAGAATTCTACCTTGTGTTTGAAGCTGCAACGTGCTTTAAGAGGAGTCTGCTTTGCAATTATCAGATTTGAGAAACACAACCTAGCTTCTATTGTCTGTTTCAATTTCAGCTGTGCTAGGGTTAAAGAAAAGGTGAATGAAATTATGTCATAAAATGGAAAGGAGAAATAAAAATGGTTTGACAACCTTTATCAATATTCTTGGAAGTTTCCATAAAGCCAGAAAAAGAGCAATCTTGTATCTGTTCATGGTGTTTGGTATTTTTTCTTCTGTCTTAATAAACCCCTCAAGAGCAGAGGTAAAAAGCTAAGGGGACAGCATATTAAAATAGCTTTTCCAGTAGGTCTCAAATTGATAAACTCTTGGTGACTTTGGGTCTGGGTCATTCTTTTTTAAGCCAGTTTGGGATTTTTGGTTGGGTTTTTTTGTTTGTTTGAGTTTTTCCTTCCCTACACCCTGGTGCTTTATGAGATTTTGCTGTTTCTTTGATTTTTCCCTCTCCTTCATCCTTTCCCACTATAGATTACAAAGTGAAGAGACTTTTGTTGTGTATTTTCTGAGCTACTGAGCCTGCATCATGCGTCACCCAAGGGCTTGGGGCATCTCTTTCCATGACTTTTGCCAGCAGAGGCACCTTTCAAATTAGACCCTGCTGGTGTCTTTCCCATCAGTATGCTGTGCTTTGCATCCCTTTGTGAAATTTGTGTTCAGGGTACCAGCCTGAGCTACCACTCTCTTTGCAATGGTCAGAAACTCTCACCCATCAAAATTAAGCCTGACTGCCCCATTACTAACACAGACACATTTTACTCAGTGGTTTAGTTTTTTTTGCTAATGAGGTCTTGTGTAGATGTCCCTTGCCCATCACATGGGGTTGAAATTAGGTGATGTTTAAGGTCCCTTCCTTCTCAAGCCATTCTATGATTCTAAACCTAGAATCACGAGAGTAACCTGATGTACTTGAAGATGACCCTGCTCATTGCAGTGGAGCTGGATTAGATGACCTTAAAAGGTCCTTTCCAACCCCTGCCATTCTGTGATTCTGTGACTGTGGGCAGTCTGTGGCTGTTTGTTGAAGTGGGAAGAATTTGGTGTGCTCTCTCTGCTGTTCAAGGTATGAAGTTTGTGATTGGCTTTGTGTGTAGGGACTTAGGTATAATTTATACTTTTTTTCCTAGTAAAGCCATGAAACTGGTGAAGACTCACATGTTTTTCAGGGGAGAAAAGTGGCTTTAACCAGGGCAAGTGTCAAAACCTGGAGGTTCTCATGCCTCAGAAGCCTAAGTTGCTTGTTATGTAGCTGAATTTGTAGGAGTTGCTCAATTATGGCAGGTGGGTTGAAACTAGATGGTTTTTAAGGTCCTTTCCAACTCAAGCTGTTCTATGATTCTGTGATAAATGTTGAAGCTTTGCACTCTGATATAGTTTCATTGTTACTGGGGAACTAGCTCTGATACCACAACATAATTCTGCTTCAGCAAGGTAACACATGACAGGCTGACAGAATCCTTAAATGAAAAGTGCATGTGAGTAGTCACAGAAAAGAGAAAAGCAAACCAAGTGTCACTTAGATGGAATTGTTTCCAATTAACTGAAGCCTACACTTTTCAGGAGATTGCAGAGCACAGTGATTTAATATCCAACACCCAAATAACAATCACTGTGCTTGCACAATCAGTCATCAATCCACCATGAGCTAATCACCACACTGTGGCCTCCCCAACAAATAACCAGTGGGACTAATTCACAGATTCACAAATTGCATTGGACTGGAAGTGACCCTCAAAGGTCATCTTGTCCAACCCACCCTGCAGTGAGCAGGGACACCTCCAACTAGATCAGGCTAACCAGGCCACATCAAGCCTGGTCTTGAATGTCTCCAGGTTGCCCCTACGTATGTGCAAGACCTTGTACTTTGCCTTATTGAACCTCTCAAGATTCTCATCAGCACACCTCTCCAGCCTGTCCAGGTCCCTCTGAATGCCACGCCATCCTTCAGTCTTATCAGCTGCACTACTCAGCTTGGCATCACCTGCAGACTTTCTGTGGTGCCCTTGTTCTTGCTGTTTATATCATCGATGAAGATGATGAACAGCACTTGTCTCAATACAGACCCTTGAGGGACACCACTTGTCACCTTTCTCCATGTGTACATTGAGCCATTGACCACTACATTTTGTATGTTATTATCCAATCAATTCCTTATCCACTGGACACTCTACCCACCAAATCTATATCTCTCCAGCTCAGAGAGATAGATGGTGCAGAGCACTGTGTCAAAGGCTTTACAGAAGTCTGGATAGGTGATGTCTTTTGGTCTTTCCTTGTCCACTGATGTAGTTACACCATTGTAGAAAGCCACAAGGTTGGTCAGGCAGGACTTGTCCCTGGTGAAATTGTGTTGTCATGATTTTAACTTCTGTGTGGTGTCATCTGAAAATGTCTGCATGTATCAAGTGTTTATCCAGGAAATTTGCAATAGTAATAATTGACAAAAATTTGCAGTGACTGTGCTCTTTGTCCTAGGATCACAACATTAACAGTCAACACTAATTACTAGATACAAGAAATAGTACAACATGTGTTTTGTATCTTTGGATTAGTCATAACAGCATCCAAGGGAGAGTGTAGTCTCCTAGCTGAGAGGTGTGTCTACTGTGCAGGAGTCAATTATGTCCTCTAACTGTGGGGGAGTGCTGTGGAAAAGCAACCTGCCAGCATGATGTCTGCTGCACTCTGATGAGAAGGGACTCTGGCAGGAAGGATGTTTGGAGTAATGGAAACAGCTGCTTATATTCGTATTCTCACTCACAAAGCTATGAAAAAGTCAGATTTAGCCTGATAGATTATCTTCTCTGTCATAGAATAGTAGAATGGTAGGTGTTGGAAGGGACCTCTAGAGATCATTTAGTCCAACCCTCCTGCCAGAGCAGAATCACCTAGGGAACTTGTCCAGGCAGGTTTTAAAAGTCCCCAGAGAAGAAGGCTCCACAACCTCTCAGGGCAGCCTCTTCCAGTGCCCTGGTAGCCTCACAGTAAAAAAGGCTTTCCTCACATAGAGGTAGAACTTCCTGTGTTCCAATTTGTCTCTGTTGTCCTTTGTCCTATCACAGGGCACCAGTGAAAAGAGCCTGGCCCTTCTTCTTGACACCCACCCTTGAGATATTTGTAAACATTAATAAGATCCCCTCTCAGTCTTCTCTGTAGCTGTAGTACCAGCTGTAGTTCCAGCTGTAGCTGGAATGAGGAGCATCTGAATTGATGCAAATCCATCATGAGAAACTGCTCCACTTCTTTACAGCCACTCTCTCCCCATGCCCTCAGGCATCTCACCATGTTTTTATCAGATGCTATTTCTTCTCCCACCTTGCCCTTTCACTTTATGGCTGTTTCCTGCACTTGATGTTTGCAGGTGTTCTGGTGTAAGGAGAAGGTAATGAAAGGTAGACGCTATCAGGCTTACAAAAGGTGTTTTGTTTCATGTCGTAACTTTTGGTTAGTGCCCAAGACTGGTCTTCCAAAAAAATGTAATAACATGCATAGCTATGTTAAGTCCTTCTAGCTCCTCCTCAAAATATTCTTTCCAAACCAGTAAAGCCAACCAGATCTTCCACTTACCCCTTGTAACTTTCTGACAGTATGAATCTTTATATGAAGTTCCATGTTTTATTCTTATCATAGACTCATATTTTCACTCTGCCAATGTATTTTTTTTCAAAGTCCTTCTTGTGGTATTTAATTCATAGAATCATAGGTTTGGATTGGAAAAGACCTTCAAAATCATCTAGTTCCAACTCCCCTGCCTTGGGCAGGGTTACCTCCTACAAGACCAGGTTGCTTAAGGCCTCATCCCAACCCCAAGATGGAAAACTTCCATGCTTGGAGCTTCCACCCCTTCTCTGGGCAACCCGTTCCAGTGCCTCACCACCCTCATAGGCAAGAATTTCTTCCTTGTATCTAATCTAAGTTGATATTCCATTTTGAAGCTCATCTCCATGCCTTTGTCAAAAGTCCCTCTCCAGCTCTCCTGTAGCCCCCTCCAAATCCTAGAGGGTGCCCCTGGAGCCTTGTCTTCTCCAGGCTGAACAAATGCATCTGCCTCACACTGTCTTCATAGCAGAGGTGCTCTAGCTTTCTGATTGTCTTCATTGCCCTTCTTTGAACTCACTGTAACAGGTCCATGTTCTTGTGTAGGGGTCTTCAGAGCAGGGCAACAGGACTCCAGGTGGGATCTTATGAGAGTAGAGTAGAGGGGGAGAATCTCGTCCCTTGACCTACTGCCCATGTTGCTTTTGATGCATCCCAGAACATGGTTGGTTTCTGGGGTGCAAGTGCACATTGTTGGGTCATGTTGAGCTTCTCATCACCCTGCACCCCCAAGTCCTTTTCAAGAGGGCTGCTCTCTGTCCTTTCTCTGCCCAGCCTCTATTTGTGCTTGGGATTGCCCCAACCCGTGTGCAGGACCTACCACTTGGCTTTGTTGAAGTTTGTTGGATTGGCATTTTATCAGCTCTCAAGCTTATCATGGACCCTCTGGATGACACCCCTCCCCTCCAGTGCATTGACTGCTCCACACAGCTTATTGTCATCAGCGAACCTGATGAGGGTGCCTCAATCCCACTTGTTCATATCTCTGTCAAAGATGCTAAACAGCACCAGTGCCAGTACCAACCCCTGAGGAACACCACTTGTCACTGGTCTCCACTTAGTCATCAAGCTGTTGACCAGCACTCTTTGAGTGACTAATCCCTCTGATAGCTGTAGACTTTTTATACAAACACATCTCTGAGAAAGTAAGAGCAGTTCACAGGGAAGGTGGACCTTTTTGTGAGGCTCTTCTTACTGCAGCAGGATGCCCTAGGTGGCACATGGGCTATGACTTGGAGGTGACCCAAGCATGTCCTTTTTTTCCCTGCTATGCTCTTGCAATTGATTTTAAATATTTATAAGCTACTTCAAAGGAAATGCATTCTCCCTGTCTAGTTCCTCATCACTCACAGCACGAGGTCACAGAACATTTCCCTACCCCCATTATTTACCATACAAAATGTTTGTTTTATTTTTGATGATTAAAGGGAAGAGTGGGGCAAAGGGTAAAACTCTCACAATCATTAGCCAGTTTGCACAAAGGGAAAACAAACAGTGCTTGCAGCATAAAAATCAGTTGTTTCCTCTTCAGCACAACTTATTCCTTACATTTGGTCTTTGCAGACTTACATCACTGGTGCTTAAGTTACTGAAGTTTATATTTCCTGTCTTTTAAACATGTTAATCCTGTAAAATATAATACCTTGTGCTCTAGGTGGAACCTAAAATCACAAATCATGTTTAGGGCCATATTGTGCTGAGGCAAACACAGAAATGTGCTCATTTCTGAGAAGTCTATGCGTGTGACAAGGCAAAAAATGGATATGGTAAGCAGATGGTCATGTACATGTGAAAGCAGCAATCAGCAGAGAAACTACAGTTGATCCAGGATTTGTGTTAGAACCCCACTTGGGCCCAGCCTGTGTTTGGGAACACAGCTGGAGCCTCAAAACAGTTGTAGCCAATTTTTATGCAACGAAGGACTGTATCTCATCTCTCCAGGAAATGTCTCTTTGCAATATTGTGTGACTTTGCACTTTGGGAGATGGATTCTTTGGTTTCATAGACTCATACAATGGGTTGGGTTGGAAAGCACTAACTGCACCAAGTCTGGTGCTAAGACAGGTCCCTCAGCATCACATCTATGCAACAAGCTCTCTAGGGAACCTGTTGCAGTTTTTGTGAACACTTTAATCAAGAAATTACTTCTGATACCCAACCTAAACCTTCCCTGGTGCAACTTGAGGCCAGTTCCCCTCCTCTTGTCACTTGTTGCTAGGGAGAAGAGACCAATACCCACCTTGTTCCAACCTCCTTTCAGGGAGTGGTAGAGCAAGGTCTCCCCTCAGCCTCCTTTTCTCCAGACTAAACAACCCCAGTTCCCTCAGCTGCTCCTCACCAGACCTGTTCTCCAGACCCTTCACCAGCTTTGTTACCCTTCTCTGGATGCACTCCAGCACCTCAATGTCTTTCGTGTAGTAAGGACCCCAGAACTGAACCCAGTATTTGAAGTGTGAAGTAGAGTCCTCCCACTGATTGATTTCTGAATGTTTCACTGCAGGTTTTATGTGTGTTGTTGTGCATAAAAATTACAAACCATTTGAAGATATTTTATTTCCCCCAATAGGTCTCTCAGACTTATCTTTAGAATGTTAAGGAAATGAAAGAAACTAAAGTTCTTGTGGTAGCTTTTGTTTGGGTGCTTCTAGTTCTGTCTACAGAGCTGACTGAAGAAGCGAGATTTTAACCTTTGGATGAAGGAAGAGATAATGAAGAAGGACTTAACTTTACAGGATTCAATAAATTTAGGTCTGAAAGAGGAGAGAGAGAGAGAGGGGACAGAAACATGCTGCTTGGCTCATTGATATATTAAAGGTTTTGGTAAATTTTGAGAATTGAGAGGTCAAAGACATCTGTTAAAGATAGCAGTGGTTGAAAGATGTTCCTGTCCCTGGTGAAAAATCAGATTGAAACTTTAGCTGAATTGGAAGAAGGGCAGATGCTGAGGTCAGAGAGGTACAGCAATATGCTGGGATCTGCAGTTGCATCCAGCCCTTGACAGATTAACTTTTGGCTATGTCCCTTTTTGGCTCTGTGTGAGATGGAGCTGAGCAAAGTGATTAATTAGAGTGCCTAATGAGGCATAGCTGGGGGATTCAATACTTTTGTCTGACTTAAAGATGAAGTAGCCCTGAGCCAGGGTATTGAGCTGAAAATTTGGACAATGCTGATCACTCAGGTCACCAGCGTGGCAGCCCCTAGGATCCTGTAGGGATGCAGGATCCACATGGCAACATGAATACAAAGCAGATTCTCTCTTGGCCATGATGTGGCCTTAGTGTGCTGCACCCTCACCAGAAGGGATGGGGAGAATGCAAATAAGGACAGAATCTGCTTTTCAGAATATTTATTACTCTGGGGCTGAACATGCCAGAAACTGCACAGTTTGATTTTCTGTGCAGGACTGACAGGAAAGCAAACAAATCCTTTGGCTTGAATTGTGTATGTCAGCACAATTGGCTGTGAAGCTGCTTTTATTTTTCTGTCTTCTGTCTCAGAAGTCACTTTTTCTTAGACTTCAATTTTCAGAATCAGCTGAAGACTATAAGACTGCTTAAATACAGAAGTGTTTTCTAGATGTGATTGTTTCTTGTCCTAGGATACACCTATATATGTAGAAAGGCTATTTCTGTAGGCTTCTGGAATAATTTCATTTTTATTGTGTCAGTTTAGTGGATGCTGATACCATTGAGAAATTCTACTTTGGGACATTAGGCAAATGGAAAACACCAGATGATGAGTGTGAAGGCTACTGCCACAGGACTTAGTCCATGAGAAAGATTTGGCAAGCCAGACTGGTTGCCAGCTCTGTTATGTGATTATGCCATCTCATACAGCTGCCATGAGCCTGCAGCACAGTGTACACTGCTATGACATCCAGTTGGCAGCTGGTCAAAAGTAGTGTTCCTCAGGGCTCAGTACTGAGGCTAACTCTCTTTAATATCTTTATTAATGATGTGGATGAAGGGATTGATGCACTCTCAGTAAGCTGCAGATGACACCAAGTTGGATGAGAGTGCTGTTCTGCTTGAGGGGAGGAAGACTGTACAGTGGGAAACAATTCTATAATTCTATGACTTGGACATGATGGGCTGAGGCCAACTATATGAGATTCAGCAAGGCCGAGGGCTGGGTCTCACGCTTGGTTCACCATAACCCCATCAACCCTCCAGGCTTGGGGCAGACTCATTGAAAACTGCCCGGCAGAGAAAGACCTGGGGGTGCTGATCGAGAGACGGCTGAACACGAGCCAGTGTGTGCCCAGGTGGCCAAGAAGGCCAACAGCAATAGTGTGGCCAGCAGGACCCCCTAGGGAAGTGGTTGTGGCCCTGTACTCACCACTGGTGAGGCCACACCTTGAGTACTGGGTTCAGTTCTGAGACCCTCACTGCAAGAAAGACACTGGTGTGCTGGAGCAGGTCCAGAAAAGGTCAGTGAAGCTGGTGAAGAGTCTGAAGAACAGGCTGGCATGAGGCAGATGTCAATCTCTTCTTGCTAGGAACTAGAGACATGACAAGAGGAAATGGCTTAAAGTTGCACGAGAGGAGGTTTAGTTTGGATATTACAAGAAACTTCTTGACTGAGAGTTCTCAAAGACTGGAACAGACTCCCCAGGGAGGTGGTTGAATCCCCATCCCTGGAGGTGTTTAAAAGACATGAAGATCTGGTGCTGAGGGACATGGTTTAGCACCAACTTTGGTAGAGTTAGGTAATGTTTAGACTAGATGACCTTAATGGTCTTTTCCAATCAAAATGATTCCACGAGTCTATGAAATCAAACTCTTTGTTGATTTTTCATCTGCTGGAAGTTGTTTCCTCTTATATTTGCCTGTGAGTTCTGGTCAGCATCAAAAACCCAGAAGCAATTTCTTGGCATTCTGCAGCAATCTGGGGGCTCTAGATAGCAAGACCTTTGAAAAAAATGCTGTTGAAATATTTAGGTGACTTGGGAAACATTTTGTGAGCAGAGGAAGATGAGAGAGAAATTGGAATTGTTGGAAGTGGGCATGAAGAGACACTGCTAGAGTTTAGCAGGCCTTTGGCCTCTCAGTATGCCTCACATTTTTATTTAGAGGAGCAATATTCTGCAAGTAGGCCTGGATGTCCATGGAGATTGCTTCACACAGGTACTGGAGGCTTTTGCATATCCCTTTAGCCAGAATTGAGGCCAAGGCAGGATATGTGATCCCAGCTGTGATATTCAACTGTAGCTTTATGTCCCCCCAAATCATCTTGCTCTGAATATTTCAAATGCTTTTGATTTGTTTATATCATCTGAAATATTGCTCGTGGCAGTTATGGTAGTGGTAGTGGGGTTACTGCTAGATCATCAGCCTCTCTTCATACAGAGAAAACTGGATAAAGCTGTAAGCAGGCAGTAAGAGCCAACAATTCTCTTTTGTAAAAAAAAAAAAAAAAAAAAGGAAAGAAAAAAGAAGTACTAAACCCCCCAAACCAAATAACAAATGGATCAGAGAGCTTTCTTAAAATTGTCAGGATATTGCATGTGGCCATTTGATGGAATAACCTGCAGCTCTTTGTCAGGAAGCTGTTGGAAATCAGTGTGCTCTCCCTCTCTAGCCAAATCAATCCTTCTGTCTTCCAACTTCTTGTCCTTTCCCCAATCCCCCTTTTTATTTCCCCCCTTGCCTTAGCTTGTTCTTATTCTGTCCACTTGCCTGCATTTCCACATTCTCTCCTGCCATTTTTCATCTCTGTTAACTGATTTACAATGAGTCAGCTTTGTAGTCCGGTATTTCTTAAAGGTAACAAAGCTGCTCTGGAGAACAGGTCTGGTGAGGGAACTGGGATGGTTTAGACTGGAGAAGAGGAGGCTAAGGGGAGACCTCATTGCTCTCTACAATTCCCTGAAAGGAGACTGGAGCCAGGGGGTGTTGGTCTCTTCTTCATAGTATCAGGTGATAGGATGAGAGGAAATGGCCTGAAATTGTGCCAGGGGAGGTTTAGGTTGGATATTAGGGAAAAATTCTTTCCTGAAAGAGCGGTCAGGTATTGGACCAGGCTGCCCAGGGAAGTGGTGGAGTCACCATCCCTGGAGGTGTTCAAAGAACATGTAGACATGGCACTTGATGACATAGTTTAGTGGCCAGGCTATTGTTGGGTTGATGGTTGGACCTGTGATCTTAGAGGTCTTTTCTAACTGATTCTTCTTTACATCATCTATTTGTAAACTTCAGAGTGGAAACTGCCAAGGTTTTTTTTGTTACACCAGAACTATTGGGGGCTGGAAAGGAACACGATTTAGAGCCTGTTCTGTCACCACTTCAAAGCAACATCACTAAAAACGATAGTGGAGTACTGCAGAGAGAAAAACAATCTAATGATGTTTTCTGTTGTGGAGTGCTGAAGTTACAACAGGAGAATAGAAACCCCACAATCCTACCTTTTAAATTGCACTCCATCGACTCCCGAAAGGTTTGCTTTAAATATCTTGATCCTGCAACAGCAAAAACAACACTTTGTGAGTGGTTTTCTCATGTGCTTACACAAGTAAGGAGGATACTCTGAGGTGTAGGCAGTCTGCTGCAGACAATGTGCAATGTAAAAACTTCCTCTTTGTGCCTTTGTGAGTTATTAATTTAGACAATGATCAAACAGCTCACTTGAGTTGTGTGCTCATCCCCTTGAGCTGAACTGGAATGCTAACCTGCTTAAACTGAGTGTGAGCTTGCCTGCTGCAGTGGATTAGGACTCATGTGAAGTGCTTGTACTTCAAATAACAACAATAAAGTTATAAAACTTTCAAATATGCAGTATTAGGGGATTTCCTTTTCTTCTTTGCTGGGAGCCAGGATATTTATTGTAGCAAGGAAACCTTTACCTTTACTGTATGCTTGTCAGAACTTCAGATTTTCACAAACTTTAAAACTTAAGAAATGCTTCTGGCATTGCAGTAACATTCTAGATATCACTGAGCTATTGCTAATTGCTAGCTTTCAGGTTTGAAAGTATCCTTGACTGTACAGGTGATTTCATGGTTTCTGTTGGCTTACCAAGTCAAGAAGCCAACAGTTCGTAGTGTCTGCCTCATAGGTGATATTTAGAAGATTTTCTATTAAAAGCCTGAAATATGACTGAAAACTAAATGCAAACTAGGATGGCCCAGGTATCTGATGTGACTCACTGCTGAGCAGAACCTAAGAACTCTTGATTCATTGTGCTGCTCTGTTGCCCTACAGCAAGTCACTTCACTTGTCTTGTAGGCTACCATTTCATATTCTTTTCAGAACTCAATGTTTGTGCAGCACACTGGAGATTTATTTCCCTCTGCAATCTTTTTATATTGTTGCAAAGGGTTGAGAGTGTTTCTGTGCATCTGTTAGAGGTGCTGTCAGTAATTTAGATGGAATAAGAGATAAAGCTTATGAAGAATGAGTCACTGTGTGTTCCTATTTTTATGCAACCTTTTACTGTGGTCATCTTGTGACTCTTTGTACCTTAATTCTATTCCTACTTGATACAGCTGTCATTATTAATTACCAAGTAGATTCTTCCATTTAATTTTTGTTCCAGTCTATAATTAATCTTCCTTACAGTGCAATTCTGTCTTGATGTCCTTATTTGTTTGGTGTAAGCCATGGCCCGAACGTTTCTGTGAACAATGAAAGTAAAATGAAAAATAAAATCCATGGTCTTTTGCCCCATGTAGAAAGCAGGCAGATTTTGTTCACCAAATGCAGTCCATTCTTCTCTGCTGTGAATTGCTTTTGTCTAATAAATTTTGAAGTAGTAGGTTAGCTACAGGGTTTCATTTTAATTTCTAATTGGGTTTTGTTTGTTTGTTTTAAATCTTCTAAGAAATGTGTTACTTTAATTCCCAGAAGACTGAAACTGAAAATGACCTAAAGAAGAGCTGGTGGGAGTCATAGCTCTTGGTAAGTTGGAGACTTACCCATTACATCACACCAAGTGATGACTGATATCACTGTGAACTTCTGTCTGATGCATGTGACTGGCTTTTGACCCAAAACTAGAGTGTGATTTTTCTTTAATGAAAAGGAAAAGCAATGAATTAGTGGAACTGTTTGCCTATAATTGTAAAATGAGTGCTGAAAAATCCAAATGATGGCTATTTAACAGAAGAATATGTGTAGAAGCTGTATTTCAACTCATTTGCTCTGTGTCAGACAGGATCAGGCATAAACCATTCTATATTTGTAAAATTTGAACTAAAAATATCCTCTTCTCATTATATTTGGAGCTTTTCCTTCTTCTGCATGGGACATGGCTGCTAGTCCTGCAAATTACACTTAGGCATCATAATTAAATAGTCTTTTTTCCCATCATCTTTGCTTAGCAGCATTCCTTTTGAGATATTCTGGGAAACTGAATACTTGTCTGGTGTGTAAAACAGAGTTTGTAAATCAAGGAACATTGCCACATCCTGCTCCCTTACATTGTTTAATACTTTTTATATTACTCTTTCTGAGACAGAAGCAGGAAAACTTACACACCCAGTCGCTCCAATTTATTGTGTGACAAAACTGCAAGTGACTTGAAACCCAGTCCTTGGATTATAGTTTACCATGTTAGTGTAGATCTTTCAGGTGAGGAAACAGTAGATACATGGTTGTCATGGATCCAAGCAGGAAGCAGTTCTCACAATCCAAAATAACCTGGAATTTAAACACAATCATGAGGCTCTCAGAAACTCCTATCTGCATTTTTTCATTTCATATAGCTGTGAAAAAGTCATATAGTCAAAATTTAAGTGCAGTACCCTAAACCTGCTTTGGCATGAGCTGTGGGTACACTTCAGACCCTGGGTGTGTTTTGTGCTGGACTAAATTAATTTTTTGGATATCAAGCAGTTATTTCTGTGTTTACTTTATGGTGCTGTGGTTGAATCTCTTTCCTAAGTTTTTTGTTTTTTAACTGTACAAAATGCAGGCCTCTTGCTTGTTGATGGTAAAACTGTGATTGACATTGCTAGGTGTGGAACCAAAGCTTTTACAATTCTGTGGCAACGTCATGAAAGTGAGGAGTTTTGTGAAATCAAAGCTGAATTTGAAAATCCTAAATTGTTTCTGTGAATGCTTGGAGTGAAGAAACAATCTTTCATTTGTAGAATGCACACTCCCCAAGGCTTGCGAGAAGCAGCTGAGGCATCTGAGGAAAAGCAGCCCAGAGAAAAGGAGGCTGAGGGGAGACCTTCTCACTCTCTACAACTTCCTGAATGAAGGTTGGAGAGAGGCAGATATTGGACTCTTCTCCCTAGGAACAAGTGATAAGAGAAGAGGAAACGGCCTCAAATTGTGCCAGGGAAGGTTTAGTTTGGATATAAGAAAAGAATTTCTCGAATGAAAGGTTTCTTAAACACTGGAACAGGCTTCGCAGGGAGATGGTTGAATCCCCATCCCTGAAGGTGTTCAAAAGCTGCAGAGATGTGTTACTGAGGGATATGGTGTAGCACCAGACTTGGTAGAGTTGAGAATGGTTGGACTCAATGATCTTAAAGGTTTTTTCCAACTGAAACAATTCTATGATTCTATATCTGTCTTGATTTGCTGGGGAAATTGAGAAGGAAAAGAAGTGACCAGTTAGCTTTCTTTATGAGGAAATACACTCTGGAATACCTAGGAAATACACTCTGGCAGGGGAATTGGACTAGATGATCTCTAGAGGTCCCTCCCGACCCCTATTATTCTGTGATTTTATGAGGGATCTTGACAAACAGCTGAAAAGAGGCATTAATCATCTGGAACAGCTCTGTGGTCAGTTCCTGGGAGCATGGGTTGAACTTTCAATTGCCACCTTTGTGAGCTGAGCTGCATTCATTTTGCTATAATCTGTAAATGTTTTAAACTGGTGGTGTGTTGGACTGCAAGAAGTGGTACATTCAAATATGTACAAGGAATCTCTGGAGCATTGCCACCCTTCCCTTAACTAAGGCAGCTTGGGATAGTGCTGTCCATTGAGTTGATCTTGCAGTCATCACGTGCCCATTTGTGTCTAGATACAGGTTCTTAGCTATAGACATCTTTTAGTGAGGCCCCTTTGAGTCAATGGCAGAAAGAGATCTTTTTGTGTTCTATTTGTTCCACCACTTTTGTAGCAGACCATGCTGGCTGCTTTATTTTCTTCCTGGCAGCTAGTGATCATGAGGTGTTTTAGGTAGCAGTATTCTTGTTCCTGGCAGTATCCTGTCCAGGCTTTCTGCTGCCTGGACTATGAATCACAACAAAATAAATTTGTCTTATGTTTTATGAAGTGTTGTACAGAATTGTAAAATAATTGTTTGAAAGGGAGCTCCAGAGTTCATCTGGCCCAACCTTCTACTTTGTAGAGGTCAACAACATAGTATGAAACATGTAACACCCAAGTTTAGCTCATTAACATGTAGGAAACTTTGATCTTTGTTGGCAGTGTTTGCAACAGCAGCATATGGCTCTGCTGGGCAGGTGATGCAGTGTCAATACTCCGTCTGTGTTTGTGTAGTTGTTTATTAGTAAAAATCTCCCAGAAGCCCGGGGTGAAAGTTCAGCACACAAAATTTTCCACTCTTCTATGTCCCCTGTTCTTAGCTTGGGTATTAAATGTGCTCCCATTGCTTTCCTTCAGACTTCAGCCCAAAATGCTAGCAATCTGTCTCCTGTTTAAGTAACCTAGAAGAAGAAAAGAACGTAGTGGTGTCATGCTGCATGGTGCTAGTTGCATGTATCCCTGTGTGCTGTGGAAGTACACAGATATTCATATTCCCTCTAGAAGAAGAGATTTGTGGCAATTTCCCTGGGCCTGTTGTGAAGCAAAAGCGTTTTGGTTGCAGCAGATGACACTGTACCTCAGGTACTGCTTTATAATTTTAAATTTTTTTGTGTCAGTACAAGTAAAATAGTGCCTAGAAAAGAAATGTCACATGGATGGGACCTATTATAGCTTCACCTTGCAAGCTGCTTGGGCACAGAGATGTAGACTATTGCTGTAGACACTATTCAGTCAGATCTGAAAGACCGTGACAATCTGGCAGACAGGACTCTTCATGGAGAAGCTTTCTTTTCTTCTGCCGGACAGAGAGGCACCTGGGGGTGTTGATTGACAGCCAGATAAACATGAGCCAGCAGTGTCCTCAGGTGGCCAAGATGGCCAACAGCATCCTGACCTGAATCAGGAATAGTGTGACCAGCAGGTCTAGGGATGTGGTTGTTCCCCTGTACTCAGTACTGGGGGCAGTTTTGGGCCTCTCACTCCAAGAAGGACGTTGAGGTGCTGGAGCATGTCCAGAGAAGGGTAATGAAGCTGCTGATGGACCATGAGCATAAATCTTATGAGTAACGCCTGAGGGAACTGGGGTTTTTTAGTCTTCAGAACAGAAGGCTGAGGGGAGAGACCTCATCGCCCTCTACACTTCCCTGAAAGGAGGTCGGAGTGAGGTGGGGGTCAGTCTCTTCTCACACGCAACAAGTGACAGGACAAGGGGAAACAGTCTGAAGTTGTGCCAATGGAGGTTCAGGTTGGATATTAGGAAAAATTTCTTCACAGAAAGAGTGCTCGGGCATTGGAACAGGCTTCCAGGGAAGTGGTGGAATCACCATCCTTGGAGGTATTTAAAAGATGAGTGTGGATGTGGTGCTGAGGGACATGGTTCAGTGGCAGTGGTGGTGGGATTGTGAGTTCTAGGCAATCTGTTGGACTTGATGATATCAAAGATCTCTTCCAACCTCAGCAGTTCTATGGTTCTTTCTTTGTGGAAACTGAGAACATGCAGCCTTTCCTGTGATCGGAATTGGAGAAACAAACCTGCCCAGATGCTTAGGAATTAATTAAGAAGAGGGAGTGAGCAGAACCAGTTCCCAGTTCCTGTGGCTGT
Organism: Indicator indicator; assembly: GCF_027791375.1. NCBI lineage: Eukaryota > Metazoa > Chordata > Aves > Piciformes > Indicatoridae > Indicator > Indicator indicator. The sequence continues at coordinate 7,444,483 of NC_072017.1, forward strand.
CAGCACCCATAAATCAGATCTGGTTTTCCTTTTGTAGCAGGACAAGAGCATGAATTTAAATAATGGGTTTGACTTGCTCTGGAAACACAAAGCAGGGAAATCACCATGCCCACACCTTTTGCAGATGCTGTAAACACACAAATGTTATTGTGTATCTGCTCATGGAGGCTTTCCAGCATCATTGTGCCAGATACGGTCGAATGCCTCAGGCAGGTGGCAAGCCATTGACTACAACAAATCCTTGTTCTGTGGACACCCAGATCAGAGTCACAAAGGAGCAGCAGGTTAGCTCCTGTTTTCTAGGTTCCACCTGAGTTCTGCTCAACAAAGGCATTAATAATGGCTGGTAGAGAAAACTCTAGGGGAAAACAAAAAGAGTGGGGTTTGTCTGTTTTCCACAATTGGGAATTTAATTATAATATGAAAAAATAAAAATAAAAAATAGACTTATACTCTCACTGTAATGGATCATCAGGAATAGTTCTGCATGGTTTGATTTATTTTTATTTTATTCTACCTTATTGTCAGAGAGTCATAGAATCATTAAGGGGGAGGGACTATTGACAAAGGCATGGAGTCACAGGTTGAGGGGGTAATGGCTTCAAACTGGAAGAAGCTGGATTGAGATGAGACATGAGGAAGAAATTCTTCCCCATGAGGCTGGTGAGGCAGTGGAACAGGTTGTCCAGAGAAGCTGTGGGGGCCTCAAGCCTGGAATTGTTCCAAGCTGGGCTGCATGGGGCCTTCAGCAAGCTGGTCTAGTAGGATGTGTCCCTGTTCATGGCAGGTGAGGGTTTGAAGGATCTTGCAGTCCTTCCTTTCCAGTACAAACCATTCTATGATAGGCCCTTTTGGTTACCACAGATATCTCCAAGATGTAGAATTAATATCCAAGTCAGTTGGGAAGCAGTGATGCTTTAATAAAATACTGAAAACCAGGCTTGAAGATACCAATAAAATGGTTGAATATTGTCCCATATTCCCTGTGTTGCCTACAGGTGTTACAGTGTTCTGGAAACTTTAAGTGCAGGATGGCATCCATTCTCCTATGGTTGCTTGAACCCTGTGATGTTGTACTGACAGATCTTCCTAGTCTGTTTTTGTTTTATTTGTTGCTTAGAGAGAGGTTTTGGGCAGAACCTATCTGGTAATTCAAGGAGAAACAGGCCTCTAAATTTCAGAACAGCATTACCAGAGCTGTGGTGAGTGCACTTATGAATATTTATCTGGGACTTAAGATTCAGAGTGATTGTTAAGAGTGCAAACCATTGCCCATTTTAATCAGGAGACATCCTCAGACCCCCTCCTCCTTTCCCTGTCACACTCATGTCCTGACAAGCTCCACAACCTTTGTTTTTAAAAACTTATGCCAAAACAAGAACATCCATAATAAATTTCAGCCCAGAAATGCTTCCTTCTTTTTAAAGTGTAAATATTTAAACAGACCTATGCTAGCCAGACACTGACACTGGGAGATGTTCACAAAGAATGCCAGACACTGGCTGGGTCTTTGCGTTTGTAACAAGAGAACATTTTTTCCTTGAACTGTAGAATAAATATTTTCACTTTCTCATCTATATATAAATGCTTTAATTAAAAATATTTTAAGAATTTCCTAAATTATTATTAAAGCTATGCCCAGCAGCATTTTATCATTTAAAATTCTTCATCATCATGATTTCACTAGCACAACTTCATGAAAAGGTTGTCTTGTACACTTTGGAGTCTCATGTAGACATGGCTGAAAAAGTAAATCATCATCCCCAGCTCTTGCCCTCACCTCATTACTGGACAAGGCTATTTTCAGTGTAGGGAAGGTGGAAGAGGCTGAATTTCTTTGTTCCTTTTTACCAAGATTCACAGCACATATTAATATGAACTGACATTTGTTGCAATTATCTTTGATTGCTGCATAGAATCATCCGGGCTCCGAGATCATCAAGTCCAGACACTTCACCCATTCCACCAAGTCTGTCACTATACCATGTCCCCAAGCACCAGATCTCTATGACTTTTAAACATGTCCCAGGGGTGGGGATTCAACCACCTCCCTGGGCAGCTCATTCCAATGCATGTTCCACCATGTCTTCTCCATGGCACTGGGCCTTCCTCCAAAGGGAAGGAACTTGTATGGTCCTTAAGCTTGGTAAATGCTACATTGTCAGTCAGTTGTGATTAGCTGTGTTACTTTGTTGTGTGATTCTGGAGTGGCTGAAGGAACTGGAGCTGTTTAGTCTGGAGAAATGGGGGCTGAGGGGAGACCTCATTGCTCTCTACAACTCCTTGAAAAGAGGTTGGAGTGAGGTGTAGGTTGGTCTTTTCTCTGTAGTAACAAGGGATAGGATGAGAAGAAATGCAGCAGGGATAGTTAACGTTGGACATTAGAAGAAACTACTTGACCAAAAGGGTTCCTGAAGTCTGGAACAGGCTCTCCAGGGAGGTGGCTGAATCCCCATCCCTGGAGGTGTTTAAAAGCTGCAGAGATGTGGTGCTGAGGGATATGGTTTAGCAGCAGACTTGGTAGAATTAGATACTCGTTGGACTCAATGATCTTAAAGGTTTTTTGGCAACTCATTCTCTGATTCCTGAAGCTCTTGACAAATGAAAGGTAGAACTTTATCTGCAAGTAGCGTCATGCTTTTAGCTGTTTGTCCTGTCTCTGTGTTGTGCCCCACCTTCTTGGGGAAGTGATGGGGGAAAGTCTTGTTTTCAGCTTTTTGTCATGCTCTTCTGGAGAACATTGAGGCTGCAATGCCATGGTGTCACCTAACAGTAAGAGGTGTCTTACAGCTGGGCAGAGCCAAGGACATGCTATAAGCCTGAGCTCACACTGCCCCCCCTGATGCTCTGCTCCCTGCAGACCTGCTTTCCCTTGCTTGGGCTTTGCAGGGAGCTTCTGTTGTCTATATTCTTGCAGCAACTCATATATTTAGTGGTGGAGGGGGTGGGGAGATGTGTGTGCTGTGGACATCTGTCTCCTCTTTCCACTACCTATTTTGTTAAAACTGTCTGATGTGACATGCACTACTTGATGCAGATGTATCCATATGATTAGCAAGTCTTGCCAGCTTTATCTGAGTTGCAACTATCTTGCTTAGAACCTGGCTCTGCAAGCCCTATTCCCAGACACCCAGCCACCTCCCAGGCCGACTATTTTCAGACACCGGTGACAAAGCAACATCTAAATTAGCTCCAAAAATTCTGAAGGTTTTTGAAGAGTGTAACTCACTGTCACAAGCTCTTCAGCTGGCAAAGAGCCATGGGGGCAACCTGTAGAAACAGGATTTCCCCCCAGGCATGTTTTTGAGGATGTGGAAATGGATGACTTTAAATTATGGACTGTAATTTAGACAGTGAGGAGATGGTAGACTGATTCTGTTTGAAGAAAAATCTCTTTAGGAAAGAGATCACATCTACAACTCTGACAGAAGAGTAGAGATTCAGTCAAAACCTAACTTCTATAAATGGCTTAATAGCAAAGATTGTGCCCATAGAGGTAAGAACTGTGTTGTGCTGAAGGCTGCAAAACATGGGGAGCTTTGAGGAGTGGAATTTCTTTTCTTTTTGAATAGTGTAGAGTAGTGGCAAGATGTTCTGAGCTATAATTAGTTGAACATGACTCTTATATTGCAAGGTTTGAAATAACTGTCATTGCATACGTTTGTAGTTGAAAGAATCACAATGTGCTTAGCATTCACTTATGGATTTGGATAACATATGCAGCCTTTAAGGCCCCAAGTTTGGAGCAGGACTTGTTTGTTATGGTTCGTAATTGTGTGAATATTACACTGACACAATTAAAGAGTGAGCCAATGTGGAATAAAAGTCCTTCAGATGACATTTTGAACATTCAGAGCTAGCAAGCACAGGCTTGGGATCAGCTTTTCCTCACAGAATTATTTTGGTTGGAAAAGACCTCTAAGATCATCAAGTCCAACTATTGACCTAACACCATCACGACCACTAAACTGTGTCCTGAAGTGCCATGTCCACAGGTTTCTTGAACACCTCCAAGGACCTCTGGACGTGCTCCAGCTGGAAAGATCAGTCACAGTGGCTGCTGCACCTTTCTGCTACTTTTGGTACATCAGATCCCCTTCTGAAAACGGGATTTTACTGAGAGAGTGAAGCCAGGTTTCTTGTTGTTTAGGAAGTACAAAATTGAGTGGAACTAACGGATGGGCCCTTATTTTATAGTTATCATACATTTATGTACCTCAGCTTGCATCACTAATCGATGTTACCAGTATATGCTTGAGATGACACATATATTTGTTCTGCAGTTTCACAGAATGGTAGAATCATTTCAGTTGGACAAGACCTCTAAGATCATCAGCTTCAACTGTCAAGCCAACATGGCCATGGTCATTAAACCATGTCCCAAAGTACCATGGCCACAAGACTTTTAAACTCCTCCAGGGATTGTGATTCCTTGGCAGCTTGTTCCAATCCTTCACCATTCTTTCAGTGAAGAAATTCCAGGGTCTGAGAAGGAGTCTTTTGATGAGTGGCTGAGAGAATTGGGGTTGTTCCGTCTGGAGAAGAGGAGACTGAAGGGAGACCTTCTTACTCTCTACAACTCTCTGAAAGGTTGGAGAGGGATGAGTGTTGCTCTCTTCTCCCTAGTAACAAGTGATGGAATGAGAGAAAATGGCCTCGGGTTGCACCAAGGGAGGTTTAGGTTTGAGATTAGAAGAAACTTCTTGACTGAAAGGGTTCTCAAACACTGGAACAAGTTTCCCAGGGAGGTGGTTGAATCTCCATCCCTGGAGGTGTTTAAAAGCTGCATAGATGTCATGCTAAGGGACATGGTTTAACCCCAGCCTTGGCCGAGTTGCAGAATGGTTGGGCTCAAAGATCTTTTTCAACAAAAATGATTCTATGATTCTGTGATTCTAAGATTTTGAAAATGGAAACATTTCTCTAATGTAGTCTTCTACACCACTTCAAGGTCTTTTTCAGAGCAGCTACTGCAACTTAGCTGGACTGAGATAATTTTTATTGTTTCTTTTTCTGCTACATATTTCCACACTGATATGTTGTATTGTGGTCTGAGTGGCACTTGGAACTTTTTGGAAGGAAAAGAAACAGTGTTGCAGCCCAGAACAGATGCTACTTCTTTAAGTAGCAGAAGTGGAGGTTACAGGCCCACTCCTCTGTATTTATATCATTATCTCGGTGCTGACTGCTCACAGTCACATATTAAATGGCACAAAACTCTCACTAAACACCTAAAAACTCAGTCGTGTGCATCACATCCCACAGTTAGCAGAAGTGGGTTTGCATTTAAAGCAGTTTTATCTTAAAATAGAAACTCTTACTGGGCATGTCTTCAGCAGCATCTGCTTGCTTTATTTAACTTAATTAAAAGCTGCTTTAAAATGCATTGATGACATCAACATTTGGATAACATTATGGTGTGATGGCCTCTGAAATAAAGAAAAGTTCTTTTTGAAGTATATATTTTTTTTTCTTGCAACCTATTTCTCAATTTAAAATTTCTAGTGCTGTGAGACTGACAGTCTAAGCATCAAGAAGGCTGACAGCATTCTGGCCTGTATCAGGAACAGCATAACCAAGAGGACTAGGGAAGTGATTGTCCCCCTGGAATCAGCACTGGTGGGGACACAGCTTGAATACTGGCTTCAGTTTTGGGGCCCTCACTACAAAAAAGACATTGAGGTGCTGGAGCAAGTCCAGAGAAGGGCAGCAAAGCTGCTAAAGTGTCTGCAGAACAGGGCTTCAGAGGACCAGCTGAGGGAACTGGAGCTGTTTACTCTGGAGAAAAGAAGGCTAAGGGGAGACCTCATTGCTCTCTACAACTTCATGAAAGGAGGTTGGAGCCTAGCTTTGACACAACCTCGGTTTTCAAAGTTAAAATAAGTTAAAATTAAAATCCTGGACTTTGGGTGCACATGGAATCATAGAAATATTAGGATTGGAAGGGACCTTAAGTATCATCAAGTTTCAACCCCCCTGCTATGGGCAGGGATGCCTCACACTAGATCAGGTTGCTGAGAGCCACATCCAGCCTGGCCTTAAAAACTTCCAGGGATGAAGCTTCCACCACCTTCCTGGGCAACCTGTTCCAGTGTCTCACTACTCTCATGGGGAAGAATTTCTTTCTAATATCCAATCTGAACCTACCCATTTCTATTTTTGTTCCATTCCCCCTCAAAGCCAATATTGTTGCAGTGGTTTTCTTTTACAAATAGCCTTTATCTGAGGGTCTAAGTCATCTACAGTATGAGTATTACCCCCAATAATAAGTACTTTTTTTTCCTCAGTGGTTTGTTTTTCATGACCTCTGTGGAGGCAGGGATGTCTGTATGGACTGGGGGACACCTCAGCCCAGAAAGCTCTTGCACTTCAGTATTGCAGGTCTTCTGCTGTGGTGATTCACTGTAAACACTTCTCAGTATTTTGACATCTGGACACAGTCACATTTATTGTATATTTTCTTTTTCAAATGACATGTGCTAATAAGATTGAGGGGGGAATGGTAAGTCTCGTTTATAGAAGCCAAAAAAACATGTAGCCTTGTTCTGGTTGAGAAAACACACATTTTTGTTTGTGGCTTCTTCTTAAAATTCTCTGTGAAAATACCATTCCCCCCTCTAACTTTATAGGGTGATCTTTGAGATGACCTTTCGCTGGTTCTGAGGGCTTTGAGGTTCTTGTACCCTTGGAAAAATATATCAGGGCTTAGTTTTTGTGTTCTTTGTCAGGCTGCCAGTTTGATATCCAAAGAACAGAGCTTCTTTCCTAGTCTGAATGACAGTGCCGGTAAAATAGGATGGTGAAGTGACAGGAAAATGGTTGAACTACTGATGGAGACCCAGATAGCTACTAGATTCTATCCAGGAACTGTGACATGTGAGTGACTTGTGGTGTACACTCCTGTCACAACTAAATTTCTGTGGTGCTGAACTGCTGCCGAGAGATGGCCCTTTCCAGAACTATTCTTTGTGCTGTGCTGTGTGTATTCCAAAGGAAAAAAACTGAATTTGAAGATTCACAATGAGCCCAAGTCAGAAAAAACACCCAGTCTCCTATGGCTAGAGCTTTATCTGAACCGTAAGGTGAAAGCCTATGAACCAGAGAATTCTACACCTGCTGAAACCATTGCATTGTCCTATCACATCTCCAGCTGAGGGCACCCCCTTGGGCACTGGCTCTGAGTGCAGCATCTGGTGCCCCCCAGTAACGTAAGGGAGGAGTTTTCCCCAGGGCTGAGAGGACACAGAGGCAGCTGTCTGCTGATCTTCTCCTTTCTTCCTCTAACAAAGGAGTTTCTTTATTCAGGTAGCATTTAAAAGTCAGAAAGCAACCAGGGAGTTTGCAAAACAAGCCTGCTGTTTAATTTGCAGAGGCTGGGCTGTTGTGACATGGTCTTGAAACACCAGCCATGCTGCAGCTTGTGCTGGGACAGGGATGTGGAAACTCTTCACTGCTGTTGACTGTGGAAAGGACCTGGGGTCCTGCAGCCTGGAAAAGTGCAGACTGAGAGGGGATCTTCCCAGTGCTGATCAATGGCTAAAGGGTGGAGGTCATGAGGATGGGGCTGGGCTCTTTTGAGTGGTGGCCAGTGATAGGACAAGGGGCAGCTGGCAAGAACTTAAGGACAAAATTCTTCACTTTGAAGTTGCTGGAGCTCTGGACCAGGCTGCCCAGAGAGGCTGTGGAGTCTCCTTCTCTGGAGTTATTTAAAACCTGTCTGGACACATTCCTGTGCAATCTGCTCTAGGTGATCCTGCTTCAGCAAGGGGCTTGGACCAGATGGTCTCCAGAGGTCCCTTCCAACCCCTACCATTCTGTGATTCTATAATGTATGGCACACAATGTAAAAAGAAACAAAGTTTGTCTAGCTCAGGCTGTTTGGAAAGATCTTGCTGTATTTTATTTTTTTCCCCATTTATTACTTTTTATATAGTAGAAAGCTTTACAGGTGTGGAAGGAGCATGGAAAGGACGTCTCCTTAGGAAAAGCTTAAACTGGAGGAAACAGGTGGCAACCATTAATATTTGGGTGGAGCAGTGATTGAGGGAGGACAGCTTTGTGATTAAGAGGCCTGCTCCCTCCCAGCAGACTGTTTGTGGCTTTCCTGCTGGCACTGCCTGCCTGTGCTCTCTGTTGCCCCAGTAGGGGGTGAGGTGCAGGAGTGGTCCATGGGACATAGCTTCAGCCCAGCTCTGTCATTGGTCAAGTGCCACATCACAGCAGAACAATTCCCAAAGTTCCCATCTAGATGTGAGGGATATTAGTGCCTTTTATGTATAAAATTTTGCCCTCTATAATCTGTGTAGTTGTCTAAAGTCCTGTTCTTAGACTTGACAGCAGAGTAGTCATGACAGGTCCCTTTCTGATCAAGGTATCTTGACAGCCACATTGTCCAAACAAATTTAAGGTTCATAAAGCCTGGTGTTTCCTTGACCTTGAAGAGTCCCTGATGCTCTGGGTGAGCTCTGAGCCTACCTCATAGAATCACAGAACCATTAAAGTTGGAAAAAACCCTCTAAGTGCATAAATTCTCACCCAGCATGCCCTCAAAACCATTTCCCCAAGTGCCATGTCTGCACATTTTTTAACACCTTCAGGGATGGTGATTCCATCACCTCCCTGGGCAGGCTGTTCAAATGACTGACCACCCTTTTCAGTCAAGAATTTTATCCTAATATCCAACCTAAACCTCCCCTGGCACAACCTGAAGCCATTTCTCCATGCACAGCACTGACACCAGAATCCGTTGCTGGCAAAGCCACACGAGGCAGCAGCCACCACACATTATGCAATAACATCCTGATGTCATCCACAATCTGGGATTTCAGGGCTCTGTGGTTAAGTGGCTCCTAATCCCAAGGGATTAAAATCCAGAGTGTTTATTTCTCAGGAATTCTTTACTGAAAAGCAAGATGGGATTGGGTTATGCTTCCTTGTTCTCCCTAAAGCAAGCAGGTGGCAGAAGTGTGGATCCAGTCTGGAAGTGTCTAGGTAATTGACAAATATATAAATAGGCTTTATTTTATTAGGCATCTCCCTTACCGTCAGGGCAATGAGGCTTTTATCACTTCTGGTACCTGCAGATGCTGCTGTAACACAAACAGGGGAACATTGCAAAAACCCCTGAAGAAAACTCAGAGGCAAAGCACTCAGAGCCTCTGCAGATGGGGAAATCCTGCAGGAAAGGAGGCAACAAAAGCCCTGAATTATAATGGGAGCTGGGTAAGTGCTCTCTGTGAATAACACACACCTCAGAGTCTTCCAGGCATCTCACCTGGATGCTTCCAAAAGGCCATTCACTGAAAGCTTTGTGGCAATCAATTGCAATCTCTGTTTCCACAAGGAGAACTTCAGGCCTCCTGGAAAGCAAAAGAAATGGCTGGAGAAAGAAGAAAGGTGAAGCCCAGGCCCTGTTTCTGTTTCTCTTTGTTACCAAGCCTTTCAAATGGGCTCATTGACACCGGTGCTAAGTCCTTTTTTGTGTTGCTTTTTTGCAGTGCTTCTTAGCAGGAGAAAAATGCATTGGCTCAGTGAGGAGAAGATTTTTCCCACATCAGGCTTTTCTAGGCTTTATGATGCTCTAGGTTTCTTTTTTTTCCACATAGTTGTGTTATTTTTTTCCATGGGAGGGAAGTAGCAAAAGATCTCTCCGTGTAGGATGGTGGCATGGGAGGAGGGTGAAGCAAGTTCTGCAAACAGGCTTGTTTCAAATACCACCCTAGAGAGAGAGAGTGCAGGTTTTTGGAGACCAGGTGCCATGTGGTTGGTGGGAGGGGATTTCTGTGCTATTGATTAATTCTAAATTGTGTGGGGTTTTCTTGGCATAAATGAATGGGGTCTCTGCCAACTTCAGCTTAATTTTCCTTCTGTCAAATGTGCTGTGAGAGCTCTGTGAGGAAGAAGTTTTGAAGGTGGGGGTTGGTCTTTTCTACCTAGTATCAGGTGATAGAGCAAGAGGAAATGGCCTGAAATTATGCCAAGGAAGCTTTAGGTTGGATATTAGGAAAAATTTCTTTAGTGAAAGAGTTGCTGGGCATTGGAACAGGCTGCCCAAGGAGGTGATGAGATCACAATCCCTGGAGGTGTTCAAGAAATGTGTGGACATGGCACTTTGGGACATAGTTTAATGGCCATGGTGTTCTTAGGTTGAGGGTTGGGCTTGATAATCTTAGAGACCTTTTCCAACCCAAACAATTCTATGGTTCTATGAAGGACCCTGAAATCTGCAGGGCTTGATGGAGTTAACTTTTCCATTTGCTTGGGAGAGGGAGCGTGGCTTTTCCTGAGCTGTAGTATATTTACATATGGAGTTCCTTTTGCAAAGTTTCCAGAACCTCATTCTCAAGAAACCCTGAATATCTTCTAGAGCTCAAAAGGCTTTTTAATGATATCTTTGGATATTATGCTTCTTACTGGGGATGCTGTGAAGATGAGGAAAACTAAACTAACCTGAATAAAGTGCAAATCCTTCATGGTAACAATAGAAATTTATGTAGATTAGGAAACAGAAGGCCAAACCTAAAAAATGTGTGACTCTTGATGGATTCTGTCCTTGTGTCAGAGAATTTGTGCCAGTATCTGGGTGAGCTGCTCAGCAGTGCTAGCACTGCACTGTGCAGTGAGCTCTGAGGATGGAAGAATATTGCAGGCTGGAGGAATGTAGGTTAAAATAAAATCGAACTGACAAGAAGAAAGAATCTGTTTTACTGAACAAAGGAATCTCAATCTATGCTTAACTTTATTTCATGTCAAGAGCAGAAGGTACAAATCTAGGCTCTTTCATGGCATGATGCTGAACAATGCAAGCCCTGTAGCACAAAGAGCATCACACTGCTGGATTACCTGTCCTAAAATGTGTTTCAGAAAAATTCAGTCAGGTTGGCTTTATCTTGACAAATACTCATTTAATGCAGCTGTTAGAGCAGTGCAAGCCACAGATTTGCAGTAAGTCACATTTCTGGGGCTCACCCCAAATACTGGCCTCAGGAAATTTGGGTATTTTTTTCAGGTTTGTCTTTTTAAATCAAGCTGGAATGATACAGAGAATGGAAAATAATTTCATAAGATAGAAGAATCAATGGTTTACACCTTCAAAATAGTGACAAAGGCAATTTAACATAGAATCATGGAATCATAGAATGGTTTGTATTGGAATATGAGTGGCAACTTAACAAGTTAAGGCACCTCAACAGGTTTTGGGGAAAAGCATGAAACTAGGTCCTTGAAGGGCAAACAAAACTCACAAGGAACTGAGTTGATGTTGGTTTCACTGTTTCAAAGAAAATTTAGATAGATACAGGAGAAAAAAAAAGATTTTGTGTGGCTGGCAGAATGGAAAATCTTTTGGGAAGTTATAACTGGATCTTCAAATTGGAATGTAAGCAGAAGGAAAAGACACTGAAACCTGTTTATAAATAGCTTGAGTTTGTGAGAATAACATCTTTAGTTTGTTACTGCTACCCAAAGTGAACCCTGCACAGAGGAATAGGTATGACCCACAGACCAAATGTGTATTTTTCTGACAAGAACAGCATGAATTAACAACTCAGCCTCGCCCCAAATCCATGGCTGCTAGCAGGTCTGAGAATCAGAAGGCTGTGCACAGGACATAGTATCTGGGCTAAGGCACATCCAGGAGAATGGAGTAGGAGAAGTAAATGTAAAGTCTGGAGAGCAATACACTGGGTGCAGATGAGGTGGTGGGCTTGAAAGAAAAACTTGACTTTGCTTATCTTAAAAAATTGCTTTGGACAATGTGGGTTGTAAAGGTGCCTTGCTCAGAAGGGTACCTGCCATGAATATGCTGCTCTCAAGTCATATTTCTTGTGTTCAGTTTTGGGGCCTTCACTACAAGAAAGACATTGAGGTGCTGCAGCAGGTCTAGACAAGGGCAACAAAGCTGGTGAGGGGTCTGAAGAACAGGTCTGGTGAGGAACAGCTGAGGGAACTGGAGTAATTTAGTCTGGAGAAGAGGAGGCTGTGGGGAGACCTCATTGCTCTCTACAACTCTCTCAAAGAAGGTTGGAACAAGATGGGGGTTGATCTCTTCTCCCTAGCAACAAGTGATAGGGTAAGAGGAAATGGCCCCAGGTTGCACCAGGGAAGGTTTAGGTTGTACGCTGAAAGATATTTCTTGGATGAAAGGGTTTTCAAACACCGGAACAGGGTCCCAGGCAGGTGGTTGAGTCCCCGTCCCTGGAAGTGTTTAAAAGCTGCAGAGATGTGGTGCTGAGGGACATGGTTCAGCATCAGACTTGGTAGAGTTAGATATTGGTTGAACTCAAAGATCTTAAAGGTCTTTTCCAACTAAAACAATTCTATGATTCTATAAACAAACTTCAAAGTCACATTTTTCTCACCCAGTTGTCCTGTATGGAAATGATGATAAAACTGATTTTATCATTTTCATTGTTAATCCTTATAGCTTCACAAAATGAAATCCTGATAACTAATATATCTTTGGTTGGGACACACGAAGAAGATCCTTTCCTCAGCAGAAATATTTGCTATGTTGTGGGAGGAGAGTTGGTCTATTTTGTGAGCAGAACAGTAATAGTTATGTCAGGCATAGCCTGAATGAGATGAACACAACTGATGCATTTCTTTTTCCTTCACCCTTTTTGGGAGAGGGTGGGCTGGGGGTGAGGTGGGATGTTGGTGGGTAGCTTTTCCCCATTGTTCAAGATGTTCTCTCTATATAGTACTGCTTTTACATAACAAGTGTGGGAATCATATTAAGATGCATTTTGTTTTTTAACTTCATTGTTTCTGAACATTTCACATAAAAAAGGGTCAGCAGAGAGTAGAAAAGGAGAGAATTGTTTGAGCCATAGTTAAAAAGTACTGGCAAAATGGATCACGAACCTTTTAAAAGAGAAAAATACAGAAAACTCTAAAAGTCACACTCAAAAGACCTCAAGAGAAGCCTCTGCTAAAATACCTTAATAAAGACCCTTTCATGTAATGTAACTTTTTCACTTACACAAGTTCTCCTTGATTCAAAGGGGTTTTCTTTCCTTTTGAACACAGCACTTAATTAGTGTGTAAATCATGGAGATAATTCAATCTAGAGCTGTCAAGAGTGCAGGTGAACTCTTCCAATTGCTTATTTTAAACCAATTTCCTGCACAGACATTGAGTGATGATAGGTGGCTAAGGGAGTGATTAGTCACAATGATTTTGTGAGCAGGAGCAAAGAGTTTTTATAAGTACAGTAATTATTTCTCATAATGAGGCACATTAAGAAGGTCCAAATGTGGCTCAGATCTGGTAGTGATGAGATAGCAGTGAAATACAGCTGCATTTCTGCTGTGTTATTGAGTTGCTCATCTTGCTCATCTTGATTACATTCTCAACCTTTTTCAGTGTCTCAGTAGAACAAGACTTGAAAGCTACAGAAGTCTACATTGTCTTGAAAGACAGTATTGTCTGGCATTGAGCCAGCTCAAGAATATTTATTGATATTTCTTTTAGTCCTGTGCAAAAGAATGGCCTTTATTCACAGAAATTGTCAATAAAAATTGCACTATGAGATCTGATTTTCTGGATGGAGTGTTAAAGGCCAGGTTGAACAGGGCCTTTGAGCAACCTGGTCTAGTGGAAGGTGTCTGCCCTTGGCAGGGGGGTTGGAACTTGATGAACTTGAAGGTCAAACTATTCTATGGTTCTGTGATGACTGTGTTTCAGCAGTGGAATTGCTTGTGATGCTCTATGCTAACAGCAGGCTGACATTTCAGCAGAACTCCTTGTTGCAAAAAGTTTCTGCTGTGGCTCTAAACGGTGTGCCTGGTAGCGCTATCGTAAAGCAAATACCTGTTGTCCGTGTGCTAGAACTTTTCTCTCCTGGCCTGTCTGACACACTGCACTATGACAAGTTACCAATACTGAGCTAAATTTTGAAAGGGTGTTTGTCTTTAGAGGCAGTTTTGAAAGGGTGTTTATATTTGGCTCTTAGAGTGTTTGGGAGACTTTGCTTCAAGTTCTGCTTCTTGCCCAGAGTCGTCGGATTGATTTGGCTGCTTGCTTCTCAAACCCACAAGCAAATATGGGTGACTATGTGCTCTGAGCTAGATCACAGAATCACAGAATTAACCAGGTTGGAAAAGACCTTCGAGATCATCAAGTCCAACCTATCACCCAACACCATCTAATGAACTAAACTATGGCACTAAGTGCCTCATCCAGTCTTATTTTAAACACTTCCAGGGACAGCGACTCCCCCACCTCCCCAGGCAGCCCATTCCAATGGCAAATCACTCTTTCTGTGAAGAATTTCTTCCTAGCATTGAGCTTAAACCTCTCCTGGCACAGCTTGAGACTGTGTTCTCTCGTTCTGTCACTGGTTGCAAGGGAGAAGAGACCACCCCCCACCTGGCTACAACCTCCTCTCAGGTAGTTGTAGAGAGCAATAACATCTCCCCTGAGCCTCCTCTTCTCCAGGCTAAACAGTCCCAGCTCCCTCAGCCTCTCCTCATAGGGCTTGCACTCCAGACCCCTCACCGGCCTTGTTGCCCTTCTCTGGACACATTTGATCATCTCAACATCTTTCTTAAATTGAGGGGCCCAGAACTGGATATATTACTCAAGGTGTAAGACAGGTGGTCTCTCACTCTCTCCAGGATGGAAGTCCAGCTGCATTGATTTCAGTGGTGCTATTGTAAAGCTTCATCGTGGAAGGATGGCAATGAAACAAAAGAAAACTGTTTGGTGAATACTGGGTACTGGTGTCATCTGAGAAAGCACCGAGCTGGCCTGCCTCTAGCATCTAGCTCTTTGTCCTCGGCTTGGCTCTGTTTTCTTAAACTGTCTCTGGGGCTTTTTGATCATCTGTGCATTAGCCAAGCCGTATGTTTGTACTCTGTCTAAACATAAAGTGAATAGAAATGTTTTTATAGAAGGTGATTAATTGGATAATTGCACTTGGATAATTGCACTGAGCATTAGTTTTTAATGTGTATTGGTAAATATGGACTAACCTTTTAGCAATCTGTGTGCACTCATCCCAAGCAATGGAAAATATTCCCAAGGGATTCTAGTTTCAAAAGAGATGTTACGGAAAGAAATTGGACCTTGTACATGGCTCTAGCTTCTCAGGCCCCTGGAGGCATTCAGTTCAGGGCTCAAGACTGTATGTAACTTTGTTTCATTTATATTGCAAATGAAATCTTACGGTGGTTTTGGTCTTTAGTCACATAGGGAAAGGGTGCCTGGCAGTTGCCTCTGTATCTTTGCTGCACAGACATTGCCTGCTCACCACTAACACACGTGTTCTCTGACAGCAGAAATGCAGAGCTGATATCATGCCGTGCAACATCTGCTAAATTCACATGGGGAAAGAGAATATGAAAACAAATACACAAAGGGCACAGCTACTGAGATGGTAAATATTGGTTTTTCCATGCCACACCCAAACCAAAAATAGAGACAGAGGGCCCCTTAACAAAGCTTTATTCAGGTTCCTGAGGGCTGAGAGTAACTGTTTGTTTTCCACTGAGCTGTGAGAGGACTTCAGAAACATAGATTTGCCTGAGCATTACACTTTTACTGTGAATAGATCAGAAAGAGATGAGGAAAAAGCTCTGTGGAAACTCATAGCGTTAAAGGTAATGCAAATGCAATCACTGCCAAGCTTGCATGCCATAAGAGGAATAAGAGCTGATAACATTATTTTTCACAGAATCACAAAATCACCATAGTTGAAAAAGGCCTCCAAGGTCATCAAGGCCAATCCTTATCTAACTCTGCCAGGGTTACTACACCATATCCTTGAGTACCACATCAAGATGGCATTTAATTACATCCAGGAATGTAACCACAATGTAATCCAGTAACCACTTCCCTGAGCAGCCTGTTCCATGCTTGAGAACCCTTTTGGTACAGAAGTTTTTCCTAAAGTCTAACCTAAACCTCACCTGGTGCAACTTGATGTCATTTCCTCTTGTCCTTGTGACTTGTGAGAAGAGAACAGCACCTGCCTCTCTGCAACCTACTTTAAAGGAGTTGTACAGTGAGAAGGTCTCCTCTCAGCCTCCTTTCTCCAGAATAAACAATCCCAGCTTCCTCAGCTGCTCCTCACAGGACTTATTTTGGGGCAAAGAAACTGCCCATGATGTGGGCAGTTTGCATTTGCTAACTGGGTAAGAGGAGCAGCAGGTGAAGGAGCCCAGGGGCTGGTGGCAGTCCAGGAGTTGGGAGGTGCTGTAGGAGTGGTCATTCCACCCAGAATGGAGAGGAGGAAATTGCTGAGTGGCTTTGTTGGGGCATAGGTGGTGCTTTATGCATCCTAAACTCTTGCACAAACCTCAGGTGCTTAATAAGGTAGATAAAGTTGGGCACTCCCAAATCTGCTGCTGATTAAACTGTTGCAAAACAGCAGTGGGATGAAGGACAAGGCAGTGTAATAAATACAGCCCAGTCAATAAATACAGTAATTGCAACAAATACAGGAGGGAGGACAGGAAGTCAGAGGGGGAGAAGCCAGACAGGTCCTCAGGAACTGGGCTCCATAGGGTTCATCTGGGATATTCCCTCCCCCTCCTGCCTGAAAGCTGCCTTCAGAGACTCTGCACCATAAATGGATGTTATCGAATCACACAATCATGAAAGCTGCAAAAGACCTTTAAGCTCATCTAGAGAAACCATCAACCCAACACCACCATGTCCAGTAAACTGTGCTCCCAACTGCTGTGTCTACACATTTTTTGAACACCTCCTGGGATGAATGCCAATTTGCCTGGGCAAATTGCCTTAACATCCAGATGCACCTTTCCTGAGCATGGCAGACTGGGCAGAAGTGAAATATCTGTTCTCATATGATTTGCAGAACTTCTGTCCAACACAGATAAACCTGTACTGCTGTGGGTATCCATTCTGCTGGCAGCAGTGTGCTGCGTAGCACTGGCACAGTTTGCACTAGGTTGTTTCTTGTTCTCCTGGCCTCTGTTGACAGCATGAGAATTTGATACTATTCCCACTGGAGCCAGCATGAAAAGCTCCCTGGGTGGACTTCAGATTGAAAGGGTTGTTGGTTGTGTGCTCTTCTTGACATGGGATACCACATCTTTGTTACTCAGCTCTTTCAGAAAAGCAGATTGCCTGCTATAGTAATCAACTGGACCTTGTTTATATAAAATTAGACAATCATAGAATTGTTTCAGTTGGAAAAGACCTTTGAGATTATCAAGTGCAACCATTATTTAACTCTACCAAGTCTTGTGATAAACCATATTTCTCAACACCACATCTCTGTGGCTTTTAAATACCTCTAGGGATGAGGATCCAACCATCTCCCTGTTCCAGTCTTTGAGAACCCTTTTAGTCAGGAATTTTCTTCTAATATCCAACCTAAACCACTCCTGATGCAACTTGAGGCCATTTCTTCTCCATCTATAACAGCTAACTGTTCTTTAATAGTTGGGAATTTATGCCAACATATTCCAGGCCCAGTTGGTAACATCGAAAAAATATAAGTCTGAAGGAGATGTTTTACTATTCCAAAAAGAAAAATAACTTATGTGAATTAATAATAGAATATTGAACTAGAAATATTTTTTCTAACCAGAAAGCATCTGCGGTTTTGCAGCAAACATCTGTGGTTAAAGTGGAAAAAATGGAAGTTAAAGTTGTACAAAAACTGTAGACAGAAAAAGTCAGAGAAAAAAAAGAAAACTTGGGTCTTTTTTCTTTGCTTCCTGTTGTAAGTGATTAAATGTTTAGTTTCTAAACAATGTACTCAGCTCTTAATAAAAGTTTGAAGTTCTTCCATATGTCTGAGTCAAAGTGACTCAGAGGAGAGCTCACAGAAAAATTGCTGCTAGCTTGCTTTTTTTTTCCTGATAATCCCTTTTGACCTTTCTACCAAAACTCATTTATTTTGTCCATTTTGATACCAAGCTTTCAATAAGTGAAACTCCATTGTGTTTTATAACTATACTCCTTAGCAATACACCCTGCCTGCCAGCAAAAATCAGTGCTTGCCATGCATCATTGCTTGGGCATGAAGCTTTGACAGTACTTCTCCTGCACGAGCACATGCTAAATGAGGTGCTCTGGTCAAGGAGCAGTGAGGATCTGGCCTCCTGCTCTGTGTCAGCTGTACCTCATCCATGATAACTTTGTTGTGTGTAAATCATGACCATATATAACCCTCAGATAAACAGACTCTGAAGGAGGGTATATTAGTTTGAAACAAATATTTATCACCTCACTTCATATTGTCATCCTTCATTTGTTTGTGTTGAATTCCCATGCCCCAAGTCTTTTGTGAAATGGCATCAGTGGAAGATGTAGACAACCCTCGTTTAACCAGATAGTGAGCAAACATAGCAAAAGACCATCCCTTCCTGAAAGGCCTGAAGAAAGTCTTTCCTTGGCTTCCATTCAGTAAAGCCTGAGAGCAAACACTTGAAGTAAGATTGTTTCCTTGAGATCAGGTACAAACAACCTTGTGGTTAGAGAAGGGCCTCAGCACTCACAAATGTTTACCACATTCAGTCAGGCTTTCCAAGGAAGCCACAATTCCCTTCTCTTTGTTCTGGCTTCCGACCTACCTAGAGCTGCACAAAACTCATCAGGTTGGTGGCCTTAAACCTGGCACAAGCTTCCTGAGATTTTCAAGTCTTTTCGAAGATCTGGACTGGCTTTTGACCAATGCTTGGCTTGTGGTTTTAGGGTAAAGAGGAAATTATTTCAAACTTCTGGCAGTGTTTTGATTTTTAGAACTGTTAGATTTCCTACAAAGTCCAAAAAAAAAAAAAAATCTCACTTGAGTTTCCAATAATCTGTTTCAAAGAACCTCTCTTTTCTTGCTTATGAGCAGGAATTACTTGATTTATCTGTCCTCCCCATGAAACACTCTTTTTGACTCTATTGCTGTGACAAAGCAAGGGAATAGGATGGGTTATTTCACTAGGAAAAAAAAAAAAGTAATCATTAAAGCAGTGCAAATTCCTGTAATGAGTGTAAAATTGTGGGTATAATGAACACCTGAACTGCTGGAGAGCCAGACAGCAAATCATAGAATCACAGAATGGTAGGGTTGGAAGGGACCTCCAGAGATCAAGTTCAACCTCCCTGCCAAAGCAGGATCACCTAGGACAGGTCCCACAGGAACGAATCTAGATGGGTCTTGAAAATCTCTAAGGAAGGAAACTCCACAACCTCTCTGGGCATCCTGTTCCAGTGCTCCACTTGTACTCTTTTCTTGAGGAAACAAACTACTGCTCCCCCTCATTCCATGGCCAGCCTCTCTCTCTGGTAAAGAAACTTCAGTGTTTGTCCTGCCCTTCACCTCACAAACATAGTTGTGTAATTAACACTGAACAAAGTTACCTGCTGAGCTGCTAAGTGCTGGTTTACCGTGGCACACCCCATTTGTACAAACATTTCTGGCCACGGCAGGCTGCTCCTAGCATGTCAGGTGCAAGGTTACTCCTCAGTGAAAGCCTGGGGAATCGGATGGCTGTTTATCTGGGAGCTGGTGAGCTCCCCTCATTCCCTTTAGCTTTAAATTCAGCTTAGCAAATAAGCCCGTTATCTCCGAGAGTTTCTACATAGATTTTTGTAAATAATTGAAGTTCAGAGGACAGGTATAGTAAATTTTGAAGAGAAATGTAGTAGCTTCTTGTTATAGTCCCACCAGTACAGATGTGAGCTCCACTGTTGGGAGGTTAGAGGTACAATTAGGTATAAAGTTTTGATGTCTCAGGCTGAACATACACTAGGCCATACTAGGATCTTAGTCCTTCTCAATGTTAGACCTGCTATGTCTTGAGATTAGCACTCTGAAAGCGAATGACAGCATTTGAAGTTTTAAGCACTACTGGTAAACTTTAACAGGAGGTGTCTGTACCCATGGCAGGTGGGGGGTAGAACTAAATTATCTTGAAGGTGCCTTCCAACCCAAACCATTCTAGGATTCTGAACTTGTTGAGGCTAAGATTTTAAAATCATAGAATCATAGACTAGTTTGGGTTGGAAGGCACCTTCAAGATCATCTAGTTTCAAATCTCTAATGTACTGTTATCAGTACTGGTACTGATAAAACACTTCTCTTGCTTTTTCTTTTTTTCCCCAAAGAAAATTGAGAGCTTGTGTGGGAAGAAGAAAAGGAGATGGGCTTTATAGAATAAACTAAGGGAAAAATACATTGCTTGCAATCACCACCCAACCACTGTAGGAGTAAAACAGTAATCACTGCTTGTTGATTTTGTGTAGGGGGAATCCTCAGGGGGTGGAAATCTTATGATGCACTGGAGATCTTTTAGTAAATATAGATACTGTAGCTCTATAGAACATAGTCTTCAACTACAGTCCTATAAAGGGATTACAATGCTGAGTATTTAGAACACTGTCTGAAAATAATTGCCATTTAAAGACAGATTGTGTTGAGAAAAAGATCTTTGTGATACAAATGTTAATGCTGTACCCTGAAAAAATCCTTTAGCACAAGTAAAAAAAACCAAACCTCCTGCAATATTGCCAGCAATTGTCACCAAAACTTTCTGACTCCATGTGAAAATGGATACTCTTTAGTGTATTTTGAATTTGTGATTAACTGGGGTTTAACTGACTTTCCTCTTACTCCCTATTTCATATGTTTTTCTCACTGTAATACTCCCCAGCTGCCTTTCATTTGCTTCTGTAAGATTTAAAAATAAAATTTTTTTAATGCACCAGATTATAGGAGGGGAAATCAGAAATGTTGTAAGTTCAATGAGGAAGCCCCATCTGTTAAAATTCACTTTGATAGAAGTGACCGAAACAATGTACAATTCATGGTGTAAGAAAAGCCAAGGGTTCTAAACCCCTTCGTTTCAGATATCAAGGACATATTAACTCCCCCTGCACCCCACGTACTCTATTACAACCATTTCAAAAACTAAGAAATCTTTTAAAATACTACCTTTTTAACATAGATTTGGCTTAAAAATTTGTTTTGTTTGTATCTCTCCTGAGCCAGCCCTTCTTCTGAGTATAAAAACAGTACTGACTCTACAACAGGTGGAACAAGTGAGGTCAGCTATTCTCAGGATAAAAGTCTTTAGACTATTCTGACAGCTAAAAAAGGAAAGAGGGCACAAAAAACACCCTGCAAACAGTTTCTCTGTAAAGCACAGCGTTGCAAGTTTAAAGGCAGAAGAACTTTTCCTACCTGTACCTTTTGTGCGGATCAGGAAGTGTAGCTTGTTTCTGATTACAATCTTCCATGGCTCAGCTGGGCTTCTGCATTTGAATGTTAAATATGTAAGAATGCCTTGTGGAGCTGGAGAGTTTGCATGACCTCTTAATGAGACACTGTAGTTAGTGTCATTGGGTATTAAGGCATCATGTGACTGTAGATGAAAATAAAATCCTTTAAAGTTTGCATTTAATACTTCCTAGAATCTGTAACCCTTTACCTGCAAGCTGGCTCAAAACCTGAGAGAGCTCACTGTTTTTTGGTCAAGGGGGTGAGAAAAGAGAGGAGGAAGGATATGTGCCAAACAATTCCTTTTCCTCAAGGACAGTCACTTACAAGAACCACAGGTCCGAGCCTGTCAGTCTGTGAATGATGCTGTTTTCATATTTTTAAAATTAAATCTCCCCAGGTCACAAACGGTGCTGCAGAAAGTTGCTCTGGTTACATCAGGTACTTTTGTCTAGCACTGACATTTAATCCCCACTGTTCTGGGTGATGTTCCCTGGAACAACTCTGTTCTAAGGGGGATCTGCAGGCATTGCAGTTACCTCTGAAAGTTGCTGCTGACTTTCCTGGAATCATTTTGGTTTGGGTGTGGTGTTTCCAAAAGTGGGATGAAAGATGTTCTGCTGTCACAATCCAGTTAGGAGAGTGGTCCCTGGGCAGGAGGCGAGATTTCACTTAGGTAATACCTGCAAGCAGCTGGGTCGGGGGTTTCCCAGCTGTAATCTTTAACGTATATCAAGATACCTGGAAACTAAAAAAAAAAAACAAAAACAAAACACCACCAACAAAAACCGTCCCACACCTCCCGGAAAGAACTAGCACTAACATTGCATAATCTAAATGTGTGTGTCACAGCTGGGAACAGTCCAAAGCAGCACTGGCAGAGCAGTTTGGAAATGTTCTGCTAAATCCTGTGTTTGCTTGTGGTGTTAAGCCTCATGGAAGCAGCTACACAAGGTTCAGCTGCTGTAAGAGTAGGTGTGCTGTTCTCACCTTAAATAGTGGCGGGCTCCTACTGGAGTCCTGCTTGTCTTTCTCATGCAAAGCACCCTCCTCAAATCCAATTCCAGTAGCGGAAGTTTGTCCTGTTGTGTTTTGTGAGGGGGAGGTAAGACCATCCAACTCATGTCAGCAGTGTGCTGAGGAGAGCAGGCAGACGGGTCCTGTGCTGGGGTGCAGAGGCTGAGCTGCACCACCTGCCCCCGGGCTCCCTCGGTGGTGCTGTGCACTGGGGGCTGAAACATCAGATGCCAGCAAAGAAATGAATAAAAGCTGCTTTGGATGTGGTTATTTTAAGCAGTGTCATCATGTGAAGGCCAAATATCATTTACAGGCTGTGAGCTAGCAAACTGCAAAGCTCTGCAGCAGCTCTTTGGCTGATTTTAATTTTTTCTCCTGCAATCTTTTAGTGCCAGCTGAAAACAGACTTTGAAAGCCAGGAAATGTCTCAAAAAAACCTTCACTAAACCTTCGCAAAACCTTTGCTAAACTCTCCCAAAGGCTCTCTGGTCAGTGAGGGAAGAATTATCAGGCTACTAGATCACCAGGTTGTTGGAGGCAGTGAGGAAGGAGGGATAAGCAACAGACTCACGCATGGTGTGATCTGTGTGCCCACTTTACAGCCCTGCCAAGCTGGGGCTGGCCCCAGTGGGTCAGCTCTGTATCTAGTAGTATGTGGCCATTACCCTCTTGATGGTTGGGCTAACAGGATGCCAAATGTCCCAGGTGAAGAGCTATGTGGTGAACCAAGAGGCTGCTGGAAGTGACCTCAAGGAGACTGCTTCCCCCTTTCTCCTGATACCTGACCTCCTCCTCAGACCCTTTTCAGAGCTCCTGTGTTTTTGGCATTCCACAGGCCATTCATCCTTGCAGTTCCTTAAACCCACAGCTGGTATTTCTGCCCCAGCTCCTGCACTGCTCCTATAGTGCTGTTTCTGAAACCTAACCTCTAAGTAACCTAGAGAGATGGGGAACTACTGGAGGGAGTCCAATGGAGGCCACAAAGATGCTGATGGGACTGGAGCATCTCTCTTACGAAGAGAGGCTGAGAGACCTGGGGCTGTATAGCCTGGAGAAGACTGAGGAAGGATCTTCTTCATGCTTGTCAATATGTGTGGGGCAAGAGGATGAGGCCAGACTCTTTTCAGTGGTGCCCAGCAATAGGACAAGGGTCAAAAGACACCAGCTAGAACACAGGAGGTTTCACTTAAACATGAGGGAAAAATTTTTGACTTTTGGGGTGCTGGAGCACTGGCACAGGCTGCCCAGAGAGGTTGTGGAATCTTCTCTGAAGACTTTCAAAACCTCCCCAGATGCATTCCTGTGTGACCTGCCCTAGGTGACCCTGCACTAGCAGAGGGGTTGGACTTGATCATCTCCAGAGGTCCATTCCAACCCCTACCACTCTATAATTCTGTAATGCTTTCTATGGCTATGTGCAACCTGCTGAGACCTTTTCAGACTGATGGTTTGGTCAGGTTTTCATAGATGTGTCCTGCAGGAAATGATCATTTCTCTCACCAATCCATTGTCCTTGTTCAAAAACATGAGTGTGACAAATGCTTTTTGTAAAAGGAAAAGTAGTCGAGACATTCAGCCTGCAGAAATCCTCTTTTTCCTCTAATCTCATTCTTGTACCTTAGTCAACTGTTTTGGCTGAGGACTTTTTTTTGGAGACTGTTCCTGCTGAGACAGAAGTCTGCCTGGAAAAAGTACAGCCCCAAAGGTCAAATCTGAAACTTCAGCTACTGTTGTCAATATGATATTACAGTGGCAAATGCCAGGCAATTTACTAGCAGGCAATGGGATAATGGAGACAAAGGGCAGCAAACCATCCTGTTATTTTTGGGGTGTTCTGTTTTCATCTGTGCTACAGTACATCTGCACTTTAACTTCCTCTCTCACTTTGCAACTGTGTGCATTTCACTTTAAATCCACTCAATAGATCTATTTTGGTCTAGAAGCTTTCTCCCATACACTGAAGTGCCTGTAGAATCAGAGCCATCAAAGAAGGGAGATGATTTTATTTCTCTTTGTTTCATGCTACGTAAAAATACAACCTGTAGCTAGTGTGCTGTGTGGTGAAAGCTGTGACAGTGGGAACATGTGAAGGCATCTTAAATCTGCTTTTCTGTATTCCCTGCTGAGGCTGGAGAAGGACTCAGTGGGCACGGCACTCTGGGATGTGTTTTAATGGCAGTGGTGGTGTTAAGTCAGTGGTTGGACTCGATGATCTTGAGGTCTTTTCCAACCAAAACAATTCTAGGGCTCCATGATGCCAAAAGGGCAGGTGCTGCAGGTGTACCACGGCTGTGCTGAGCTGGGATGGGAGCATTAGCCAGGCAACATGGGCCTGGGTTGATGGGGCAGCAGAGGCAGGAAGAAG
The DNA here is from genome assembly GCF_027791375.1 of Indicator indicator. NCBI lineage: Eukaryota > Metazoa > Chordata > Aves > Piciformes > Indicatoridae > Indicator > Indicator indicator. Next base: position 7,469,052 of record NC_072017.1, read on the forward strand.
AGCTTGCCAAGGGCAGATTTTAACAGTCACTTTGGGAACCATTTGTGATTTGAAGAGCACATGCTGCTGGAGTGGATGTCTTGGGAGCATGTTCCCTGTGGTTATTTGCCTATGTTTTCAAGGGAATTTAGACCTGCATAACTGGTCCTTGATAGTGAAAGTCCCTTTTTCACAGAAGGATGCTGGTACAAACTTCTCCTTCTGGACAAGCACGTGGTAAAATACATCATCCCACCCTGGAAAGAATTGTGATGACTATTCCTTCAGTGTTTGACCTTCCTGTTGAAACTAAGAATTGGGACTTTGACTTAGACCCATACAAAGAGTGTCACATTGCTCATATGTCAGGAGACTACTTCCAAACTGCAAGGAATTGTGCTCAGTGACTAGGCTGGAATGATAAACCATGGCAATAAAGATAGCTCATTGCTCTTCTTGCAGTGATGTGGTGTTCTGGGAAGAGATATTGAGGTATCTTGTACCCCTTAACATGGTACAAGAACTTTGTAGTTGGTCACATCTATAGCAGAAATGCTTGATAATGATTCTTAGTAACAAACCTTTGGTAGCACAAACTACCCAGAAGGCTTTACCCATGTTTGAATGACCACAAAATTCAATTTATGGTTACATAAAAAATAATGTGTGATGTCTCTGGTTTTATAATTAGAAGAAATGAAAATAGATTTCAGCCCAGGGGGGGTCATGTGTGACCCCTCCCTGGAAGTGTTCAAGGCCAGTTTGGATGAGGCCTTGAGCAATCTGGTCTAGTGGAAGGTGTTCCTGCCCATAGCAAGCGGGTTGGAACTAGATGGTCTTTCAGGCCCTTTTGAACCCAAACCATTCAATGAATCTATGAATCTATGTTAAAATAACTATTTTTACTGACAAAATAGAACAGTGGAGATTGTTGCTAATAGCCTAATGGTAATGTCCTTTAAGGAGTTCTTTTGCCAAAGAGCAAAATATCTGGATTTTAAGCTGACCTGAGGCTGAGATAGTCCCCTCTGCATATGAACACCATTTCAGTGATATAGTTTTGCTTTAAATTCCCTTTGCACCATGGAGAAAGCAGGGCTGGGGAACCACTGAAACCTGAATGCCTTTTCCAGGCTACATGTTAACTCACATTTTGATGCTATCTGATAATAATGTGAAAGAAGTGGAATGGCCACGGGCTGTATGAAATGAAGTCACGGGCTGTGCATTCCCCAGCTGTGGTGCAAAGGAAATGACTGATGAAAATATTTTTTCTAGCTGACCTCTGGCTTACCTTTGTCTGCCAAAGAATTTCCGGCTAGTTCCCCTCCAAAGGTCATAGCCTATTCCTAGAATCTTCTGTGTCAGAAAATATGGACCCCATCTCAGCCTGTTTATTGATGTGCACTTTAGATAAAGAATAAAGGAAAGCTTTGTTCTAGATATGCAAATAGTGCTCCTAAAACGAAAGCAAATCACCCTATTCCAACCTAGGGGTAGAACAGCACTTGGTATTTGGATGGCTCATTGTTAGAGAAACTACTTTGTCCTTGTAGCACAACACAGACATACCTGGGGACAGACTTGTGAGGAGCTCTGAAGTTCTTACTCTTGCAGTACCAAGTATTTGGACACTGAAGAGCCTTAATAACTACATTTCAATATCTGAGGGGAACTTACAGGAAGGGTGGGAGGGACTGTTCAGAAGGGCTTGTAGTGACAAGACAGGGGCCAATGGTTTGGAACTGGAGCTGGGTAGATTTATGTTGGACATAAGGAGGAAGTTCTTCACAATGAGTGGTAAAATACGGGAACAGATTGTCCAGGGATGTGATTGAGTCTCCATTCCTGGAGATATTGAAGATCAGACTTGATGTGGCCCTGGGCAGCCTGATCTAGTTGGAGGTGTCCCTGCTCACTGCAGGGGGGTTGGACAAGATGACTTTTGAGAGTCCCTTCCAACCTGATGCAATCTGTGAGCATGTAACTCTGCCAATGCCATCCAGAAGCAGAATGTGTCTGCTGCTCAGGCTCAATGTGAGGAGTCTGATCCCTGAGAAAGATATTCAGAAAGGTGAAGTCTGTTAAGACACAGATAAACTATGAAGAGGGACAGGACTTTAACATCATCCTTGAATCACAGAATTGTTTTAGTTGGAAAGACCTCTAAGATCGTTGAGTCCAACTATCAACCCAACACCACCATGGCCATTAAACCATATCCTGAAGTGCCATGTCTACATATTTTTTGAACACCTCCAGGGGCAGTGGAATGAGATTAGGAATATGATACTTAGCTGAAGGGTTTAAGTGGATTAGGAGTCATATTGATGCTTGTCTTTCTCATTGTTTTACAACTAAGAATAGTAGTTCTGCCCCACTCTTGGCTAGAACACAAAAGACTAAGGTTGAAAGCAGGACAAGAACACCCCTTCCATCAGCACTGCTTGCATGTGCCAGCCTATTGCTTTGACCAACTAGACAAGGCCTAAAATCAATTCCCTTTTTGACCTGAAATGAAGGGAAGACTGCTCTCACTTTAAGCTCAGACTTCTGTTTTGCTGGCAACAAGAAGCTCCAAGAAGCTGTGCCCTTGCACAGAAGACCACAAAGTTCACTGAGCCAGAAAACACGAGCAGCAAAAGTCTCTCATTCAGCTGAGCGAGGACCAGCTGGGTTCTGGTCATGCTTCCCCAAAAGGACGAACATTTCTCTGGTTCTGTCTCTTGCTTTGTTTCTGCTACACCTCTTTACTACCCAAGGATAGCCTCTCCTGGCAGATAGATGTATTTTTACTCTTCCAAGGTACTGAGTTTCCAACATCATGCAGCTTATGCACAAGGAGTTCCAGGCAAAAATGTGTGAGTCAAGTCCAATGTTTGAAAGCAGGTGGAATTTGTTAACCTTCAGGACAGGATTCTGGGAGGCATGGATCCCACAGCCCCTTCCCATAGCTGCAAAGATCCAGAGGCGTGTGGGATTTCAGGTGTTCCCCTGAGCTTCCTACTGAGTAGATTACAGAAACCTTTGTGTCTGTTGACTTGCACACAGTATGGAATGTAGTCATAAGCAGCATCTAAACATGGATATTTTGGGTTAATTTAATTGTTTTTAGAATGCTTTGATTGAGTTAACTGAAGTGAGAAAAATGCTGGATTTTTTTCCTTATGGATATAGCCCTTAAAAAGTATTTAAATATAGGCCAATGGGAGCTGCCAATGCCCTGTGCCCTCTACCAGAGGTAAATTTCCCTGAAATTAAGGGAGAGACACAAATGTGTTTCCTTAGTTTATTAGTACAAACAATGCATACACAAGACTGTATATTGTTTGAAGACTGCAATAGATTTCTAATTTAACAACTCTGTAACAAAATTTAACTAAATCTGACATTTATGAAAATATAAATCTCTGATTGGGTAGGGTTGTTTTGTTTTGTTTTTCCCAACAATACAAAGTTTACATAAAAACATTCAGTATGATCTATTAGTTGCAAACAAGTTAGGAAAAAACTCATTCAAGTCACTTATAATACTATATTGGCTTGTACACTTAACATTCACACACTACATCAAGTTCTAGCTCAGCATTCATTTCTTGGAAATTTGTGGCATGGAGATCTGCTTTCAAAAAAGAAAACTGTTTTTGTTTAAATAATTGGAAGAAATTTCCACAGGTGTACCAACTTGAGGAGGGGAGAAAGTTTTTTATCCTTTCAGATCCAGTATTTTTATTTTACTTTATTCTCTTCACTTGGGAAAAAAATTAATTTCTTTATTAAAGCATTTGTCATTGTTTCACAATTTCTGCCTTGAAACTGGTAAAAGTGTACAAAAGGCTCAGAACAGTTCTAAAGCAGAAAGTGAAGCTCATAAGCACGTGGAAGTAAGAAAAACCCATTAGAAACTGGACCAGTAAAGAACCTTAGGACAGTCTTTACATTTAGTGGAGTATTTCAGCACATGTACAAGCAGTCCCAGAGTGTTTGGTCATCTGATCTGTGTTTAGCATGGGAAAGAACAGAAATGACAGTAAGGCAAACGTTATCAAGATTAATACACGGCATCTCTGAAAACTTTCTGTTAAGGTTACTTTGGGGACACAGGTGATACTTTAGATTTTCTTACCACAAAATGGATAGCAATCTTTTAACAGAAAGAAATGAAGGTGTTTTAACTTTTCATCTGTAACACCCTTTCTTTTTGAAAGAATTTTAAATATGACCTAATGTACTAATATACACTGTGAAGACAAAAGAAAATTCCCCCAAACCAAAAATAGCCCCCCCAAACCTACATTCTTTATATGATCTAGGTTCTTATCATTTTTATCACAATACAGAAACCTGAAATCCCTGCATGCAGTTAAAAAAAAAAAAAATCTTTCAGTCCATTCATTGAGGTGAGCAAATACTTAGCAGCTCACATTTATTTTTTTTTTGCAGCTGACTGGCACCTACTCCTTTCAACTCAAAGATTAATCTAGTTTAAAAAGAGCAACAAAAATTAGATATTTATAAATGATGGAATGTATCAAGTGTTCCAGGTTGGCAGGTGACATCTTGTCATTGCACCATCAAGCATGAAAACATTTTTGCAAATGGGTATAAAGTTGGCTGTTAGCTATAGACCCATCTATGCGACTTGGAATATAAAATAGTGGTCTGACTCTTCTCACCCATCATGTGGAGCTTTACTTCTAGTTAAAAGAGTTTGTCAATCCCAGATAAGATCACCTAACAATTTTGATAGTATTGCTAGAAATTTTTAATCAAGGCCTTGGTGAAATCTTGGACTGAACCTTGTATTCCGAAATGTAACAAAAACCAACCCTGCAGCCCATTTGCTTTATGTTTGCTTTTTTTTTCCCTGTAAGGATATTTGTGGAGGAAAACCCAGCTGGTCTGCCCTCTGCTAGTCCCATCTGTCTTCCAAGAAACACACGGATTTTTATGTGAATTCAGAAGACAAATCTATGCATCTATACTATTCAGATAAGCTAGTCCAGAGAGTTACTCAGTTGTCAGCAGTAAAGCCATGTCCTCGGCAGTCTATGGCTGCACACACTTTCTCATAGCAATAGTTGTGTTTTTTGGTTGGGGTTGCTTCACTCACCTCAGGCTCTGTAACTGTAATGGGGCTATCCCTTGCAAATACCTCGGTTGACTCCCTCCAAATGCAGTCTGCAGTTGCTTTGAAGCTGTAATTGTGACATTTTGGCCTAATCACTTGCATTGTATTGTTGAAAATCTGACGGCTGTTTGAAGTGGCAATTTTGATTTTCAACGTGGCGTCAACTCGATCCACTACGGTGTAAGTACCTATACTTCCATCATCAAACCCAATGATAATATTTAAATGTCTCTGAGAGACTGCAAGAAAAGTGGGAGTTTTATAAAGAGAACAGGCACCGATGTTTTTGCCATCTGCTAGCCTCATTACTATTAAAGTCGAGACTGCACCGTTCTCATCATCTTCTTCACTGCAAAAACAGATGTACACGAGGTAGCGGCCATCCCGGGACAGCCTCTGCCGCCAGATGATACCTGGAGCATGAACCACACGAAGTTTGCCACTGTATAGATCAAGAACATTGATGTTCTCATCACCACGGGTTATAATTCCTAGCTTCCCATTTGGGGAGATTTCGAAGTCTTCCAGAGTTTTTAAGAAGTTGGTGGGCAACTGCACACGTCTGCATATGACCTCTTCTGTCAGGCTCCAGATGTTCACAGTTTCAGTAGATGTTATAAATACTATAATATCTGGGCAGTCTGGTATCAGCTTAATATCCACGATGCTTGCACCATCATCACAGCAAAACTTCTTGGTTATACTGCCTGTCCAGAGACTCACTGCCAACACTTTGTTCTTTGCCATTCCGACCACAAACGTATTTGCAGTTGTTATAAATGCGTTCTGTAAGGCAACTAAAATATTGCAAACCCTATGTCCTGTAGCCAGCCGCCAAACTCTGGATGCATTCTGCTCACAGAGGGAGACCACAAATTGATCGTTATGAGTAATCATTAGCTCTGAGATTTTTTGTCCGTTAATGCGAAAGATATTTTCTCCACTAACAGTGTGCCACACATACTGGCTGCTCTTATCATCTGATGTAACCATTATCTCTCCAGATGAGGTCAGCACGCAGTTTTCAACAATACCTTCGTGCTTGAACACAGCTTCAATAAATCCAGTGCTGAAGTTCCACTTGTGGACAGAATCTGATCCATCCAAGGTGTATATCAATTCCCCTCTGGCTGGCAACACCAGTCTCTGGATAGGCTTGCCAGATTTGTCAATATTGGACATCGCGGTGATGATGTCAATATCCCAAATGGAAAGGACACCACTGGTGGATAAAGATAGCAGCATGTTGTGATGATTTGATTTAATTAGCCTGACTATAGTTCCTGAGATTTCCTGTAGGCTCGCCATACACTGTCCTGTATCTCTTCTCCAAACAAAAATGGCTGAGGTATTTTCCATTGAAGCAATTATACAGTTGCCATTTTTGGACAACACAGCAGATATGAAGCGCTCGTTGTGTTTAGCTCTGAACTTTTCAGCCACCTTCCACACACGAGTGTCAAGAAGTTCAATGCTGAGCGCCTTACAAATTAAAATTGCACTTTGGTCTTCAGAAAGCTCTATGCTGACAACTTCACTGTCTTCTCTCCTGCAGTCAAAGTCATCTGTAAGCTGGGGATTTGTGATGTCCTCCGTATTCCAAACAGAGAGGCTACCCTCATTGTCCACCATCACCATTTCTTGGGCTGTGTCCAGAATGAGAAGGAATTTCACAAACCCACTAGAAAATTCTGAGGTCACAGTGGCCAGCTTCTCTCCACTGCCCAAGTGGAAAATGGTCGCTGTGTTCAAGTACTGCCCACAGAATGCATAGACTCCATCTGGAGAGCACTGGACACAGGTCACCTCATACCAGCAGTGGAAGTGGTAGAGGGGCCAACCATAAAGAAGGTCTATGACAGTAACATCTTTGCTGGCCTCCAGCCAAGCCAGCGTGTGATTGACCGATAACGTAAATCCATTTATAAAACTGGAGCCCCCTCCAATCCCACAATGCTTTGACCCCTTAATTTCCACCTCAGACAAAAGACAGGAGTTTATGTTATCATATATCAAAAGAGTGTTGTTTGTTGTGGCCACTACGAGGTACTTCTCATCACTCGTGAGCTTCATCCCTAAGATAACCGACGGAGCTGTTGTAATCTGCCTGAGTAACTGGCGGGTCTCTACGTCCCAAGTACTGATGGAGCCATTTTCTAAAGCAGCAATAATGGTGCTGGGATTAAAAGTAGGCAGAATCTCAGTGACGTGCACGCAGCTGGACGAGAGCGGGAGGCGCTCAGGGCTGTAGGTCACGTCCATGGAGGAATGCAAAGGGACAATAGAGCAGTACTTGGGTCCGTCCTTGTCACATTCTAAGAGGAGATGTCTGAGCTTAGGCAATGAACTTACCACTGGGAGAAGCCTCTGCTGCAGCTCAGCGGAGAGCGAACCTGGGTATTTGACTACTTTGAATTTTATGCTGCGGAGGGTACTGGCCAGAAACTTCAGCTCCTTTTCTTGAGAGTAGCTGTAAGCCAGTTCTATGTCAGAAAGTGCTTTATCAAACTGCCCTATTCTAATCATGGTGTACAGCCAGCTGAAGTTCATAATGACTCCATACAGAAGATCATCTGTTTTTCCACATCTTGTCAAATGATGAATGAGCTCTGTCATTTTTCTGTGATTGATAAAAAAGATATCAGGCTCTAATGGATTACACTGAAAGACCCATGGCTGATCAGGTGCCTGCCTGTCAAAAGCAATCTGATCCATGCAGTGCTTTTCATCCACATGCAGGCCTCTACTGTCACGGTCAGGACAACCATTCAGATACTGGTCATTGTTGTAGAAAGGTTTTCTTCGTCCACCTGACCAAACCCCAAGGAAATACTCTGCCATGACTGTGTGCATTTCATGTAAGTCTTCTTCATTGTGCAGGTACAGTTTCTGGGCAATGAGCTGCAAGTGCCTATTTGCCCATAGAAGAAGCGTCACATTTTTCACCTGCCGCTCTATCAAGTAGCCCTGCAAGCCCTCCTTAAGCCTTGCAATGTATATATATGGAATTCTCAGTGGGTTACTTTCCCTGACACTCTCCCTCAGTTCATACATGACACTGTTGTCAAGGGCTAAAATATCTTCCAGCTCCATTTCACTCAGGCCAGATTTGGACATAGTGATGTAGCCAAGTGCTCTTGACAATAGTTTTGATCCGCACTTGTTTTCCAGTGACCAAAACAACTGCTCTATGCTTTCATGGACAGTGACGCAGAGGGAGGACTCATCCACATCTTTGTGCGATCTCCAGTTCCTGACCTCTCTGAAGGTCAAGTTCACAAACATAGGCAGTGTGCACTTGGAGAACGCTTCATTGACGTAGATTTGTTGCCCTGATGTTACTTTTCTTTTAACTCGCAGCAGCTGATGTTTCAGTACTTGGCTACACATCTTTCTGTCCCTTGCAGTCAATTCAATGTAGTTGTCTTCTTCATGAATAAGGCACCTCAGTTTTTGCAGGATCCCATGCTTGTTAGGCAGTGTTGACAAAATGATCCGTACAGAACGGGGAAGGTGAATGGGAAGCCACCAGAGCTTCCTGCCATCATCACTATCTGTCAGCTGTTCTAGGGCATCAAAGATTATTACCAGCGGCCTGTGGAATGAAGACTCATTCAAGAGATTGATGAACAAGTCCCGAAGGTCATGAATCTTTTTTGGGTAGCTTTGTACAAGGCAACGATAATTGACTGCTAATTGCTCACAAATGCTTTGAAGGATATTCTTCAGATCTGTACTTGTTTCGGTGGATCCCAAAAATCTTATCACTACCACAGGGTCAGAATCTGATCCCATCTCTTCTTGCAGCCAGGAATAGGACTAGAATACAGAGCACAGTTTAGTTAACATGTACGCACACTGGCAGACTTTGTGAGTAGTGACTGTCTATACACAAATAAACATTTGCAAACTTTACTAGTTGAATGGAAATGCTTTCACTGGCAGAGTTCAAGGCTGGTTTGCTTTACATGCACTGAATCAAATTCCTGTCATGTATCATTTCTTTAGCCTGGCTCATATCCCAGAACACGAAGACCCAGATACACAAAAAGGCTTATATCTAAGGGGACATGAGGAGAATATAGTCCATAAACCCCAGGGTACTCCTTGCAAAATCCCTGTCTCACTTCTGAAAGCCAGTAGGCAGATCCTCTTATTAACAAACTTCCTCAGACACTAAGCAATGTCATCCTTGGCCAGGCAAAGCAGCTTGCCACCTAAACCCATTTAACATTGATTCCAAGCGGAGTATAAATGCATGCCCCGAGAGCTTTGGAGGGCAGGGAGCAGAGTACGGATTGCCCTTTACTAGCAGGTTACCTCAATTCCTGGATCACAGAAGTACAGTCTGTCTTGGTGTGTCTGTGACTTTTGCTCTTACACACTGCTGCAATGGGTGAAAAATATCTCTTGCTGTTTGTTTTCTTCGCTTACCATACTCAAAGCAATTGTGGAATGTGGCTTTAATTCCTCTCTGTGAAGGCTAACACACTCAGTTCTCTTACTTGGTAAGCCTCGTCACCTCACTTTCAGTTATTACAGAATATTTTAACAGTATAAATTTGAGTCTCTAGATTAATTTATGCATGCACATCTGAAATAAGATCTTGAGATGCAAATCCCAGATTCATGCATGCAACTAATGACAACCTATAGGAAGTCACATTTGGGAAAGATATGGGGTTTTAAACATTATTGTTCCCTTCTCAATTTCCTTCTCAATGATTCAGCTGTTTCCCAGCCCTAAAGTCTCTGAGCATCCTTCAGGGAACTCAAAGTTGTGACTCTCAGCTGGAGAATTAGGCTTAGATATGCCATCTTGGTCGTCTTCTGCATCTGGTCCTGCCTTGCACAAGTGTTTCCCTCATCTCCCTGTAGTACTCAGCTGAATCACTTTAACAGCCTATGGCAGACAAAGGAGTACAGGTATTTCTGCAGGGCATTACAAGCTGCTAGCAGGTGTACCAAACTATTTCTGGACTAACTTCTGATGACAACATAAGATGGCATGACTTGGGAATAAGACTAAAACCAGCACATCATGTTTAGATGGTTCCTGATTCACAGGACCTCAGTGGGAAAAGAGGGAAAGAGATCCTTCTAAAATATATGCTATTAATTCAAAACTCTATTGATTCCACTTAGGTTTGTAAGAGCTCTGATAGGGTATTTTTGTTTTGCCTAAGCATGTGATACAGATACATTATTATGAAAACTCTTTTCCTGAGTATGCAGAATATATTTTATATACTGAGGCCTGCTGATAAAGGAAGACTGAGAACCAAGCTGGCCCTTACACACTAAAGCTCCTACCATCACCATATTGTGAGGGGCAACGGGTACAAAATGGAACACAGGAAGTTCCACCTCAACATCAGAAGTTCTACCCCAACACGGGAGAGGCATGGAATTGGTCTAGAGGATGGCCACAAAGATAATCAGAGGGCTGGAGCACCTCTCCTATGAAGACAGACTGAAAGCATTGTGGCTGTTCTCCCTGGAAAAGGGAAGGCTCCTAGGATACCTTATAGTTGCATTTCAATATCTGAAGGCGACCTACAGGAAGGCTGGGGAAGGACTGTTTAGAAGGGCTTGTAGTGATAGGACAAGGGACAATGGTCTGAAACTGGAGCAGGATAGATTAGGTTTGGACATTAGGACCAAACTCTTTACAAGGAGAGAGGTGAAATACTGCAACAGGTTGCCCAGGGATGTGGTTGAGGGAATGCCTCCTGTCCCTGGAGACATTCAAGATCAGACTTGATGTGGCCCTGGGAAGCCTGATCTAGTTGAAGATGTCCCTGCTGACTGCAAGGGGGGCTGGACAAGATGACCTTCAAGGGTTCTTTCCAACCCGATGCAATCTGTGAATCAGAAAAAACATCTTTACTGTGAGGCTGGAGCACTGGAACAGGCTGCCCAGAGATGTTATGGAGCCTCCTTTTCTGAAGACTTTCAAAACCTGTCTGGACACATTTCTGTGTGGCCTGCCCTAGGTGATCCTGCTTTGGCAGAAGAGCTCGACTCACTGATCTCTAGAGCTCCCTTCCAACCTCTACCATTCTGTAACTCTGTGATATGTGAAACGTTAATTTACCTTCTTTGCCACTTCAGCTAACAAAAGAGTCTTCCCCGTGCAAGGCCCTCCGTAGATGATCAGAGGGTTAACGTGTCCTATCTTGCTCGGCAGAACGTACTTGTGAACTGTGTTTAGTGCTTCGCATCGATACTCGTAGAAGGTGGAGTACATTTTACAGAGAGATGAGTGCTGGAGAACCTCATCATACAGCAAGTCTGTCTCGGTGTCAAAATTCTGCTGCACTGTTGCTTGGATGATATCAATCATGTCTTCATAGAACTGTTTGCCAAGTCCTTCAATGTAATGGTTCTCCACTTCTTGGGAGTAGCCCAGTTTCATGTCACAGTGAGTGACGGATGTGTAGACTCTCAGATTGGACGATGCGACGATGGTGGGAATGAATTCATCCCTGAGCTTGATCAGTTTCTCATGGGCTTCGGGATCTCGTAGGAACTTCCCAGCTGTATGCACCACATCCATGTATTTTCCCATCTCTGGAATCTTCACGAAACGCTCGATGTTGGCAATTTTCCGAATGTAGCAAACACACTTCTTTAGGAAAGCTGGGGTTTGTTTACCCAAGGCAAAATCAAGTTCATCTTCAATAGCTGAAGGATGAAAAGAGAACACAGAGTCTCTGTTATCTTTTTTTTTTTTTTTTTTTTTAAAGAGTTCAAGATCATCCCCCACCCCCAACGTGCAGATTTGGAAATGTTTGTGTCTGATTTCTGTAGAACAGAAAAAAAATCGCTGGCTGCTTTTGTGTAGGTTTTGGTCTCAAGCAAGGACAATGAACTTTTTGTCTTTCTCTTCAGTTAGATGAAAACAGAAAATAGATTTTCATGTTTGTGGAAAGGTTGATGGAAAAGACAATAAATGAATATATAGAAATAGTCTGAACTTTACCAGAGGAAAGATATCTCTTTGCTTGGCTGTGTTTCATTTTTCCTTTCTCATACAGCAATTTCACAGAGGTCTTAAAAATCTTCTTAATCTCTTCCGATATATCTTGCCATTTGGTCTCAGTCATGGTGTTTGAAGAGGATTCCATCTTTTAAAAATATCCAGAGTTAAACAGTAGCTGTAATACACACATCTACAACTTCAGAAAGGAAAAGTTTACTATCCACAGCCAGAATTAATGTGGTAACAAAGAAATGCATACAGTAAGAAGAAATAAAGAAGAGTTCAGCTTTTAATGCTGCAGACAATCACTATGTATTCCAGTTTGGAATGAATTTAGCTACTTGGAGTATTTTCTGAATTCCTACTGTAGGCAGCTAATGTAATATTTTGGAGGAATAAGAGCAGTAACACCTTTATAGAAAGAGAATTTTGGGAACCAAGCCTGAAATAATACTAATAAAGCAGTTATACTGCTAGAATTATTTCTCTTTTAATGTGAAGAAATAGTAATTATTTACACTTAGATCTCAAAACTGAAAATGAGATTCCTAGAGGAACCTGAAAAGAGGAATACTGAAAAGTATTTCAAAAATACTATACTTGACATGACTTTTGTTCACTTATTGCTATAGTAACAGTAATATTACTTTAATCAGAGAAGGACCTGGATGGAAATTCACTACTCCTTTCAGGTGGTATCTCCCAGATGCCACAATGGAGGTTCCTCCAAGGCAGTCATTGCTGCATTACTTACTGCAGGGATAGTGTTTAAGAGATCTCCAGTTTTCCTGGAGCGTGTAATAGGAAAAAGAATAACCTCCAGGATAAGCTCCCTAACACTTCCTTCTTGACATGTTCAGAGCTGTGTATCTGTTATTGCTTTCTGTAAGCTTATGAGATATAACTCTATGTTAGCTTAAAGTTATGAACTTCAAGTTATGAATTTACTCCTCTGTATCAGTAGCTTGAGGAAAGTTACAGTGTTTGCAACAATAAACCAGCCAAGCTTTAATAAAAGGGATGCTGTGGCTGTTAGCAGAACAATGCAGAGTTACAAAACTTGCATTCTCCCTGTGATCACTAGTACCCTAAATATAGAAATCCCCTAAAAAATCTAAATGACCTTGTTTGTAAATAATTTTAAAAAAATCTAAATATTATTTTTAAAGCACTCCTCATAATGAAAAGCTGTTTTCAATAATTAGCTACAATATACTGCCTTCAGCTCCTTAAAACTCGTTCCATGTCTATGTTTTTTTCATACAACAGTATAAATAAATGTTGTGCCACATGATAAGCGAACACAGTGCAATGGTTTAATTTAGCTTTCTTGCATAATACAGAGTATACTCAAAATGAAGTGAGCACTCTGGTAAGAACTTCCCTTTTTTGTGCACTGAAATCTGTCCTTGGGTGTATAGGATGTACAGGAGGGCAGAATTGAGCCCTGGGTAATACACAGTTTTTATTGTCATCAAAGACATTTCTCATTTAAAAATTATAATTAACACAGTTCAAAAGTCTGTTAGAATACAGTTAATAAGTTGAAAGTATGAGCTCTGACTCAGGGTAGCACTAAGCACTTGTTTGACTGTTAAAGAGCTTTCTTGTACGGGCAGAAGGGAAGGTGTTTATCTCCTCTGCAAATCCTGAAATCTAGCAAAAGCACAAGAGCAGGGCAGGAGGCCTGAGCTCCATCATCAGGGAAGAGAAATCCATACAACTGTCCCACTGCCCCCAGCAGGTGATGAATTGCTACAATCTTCTTGCCCCAGGTGTTAACAGGACAGAAGTCATGACCTGTTGTGTTTCTTGGTGTTTCACTGCTGCTCCCTTCACCCTGTCTGGCAAAGGACCACACACCCTGGTTGCTTAGATGTGCACAGGGCTGAAGAAGCGAATTCAGTGCCTGGCCCTGGGAACTGTCCCCCACTCTCACTGACTGAGAAGAATTTTGTGAGGAGGTGACTAAGACTTACCGTGTTCTGGTAGTTCTTCAGCATTTCAGATTTTGGTCTGAGGTAATAGGCTGGTGGCACCGCGTTCTCATCCCTGCAGTACCACTCCTCTAAAATCCTTGTCTCTAGCTTGGCTTCTACAGCAGCATCCAGGATCATTTCAAATTCTGCTGACTCAACCTCCCCGGGGATTCGGATGTTCCCATACTTCTCTCCCAACAGGCCCTGTGTATTTGCAGGAAGGTATGGATTAAATTTTGATTTTTGACTATGTAAAAACCCTCCACAGCATCTGAATTTCATAAAAATCAGGGTGGCAGTACTTTAATTTTGAAATTGCTAGGAAGGGAAACAAACCCCATGCAATGTTCCAGGCTGGAAAAGTGACCGGTAGAAAAAGACCTGGAGGTGTTGGCTGATGGTGGGCTAAATATGAGCCAGCAGTGTGCTCAGGTGGCCAAGAAGGCAAACAGCATCCTGGTCTGGATCCGGAATACTGCGTCCAGCAGGAGTAGGGAAGTGATTGTCCCCCTGTACTCAGCACTGGTGAGGCTGCACCTTGAACACTGCGTTCAGTTGTGGGGCCCTCACTGCAAGAAAGATATTGAGGTATTGGAGCAAGTCCAGAGAAGGGCAATGAAGCTGGTGTAGGGTCTGGGGAACAGGTCTGGTGAGGAGCAGCTGAGGGAACTGGGCTTGTTCAGCCCGGAGAAGAGGAGGCTGAGGGGAGACCTCATTGCTCTCTACAGTTTCCTGAAAGGAGGTTGTAGTGAGGTGGGGGTTGGTCTCTTCTCCCTAGGATCAGCTGATAGGATGAGAAGGAATGGCCTGAAATTGTGCCTGGGGAAGTTTATGTTGTATATTGGAGAAAATTTCTTTCCTGCAAGATTGGTCAGGCATTGGAACAGTCTACGCAGGGAAGTGGTGGAGTTGCCATCCCTGGAGCTGTTCAAGAAACATGTGGATGTGGCACTTCAGGACATGGTTTACTGACCATGGTGGTGTTAAGTCAATGGTTGGACTTGATAATCTCAGAGGTCTTTTCCAATCAAACCCATTCTATGATCCTGTGAAATACAATGTGTGGGGCATTACTGTTGAGGATACTGAACTGATCTGCATTCTGTTATGGTGACTTGGTAAAGTTTCAGGTGGACACATTGTCTTTTGTAGTATTAACTGGTACCAAAGCCAAAAGGCTTTCAAAAACCAAAAATGATCCCCAGGGAGGTGGTTGAATCCCCATCCTTAGAGGTGTTTAAAAGCCACAGAACTGTGGTGCTCAGGGACATAGTTTAGCACCAGCTTTGGTAGAGTTAGATTATGGTTGGACTCAATGACCTTAAAGGTCTTTCCCAATAAAAATGATTCCATGATTCTATGAAGAGAAGAAATTTAAAAATATCCAACCTACTTTCTTAGCACAATACTGACTCATGTATTATTGATTCCCATTAGTCATAGGTTGGCATTAATCTTGCATAAAAATGCCAATGTTGAAACCCATTCCTCTGGACTCAGGCTGCATCTCTGATTCCTTTATCTCTGTGTTTATTCTTAGTTTCAACACCAATGAGACAGATTTTATGTTCTGTTAGATGAGAATGGACATGATGTTATGTAGAGCTTGTATTGATACAATTAAAAATGTGGCTTATACCAGCAATACCAAGGATCAATGTTGCCCAGTCACAAGCTGCTTTCCCTTATTGCAAAAATGTTGAATGTCTTTGCTCCAGAAGCTGTTCAGTGAAAGGAGCAATGGGGCAAGGTAAAAGTGGTTTTTGGTCAACTACCAAGTAGAAATAGAAGTAGAAATAGAAATGTCAGTACCTAAGTGCACATATTTGGCATGCAAATGCCACAGGGAGCCTACAGGAAAGCTGGAGAGTGACTTTTCATAATGATGTCTAGCAACAGGACAAGGGGGAATGGTTTTAAGATGAGGAAGAGTAGGTTTAGACTCGGTCTTAAGGAGAAGTTCTTCAGTATGAGGGTGGTGAGACTCTGGAATTGGTTGCCCAGAGTGGTTGTGGATGTGTCCTCTCTGGAGGTGTTTAAGGTCAGATTGGATGAGGCCTTGAGCAACCAAGTCTAGTTGAAAGGAGTCCCTGCCCATGGCAGGGGGGCTGGAGTAGATGATCTCTGAGGTCCCTTCCAGCCTAAGCCATTCTGTGATTCTATGCAGGTAAAGGTTTGAGGAAGTAATTTCTGAAACTATGGCATGAGAGATTTTTCACCTTCAACACTGAAGATTAAAATACTGGTTACAATGCTGTGAATTTTGAATTTATTTCCATAGTCTGCTGTCCCTAAATATTTATAAAAAGAGAACAGAGGAAAACTTTATAGAAGATAGAGTTGCAGGACATTCCTGCATTCTTTTGACAAATTTGTGATCATCAGCTTAATTCTGTATTCAAATCTTGGTCTAGAGAAGTCAGTGAGAACTGTCACTTCCTTTGAAGTAGGATTTTTTATTTCTTCCCTTATTTAAATGGATTCAGCAAAGACTCTGAGTTAATGAGGAGTGCTTAATGCAGAGAGGAACCAACAGTATTGGCATCTTGATCTGAATAAGCAAGATCTTAGTAAGGTAACACTAATGCAAATACAATGGTACTCTAAAAATGTAAATGACCTTGTTTGTAAATAATACAAATGTTTACTGTTATAAAAGCACTCATAATGAGAAGCTGTTTAATACTTTTCCAGCTGTAACTAAACTCTGACAATCAATAACTGATGATGATGAAGCTTGCTTCACTCATTATAAAAGCATGAAGCTGCAGATGCCTTTTCTGAATACAGTTATTCTGAAGGTACTCAAGGGGCTCATAGAATCCTAGAATGATTTGCGTTGGAAGTGATCTTAAAGATCATCTAGTTCCATGTCCCTGCCATGGGCACAGACACCTCCCACTAGAACAGCTTGTTCAGGGCCCCATCCAACCTGACTTTCAACCCTTCCACCTTGGAGCCTCCACAGCTTCTCTGGCAACCTGTTTCAGTGACCCACCACCCTCATGGGGAAGAATTTCCTTCTTCCTCAGTTGAGCTTCTTCCAGTTTGAAACCATTACCCCTCATTCTGCCACTCCATGCCTTTGTCAAATATCCCTTTCCAGCTCTCCTGGAGGCCCCCTTCAAATAATGGAAGGCTGCATCATGCTAGATGCTGTAGCCTCACAGCAGAGAGGTCAGAGCAGTGCACATGAACACTTCCTAGGCTCTTCCAGGCCAAACCACTGCAGTTAACTCTGACCACAGCTCATGCTGTCTAAATTAACCTGGCTGATTTCTGCCTGGACCAGGTCAGAAAGAGCTCACATGAATACAGAGCTGGCTCTGCTGGTAAGCCTCCAACACAAGAGTATTAACAAAGGGCTGATGGACAGAAACAAGGCAATGTCTGTCCACTGAGAGATGAAGGACAATAGGAATAGTGGCAGTTCATGTGTGGCGTGTTTCAGTCTCTGACAAGTCCCAGCACCCCAGTCCTTCATAAAGCTGCTCCAACAGTGAGGCATTAGCGGAAACAAAGGTTTGCCTGGTTGCCCATTCATGTTCCAGAGTAGCTTCCTCAAGGAGCTAGGAGAAAGCAACAAATGCATTCAGTAACTAGAATTAAATAATAATAATTGCATTGAAATGTTCCAGTATTTTTATTGCGTGTATGTATTTTTCCTGTGTAGTTATTCTAACCAGTAGCTCCTCTCACAGAGTGCTGCTTTGCTTCTTCACATAATGAGACAACTGGTGAAAATTTGTACTTTTTACTGTTCTGATCTATTCATAGAGCCCTGGAATTTTGGAATTCTGATGCTGCAAAGGTGTAAATAAAATATAATATTATTTTCCTTCTTTATTCAAGTGAAGCTAATAATTCATATCATGCTGAACTGCAAGCATTTGCACATTCAGGTTGGTGTAGAAATCTCACAAATTTCGCTCAGAGGAGCTTTGCCATGCAAATTTTGTAATTATCTCAAAGCAATTATTACTTGAAATTCATTAGGCTGCTCTTTTTCTGAACTGAAGTCCAGTGGATTCAATAGACAGTTGCCCAAGCAAAGATCAATAGCTGGGCCCCTCATTAACCATACTAAAATGTCAACACTAAAATGTCTGGGTTTAATATACTGACTTTAATCAATTAGATTTGTTTTGGCATTATTCTGTATACTTTTCTGCTTCTCTGGTACAGTTCATGCTGTTCTCTCTTCTCTGGACTATAGGTAAATAACAAAGGCAGTACTTTAAAATGAAAAGAGAGATGCTTTTTCCTTCTATCTTGTCTGTCATTGCAAGAGACATTATGTAAATAATCTTGTGTTAGGGATCATCCTCCTGGCTACTAGAACAAAACAGAATGAAAAGGAACTTGGACATGATCAGAATACTGGAACCACCAGGGATGACAGCATCACAACCTTTTAAATAAAACAGATGCCTATGCAAATACTATCTGAAAGCCTTCACATTTTGTAAAATCAAATCTTAAACAGCAGAGGATACACATTTAGCACTGTGTACCTTGATGCTATAGATGGCATTGCTAGTATTTTGCTAGTCCAGCATTTGCTGAAGGAAAAGTGGCCATATACTGCAGAGGAACTGCACAGATAAAAGAGTGTCCTCCATTTGGGATGATGACAGTGAGCATCCATAAAGCTTACCAAACAACAAAATAAGCCTTGCATTGTTTTGTTTTGAGGTATTTCTTCTCTTCTTGCTTGGTTGTGGTTTATGGAAATGAAGGTTGATCTTAAAAGATGACACATGCACAGTATAAGAAGAGAAGGAAGTCTGAGTGAATATATGTGACACTGCAAGGTGAAAACTAAGTGTAGTTTATCTTGGCATCTAGTGTTCATCAGCTGAGCACCATATAAGGATCTAAATGTGCTACACCATTTAGTTTAGAACATAGGAAAAGGAAGATACAGAGGTCATGCCAGTAACCCCATGGCGATGTGTTTTTATCCTGAGAACTGCTCAGGGAACAGCAGGCAGCATGGTGAAGAGAAGTTTTCTGTAACTGGAAGAGGGTAGATTTAGACTGGATATTAGAAAGAAATTCTTTAAAAAGAGAGTGGTGAGCCATTGGAACAGGTTACCTAGGGAGGCTGCGAATGCCCCTTCCCTGGAGGTGTTCAAGGCTAGGTTGGATAGGGCCTTGAGCAACCTGGTCTAGCTAGGAAGTGTCCCAGTTTCACTGGCCATTTAACTGAGGTACTGACACACAGCTTTGTTTTTCTGGAGAGGACAAATGTAGGTGATGCTGTTTTCTAAGAGGACTGCAATATCACAGCCCAGAGATGGAAGCAGGAGGCATGCTGAGGAAGTGCAGCTGTTCTCTGCTGAAAGGTTGAAGCTTGAATGCTGAACTACATCACATAACCACATCAAGTTTCTGAGGAACAGTTCTTTACCTAAGCACACCGTCCTCCAGATGCACTGCACATTTTCCATTAACAGTGGTCACCAATTAAAAAAAGACTAAGGAGTAGAAGCTGATAATTGTGTTCACCAGATCTTAGTAAACTGTTTCTAAGGCTATGCGGCAGCCTTAGGCTGGATGCATTTATGCACACAAGCTGCGAAAACTACATCACCCCATGTTTAGATACAGAGGTGAGGCTTGGAAGTATCTCCTCCTACCTGGTACCAGGGAATAGAATCACAGAATGTTAGGGGTTGGAAGGGACCTCCGGAGATCATTGAGTCCAACTCCCCTGCCAAAGCAGGATCACTTAGCTCAGGCTGCATAGGAACGCATCTGGAAAGTCTCCAGAGAATGAGACTCCACAGCCTCCCTGGACAGCCTGTTCAAGTGCTCCAGCATCCTCACTATAAAGAAATGTTGAGGTGGAACCTCCTGTGTTCTAGCACCCATTGCTCCTTGTCCTGTCACAGGGCACAACTGAAAGGAGACTGGCACTTTCTTCTTGACACCCACCCCTCAGTTATTTATAGATATCGATCAGATTCCCTCTCAGCCTTCTTAAGACTAAACAGCCCCAGGTCTCTCAGTCTCTCTTCATAGAAGAGATGTTCCAGTCCCACAGTCATCTTCGTAGCTCTCCATCGGACTCTCTCCAGCAGATCCCCATCTTGAACTGGGGAGCTCAAAACTGGACACAATATTCCAGGTGTGGTCTCACCAAAGCAGAGTAGAATAGCTACCTCCCTTCCGCTCTTTTGGTGTTGTTATGGTTAAATTTATACCTTGCTGTGTGAGTGTAGTCTATCAGGGTACCACAAAACCACTCCAGCCTTAGAGAAGTAAATAAAAAGCTCTGAATTGAAGTTTACTTCCAGTGGCTTTAGTGTCTGAACTGGATCCATGGCCAGCAGCCTTTGGAAATACCTGCCCCCCTCTCTATATTCAAGTAAAAGCAAATTTCTTCATAGAAAAATGAAGCAACAGAATTTACAGAAAATATAACTTCTTACAACCTTCATGTTGTTTCCTACTCAGGCTGCAAATAACAATACTGTCAGACCTGTGTGAAAAATATCCCAGTACTCTACAGTAATAACCTCCAACTTGGATGTGTGATAACAACACTGCAGCATTTTGATGATTATTAGAGGAAACTATTTTTAAAGGGAACAGTAATATTTATGCTATGTTCAGTACCAAGAGACAGCTTTATATGTAGACCTGTGAATCAAAATCTCCCACCTGATGAGTCATTTTCCTTTAATAGTAAACCAGCAAATTAAAGACTCATAAGATTGAAGGTAATTGAACTGTTTAAAGCTACCAGGCTGCCAAACACACATAAAACCCTCAGCAACCATTTGTATTTAACAAAACTTGAAGCTTGGGAAGGGCAGATTTAGACTGGATATTAGGAAGAAATGCTTTACAGTGAGGCTGGTGAGACACTGGAATAGGCTGCCCAGGGAGGCCATGAATACCCTGTCTCTGGAGGTGTTCAAGGCCAGGTTGGATGAGGCCCTGGAGCCACCCAGTCTAGCTAGGAGGTGTCCCTGCCCATGACAGGGTGGGGGTTGGAACTAGATGATATTTAAGGTCCCTTCCAATCCAAAACCATTCTATGAATCCATGAATTAACACAGGGAAAAATCAGCAGTAGTCTTCTTAGCTTTGCTGAGTCCAAGGCTGAAGTTCCTATTACGTGAGTAAGAAATTACTGGTTAGATCCAGATGCGGAATATTTTTCCCTCTGATCTTCTTGGAGTACAAAGGTATTAAAATTATAGGCACAGTCACAACAATGAGCAAGAAGAGGAAGTCAGATTTGGATTTGATCTTGATATGATGGATTCTCACATTCATCAGACTTTATCACTAAAATGGCCAGGACCCGTAATACCATTCCTTTTATTAATGCAGAACAAACTGAAATTTGATAGAATCATAGAATCACTGAATCTTTTTGGTTGGTAAAGACATCTAGGATCATCAAGTCCAACCAGTATCTAACTCTACCAAGTCTGATGCTACACTGTGTTCCTCAGCACCACATCTCTGCAGCTTTTAAACACTTCCACAAGTTCCAGTGTTTAAGAAACCAGGTAGATTTTATTCCAGCTAGGAGATTTAATGAGGATTTAATAAAACAAGATGCCAAATATCAGCAAGTTATATTCATTACTGACTGGTTTCATTAATCTCTTTAAAAAGGTATGTATCAACAGCTGCAAAGCAAGTAATTTGAAACTTCAGTTGTAATATTTTGTGAAGTGATTTCACATACTTGCCAACTCCAGAGCAAAAATTGTCTTGCTGTTTTGTCAACAGAGAAAGCTTCAGATTAATTAAAATACAGTTTTGCCACTGGTGAGTGACCAGATCTAATGATCTTTTGCTGGGCTTCATGGGATCAGTCCTCCCACTTGTACTTCTTAGTCTCTGTGAGGTTTCCTTCCACAACAATGCTAGCAGCATGATGGCCCATTCAGCTTTAGACTGACATGGAACTAGTAGGCCCTTCTGTATGCTCTTAACTTATGTGCATGTCTCCTACTTTTCACATGTTTTGAGGGGAAGAATTTTTTTTCTGCTTTATTATATTATAAATTTTGAGAGAAAGAATTTTTTTTCCTGCTTTATTATATTATAAATTTGTGGGAGGCTAGAAAGGGCAGTAGCATACTTGCAGGATGAAAGGAACTAATGCCTATGAAAGGAACTAATAATCTAAACTTTAATAGCAGTCAAGGAGAGAAAGAAAAATGTGAAAGAGCTCTTCAAAAAAAGCTGATCTGAAGTAAAAAGACTAAAGCAAGCACTGTGATGACAAAGATTAAAGCTTGTCTTGGCTTTATAAACCACACCCCTTACACCCTTGCCTGCAGCTGACAAAGAATAATATTGCTTGAAGTATTCAGAGTGTCAACGATCTTCACAGTTAATTCAGACCACCAAATATTACAATGAGAATGCTAAACCTTCTAATTTCATTTATATTAAATACAAATCCATCTTTTCATAAAGCCATCTCCAGAACTGCCACATTTCAAGAACTCTTGTTCTTCATTTCTACCCAGTATTAGTTTTGCATTTCTAATGCAGATGAAAAAATTCACCTTTATATGTCCTCTTAGCTTTCACATACCATATATCTTCAAGACTGGAATAGCTTAAAATCAAACCTTGCCTGCAGTAGCTTTCTGCTGGGATATCTTCATGCCTTTCCTAACACTAATTTTTAACTAAAAGGCAATCAGATCTAATATTAATTGTAAGTGTACAAGCACTAAATGCTAGATACTGCCTGCAGGGAATAGGTCAAGTCATTAGCTAAATGTTAAAAAATTCTGTAGCAAGGCCCCAGGGGAAACAAATGAAATATGGCAAAGAACATCAGGTCATGACACTTGTCTCAATTAAAACACTACCTTGCCTTTGCCATGCAATGGAATGGGCAAGAGGCACAGTCTGTGCTCTGCCAAAGTGTGTGGCCAGGCACTGAACTGCTTTGCCAGCCAGGAGCTGCAATATTATTCCAAATTCTTTTTAAACAGTAATTTCTATAGCATGCAAAACAGCTAACAAGAAAAGAACATGTAGCTTACTCATCATAATTACAGGCTCCATAGCATCTCCATAGCACCTCCTCATGACAAGGTGACCTCCTTAGTGGATGAAGGAAAGGCTGTGGATGTTGTTTACCTGGACTTTAATAAAGCCCTTGATACTGTTTCCCACAGCATTCTCCTGGAGAAACTGACTGCTCGTGGCTTGGGTGGGTGGCTACTTCACTGGGTAAAAAAACTGGCTGGATGGCCAGGCCCAAAGAGTGCTGGTGAATGGACTTAAATCCAGTTTGTGGTCAGTCGGGGCTCAGTACTGGGACCAGTTCTCTTTAATATCTTTATCAATAATCTGGATGAGGGGATTGTTGTATCCTCAGTAAGTTTGCAGATGACTCTAAATTGGATGGGAGTGCTGTTCTGCTTCAGGGTGGAGTGACCTGGCCAGACTAGATTGATGGTCTGAGGCCACTGCATGACATTCAATGAGGCCAAGTGCTGGGTTCTGCACTTGGGTCATAACAACCCTATGAACATTCTAGACTTGGAGCAGAGTGGCTGGAAACTGCCCAGCAGAGAGGGGCCTGAGGGTGTTGGTCAACAACTGGCTGAACACGAGCCAGTGTGTGCCCAGGTGGCCAAGAAGGCCATCAGCATCCTGGCCTGGATCAGCAATAGTGTGGCCAGCAGGACCAGGGGGGTGATTGTGCCCCTGTGCTGAACACTGGTGAGGCCACACCTTAAGTACCTGGTTCAGGTTTTGGATCCTCACTACAAGAAAGAAATGGAAGTGCTGGAGTATGTGCAGAGAAGGGCAATGAAGCTGGTGAAGGGTCTGGAGAAGACGTCTGGTGAAGGGTCTGGAGAAGAGATCTGGTGAAGGGCAGCTTACCAATTCCATGATCCTAAGCAAAAATTCACTGGTGGTTTTTGGTTTTTTTTTTTTTTTTTTTGAGGTGGAGTGGAATATAAAGTTACTCTGTGAGGTTATCCAGTTATGAAAGGAAAAAGCACATGAACAGGAACTCCAACAAAAGCACTTTGCACCAAACCCAAGTATTTTAAGAGAAAAGAGGCAATACCTTCCATATGCATACCAGAATCACTATGAAGAACACTGATACTGTCTCTTATTTTAGTTCTGTAACTTCTTATCTTTCACGGAAGGGAAAAGGGATCCTGTCAACTTACACAGCCTGATCATACAAGAAACCCAACTGACCAAGTTACTGCTAGGTGGATTTAGCAATAATCAGACTGAAAACTGAGATAGTTAATTTGTGGGTCTGTTACTCATAGCAACCTTCCAGTACATGAAAGGGGCTACAAGAAAGTTGGGAAGGGACTTTTTACAAGGGCTTGTTGTGACAGGATGAGAGGGAATGGATTGAAGCTTGAGGAGGGTAGTTTTAGACTGGAGATTAGGAAGAAATTCTTTACAGTGAGGGTGGTGAGACACTGGAACAGGTTGCCCAGGAAGGTCATGGATTACCCCTCCCTTAAGGTGTTCAAGGCTAGGTTGAATGAGGCCTTGAGCAACCTGGTCTAGTGGAAGGTGTCCCTGCTCATGGCAGGGGGTTTAAAATTAGATGATCTTGAAGGTTCCTTCCAACCTAAACCATTCTACGAATCTCTGTATTTGAGGAAAGGGAGGGTATATACCCTAGGTGCAAGTATCATTAAGAGTTCTCTTTGAATTTATCAACTCCCTGCTGAATACTGTAAAGTTTGCTTTTTTTTTTTTTTTTTAAACACAAAATTAAGACTGCAAGATTTGGGATTTCACCCACCAACCCCTTCTTAGTTCTGCAGAATAGCTAATGTTGGCTTTCTGGTCTACAGTCTTATTTGTAGATCAGAACATTACATCTAGCTTATGACAATACTGCCTCAGAAGGTGGTTTGGTAAAGCTCCTGAGGGTCAAGAGGAAACAAATCTCATATATCTCATGTAGCCTGTTTTTTCTTCTACACATTATACATAGAATGATAGAAATCTGAGCTTATGCTAATCTTGTTCTCACTAATATGGTAATTTATATTAAATATAATACCTAACCTTTCTGGAAGGCAGCACCAAAAATCCTCTTTATGTCAAGAAAAAGAAATACAGTGACTTAGCAGAAAATATGACTGCAGGCTGAAAATGCAAACTATTTTAAGACCCATCAAAACTCATGCAGTTTCTGTGTTCCACCAAAATGCTGCCTGATGAATTTTGTAGCACTTTGCAGTGGCACATGTTTAAAAAATGGGTAAGCATTTTTAGACTCCAGATTTGAGTTTTAAAGAATCAGAGATGATTGACAATACATTCCCAGCCCTTAAGCAGACCAAGGAACTCACTTACGATAGCTTAATCACAGAGCCTCACCCTGTGCTCGATTCCACTCTGTGTATGTGTGGTTTTCAGAGACAAACAAGGAAATGGGTGTACAACCCTTGCCTGTTAGTCTGGTGACTGTAAAAGAAGACCTGGTCTTGCTGAGGGGAAGCTGGTATACTCTGCCTTTAAAATTGAATCACTTTTTCTGTTCTGAAGGATTAAAAAAATACACAAAGCTCCACTTTGACATTCACAGAAAAATCTTTCCTGCTGGCCAAGTCTATCGAAAACAGGATTAGTGTCCACAGACATACACTTCACTTCAGATTAATGTCAATGAGTTCCACGGAGTCACTCCTGACATGCTGTATGACACCAAACCCACTTAGGTTAGAGAGAGTTGTGATTTAGACCAGATGCGGAGTGAGAAGACAATTCAGTCTGGTATTTGTTTCTTGCAATATACTTTATTGGGAGTGGTGGGCTATTGTGCCACGTCTGGTTCCAGCTATTGAGGATGAGTTGCACCAGGAGAGGTTTAGGTTGGATATTAGAAGAAACTTCTTGACTGAAAGGGTTCTCGAAGACTGGAACAGGCTCCCCAGGGAGGTGGTCGAATCCCCATCCCTGGAGGTGTTTAAAAGCCACAGAGATGTGGTACTGAGGGACATGGTTTAGCACCAGACTTGGCAGAGTTAGATTATGGTTGGACTTAAATTGTCTTAAAGATTTTTTCCAGCCAAAACAATTCTGTGATTCTATTTCTCCTCATTCACTGAAAAACTACATACCGAGCTGCTTCCTTGAGGAAAATTCAATTCTAAAGTGTACCAAGCATGTGTCCCTTCTGCTGAATGTCCTAAGAGCATTAGGTTCTGGGCAGTCCCCATAAGATGCCTGTCTCATTACAGACACATTTGATTGACTTGAGCCTCCCTAACTTAAGCCATGGCCATTTTACCAGAGAGCTAAAGCAAAACGTAACTCAGGTGTTCCAGAACCTGGATATATTTGGTTTTCACATTAGGGATAAATCCTAGTGTACTGCCAGAACTGAAATAGGAGTTGAGGAGATTGAACAGAGCTGGAGTAATATCATTTGGAATTTTCTCTGAGCTGGAATGTGATCAGAATTAATGATCAGCCATTTGTACTAAGCAAAGAGAGCCAAGTAGTAGTGTATTTCATGGGCTGATGTACTGTAGGAACAAAAAGATCCAGGGGTGTAAAGAACATTTCACTCCTCAATTTTCCATATTTTGTCTTGAGTTTCAGGGTGATTTAAGGACATGCCAAATATTGTAAATTGCTAATACGTAATTCCTAAAGGAATCTCAGTTTTACAATGATCTGTCTGTTTTTAATGGTTTATTAGTGCTGAAATTAACAACAAGCTGTCAATAATTGGAGAGAAATAATGTAAATTACATCAGCTGTTTGGAGTAGGTAGAAAACGTTTTTACTCTTTTGGGGGCCAGATTATTTAAATGATGACTGGAGAGAACCTCTTAGGTTTGTACAAACCCAAATATACCAAATTAAGCAAATCATGATGGGCTACAAACTCTTTCATTTCCATTTCTCTGCTTCATTTCACACATAGGCAGAGACTGTGTGGTGCTGCACAGATGGAAGAGAGCACACGTGTTAGAACTTGCAGGCTGTGTTTGAAGAGAAGTGCAGAGAAGCCTGCCAGTTCTCTCATCTGAACTAAGACATAAGGTTTAGATTGGGTATTAGAAGAAACTTCCTGACTGAAAGGGTTCTCAAATGCTGGAACAGGCTCCCCAGGGAGGTGGTGGAATCCCCATCCCTGGAGGTGTTTCAAAGGAGCAGAGATGTGGTGCTGAGGGACATGGTTTAGCAGCAGACTTAGTAGAGTTAGGTTGGACTTGATCTTAAAGGTCCTTTCCAATCAAAACCATTCTATGATTGTAGGATTCTACATCAGGGAGCCCTGATAAAAGGTCAGTAAACCTATTCTGCAAGTAATCATTACAGTCTTAATTGGTATCAAGCACTGTACTTGGCTTCCTAAATTATTAGTCTAACTCCTTAGTGTCTCCTTGCTTTTAATGGAGAAATTGTCATCCAGAAGGTGACTCAGATATTCATGGAGCTACCTATATTTATCTACTAGTTATTAAAAGTGTTCAGACTAGATCTGAATAGACAAATCCCATTCATGATCGCTACTGAGTACATTCAGAAGAGAGTGGTTGAGGGAGGTTCTCCTCCTGCTCTGTTCTGCCCTGGTGAGACCACATCTGGAGTATTGTGTCTAGTTTTGGGCTCCTCAGTTCAAGACAGACAGGGAGGTACTAGAGAGAGTCCAGCAGAGGTCTACAAGGATGATGAAGAGACAGGAATTTCTGAGGAAAGGCTGAGAAATGTGGGGCTGTTTTGGCCTGGAGAAGACTGAGAGGGGATCTTACTAATGTTTACAAATATCTGAAATGTGGGTGTCAAGAAGAAGGAGCCAGTCTCTTTTCAGTGGTGCCCTGTGATAAGATGGAGGGCAATGGATGCAAACTAGAACACTGGAGGTTTACCTCAACACAGGGAGACACTTCACGCTGAGGGTGCCAGAGCACTGAAATAGGCTGCTCAGAGAGGTTGCAGAGTTTCCTTTTCTGGAGACTTTCCAAACCTGTCTGGATGTGTTCCTATGCAGCCTGCTCTATGTGATCCTGCTCTGGCAGGGGGATTGGATTGGGTGATCTCCAGAAGTCCCTTCCTACCCCTAACATTCTGTGATTCTGTGAACAAAGCAGAAAACAAATTTCTGTACTTTTTCATAGATTCATAGAATGGTTTGGATTGGAAGGGACCTTAAAGACCATCTAGTTCCAACCCCCCTGGCATTGTCAGGGACACCTCCCACCAGACCAGGTTGCTCAAAGCCTCATTCAACCTGTCCTTGAACATCTCCAGGGAGGGACCATCCATGACCTCCCTAGGCAACCTGTTTCAGTGTCTCACCACCCTCACTCTAAAGAATTGCTTCCTAATCTCCAGTCTAAATCTTCACTCCTCAAGATTCAATTCATTCCCTCTTGTCTTATCACTGTAAGCCCTTGTAAAAAGTCTCTTCTTGGCTTTCTTGTAGGCCCCTTTCAGGTACAGGTTTTGCCAGTCTACTGACTGGGAGAGCACTCACTCTGGCCTGGAGAATCTGGAATCAATACTGAAGTTGTTGTCTCACTGCAACCTCTTCATTAACTGTTTTTTTCTGTTTTAAATTCCTGGTTTGCCTTGATTTCTTTCCTTAGTAACAATTTCAGGCATGCATTTCTTAACAGCTTCAAAATTCTGAGCTGCTAAAATATGCAGCAATGGCACGTGAAGAGGTTTCCTTCACTGTCAGAGAACATCCATGCCTAAGGACATTGGGTGTTGCTACAGTGCCATGACTTGCTGTTCCAACTCTGTCTATCCATCAAATGAAAGATAAAAAATAGAAAACGAAACCCAGAAAACTAAATTTAGTCATGAAAGATGGAAGCTACCCAAACTGTCTAGAGATCTGGGGCAGTGTGTCCTTGTGAAAAACAGTGTCTTGACAGCATCAAACCCAGCCCAGACTCAGAACTCCAAGCTCTGGGCTCATCAAATGCTGAGGATGGCTTTTGTTCCCCAGGACTCTGAAGCTAAATGACAGGGAGGCAAGTAGGTGAATGAAACAGAGCCAACAAGGTGGTTATAAGGGTGTGATGAAAGTACAGAACACATGCTACAGCTTGCATATTTGGTATGGAGAGACATCATCTCCAGCCTTCTCAGCAGGCAGTGCTTTGTATCCCCTCCACTCCCATGGGATTCTGTGCTCTCAGTTCACTAAATCTTTGAAATTCTCCCCATTAAAAAAAAAAAAAGTAGAATCAGTGGCCAGAGGGATGATCCAAAGGCTGAAGAACCTCTGCTGTGAGGACAGGCTGAGAGAGCTGGAGTTGTTGAGCCTGCAGAAGAGAAGACTGGGGAAGACTTCATAGCTGCCTTCCAATAATTGAAGGGAGCCTACAGGAAGGCTGGAGAGGGACTTTTCATAAGGGTGTCTAGTGATAGGGCAAGGAGAAATGGTTTTAAGCTGAGGGAAGGTAAGTTTAGGCTGGATCTTAGGAAGAAGTTCTTCAGTATGAGGGTGGTGAGACTCCGGAAGAGGTTGCCCAGAATGGTTGTGGATGTCCTCTCCCTGGAAGTATTTAAGGCCAGATTGGATGAGGCCTTGGGCAACCAAATCAAGGTGAGAGGAGTCCCTGCCTATGGTAGAGGGTTTGGAGTAGATGATCTCTGAGGTCCCTTCCAACCCAAGCCATTCTATAATTCTACGACTCAATAATTTTTCAGAACCCTTCTCTACCTTGCTATGACAAGTCAGAGTTCACTTAGCTGCGTTTAGGTACGGAGGAGAAATCTCCCTTTTCTAGATTATTTTCTTAGGAATATGGGGAAAACATTTGGAATAGCAAAGGCATGGTCTTAAAATTGTTTTCCACTGAAATCTTAACACCAAAACACAGGCTGGTAAGTTGACATTAAAGCTATCAAAGAAGAGTGGTAGGTGTTCTTTAGATATCTGAGTGACAAGCACTACCCTTCCAGCTGTGACAAGCGACTATGGAGAAGACAAGCAGTAGTACATCAGCACTAAACAGAAGCAATGCTCATTTACTTTCAGAGCAATCCTTATTATAAAGACATGCAAAAGCAGAATCCCTGTAGTTCAGTAAAACTTCTGTAATTGTATAATTGACAGATTTGTTAAGAAGCATGAGGCATCTTTACTTGAAAACATCCAGCCTGACAGATACTGAGCAAGTCTGTCTTTGCCCTGTGTGCTCTGGTATGCCTTCAGCACTAGAATGAAAGTGGAATTGAATTTATCTAATGAAGGCAGGATGTCTGTTTTCCTCTCTGCAAGCACTTTGTCTTAAAATAACGCTGGTTGTCTTCTTAAACACAAATGAAGTTTTACAGATGTTAATTTAACTTGAGAGTTACCCTAATATAGATTCATAGACTGGTTTGGGTTGGAAGTGACTTCAAAGATCATCTAGTTCCAACCTCTCTGCCATGGACAGAGACACCTCCTACTAGACCAGTTTGCTCAAGGCCTTGTCCAACCTGGATTTCAGCACTTGGAGCCCCCACAGCTTCTCTGGGCAATCTGTTGTAGAGCCTCACCACTCTCATAGGGAAGAATTTCTTCCTCTTGTCTCATCTCAGTCCAGCTTCTTCCAGTTTGAAGCCATTACCCCTCATCCCTCATCCTATCACTACATGACATTGTCAAAAGTCCTTCTCCAGCTCTTCTCTAGCTCCCTTCAAATATTGGAAGGCTGCTTTAAGGTCTAATTCTGAATTTTATCCTGTGCCACTGAAATTCAAATACAAGAAAGACATTGAGGTGCTGAAGCAAGTCCAGAGAAGGGCAGTGAAGCTGCTGAAGGGCTTGGAGAACAGGCCTGGTGAGGAGCAGCTGAGGGAACTGGGGTTGCTTAGCCTAGAGAAAAAGAGGCTGAGAGGAGACCTTCTATCTCTCTACAACTCCCTGAAAGGAGGTTGGAGCCACATGGGTGTTGGTCTCTTCTCTCTAGTAATGGGTGATAGGAGGAGAGGAAATGACCTCAAGTTGTACCAGGGGAGCTTTAGGTTGGACATTAGATGAAACTTCTTGGCTGAAAGGGTTCTCAAAGACTGGAACAGGCTCCCCAGGGAGTCATTGAATCTCCATCCCTGGAGGTGTTTAAAAACTGCAGAGATGTGGTGCTGAGGGACAGTGTTTAGCCCCAGCCTTGGTAGAGTTAGATAATGGCTGGACTTGATCTTAAAGGTCCTTTCCAACTGAAATGATTCTGTAATTCTGTGATTCAAGGCTTTCAGATTTCATCTTTGGTTAACAGATGAACTAAAGCAGAAAGAGCTGTGATGCAGCATGCCTGAAAATCATGGTAACAGCATGTTAGAAGCTGGAATTTGTCTTCACCCCAAGACCACTCTTCCTCACAGCCCTGTAGAGGGCATGTAGAAGGTTTCAGAGTGCATTTTAAATCATAGAGACATCACTATAACAGTTGCATGCTGTGAGGTTAGAAGCTAAGTATTGTGTAGTGATATACTGGGGCTGTTTCTCTGAGCTAGTTGCAGTCAGAGTGAGAATCTCTGTTTTGGTAACAGTAAGGAGAAGGCAGAGAGTAGGAAAACCACCAAGATTCAGACCCTCCTCAGGTGGTCACCAACCCCCAGTCTTTTCACGGTCTCTTACCTGCATCCTATCTTGTCCGGCTTTATGACACAAACAAGGTTTAGGCTGCTCTGCTTTTTTAAGTCCTCCCAGGCCAGCCAATAATGCATGTGTGACCAGTGCCAAGAATTAATTAATGGCCTCCTTGAACAAGTAGTCCATACTTCTGTAGTGATAGCAGCACAGGCATACCTTGTGATTTCTACATCCATCTTTCAATGGGAAGTGATCATTAAAGATCCTTCTTTCCACTAATACTGAATAATCATCATTAGTCTACAGTGCTGTGCAGGGAAACATTTGGATGCAGAACAGCAAATGTACAGCCAGGAATATCAAACAGAAAAAAGAAAAGAATGCATTTGTTCTTGAATCATGCATGCTAGTTATGTTTTTTTGGTAAAGTAAAACAATATTTTTATACCCACAACAAAGCATGGACCTGCAGAACTTTTCAAGCAATCTTCTAACAGCTTCATCCGAGTCTTCTGCAGCTCAGGACTGTCCCATTCATCTGCTTCAACTCCCCAGTATAAGTCTATGACCTGGAAAAGAGGATGCAACATTGGTACTTTATCATATGCCCTTTTTACCCATCAATTAATAATCATCTTGGTCAACATTTCATGTACTGCTAAGCATTGTCAAAGGCAGTGACCTCTATAATCATTCCTGACACTGACTGGAAAGGTTTCCTGAGGTAAATGACAACTCAGGTCTCTTACTTTCCTTCCCAGATATTCCCTCCTGGGACAGTCTCTCATTTCCTATTAATATTTTTTTGTGCAGAGATTAGCATGACAAGATCTTGATTTGATGTAGTCTTTTTTCGCTGCTGGACTGCACAGAATGGGTAGGTAAGGATAATAAAAGCATTGATCAAATCCTGACTCATGGAAATGAATGGGATTTTTGCTGTGGATCAGAGTCAAGACCATGACTTGTGGACACCCTGAGTCACTTGTATCCACAGGATATAAACTCGTCTTGTGCGCATGACTAGAAAGAAAGACTATGTGGACCTCTGCAATATTCTGCTTCCTTTGTCAGCTGCTCTTTGTTACTTTGAGAGCAGAGATTAGAGATACGCACTGGCAACTGCTTGCTGTTTTGCCTTTCATGTCCAGCTACTGTCTCAGTTTTGTTATGCTAATTAGTTGCAAACAAACTCCTGGAAGAAACTGAAATATGGAGGTTAAAACTTCTTGGAAGAAATTAAGTGATGAAGTGCGATTTCACTACATATTTTAACTAAAAGTCTGATTTTTACTGTGGGAAACTGACTTTAAAAGAATAGGAATCATATGTATGCATTTCTTTTGGAGCAAAACTTATGGTACATGCTCCTACTGTCTCGTTTAAGCAACTATTGATTATCAGGATCATGTGTGCATCTTGAACAAAAAAATTCCAAATGGATAGCTAAAAAAATTAACATTGTGTGTACCTTGAACAAAAATTTCCAAAGGGATACCTAAAAAAAATAATCAAAATAATGGTATTAAGACATGAATATCTGACAGTATTGTTTATTGTAATATATTTATGCTGTGGAAGCACTCTGCTGTTTCCATAAGTAACAGAACCACAAAACTAGCTGCTGTCTAAACAGATGACAAAATTGTCCTGAAGGCCTAAAATATGAAGTAATACTGGGTTGATGTAAAATTCACCAGTTTACAGCTGGTTACTCTTGGGAAATTTCCCCTACCAATAAAAGGTAAGGTTTAAGACTTAATCCTAGAAGCATTTATGCCCATGTTTAATTTTACTACCAACAGCCTTGTTGGTTTCTTCTGTCAGAAAAGTTTGGGATGTGCGTCAGTGTTTGCTGGAGTGGGCACGTTGTTGCCAAACAAGAGAGGTAACATGCAGTCTGACGGATGATGAGTGAAACAGCCCCGTGTGTAAGATACATTCTAGCTACACTGCCAAGAAAATACACTTAATATCTTAGGTTTTTACACAAGCTCTGTTCCAAAATTTTGCTGAAACAAGCAGCTTCTGCTTTACAAAAGTGTGTCTCGAACAGCCTTCTTATCTCCCCTTTATAAGAAGAGGGCAGGTAAATAGTGATTAGGAAAAAATGTTCCCTTCTTCCTCTCTCCCTTCTGTTATTTATCTGTATGACTTCATTACTGAACCTCATATTGCATTCAGCTGTCTGATTACTTGAATGATGTATGACAGAGCTTAAGTATTCCAGTCATAAAATTAGAGCATCTCAGCATACAGTCAAGAATATTTGAATTACTGGTTGAATGAATTTAATGTGCTGCTCGAGTCCACCTGAAACATAAAAGCAATTTCTATTCTAATTAACTGTTCAGAAATCACACTAAGTCTTGTCAATGTGAAGAGCAAATTCTCTGGAATAGAAGATATCACAGGGGCTGCCTTCTCTTTGTTACAACATTGTAGAATCTGTTCATTGAGCAACACAATTTTGGCCCATACTATCTTAACATGCATTAGTTTTGTCATGCAAGGTGAAATATTTTAGCCACTAAATCTCTCTAGGCACCAAGAATTTCAAAATTAGAGGCTTATCAGCTATTCCTTCTGCTACTGAAATAAATAGGGTTTACAAAATGAAAGAAAGGGAACAGGAAGACAACTGTAGCTGATGTTAAAGCAGATTTTTACTTCTATTTAGTAAAATTGTGACAAACATTGACTCTAAATTTAAGTGAGGCTGTCAAAGTGAGATGACAACCAGTGAGAACTACTCACAAACAGTGGGCTGACACTGGTCTAATTAAGTTCCACACTAGTCACCTAATGGAGGCTATTTGTTCCTAATTCAGTGCTTCCTTTTGCTTCTTTTAGCTTTTGTCCTACCAATCCTAAAGTTTCACAGATTTTTCTAAAGAAATGAAATAATTTTATCTTTATCATAGAATCTTTTTGGCTAGAAAAGTCCCTCATTGACTCCAGCCAGAGTCTAACTCTACAAAGTCTGGTGCTAAACCATGTCCCTCAGCAACCACATTTCTGTGGCTTTTAAACACCTCCAGACACAGAAACTCAACCACCTCCTTAGGCAGCCTGTTTTAGTCTTTGAGAACCCTTTCAGTCAAGAAGTTTCTTCTAATATCCAACCTAAACCACCCCTGGTGGAACCTGAGGCCATTTCCTCTCCATCTATCACCAGTTGGGAGAAGAAACCAACCCCCACCTAGCTCCAACCTCCTTTCAGGGAGGTGTAGAGAGTGAGGAGATCTCACCTCAGCCTCCTTTTCTCTAAGTGCTCAGAAAACCACAACATTTTAGTTCATGCAATTTTCCATCTTCCTTCTAGCACACATCATATGATGAGAATGATTTGAAGCATTTTGTAACTCCCAAAAACAAAAGAGTGTGCTGCTAATTAACTATGGTTAGTTATTCTCCTATAATATATTCTCCTATAATATATATTCTCCTATAATTTTTCTATTGCAACTCCTTTTTTTACCCTCTCTGTCCTCCCCTACAGAACATTGTATACCAGGTACAAACCCCATACACTCTGCAGATCTTTTTCTCAGCTTACTTGCTTTCTGCCTTCACCAGCACCTGTTTGTCAGAACTATTTTCTGATTCAATGGAAAAGGAAGCCCATTGAGCAAATGGATTCATAGAGCAGTTGAATATATTCAGTTCTGCTTTCACACACACTGCGTTCTCTAACTCCCCAGACTTGATGACACCTGACAGATCTCATGCTTTGCAACATGTGGAACACTTACCAGTGCAGCCAGATGACTCAGAGGAAGCTGGAGCAATGAAGGTACTCAAATGGATTTCATTTGGGTCATGATCTACCAGGAAGAAGGTGTCTTCAGGACACCCTGTATTTTAGTGCATTTATGGTAGTAGCATGCAGGGCAGTGCTTGTTTTATCAGATTACATAGCAGTTATGTGTTCTGCTCTCTGCAGGGAAATAGAAATGTATCCCTCTATCTGAAAAGTACATAATGCTTTCTTGACACCACTGGGCTGAAAACTCTAGTTTTGGTACTCAGCTCATAAATTCACAGAACAGTTTGGGTTGGAAGGGACTTCCAAGATCATCTAGTTCCAATCCCCCTGCCATGGGCAGGGACATGTTCTGCTAGATCAGGTTGCTCAAGTCTTCATCCAACCTGGCCTTGAACACCTCCAGGGAGGGAGCATCCATGACGTCCCTGGGCAACCTGTTACAGTGTCTTACCACCTTCACTGTAAAGTTGATGCTCAATTGATGGTAATCTAAGAAACTTAGTGTATAAGGAATGGAAAATGAAAAAATCAAACCAAACCAAAAAAACAGTTTTGCTAAAGTCTACCTCATAGCCTCCTCCAAAATGCTTTACTCCTTTCCCTGGGCAATTTCTTTTGCAGGTTTTCCTACTTTGCTTCCACAGAAACATGAGAGCTTTGTAGCTGCTTTCAGAAATGTGTCAGTGGAGCTGTCTCTCAGACCTCATATCACATAGAGATCCTCCTGGTGTTGAAGCTATAACATAAAATAATTTGCTTCCATGAATATCAAGTAGACAAAACTTAATTATTCCTCCCCTCGAGACTACATTACAATCCATTTGGAGAAGGACATGTTTCCTCTCACAAAGTATTTGGTGGATTATGATCTACTTGGAAGAGACATTTCCCTCCTGTCACTGAGATGTCTCTTCAAAGATGACTGAGAAATAGAGTTTATATTTTCCATTAATATCACATGGTAGTACCAGGAGAAAAACGCTTCATTATTTTGCTATTCCTTGCATGTACCACTGCAGCTGGGACTTCCCAATCAGCTGATGAGCTAGGACCTTCAGATGAAATTCTTTTATAGCCATAATCAAAAATCACTCTGGAATTTACCACCATGCAGATTCAGCAAGTCCAAGTGACTCAGGGGATTAAAACCAAATATCCTAATTTAAGAACTTGTTATTTTGATTAAAAACCAGCTGCATGTGCATCAAGAATAATACACTGGGAGGAGCAGGATGTTGCAGAAATGGTATTAGCTGTTTCCAGGCTGTGCTCTGGAGAGCTGAGGTTTTGGAGTCACTAAAATGGGACGTTACTACTAGTGCAGGAAGGCTTGAAGGAGGATGTAGAATCAGGATTTTTGAAAAGCTGGAAAACATTTTTACACCCTCAAATGCTCCATTTATATTTTGCAGCACAGAACCAGCTCCAGGCCTGTTGACATGTACAGCACTTTACTGGACGAATTCTGGGCTGTGAATTAGGATACACGTGACTTAAAGGTACAAATGACTTAAACTATGATCCCAAACTCATGTGTTTTACATCATATGAAGTGTATTTACCTCCAACTGGCTCTTACCAAAGGTGTAGGTGTGTCTATGTCTTCCATAAGACAAAGGAAAACATCAACTGACTGAAGCAATGGGGATTTTACAATTCACATGGAAGGAAGCAAATTCCACAGAGTACAAACACTGCTGAAATGTTCCACTTTCAACTGGTTTTGGTAACCAGTTTCAATATTCACCTAGCTGAATTATTTCTATGTTTCAGCAAAAAACAAACCTGTAGTCAGATTGTAAGAATTATGTGAATATACAGATGGTGCCACTTCAATGGTGATTTCATGTAATTAAAAATAGGTTGCATGAAGTATGGTTTGTAGAATCACAACACTTTAATTTAGATGTAACATTACTTCTTCTGAAACACTATCAATATATAAAACAGACCTGGTTTAAGCAAGTGTCCAATGTGAAACTCAATACTTTGTTGCCACATTGTTTTCACTGTCAGTGCAACATTGGATTGTAAAACTGTGTGGTTTTCTTATCTGTTCAGAATTTACCTCAAATACAACAGTAAAATAATTTTCCTACATCAGTACAATTAACATATAAGAGGAGTACAATTAAACATATAAGAGGAGTTGTTTCATAGAATCACAGAATGGTTTGGGTTGGAAGGGACATTAAAGATCACCTGGTTCCAACCTAGGGACATCTTCTACAGACTGTTCAAGACCCCATCCAGCATGGTTTTGAACACTTCCAGGCTTGGAGCCTCCACAGCTTCTCTGGACAACCTGTTCCAGTGCCTCACCACCCTCAAGGGGAAGAATTTCTCCCTAATGTCTAATCAAATCAAGCTTCTTCCAGTTTGAAGCTGTCACTGTTTTACCAATGAGATTTTAAAATGCTACCTGTTTTAAATGGAGTTATCTTCAAGAAAAAAATAATGCAAGATTTGACACACCAAAGCCTACCTGAAATTCCAGGCCATAGTTTTCTCTGCAGAATTCTCTCAGCTTTGGATACACGTGTTCTCTTAGGGCGCTCCTCTCAGCTATGGTATCTGTGGTGGGGAAAAAGATGTTAGTAACAATCATAGAATGGTTTGGGTTGGAAAAGA
Organism: Indicator indicator; assembly: GCF_027791375.1. NCBI lineage: Eukaryota > Metazoa > Chordata > Aves > Piciformes > Indicatoridae > Indicator > Indicator indicator. The sequence goes on from NC_072017.1 coordinate 7,507,062, forward strand.
CCTTTAAGATCATCAAATCCAACCATTACCTAAGTCCACCAAGGCTGGTACTAAAGCATATTTACATGAACTCTCTTCTTTTATTCAGAGATAAGATTTATGACATCAAGAGCCCTTAGCATATACAAACACACACAAACCTAACAAAAATCAAGTGCTGGGATTTAAGCTCCAAACTGTATGTTGTACAAACACATAGATTGTCTGTAAGTGCCACATTAGACTTCACCTACACCCTAATATTGCAGCATATTTCAACAGAGTGCAGATGAATTAATTTTGTAACTCAGCAGACAGAATTTATTAGTTTGCCTTCTACTTCATTTCCAAGAAGCTGAATGTTCTGAATTAGAAATCCCATGGAAGAAAGAAATATATCAAAGATAAAAGAGATCTCCATACTTAGAAATAAATCAATAACATGAATTAAAAACATTGTGCCAAATGATAACTTTCTTCCCCATCTTTAATCTTTCTTTCTTCTTAAAAGGAAGAAGCCTCTTGATGGCATTAATTATGGTATCTTTTGGTTCAGTTAATTGCTGCTGTCACACTAAATGCTGACATAAATTCTGACTAAATGGTGTCATCCTGACATCGGATTATTCCTAGCATGCAAAATGACCTGTGTTTTGATAAGGAAGGACAATATGCCAATGACACCAAAATTATGATTAAATTCTGTCTGTTCAGATTAACATGGACACATTTACATCAACCATACCACTCAAGAAACATCCTGTCAAAAATAAATTTAGTTAGTAATGCAGTCTTGCACAGTTCATACATTTTATTGTCTTTCCCAACAAAACTAAGGTATGTGATGGATTTTGCCAGGTCTTGGCTGTGACCACTGTCCACTGAGTTAAGACACAGAGGGATGACACCACTGGTGTCAAAATCCATGCCATATCTATTTCAGGGCATTTTACTTTGGACTGAGCTCAACTCCCACAAACTTTGGGAGTGCATTAGGTGAGATCCTGGTGTTATATTCCTGGTTTTCTTCCAAAAAGAATCCAGTTTATCACAGAATCACAGAAAACATCCAGTTGGAAGAGAACTCAGAGATCATCCAGTCCAACCCTGGATCCAGCACTGAAGGGTCAACACTAAACTCTGTTCCTAAGTGCCAGGTCCACACCTCCAGAAATGGTGACTCCACCTCTGCCCTGGGCAGACCATTCCAAAGTTTGAGAACCCTTTCAATGAAGAAATATTTCTTAGCATCCAGCCTGAACCTCCCCTGGCGTAGCTTGAAACCACTTCCTCTATCCTATTGCTTGCCACCAAGGAGAAGAGGCTGGCTCCCTCCTTGCTCCAACCTCCCTTTCAGGTAGCTGTAGAGAACAATGAGGTCTTCCCTCAGCCTCCTCTTCTCCAGACTGAACAACCCCAGATCCCTCAGATGCTCCCCATAGGCCAGGTGCTCCAGGCCCTTCACGAGCCTGGTTGCCCTTCTCTGGACGCACTGCAGCATCTCAGCATCCTTCCTGTAGTGAGGGGCCCAGAACTGAACACAGTACTCGAGGTGTGGCTCCCCAGTGCTGAGTACAGGAGCACTATCACCTGCCTGCTCCTGCTCTATGATGTGAGACATGTTAGACAGCGATGAACAAGGGACTCACCTCAGAAATGTACTCCAGACCTGGATGAATAAAGACACATCCTACAAATATTTAGGAATGGGGTGCAAAACCCAGTGCCCTCAGCCCAGAGCTGCCTGAATTACTACACAAGGAGCAGAAGGACAGATGAGTTGCTCCATCCTTAGGAACCACAGTTGTTAATTTCCCCCCATACTTTAGTGCCTGAGCCGACCTTTTCTTGCAGAATGTAGTGCACAGCTCACAAGGGTAACTGGCCAGAGGCTTGTACTATGCCAACACAGCAGCATTATTTTGGCTCCAAACTAACGTTTCTCAGTGCTAGCTTGGAGTCACTGTACTGCTTGGTGCTGCTGCACCTTGTGATAAAAGCTACCTGCCTACTTTGCTTCACTTGAAACACTGCACTTTTTGTTTTCACTTTCCCAGTAACTGAGGCCCTTAGATCAGTCAGGGATAGAAGACTCTGTGTTCTATATTCTTTGCTTCAACACAAGTCAGTTTTGGCATACAAGTCTATGACAACACAACGTCATCATATCTTCATGACTGAGTAGAAGAAAACCTGTCGAAGACCAACTTGCTACTCAGGTACTAAGATAAATAGGTTCTGGAAAACAACTTTTATGAGGAGCAGCTGAAGGAACTGGGATTGCTCAGTCTGGAGTAGAGGAAGCTAATGTGAGATCTCATTGCCCTGTACAACTCCCTGAAAAGAGGTTGGGTGTTGGTCTCTTCTCCCTAGTAACAAGTGGTGGGATGAAAGGAAATGTCCTCAAATTGCACCAAGGGAGGTTTAGGTTGGATATTAGAAGAAACTTGACAGAAGTCGTTCTCCAACAGCAGAACAGGCTCCCCAGGGAGGTGATTGAATCCTCACCCCTGAAGGTGTTTGAAACCCAGAGATGTGGCACTGAGGGACATGGTTTAGCACCAGACTTGGTAGAGTTAGATCATGGTTGAGCTTGATGATCTTAAAGATCTTTTCCAACTAGAATAATTCTATGATTCTATAAATCAAAATGATTCCTGCTTCTCTAAATGGAAATAAATCATGACTATAGCTTTGTTAGTGAGGAAACAACAATTCACAGTTACTGTCCACAGTTACTGAAATGATCAACATGACAGTGGACAGAATGGTCCTACTAGGGAATTCAAATAGGCTAAGTTCTAAGTTGCAGGAACAAAAGAATTGGAAAAGGTCAGAAGTTAAGATTAATGATGATTAAATGATAAATGGGAAAGATATTGTCTGAGCTACACAGCAGATAAAACCATATCCTGCTGCTTTCCATTGATGCCCATGGAATTTACACTGCAAACTCCACTGCCTCTCATTTTAGAACACAGAGCTTGTTCCCTTCAGTGTAGTTTGTGGAGTCTGGTTCAGAAAATGAAACAAAGCACAGCAAGAGTAGTGCTACCTTTCTATCAAATAGAAACAGAAGCATTCTTTCAGCTAGACCTGTGTTCTGCATAACACACCTGGCATACCCATCCTGTATTTTTTTATTCCCACATCCAGATCTAATGGGATGTGCCCACTTAATTGGAATTTGTGTGTGGTGCTTATATTAATGAATTTAAAGAATTCTTGTATTTGTCATAGATTGTGAAGCATTAAGGAAACAGAAGTGCATGCAGTTAAGATGAACAACAATAATTAGTATGGATGGCAGATAAGCTGGTTTCATTAAATAAAATCTAACCTGATTTACAGTGACAGCAAATCTGTGAAGCTGGCAGAGCCTAACAACAAAAATGTCACACAGGCAAATTCCACCTTCCAGGCTGCCTCTGTAGTTGAATGGATTCTTCAGGCAGCCACAAAGAGAGAGTAGCTGTGAGGTGAGCTTTATACACCTTCTAACACTAATTCTAATACTACAAAACCCAAATGATAGTCCGCAGTAAAAGATGGGACTGAAACTACATCTGCAAAAACACAAGACAACATAAAAAACCCCAACAAAGCAGCAATCCTGAACTTGTCTTCACTATTTAACTGAAACTAAAACATGACATGATCTTGAGCAAGAGACAGTGGCTTCCTGCATGCACATCTTCTGTGCTAACTCTTGAATATGGTTGATAGGCTGAGGCCAATTGTATGAGATTCAGTGAGGTCGAGTGCTCAGTCCTGCACCTGAGTCACCACAACCCCATGAAAGCTCCAGGCTTGGAGCAGAGTGGTTGGAAACTGCCCAGCAAAGACCTGGAGGTGTTTGTTGACAGCTGGCTGAACATGAGCCAGTGTGTGCCCAGGTGACCAAGAAGGCTAACAGCATCCTAGCCTGTACCAGGAATAGTGTGACTGGCAGGACCAGGGAAGTGATTGTTCCCCTGTACTCAACACTGGTGAGGCCACACATTGAGTACTGTGTTCAGTTTTGGGCCCTCACTACAAGAAAGATTACAAGAGCAGGTCCAGAGAAGGGCAACAACACTGGTGAAGGGTCTGGAAAACAGATCTGGTGAGGAGCAGCTGAGGGACCTGGGGTTGTTTAGTCTGGAGAAAAGGTGGCTGACGGGGGACCTCCTGGCTATCTACAATACCCAGAAAGGAGGTTGGAGCCAAGTGGGTGTTTGTCTTTTCTCCCTAGTAATAAGTGATAGGATGAGAAGAAACAGCCTCAAGTTGTACCAATGGAGGTTTAGGTTGGATATGAGAAGAAACCTCTTGACTGAAAGGGTTCTTAAAGACTGGAAAAGGCTCCCCAGGGAGGTGGTTGGATCCCCGTCCCTGGAGGTGTTTAAAAGCTGCCCACCTGTAGTGCTGAGAGGCAGGGTTTAGCCCCAGCCTTTGTAGAGTTAGAGAATGGTGTGACTTGATGATCTTAAAGGTCTTTTCCAACCAAATCAACACTATGATTCCATGGTTCCCTCCTAAGCCACATAGCCACAACATCCTGCCCACCCCTGCATCCTGAACTGACTGGGGATGCCACGGCAGCTCTCCTCTCTCCATGCAATGGTGAGGACTTCACTGAATTACCCACACAGGCATTTACAGCCTTTTTTCCAATATCAGGCAATTGCTGTTCAAACATGACTGTTTGTGTTAGGTGTGATTTCTGAAGGCTTGTGGCTCAGTCAAATCACTGCCAGTTTTCATTAGAGCACTCCAAGGTTCTGCTTCTCAGTGTGAACTATTTCCATGCCAAAGCTTGACCTTCAAACTCAAGCTGTTCTGCTATTAAAGTTGCTTATCTTATTTTTAGTAGAAATACTGCATTTTACATTCTTGTGTTAGTAAACAGATGATTTGAATTTACAAACAGTTGCCAAGCAGTCATCTCTGGGATGAAATGGGTCATGGAAAATAGAATCATAGAATCATAGAATGGTGTGTGTTGGAAGGGACCTCCTAAAGTCATCTAGTCCAACCCCCCTGCGCTCAGCAAGGGCATCCTCAGCTAGATCAGGTTGCCCACAGCCTTGTTGAGCCTCCTGGGTTTGGGCTTCAACCACCTCTCTGGGCAACCTGTTCCAGTGTTCCACCACCCTCATGGTAAAGAACTTGTTCCTAGCATCCAAAATAGCCTAGTTGAACAAAATTTCAAAATATTTATGCAAAGGAACTGAAAGAGTTAACATGGAACCCAACCCTGAAGAAAATTGCCCACCAGTTGTTGTGCCTTAAGACCAAACAGTTTCTCTTCTTGCTGGTGGTGATACTGGTCTGAGTTCAGCCACAGTGATGGGAATGGCTGCTTCATAGTTCCATAGAATGGTTTGGGTTGGAAGGGACCTTAAAGGTCATCTAGTTCCTATCTCCCTGCCATGGGCATGGACACTTCCCACTAGACCAGCTTGCTCCAGGCTTCATCCAACCTGGTTTTGAACACATCCAGGGAGGGGGCACCCACAACATCCCTGGGTGACCTGTTTCACTGTCTCATCACCCTCCCTGTAAAGAATTTCTTCCTAATATCCAATCTAAACCTCCCCTCCTCAAGCTTCAATCCATTGCCCCTCATTCTATCACTACAAGCCCTTGCAAAATACACACACAGGCTGCACTCACATGATGACTCTTATTCAACCAAAGCTTGACACAGCTGAATAAGAAGGTTGCTCAGCCCCATGATGCAAGCTGAGGCCCTCAAGCAGGGGACAGTGTTAAGGAGGAGGGTGTTTGTGCCGCCATGGTTTGACTGACAGAGCAATGCTGCATGGCCCAGCTCGCTGGAGCTGGCAGGAAAATTATTGACTGACACTAACAGGTTGAGGCAGGCAGCTGAACCTGGAAGAACCAAGGCAGAAAAACAAAGAAGCTGCCCTTGCAGCTGTTCAAGGCACCAAGAAATGAATGTCATACAAGGTCATAGAACTGCCTGCAGGTTTTACCTCCAGCCCACCAGTCAGGAAAGAGCAGCTCCTTGTATGAAGAGGAGAAACAATTTCATAGAATCATAGAACAATCTGGGTTGGAAGGAACCTCCAAAGGTCATCTAGTGCAACTCCTCTGCAGCAAGCAGGGGCATCCTCAACTAGATCAGGTATCCCTCCCCTGTCCTTGGTGTTTCTGCACTTTGCAGTGGGTTGAGACAGAATGTTGCTGGGAGTCTTGACCTCACCTTTTTCACAGCCTGCTTCTCTGCTAGCTTAGTCTCCTGCACAGTGGCACACAGATAGAATCATAGAATTGTTTTGGCTGAAAAAGCCCTCTGGGATCATCAAGTCCAACCTTCAACCCTACACCACCTTGGCCATTAAACCATGTCTTGAAGCGCCAAGTTTACATGCTTTTGGAACACCTCCAGGGGCAGTGACTCCACCACCTCCCTCAGCAGCCTGTTCCAAAGCCTGACCACTCTTTCAGTAAAGAAATTTTTCATAATATTCAATCTAAACCTCCCCATATGTTTGTTATTATGTAATGTCAGAATCTCTTGTGCAACTATGGAAGCCCTGGATGTGCAGAGAACTTCTTCTCATCTAGTCCTGAAATCACATCCATGAAGATACCCAGCTACTTGCTTCCTCAAGTACTCTGCATCCTTAGATCTGGTGGATGGGTAGGGCAGATTCTTGCCATGGGATTTCTTTTTGAATGGATTGCAATAGTAAAGAATGTGGATATTTTATAACCATTGCCTATTAACTGCAGTGAGAATTTCTGCACTTGATTTATCTAAGGATGTGATGCAAATAAGGCTAAAAATTACTCAGCAGCAATAGCAAGTAAGGAAGTGGCTGCCAAGATCCTTTATGCTATCATGTCCTTGTCACATATGACTACACATCTGAATGATTCCTTTTAAACTGCCTTTTTACCAGTAGCATACCATAGCCTTTGTCTGTTACCCCTGCTATCAAATCTTGCAATACCACTAAGAAACAAATGTCCCTAAATATTATGGAAACTTTGTCTTTGAGAATAATACCATAATAATAAGTCATTTGCATTTCTATAGTGCCTTTCATCTGAGAATCTCAGAGCACTTTGCAAGCAAGGATTTTCAATCCTAGCTGGTAAGAGAGAAAAAAATTATTTGAGCTACCTAGTACCCTTGCCCTCCTAGGAAATGAGCTCCAGAGACTCTTGGTGTTTCATTCCCTCAAGGTTTCTCTGAGTAGAGAGAATCATAATAAGCACCCAGTGCTTCCCAAGACACTTTTTAGGTAGACTGGGAATGGGAACAGATTGGTCTCGGTCACTTCTTCCAGTGTCTCCTCCCCAGACCACACTGCCAACCTTCAAGTCTCTAGGAAGGTAAATGACAAATTGGACAGACTGAAGACCATTCATGAAAGAAACTAAACCCCACATCTGACTGCAACCCTCCCAACAAATTCTGACTGCTAAAATACTGCAGCATTACTGTGATGTCCTTATCCAGAATGATGGTGGGAGCTCTCTCATGAGATGTGTATGAAGGTTTCCCAGGGAATGTCGTGGATGCCCCTCCCTGGAGGTCTTCAAGGCCAGGTTGGGTGAGACCTTGAGCAACCTGGTCTAGTGGAAGGCATCCCTGCCCATGGCAGGGGTAGTTGGAACTAGAGGATCTTGAAGGTCCCTTCTAACTTAAACCATTCTGTGAATCTATGGACTGTGTATGACCCTACTAGACTAGGGAGAATCTAGATTATAGTCCTTCAGCTCAGAGTTTAGCTACCAGGCTAATGTATAAAAACACTGGTGGCATCTCCCTCTTGTCAGCCCTCTCAGTTCTTGAAAAATAACTACAACAAAAGTGGGCTGAGCATTTGAGCCCAAAAGAATGGGTGCTTGGCATGAAAATCAGAATAAATCAGGAAAAAAAGCATGAAATTGGTAATCAGTCCTGAAATGTGTCTCTTAGTTGTGAAGAAATGACAGGATTTGACTACAAATTTGTGGTCTACAGCAGAACATTTAAACAAACACATTTTCCACACAAAAGCGCTAACTGTCTGAGGCAGGACTCAAAATGCAGGGCATAATTACAAGCCTATAATGCCTATGTGCAGCAATGAGCTTTTCTCTTTCAGCCCCCAAATCAAACAATATCCAATTTAAAATAAGAGGTTGTTCTAAACCCTGTTTCTCTGAAATGTTCCCTGCTGTAGGGTCTGGAAGACGAGAAATTCAACCTAACATATAGAATATGAATCTATTTTTTTTTTCTTTAATTGTAACATTGAATAGCTGACTACATTTCACAGCGACATCTTAGTGCTGCGCCTTGACTGTCCGTACGATTGACCAGTGCCACCTATTGGCTCAGCAATTACACCCATGTGGCAGTTTCACGGAATCACAGAACATTAGGGTTGGAAGGGACCTCTGGAGATCATCTAGTCCAATCCCCCTGCCAGAGCAGGATCACCTAGAGTGAGTCACACAGAAACATGTCCAGGTGGGTTTTGAATGGCTCCACAGAAGGAGAATCCGCAGCCGCTTTGGGCAGCCTTTTTATGCAGATAAAAACGTGAGGCAGCTGGGAAAATCAAAGGCCCGAGTTAAAATACAGATCTTAGCAGAAATATATCTGTGGAACTGACATGACAGAAGGGCAACAAAGCTGGTGAAGGATCTGGAGAAAAGATCTTGTGAGTAGTGGTTAAGGTGAAAAGTCATCTGAGAGGAGACCTTCCCGCTCTCCACAACCCTCTGAAAGAAGGTTTGACCCAGATGGGGCAGGAGAAACTGAAGACATAGCATGTTCAGAAACACCAAGATTAAGTCTGAAAATTATCTCTGCAGAATACCAAAGCTTATCACAACTAAGCACTGGATAACAGCAAAGCCTGCAAGGACAAGAATTTGCAACTACAATCAAAATTGATGTGGAAGAAAAACTACTTGCGAAATCTGAATGAGGACTTTTCAATGAGCTGTGCAAAAAGGGGTAAGAGAAGATGTAAGAAGGGCCAGTAGAGTAACAGAGATACATGCAAAAATCCTACTAATTCATCTAGAGGTATCAACTCACACTTCAAACCATGATGGAACTACCTAGAAAGCAGAAAAAAATGCTGTACAACGTTGGAAAAATGCTTTCAAGAACGAAGTTGTGTGTACTGCAGTAGCTTTAATTTTTTTTTCTCCTGACAGCACTAGACCAAAGAGAAAACAATCAGGGTACATTACTAAAGCACTTGAGGTAATGAGGCAGTGGCAATCAACAGAGCAATGGGTGTCACAGACATTTTGCCTCCTAGCTGAACTGCAGAGTCAAGTGCTGGAAGTGAGTGATGCAGCAGGTTGTAGGTTTTGAGGAGGTGTAAAGCAGAAGTGAGACATAAGAACCCACGAGGGAGCAAGGCTTGTAAAAGCACACGCAGATTGCACAGTGCAGGCTGGCAGAGGCCCATTAAATACACCTCATTCTGAAGAAATTCCAGTCAACACTCCTATAGGACTTTTCATCTGGAAAGGCTATGGAAAAATTCTGAGCACTGCTGGCTCTCCAGTAAAGTTGTCCTCGCTTTCTCTAAAAATTCTATGCAAGTTCACAAGTCACCAAGTTCTGAAATAGGTCTTATGTGGAGCAAATGGGAGAACTGGGATTGTGTAGTCTGGAGAAGAGGAGGCTGAGGAGACTAGAGTGAGATGAGTGTTGGTCTCTGCTCCCACATGCCTAGCAACAGGATGACAGGAAGTGGCCTCATGTTGTGCCAGGGGTAGTTTAAGTTGGATATTAGGAAAATTTTCTTTCCTGAAAGAGTGGTCAGGCATTGGAACAGGCTGCTTAGGGCGGTGGTGGAGTCACCATCCTTGGAGGTGTTCAAGAAACGTGTAGACATGGCACTTTGGGACATGGTTTAATGGCAATGGTGGTATTTGGTTGGTGGTTGAACTTGATGATCTTAGAGGTCTTTTCCAATCTTAATGATTCTATGATTCTGTATTCTTTCTTAAGTTTGGTAGAAACAGTGATGTCACTGTTTGGGTCATTACAAACTAGCTGCAGTCAGTCAGGGCAGCTGGAAAAAGCGTGACTGATAAATATAGCCTTCCTGTATGGGCTTTGAGTGAAAGATATGAAGACTTTTACATCAAAAGATGAAAAAGATTTGAACCTGACACTTGTAGGTGTGTAGAGACACCCACAGAAGACATGAAAGGTGCTGCTTGCTATCAGTGCAGTAAGCCTGCATCAATAAAGAGGAGTTTTCTTTGCAACAGACTTCTTTTTCCTGATGCTAAATGTAGAGGACTATTAAACAGCACTGCACAGTCAGAATAGTTCTTGGCTGCCTGCAGAAGCAGTTGCCAAAGACGAAGAAACTGAATGACAATCCCAGCACAGGAGATCAGCTGCAAGAGGGCATTAAGCCCAGAACAAGGGGACTATGTGAGGGAGGGATGCCAGAAACTCAACCACACCTTGCCTAAATAAGAGAATCTCAGTCAACCTTTGCAGGACTCTTTCACATAGTGACAGACAATTTCTGCCTATCTCTAACCACCCACTTCAGTACAGTGTACTGCAGTACAGCAGATTTTAAACCTAGAATTCCAGGTGGGGTCTCTGCTAACAAAATTGTTGAACATGACCAAATAATTCATAAAACTGGCTCATTTTGACAGGTTATGTAACATCTCAGAGGAAAACAGTGACTGACATGTAGAGGAAGCGTGAGTTAGCTTACCTCTGTTCTCCCTTACACCTTTCTAATGATTCATCTAAGCCTTATTTTTAGGGAGGATTATATAATCCAGTTGAAAAGGCCATTTAAAAGAAATTCTGTAATGGATCTATTTTTATAAGTCAAATAATGCCTTGAATTTACTAGACATTGTTTTCTTGTTCCAGATTTTATTAATCACTTCCACTTGCTCACCACATTGGTTCAGGACAGGCTGAGGGAGCTGGGGTTGTTCAGCCTGGAGAAGAGAAGGCTCTGGGGAGACCAAATAACAATCTTACAGTGCCTGAAGGGGGCCTACAAGAAGGCTGGAGAGAGACTGTTTACAAAGGCCTGGAGTGATAGGACAAGGGGCAATGGCTTCAAACTAGAGAAGAGTAGGTTTAGATTGGATGTTAGGAATAGGTTCTTTACCGTGAGGGTAGTGGAACACTGGAACAGGATGCTCAGGGAGGTAGTTGAGGCCCCATCTGTGGAGATTTTCAAAGTTAGGCTCAACAGGGCTATGGGCAACCTGATCTAGTTGAGGATGCCCCTGCTTACTGAAGAGGGGGTTGGACTAGATTACCTTTGGAAGTCCCTTCCAACCCAAACCATTCTACGATTCTGCACTAATCTCAAATATAACAAGCATCCTACAGGACAAGAAATGACCAGGTAAATAAAAGGAATCCTGTAAACAAGTCTCCTCCTCCCATTCATAAATAAACTTCCAAAGGAAAAGCTATAATGTGAGCTATTAGACACTTCAGAAATGCCTCACATGCAGAAAAGCTTAACCTGGAACAAGCAAGTCTGTGCTGGACACAGACCCATGGTAAAATAATCCTTATTGGAGTTTATTGCTTTATGTTAGCAATCTTTTGGCTGAGAGTCCTGAGGCTGTTTAGCCAGGAGGAGAGCAGCCAGAGATGATCCTTGAGGTCTTTTCCAACCTTATTGATTCTGTGATTCTGTGAATGCTGATCAACACCTAAAGGGTCGGGCATCAAGAGGATGGGGCTGAGCTCTTTTCAGTGGTGCCCAGCAATAGGACAAGGAGTTACAGGCACAAACTCGTACACAGCAGGTTTCACTCAAACATGAGGAGAAACTTCTTTACTTTGAGGGTGCCAGAGCACTGGACCAGGCTGCCCAGAGAGGTTGTGGAGTCTCCTACTCTGGAGACTTTCAAGACCTGGACATGTTCTTCTGCAACCTGGGTCACCTTGCTTTAGAAGGCAGGGGGCTGGACTAGGTGATCTCTAGAAGTCTCTTCCTGCCCCTACCATTCTGTGATTCTGTGAGATTTCTAAAGCATAGGTGAGGCTATGAAGGTACTCAGTTCCTAGCAGAGTGAAATGACTATGAAATAGTTAAAATTACATAATGACATGTGCTGTACGTTATGCATATTATATTATATTATAGTACATCATTATAGTACATTATATAATAATGATGTACATTAATGCATATTATGGATTAATGCATATTAACGTAACATTAATAGCTTTAACTCTTAATGATTAACTCGATGGTTGGACTCGATGATCTAACAGGTTTTTTCCAGCCCAGCTGATTCTATGTAATAAATGGACTCTAATATTAAACATTTTCAAGAGTTTCATCACACCACAGAGGCAAGCTACTACACTGAAGACTGCAGCTGTGCCACCCCAAGCAAACCCTACGAGCAGGCTGTACAAGAGCATTGTCAGGCTCTGACAGTCTGAAATCTTCTCTGTTGAGCTAATGGATCAGCCCCAATAGCTGATACTTAGCAACAGCATGACTCTGGATTAAGTCCAGTGTGAAAGTCCTGCCATTTGCTAGTCTTTCCAGCTTCTGGCACCAAGCAAGCATGTTTTGAACAGCCTGATAAATCTGGCCTGTAAAGATGATGGAGATTCTGTACAAGAATGGCTGTAGTTGGTCAGGTATAATAAGGGCTGTCCACCACAGCATCTTGTCTCCAACAATGGGCAATAGCAGATGCCTATAGGAGGAGTTTAACACCAAGTCAAAATATGGTGGTGATGTGGGGTGGTTTATGAGTTGTATGTGGTACAGCTCTCTCTTGCCCAGCACAGCAGCACGGACGTGGTGGTACTCTGCACTGACCCAGAGCTCCCTTCTCTTTATCTTGCTATACTTCTCATGTTCTGCTACTTGTGATTTAGCCCTACTCCCCTTCTGACTAAAGATTTTGTACGTAAAAACCTCTCTCTCATACAAAACCTAAATTAATAAGAGTAGCATCAGGCCAGTGGAGTTATTTTAGTGTTGCACTGGCACTGCCACGATTAAATTAGGTCTCTAGTTCTATCTGTTATTATCCTTCTCTAATTAAAGTAGTAAGGGGATAGAGCAGTTGTCTTGAACAGCACTGCCCAGATTAAAAAATCTGCCAGATTTCTCTGTATCCCATGCACATGTCTATCTGTGACCACACTAGATCTACCACCTTCAATATATTAAAAACTTCAATTACTGGTAGCTAAATATTACTAATGTATCATGACTGCAGCCTGAAAGGATGTCTTATCACAAAATACTCTTTGAACAGATGGAAATTCAAAGGAATTTCATTTGTTTCAGATAAAAAAATCTGCCGCTTAGGCACTGCCCTCATATCTTGAACTAGAAGATCAGTAACTCCTCCAAAAAAAGCGTGAAGCTTAATGCAGGATTGTCTCTTGTGTTCACACAGCTGTGGACACATGTAACTGCCCTCACAGTCGTGTATGCAAGTTCCTTAAAATGAGTTGTTTTGCTGCATAAGCTTAGAGGTAAGATGCCCTTTGTACTACCCTGCTCTTATGTGATTACACGAATGTCATCATGGACTGTACATGGTCTCCTTGAAACACAGCCTTGGAAATCCTCCTGAGTTTGCTGCACAGCAGACTGCTGCTCAGCTGCGAGGTCATCCCATTGCCCTTGATCAAGCTGGAAAGAAGCTTCTGTGTTGATGGGGGGAGGCACTGCAATGTTGCTACCTCTCATTTTGAGCTAGTTCACGTGTCTTGCTGTGGGAACAATTCATTCAGTCATAGAATCATAGATTGGTTTGGGTTGGAAGGCTCCTTCAAGATCATCTAGTTCCAATTCCCCTGCCATGGACACTTCCTACTACACCAGGTTGCTCAAGGCCCCATCCAACTTGGCTTTCAACACCTCCAGGCTTGAAGCCTCCACAACTTCCCTGGGAAACCTGTCGCTGTGCCTCTCCACCTTCATGGGGAAGAATTTCTTCCTTATGTCTCATCTTCTTTCAGTTTGAAGTCATCACCCCTTGTCCTGTCACTCTATGCCTTTGTCAAAGTCCCTCTTCAGCTCACCTGAGGGCCCCTTCAAATACTGGAAGACTATTCTAAGATCTCCCCAGAGCCTTCTCTTTTCTATCTAAGAAAAAACAGTCACAGAATCTATGCTGGAGGTGGCAAACAACCCTGAATGTTTCTAAGTTTATGTGGAAAAAATCTAAACTCCTCTGTAAAGCATTTACTTTTACTTTTACAGTAGCATTTAACACAATCAAGGCTGTTCTTCAGTACTGCCAGAGCTACAACCTTGAGTGATGCCCTTGGAACATAAATAGTTCTCACAAGGGGTCCAAAACCAACAAGTTTGAAAACAGTCTGTGACAACATGCCTTAAGTTTTATATGTCCGTTTATACCATTTTTACACTATTTTATATAGCATATTTGTGTATATAGACAAAAAATTGCAAGAAATAAAATTTTAATTTTTCTTATAATTAAAAAAAGTTAATCATGTGTATTTAAAACATGAAGTGATCCAATTTTTTTGCAGCTGAAAATGTCAGATGCTGCTTGGCAGGAAGGTGACTGGGTTCCAGGTGATTTTGCTCATTTCTAAATTATCAAGCATGAACAAACCCAACAAACTAAATAGTTTCCTGTTTCACAACAAAAAAATAGAAGCAACCCCCCACCTTTTGATCTTAATCTTCTTCCCCAAAGGCACATTCTACCTTTTGAGCACCTGAATTAAAAATTTTGTTGAAAATTAAACAAAAGTCGCCACTGTTTCCATGTGAATATTTGATACATTTAGAGCAAATCCGTAGCCCAGTCCCTGCATAAGCAAAGCACTCACAAAAAGTAGATGAGGGCATGAAGAACAGTTCTTTTCATACAGTTTATCGACAGTTTCTTAAGTTTATCTGCCCCAGCAGAATAAACTTCAATCCAACTCAGTCTCCCATCATAGCCCAAAATGATAATTTCCTCTAAGAGGAACAAAAACTTGGAGGATCCACAGAGCAAAATGTCACCTCCTACTGGTTCTGCTTGCAATCTGCCTTGCAAAAATAATTAAAGCCTACATGAGACTTGATCATACAGTCTCAAGGTCTTGCTTACTGCTCAACCACAGCAACAACTGAGCTGTTCTGTGGCATAAGAGAAAACTTCACATAGAGGCAGAAATACTGAAAATTCCACGTTTCTTTCCAACCTTTCTATGACCTCTGGGCCTCCTGAAATCAGACATATTTCAAGTCAAGGCCCATTCCAAACCCAGACACTTGAACCATGCTACTCTCCCAAGCTCTTGAGATACTTTAAAACTATGGAACTTTTTTTTCCTCCAAGTGTAGCTTGGTTTGTAGCTCAGCCACTACAGTGATGTGCGTCACGTCAAGCCATAAATAGGTACAAAGTTAGGTAACCAGAACTAACACTTAGCACAAAAAAGTCCTCAAGTTATTTGTCTCCACATCTCCGCAACACCTCCCTTGCAATTTCATACACTTGAACATCTGTGTTTTCCTTTAGCTAAGGAATAAATTCCACCCAGATTATATAAAATTGTCTTTATAAAAAGATCTTCATGCACTGCATCCAAGTGGGGACACCATATGGTATTTGGGGCTGGCCAAAATGGACCATCATTAACTAAGCATTATCCTGACTTCTGAGTATTCTTCCATATTAACATCTCCTCAATTATATTTTTCTTAAAGAAAGTAAGATTTCAGGAAAAAAAATACAACGCAGCTGGAACATGGCAAGAATGCAAACTGATACCTTTGTGTTGTCATATATGGCAGCAACTTTGCAGCTAAAGTAATCATAATTCTTCATCTGTTAGGAGCTATCCACCCTCAAGTTCAGCAGCACTGAACTACAAATGCACATAACATTTTTTTAAAATTTTCACATATATATGAACATGCATAAAACCATATTTAATTCCTGCAAAGCAGCCTCCAACAATAGGTCCAAACAAAAATATTGGATAAAATCCACTTCTGTAATCATCATTTACAGGAATAATCCTTTTCTAGTCTGCAGGTGAGTATTCTCCTCTCTGTAACATGAGAAAATATATAAATTTGGTATCAAACATTTGTCCTTCATTAGACTTGAGTGTTTTTCAATTAATACAATGTTTTGGATGATGCATGTCCAAGGAAATGAACGAAGTCAAAAAACTCTATTATAGCTCTAGGAAACTCCACCTCATTCAATAGTGTAAGACAAGGAAATCTCTCTCAGGCAGTCTATGGTGAAGCTGGTGAAGTTCTAGCTCTACAGATGTTTTATACCTTGCTTGTACCATGGAGGCATTGAAGTGGTGGCAATATGAGTGATATTCCTATTAGAAGATTGTCTTTATTTACATTCCTTCCTGTATACAGAGGACTTCATACTTAAGATTATCATGCCACATCTAGTATGAATTAGGTTTTTTATAAGTAGTTGGCTTTATGATTTAGAAGAATGGGTACTAGAGGCACAGAAAGCCTGAGGAACATAGCTGTAAAGGGCTGTAAAAACAAAGCTTGTTCGTGATCTCATTCTGGTTATTTCTGTTTGTACCACAGAAATGTTTTGAATGGCTAGAAAGTATTAACTAGCAAGATCCAGAAGAAGCAGTGCTGTGCTGGAGCTTCAGAAACACGCAGAGGTGCTGTGGAGAGGAGAGAGAGCAGCCTGCAGTTGAAGTAATGGATGAAAAGGGAGCATCCTTGCCACCTGAAGTGCTAGATGCATCCTTGTTTACACTTTGAGGTAAGACTGGCTAACACCACCTCTGCCAGGACACACTCAGATGCTATATAAAGGTACCTTCATCCTGTCTTCAACAGAACCACCCATGTATAGGATTTGACTTCATACACAGTCTCAGCAGCACGTTCATTTGTCTCTGATAAATTACAGATGTCAAAGGCACTTTCATAATCAAACTGAAAGAGCTCAGAGTAAAAAAAAAAAAACAAAAACAAAAAAACAATCAATGTCTTAAAGCAATAATAAGACCTGTAGTCAAACAAGCAAAGGGCTAACATTCCCACTTCCAGGAGAGCCAAGAGAATTTGAACTTATCAAAGCTTTGACTCTGGGTTTCAGTTCACAGGATTTAACTTTCAGGACAAATTCCTAACTCCAGTTAAGGCACCAGTTTCTACTTGGGCATGTTAAGGTTGCCTGAGATCACTACATCATTTCTTGAAATAGCAAACTTTGTAACTCCATTTTCTCTTTGAAGTAGTGGTGAGAAACACTGGATGGCACTGAACCTACACAGTGCTGATGTGGAGCCTTCACCTAATGGGACCATATGGAATTTTACACCTATTTTATTTACTATGAATTGTATGCTAATGGCAGGTATCTAAGCTGACACTGTTGAGCAGCACAGAAACTGTCATTAACCGATTGCTGTTACAGTCCACAGGTTTCTACATGAAACAGTAAAAGCATTTATTGCAATCAGTTGAATCCAACTTACTTTTCTCTTTGCAGCAGTAAAAACATCCTGAAAAAAATCAGTAATTTTTTTACAAGCAAAATCTTCAGCCTCTGATAGCCAAAATAGATATGTTTGATTGCTTTTATTTACTGAAATAGAAAAAGTAACTATTGACAGGACAAGAGGAAATGGCTTCAAGTTGCACCAGGAGAGGCTTAGGTTGGAGATTAGAAGAAACTTCTTGAGTGAAAGGGTTCTCAAACACTGAAACAAGTTATCCAGGAAGATGGTTGAATCTCCATCCCTGGAGGTGTTTCAAAGCCACAGAGATGTCCTGAGGGGCACAGTTCAGCACCAGCCTTGGTAGAGGTAGATAATGGTTGGACTTGATGATCTTAAATGTCTTTTCCAACTAATATGATTCCATGATTCTATAAATGAGAAACCAAACTTATTTATATTCAAGTAATAAGGGAACTTCAACGTTCCTAAAGATCCAATATTTTTGTTTAATTCACAGATTGCATTGGGTTGGAAGGGACCCTCAAAGGTCCTCTTGTCCATCACCAACTAGACCAGGCTATACAGTTGATTGATTAATTGATATCAACAAACTGAGCAAAACAATACTGTTAACTACTAGGGGAAAAGAATGTCACCTACCTACAAAACTTCCCCTAGAAAATAAGAGACTGTAAAAAGGAAGCAATCGTGGTCCTATATCACATGCTCACTGTCACTACTTACTGGTCGTTCTAGGGATTTCTGTTTAAGGAATTTTACAGATAATCATCATTTCCCTAGTTGCATAATAAACCCACACCATATATTTCAGTCCTATGAAAATATGTTCATAAAGAACAAACCAAACACTGATGCACCAAACTTCTCCAATATAAAATTATCTCCAATATTACAAATATTTCCTGTGCTAAACTGATATAACTCAAGAAAACACTTGTAAATTGGGACACTTTAAACTGTGGATGAAGTTTTCTTGTGATTCTTAGTAGGGTTAATCTGCAAGTTTCTCTGGCATCATGGTAGATACACACAGAGCTGTCATGGTTTAACTTCAGCCAACAACTAAGCATCAAAACACAGTACTCTTCTAGCTAGCAAGAAGGAAAATTAGCTCCATCCCAGTCAAACCAGGACAAGAGCACAGCCACAGGGTACTAATTTCTTACCTCTGATAGTTTGAGGACTCACTATCCCTCTAAACCTAAAAGGATGGGTATAAACTGCACTAAGATGCTGAAAATACAGAAAGCCTTTAATCTTGCAAACATACAGTGTGAGCTGGGGATTAAATATGATAAATAGTTTACTAAATTGGAAAAGTTTAACCTCCTCCTTCTTCTCCTCCCCCAAACTCTTGCACTGTCAACTATCTTCTAGGTATCTGCAAAGAGCATTTCTATTTCTAGGTAGGTTATCCATGCATTCTTTTTTTAAGGTGACCTGCACTTAGTAATACTTGTGTCAGTGATACCACTGATAAACAGTCATGGTTGTTCTATGGTTGTTTTGATTGTGTTCACAATCTCTCTGCTCTGAAATTTCCATCCCCCAAATGTTCATTTCTGGAAGCATTCATGTTGCAGATACAATTTGGACATGAGAAGTATTACTCACTCTGCCTGTGTGATCCTACAATGGAGCTAATATAAATAATCCCCAACTGAGCAAATTATTTTCTTCCTTCCTCTTAAGTGTTGGGTTTGTTTTAAAGCCGAAATGTTGAAGTAACAATGCAATGGAGAGATAGAGCTTCAAATCCTAACTTTTAGAATGAGTTTAGTCTTGTTTTTTAAATTTATTTTAGCTAATACCCAGCTAATCTAGCAAGCTGTCCTGATGAGAAATGCCACGCACGTCAAACATGGAGGCATCAGTAGCTCCATGGTTAGGGTGAAGCTGGCAGAAATCCACCACTCATGAATAACATAACTTCTAAATATCCTTTATTTCAGAGCCAAATATTTTTCCTTTCAATTATCACTCTTTATATAACTTTGCTTAGATTTCAACAATAAACCATAAGCATTTTCATGCCCTCCTTAATAAATGGCACCTTTTTAACAGGGATGTTGGATGTGAGAGCTGAGAGTTTCCTTGTGCTGAGCCCTGAAGGTGTGGGGATTCAAGGCAATGCTCTGCCCACTTTTTTTTTTTTTTTTGCTTGTGAGCACTATTTCTCATCCTCCTCTAAGTACTTGTGCCAAGGCAATTTTCACTTCAAAATTCAAACTCTTTTGTCATTTCAGGCTTGGTTTTCAGCTCTCTGATGTTGGCATAAAAGGTAATGGTATTGTTGAATTAGGAGTGTTGGGGAGAGGGTGGTGGGCGGTGGTGTGGAAGAGAATTGTGAATGCAGCCGGCTCATTTTTGCAGACAAGAAAAGTCATAGGTGTGAAAGCTTAATTAATTATTTCCCTGCTTCGAGCGGGAATATGCTTCAGCTACTTAAATCTTCCGAGTGGGAATGACACCTCCTGAGTGTATGCAAATGCCTCGTCTCAAAGGGTGATTTTAAAAATAGGCTGTAAGTAGCAAGATGCCTAATTAGTTCGGATACAGAGTAGCGATGCCGACTTGATGAAGCTCAACCCGCAGGTTTCAGCGCCTGCTTCCTCGGAAGCAGGGCAGGAACGAGATCTAAGGACCACATCTGTTGTACCCTCAGCCGGCTGAGACCCGTTTTCACTGTGCCATGAAATCATCGCAAACTCAATTAACTAGCCTCCCGAGGAAAGCTCCATAAAACCCCCACCCTGAAAAACCTTCCCCGGGAAGCCGAAGGCAGGGCAATCTGCTGGGAAGCAGCTCGCTCCCGTGTCCTCAAGCCCCCGTGTGCCCCGCTGCTCCGACACCGAAAAACAGAGGCACCTTCCCCGCCCCGGTGCCTTTCAGACGTGTCATTTATCGGGATAAAACTTCAGGAAAGGTTCATTTCGGTTCCTCCAGCCCCGCTCCGAGCTCGCATACCCAGCAATCCGGCACTGCCGCACGCCTTGCCCTGCCAGTCCACACAGCCGCGGCTGCCTCGCCCCGTACGCTCTCCGCAACGCTCCGGTCGGGACGAGGAACCACTCGGCCACGACGCGGAGCCCCCTGAACCGCTCGGGAGCGGCGGGGCCGGGGCCGAGCGGCAGAGCGGTGGCTGCGGGCGGCAGGGGGAGCTGCGGGGCGGGCCTGAGGGAGCGGCGGAGGCCGGCGGGCCGCGGGTTACCTTCGGGGTTGGCGCTGATGAAGACGCGGACGCTCCTGCCGCTCGGTACCAGGTGGGACGGCAGCGCCGAGAGGTTACCGGAGAAAGCTGCCCGCCTCAAGGCCGCGTCCCGCGGGCAGGGCAACCTGCCGCCCGCCCCGGCCGCCCACATCCCGCCGCGCTGCAGGGCGATCCTGGCAGGCGGCCGCCGCGCCCCGGCTCAGGGCAGCCCCAGGACAGCGGCGGCGGCGGCGGCAGTGACGGAAGCGGCCATGCGGACACTCCGGCTGCGCGGCTCGGGCTGGGGCCGCGGAAAGAAAGTTTGCGGCTGAGCGGTGCCAGGCACGGTGGCAGCCGACCCCCTCCCAGCGCCGCCCAGCCGCGGCCCCGAAGAGCCGAGCGCCAGGAGGAGAAGTTGCGGCGCGCCCGGAGCGACGAGTCTCTCGGCTTCCCCTCTGTCAAGGAGGGTTCGCGGTGTCCAAGGCAGGGACGTCTCCGGCGAGGCTGCCGACGCCTTCCCTCCGAGTGTGTCACAGCTCCGAGACCGGGCTTTTATAGGAGAACTGCTGCCGGCTCATCCTTGGGGCTCCGAAGAGTTCAGAGCCCTGCCTGGGTTTGTGATCGCCTGCACAGGAGTCCCACCTGCTCAGAGACAAAAGGGATGCTCTTGCTGTTTTTTTCTTCCTTCCTTTTTTTTCTTTCCCCCCCTTTTCTTTTCTTTTTAATCAGTTATTTATTTATCGGAATAAATGAAAAGCCGTGGTTGGAAGAATGCCAGAGGAAGGAAGACAGGAAGCAGCGAGAGCAGCAGCCGTGGGATGCGGTTCCCTTTGCAGCAGTCAGTGGCGGGGCGTCCCGCCGGGCAGCGCCCATCAAATATTCAGCAGGGCGGCGGGGTCGGGGCCGCGGGGCTTAGAAACCTCCCCGGGAGGGGCTGGGCAGGCAGGGAGCCGGCAGCAGAGTGGAGGGGAGGGGCTGTGGAGGGTTAAGGGAGGGGTAGTAACCGGGTTTAAATTAGCCCGGTGGGGCTGGCGGCTGGGGACATGCCTTCTAGGGGGACGGGGCAGCTGGTTACAGAGGGATCTGCAGGGGTTTCTGCAGGCTTAGAATCTTAGAATCTTAGAATTCTAGACTCTTAGAATTATAGAATCTTAGAGTCAGGAAATCATAGAATCGTAAAAGACCTCTAAGATCATAGAGTCCAGTCATTATCTAACTCTACCCAGTCTGTCTGGAAAGAAAAGTCTTTAATGCAGGTGGTATCTCGTTAGGTTATTTCATATGCCATATATAGTGCGAAGTTGGCTTGTGTATTTATACAAATGTGCAATGGACTATAATGTGTATTTGGCAAACTTAGTGTGTGTTCATACACGGTATCTGGAAGCCAAACTCTTCTCAGTGGTGTCCAGTGACAGGACAAGGGGTCGTGGACAAAAACTGAAACGAAACACGGGAGGCTCCACATAAACAGAGGAATGAAATTCTTCACTTTGAGGGTGGCAGAGAACAGGCTGCCCAGAGAAACTGTGGAGTGTCCTCTGGAGGCATTCAAACCTCTCCTGGACATGTTCCTGTGTGATTTACTCCTCTGAGTGATCCTGCTTTAGCAGGGGCGGTGGACTAGATGATCTCTAGAGGTCCCTTCCAACCCTCACCATGCTGTAATTCTCATTCTGTGATTTAAGAGGTGAGGTTTTTCACCCCACTTCCTTTTGGTCTTCTCTTGCTGTCCCTCAGCCCTGCTGCAGTCCCAGCCAGAGCAGCAGCCTGCTGTGGCAGGCAGAGTCTGAGCTGGCTTTCACAGAGGTGATGATGCTAAAGTAGGCAAAAACAAACTACTCAGCTCTGTTTCAGAAATGACAGTGATAGCCAGATGGGTTCCCTGCGTATTGCTGAACAGACTTTTTAAAAGATCCTGGTTTCTTAAAGGCATAAGTCATAAGCAAAATTGTCCCCCCAGGTGTATTTGCACATGAGTATAGGGGAGTAAATTTGTTACTCTTTGCTTGCTGTTGCTTTATTAATTCTGCACCCCATAAATCTGGGGCTAATTTCAACCAGATGAAACAGAGGTGTAGATTTTAAGATACTACTTCTCCAAGAGAACATTCCTGTAAGTTCTATGAGCACAGCTGGGCAGGGGGGAGTGTGCTTACCTGCAAGAAAAATCTGCAGCATGCATTTAGACCATTATTACTGAAATTTCAACACTGGGCTGAGAGGTTGTGCTGCTGTGTTGGGAAGTGAATGCCTAGGAACTGGAAAATCCTTCTTTTGATTAAAATGTGATCACTGGAATAGGCTGCCCAGGGAGGTGGTTGAATCTCCATCCCTGGAAGTGTTCAAAAGCTGAAGAGATGTGGTGCTGAGGGACATGGCTCAGCACCAGACTTGGCAGTTAGATAATGGTTGGTCTTGATGATCTTAAAGGTCTTTTCCAATGAAAAAACAATTCTGTTTCCTGTAGGATTCAGTGGTTTCTGACAAGGAGCAAATCTCCCTTGAAGCCTTTCTTGGTAGACATACCTGTTTCTCTTCTCTGTGGATTCTCTGTTTCTCTGTTTAAGACAAGCCTGAAGCTTTAGCATATAATTCAGTTAAAAAATCTGACAGTCATAAGATGCAGTTCCTTCAGAAATGAGGCTTCATATATGTCAGTGCTTACAAAACTATTGGTCTTATCTTCCCTTCCCTTTGTGTAGCCAGTGTGCTTAGACCTGCCTTTTTCTGGCTCGTGTCATGAGCAGGTAATTTCTCTGGTACAGAGCTGAAAAGCAGCTCCTTGAGGCTACAGACAGATAATGAATGCACGAAGGAAATGATTTATAGTGTAGGCTGAATGACGTCTTAGGTACTTTGCTGGGACTGGCTCTCAGCTGGGCTATCTCATTTGCTTCTCCATTAGAAAGTATCAGGCAGTTCTTCAGTATGAATGTGCTTCTGGAAGCAGCTCCTGGTAAGGGTGCAGAGACTCCCACTTCAGATTGCTGCTGCCTTAGTGTTGTCATTGATAGATTTCTCAGGCAGCTTCTTTGGAAGATGAAGCTCATTAATCTGCCCCTTTACCATGCCAGCCATAATGCAGTGGATTTTTAAAGACTCTTTGGCAGTCATTTTTACCAATTGAAAACTTGAGTTTGCATAATTTGAATTCTTTTGGAATTGTGTCTTTGACAGCATTGACAACAGCATCAGCTTTTGACTGAATATATTGTCTCAGGAACCCATAGGCTGAATGAAACAGGAACAGGCTTGTCAGTTCCAGCTGCTCACCCTGTCTGTCTGTTGCCTGGGTGTTACCTCTCCTGTGGCAGGCACAGTTGCAGGGCATGTGAAGCAGGTAGTCTGTGCAGCTTGCAGGCTCCTGCTGTGCAGTTCAGAGCCCTGAACTGTCTTACTATTTTGATCTGAAACCTGGCCTTTATGCATGACTCAGCTTCCTGTCACGGTGGCTGCCACCTCTGCAGAAGATGAACTGGACAGATGCCTCTGAGTGGTGATCTCTTCAGCTGTCCAGCTTCAGTCTGTCTGCGTTTGGGGCTCAACATCCTCAGGTTCAGCCCCTGTGAATATAAAATGCTGGGAATGAAATACAATGAGGCTGAAATGGAGAGGATAAAGAAATGATTACACAGAAACCAATTTACTGCTTTACCTGATCAGGACTTGAGTAGTATGAAAGCACTCTGGGTTAAATGTGTTTGGAGATTAGTTGATAGCTTTTCTAAAATAAAAAATAATTACTATGCTAATTCAACAAGAAGAAAAAGCGTATTAAAGAATGTTATGTAAACCCAAACAGGAATTATAAAGAGGATACTGCTGTGTTAATGAGAAAACATACATCAAAATGACCCTGTCTCTTACTGAATAACAGACTTTGTAAGTTTATAATTTAGAAATTATATTTTAGAATCAGTGTCTATGTTTTGAGTCCAAAACTAGTTATGTGGAAGCTGCCTGAGCAGAGATTCTCATCCTCTAGAAAAAGATTGCAGAACATATCCTGAAGGCATGAGCCCTAAACTTTCACACTGACTTTACTGTACTTGAAGCAGATCTTTAGTGTCTGTCAACAAAGATAATGTAAAAAAGTATCCTTGTGCTGAACGGGAATAAAAAGAGCACTGTAGTTCTCCAAGAGACATCATGTAAACATGGCTGGTAGCTTGATCCTGAAATCTGAATCTGTAAAGTAGCAGGGAATCTTTACTTGTATGCATTCAGTATACATGTTTTCCCTTTTATCTGGATGGTTCTTGAGTACTCTTCTGCCCTCATTTGCTCCAAGCTCAGATCTATTTAAATGAAGCTACAGAATGCATCCCTTGGTAAAACACATGAGTAAACCCAAGGTATTCCTGATGGCCTGATCCTGCTGTAATTCAAAGTAATGCTTTACGTCTTGAGGAATCCCGCAGGAAATGATGAGGCACCGAAGGTGTGAAGGACAACTCAGAAGTCCCGATCCAAATCCATGGAGATCAACAAAAATTGCACCAAGTTGTTTGGCTTAAACTCAGCATGGATAAGGGTTTGCAGTTCACAAGTGACTTCCTGAGACATGTTGTTTTGAGTTGAGCTTTGTGCAAAAATGAGCATTAAAGGCCAGTTCTATCACTCTGAAGAACTTGGGAAGTAACCTGAGTGATGGCTACAGGCAGTGTTGTGATACAGACTTAACTATGAGAAACAAATTTAAGCTGTCTGTAACTTAAATTTATGTTCTTGTTCCTAAGTGCTTCAATACATATTGTGGGGTGTGCAGAAGTGCTCAGGAATGGTTCAGTCCAGTCTCCCTGCAATCACTAGAGGCATGCTCAGCAATTTTGTTGAAGGCATGCCTGTAGGTACCACTTCTGGAAACCCTACACCAAATATGTAACAGGCTCATAATAGTTTAATGTTTTTTTTTTAATGTCTTTCAAGTAAAGTGAAAGACTATGGGGAGATCTTCTCACTCTTTACATCTACCTGAAAAGAGGTTGAAGCCAGATGGGTGTTGGTCTCTCTAGTAACAAGTGATGGGATGAGAGCAAATGGCATCAACTTGCATCAAAGGAGGTTTAGGTTGGATATTAGAAGAAAAT
This sequence comes from Indicator indicator, assembly GCF_027791375.1. Taxonomy (NCBI): domain Eukaryota; kingdom Metazoa; phylum Chordata; class Aves; order Piciformes; family Indicatoridae; genus Indicator; species Indicator indicator. The sequence goes on from NC_072017.1 coordinate 7,532,767, forward strand.
TCTTGACTGAAAGGGTTCTCAAACACTGGAACAGGCTCCCCAGGGATGTGATTGAATCCCCATCCCTGGAGGTGTTTAAAAGCTGCCTAGATGTAGTGCTGAGATGCAGGGTTTAGCCCCAGCTCTTGTAGAGTTAGAGAATGGTTTGACTTGATGATCTTAAAGATCTTTTCCAACCATAATGGTTCCATGATTTTGTTTCTATGATTCAATAAGTGTTTTGTCCTGCATCATAATACAGCCACTGAGCTATGACCCAGGTACTTAAAATACCCATTGGGTCTGCTCAGATGTTTAAAGTCTGCTTCTGCCAGGGGCTTCATGTTCAGCCTGCCTATTGTCTTCCTTCCAAAATGGTAACTGTTTGCAGGAGCTGGGAAGGCAACATTTTAAGATCAGGTCAAAAATCAAAGTTTCAGGGTCATCAAACTGACCAGCATCTCCCCTTTCATGTAGAAGCTAAAAGACTCCTGTATGGAGTGACATCTTCTGATGGAACATTCACTTAAAGCCAAGTGGGTTTTGCAGCTCCCTAGCAAGCTGGCCTGGTTTTAGGAGCAGGCAAAGCAGGCAGTTGCCTAGAGTGACAAGCAAAAGGAGGCAATAAAATCTCACTTTAAGTAAGGAAGAGACCTTAAGACTCTGTTGCTGTTCCTGCCTGTTTGATAAGGATTCCCTAGGAGTCATGGTCCCCAAGCTGCTGAGTTGCTGAGACAGAACAAGCTCCTTGCTACAGGAACTGTGGCCACAGCCCTGTTGTTTGAATGTCCTATCTGTTTATTCTTGTCTCTGCTTCAGCTTGCTGCTGCCAAAACTGGAGGGAGAAACTTTGCTGTGCTCCTTCTGTGCTCCTTTTCCTGTGCAGTGCTGTATTACTTTTGCTGGGGTGGTTGGATTGGCAAGAGAGCAGGGGCAGATGTGCTGAGACTAAAGAACTCACAGAATTCATGATTCACTTAAAAAAAAAAAGCGCCACAAAACCACCCTGTTATTATTATCTTTGCAAATTAGGAATGACAGGCTGCTGAGACTTACTGAGTTTATATTTATGTCAGAAAACTGATTGCAAGAAATAGGAGCTGTCTTAGCAAATCTTATACGGGTACTGGGTTCCCATGAGGACCTTTTGCAGCCATTTCAGGGCTTAGTTATTCAATGTAGACCTCCATTTTCTACCCATTTTTGATGGCTAAAAATATTTATTTCCTTTCTTTTTCCCCCTCACTGCTTGTGCTCTGACTCCTGTAGGTTTTTGGGGTAAATCTCTTCCATGCTGTGAATAGGTAGCTGTATTAGGCTTTGCCAGTGGGTAGACTGACCAGTAGCCTTCAGACTCACTGGCAGCATGGTTACAAGAGCCATGAGGATGATTAGGGGACTTGAGCATCTCCCCTATGAAGAAAGACTGAGATCCCTGTGACTATTAGTCTTGAGAAGACTGAGAGGGGATCTCATCAGTTTGTATAAATATCTGAGGGGTGGGTGTCAAGTGGAGGGGGTCAGTCTCTTTTTGGCAGTGCATACTAATAAGACAAGAAACAATGGGTGCAAGCTTGAACATAGAAGATTTCAGCTCAACATGAGGAGAAACTTCTTTACAGTGAGGGTGACAGAGCACTGGAACAGGCTGCCCAGGGGGGTAGTGGAGTCTCCTTCCCTAGAGACTTTCAAACCCCACCTGGATGCATTCCTGTGCAGAATACGCTAAGTGATCCTGCTCTGGCAGGGGGGTTGGACTCACTGATCTCTTGAGGTCCCTTCCAACCTCTAATGTACTTTGATACTGTGATACTGCAATACAAGCCGTACCAGAGAACCTCTCTAGAGTCATAATCATTTTGTTCTACTGCTCTTCAGAGGAGCTGGTTGGAGCCCCAGAGTTTTGTGAGGTGACTGCATCCCCGTCCCTGGAGGTTTTTCACATCTGCAGAGATGTGGTGCTGAGGGCCATGGTTTAAGCCCTGGACTGTGTAGGCTTAGGTACTGGTTGGACTCAATGATCTTAAAGGTCTTTTCCAACCAATATGATTCCGTGATTCTATAAATAAGAATTAAAAAAAAAAAAAGACAATCCTGGTCTCATCATAAATAATAAATTTGGAAAGCATGTTACATCTTATTAGACTTTGCAACTTTATTGTCACATCAAGAGGAGATGTATGGGAAGCAAGCTGGCCCACCAGAATGCTCTTACACTTTCTCTGAAACATCTGCAGTACTAGATCCAGAAAAAGATGCTAAACTTTGGGCTCATAAAACAAAGACAAGCTTGAGCTTCTCTGTTTTTCATTCCATGACTACATTTCTGCTGTGGGTGAGCCTGTAACTAAATTCTGGTAGCTTCTTCATGTTCTCTGCACAATTTAGTGGTGGAAAAGGTGGATTTTTTTCCCCATTTTGCTGTTGTGCTTTTGAATCTACAGTAGTGGCATAAGTGTTAAGTTTTCCAACCACATCACTTTCACAAGTCCTAAGGAGAGACTCCAGCCTGCAATAAGATTTCCAAAGAGAGAAGCATAAGAACCATCCTGGTTTCCAGGAGCTGCCAAGCAGGGTAATTATGCACCTGCACAACCTTCAAGTTAATTTATATTTCAAGGGAAACAGGGAAGATAATACCTCCAGGCTGGTTAGGTGTGTACCTTTGTAGGTACAGTGGTACTTCATTCTCATCTCCAAGTGCCCATCTTATTTGCCAGCTGGCACTGGCAGAAGGAATTCTACTTCATCCAGAAAACAGTACACCACCAGGAATTTGCCTTACCCCCTGGAATGACAATGATCTGGAGATAGCAAAGGTCTGTATGGTTGGGTTTGTGGGCTTTTGGGAAGTTTTTGTTCTTCTTTTTTGAGCTTCTTTAGAAATTTTCTGTTTTTCTCAAGGCAAATGTAACCTTTTCTCTAAAAATGTGGTAAGTGGCTACACCACTTCTTTATTCTTATCTCATGTCACACTTGATTGAAAGGTTCTTTGCAGCTAAAATAACACGATGAAGACATGGAGATTATTTTTGTCTTAGTTTCTACTGGAAGCTTAAAAGAAATGTGTTACTTTTTTCCTACAGAATTAGTGTCCTCTTGCACACAAGGGTAGGCTCAAACACACATAAACACACTCAAAGACACACCAGGATGTATGGATCGCTAAATTCACACAAGGACTACATAACAGCAAGATTTCCAAGTTAGTCATTCAAATTTGCCTACGTGACTTTAAATTTTACCCTGTTACACATATGATTTGTAGCAATCTTTAATTAACTGACCCAGTACTCTATCATCTCTTGACATATGACAGTGCAGGCTGGAGAGGTGATCACTTCATGAGCAGTATTCATCTACTGGTCAGTGTGCATTTGGTGGCATGCTTGTGGTTTAGCATTCAAACTCTGTTAGAATACACAAGAGTCTTTTTCTCCTGAGCTTGCCCATACCATTTCTCAATCTAGTAGATCTATTAGCATTTCCAAACCAGAGAAAGTTTTGTTACTACAGCACACTTGTTCCACTGAAGCACAGGAAAACTAAGACCTAAAGTATCTGTTAATTTTGGATGCCCTCTCTGAGAGACCAAGGGCTGGGTTTTTTTCCAAAGTAACTGGTGCTGGACATGATTTTGATCAGCTTTGGTTGTAGCTGAGAGTGTTCAGTGTTTTGTGTGTTTTAACCTTCAGAACTCCCAAGTCAGGTGCCCAGAAAACAAAGAATGTAGAATTAATGACCACCCCCAAAACAGTTACATTACTTAATTAGCATCCTAGTAGAAGCCAGGATGGAATGTAATTCCCTCCTCATCTGGAGTAACCTGTACTTTCTTAGCCATGAAATTATTATCTTTTCTTTTCCTCATTCCTGTACCTCTGCTAAAAATAAATCAGCAATCTGCTTTGTTTTACAGTCCTCCCTCATCCATAAAGGTTAGCCATAGTGACAACAAAATAGGCAAACTATGTTCCCACGTGTCTTTAACTTCATTAGGTAAGCTGTAATTTCCCTCCTTAGCCCAGCAATCACAATCTTCCCACATGCTTCCCTAGGGACTTTATGCTGCTTCCCTCTTCATTTCTTTATCCCATTCAATGTGTCTTATTCAGTGCTTTTATTCTTTCCCCAGATTCTTCTCCAGTGTGTCTATCTCTTTGCATTGCCCGCCGTCTGTTTTTATCCTCTTTCAGCTATAGGGCCTAGTCTCGCTTTACACTCTTTGTGCAATCTCAGTGTTTGATTTTTATCTCTCCCCTCGTCCTCAGTGGCCAACCACTCAGTTTTAGCTCTTCTGTCCCTGTGCTTTCTAGGGATCATGACTCTCCAGGCCTGTCTTTAGCTCAAGGTTGTGGAATTTCCTTCTCTGCAGACTTTCAGATCTCCCCTGGATTCATTCCTGTGCAACCTGATCTAGGTGATCCTGCTTTAGCAGGGGGGTTGGATGTAGTGATCTCTGGATCTAACCACTACCATGCAACAATTCTCCCCAGTTCCACACTAAATTTCGGTCCTCCCTTTCCCCTCTGCCTGCTCTGCTCCCTTCTATCCTGGAGTGGGTATGGCCCCTGCTGCTCCCGGACACACACTTCTCCCAGGAGAGCAAAAAGGAGCTTTGGTCTTTAAAAATATGTACTGGTAGTGGTAAAGTTCCATACGGTGAGAACATATGGTGAGGCTGCCCAGGGAGGTGGCTGAATTGCCATCCCTGGATGTATTTAAAAGCTGTCAGGTTGTGGTGCTTTTGGATAGGTTGTAGTAGTGGCCCTGCTAGAATCAGAGAATGGTTTCATGTGATGATCTTGGAAGTCTTTTCCAACCATGGCAATTCCGTGGTTCTGTGAGCATTTGAGATGAACCTTGAGGCTTTTGGGTGCAGGAGCTGCTTTCGGCAGCGAAGAAGATACACATTGCACTTCTCTGAGGAAACACAATCCAAATAGGAACCAGAAAGTAAAGGAGGAGGAGGGACAGAAGGCTGAGATGTTTCTCTGTGAGTCTGTCCAAGTTTCTGCAGTGCAGCTTTTGCATAGATTGTTAAGGCAAGGCATCTTGGAATCGTACCCGAAACAGCAATTAGGGGGAGGCTGAGCCTGGGGAGCACGTATGTGTCTGCAGTAGAGTTTAGATCAGGCCATCTGCTCTGCAGCATTTCAGGAGGGTTTTCTTCTTCTTCTATCTGATCTACATCTGCTGCACATGTGGCAAGTGAATTTGAAATAGGCAAGTCCAAATATTTCCTGCTGCGAGGCTGCTGAATAAGGCTTGATGGTCTGGTTATGCACGTGTCTGTATGTGTGTATTTCTGCTTGTTTGTGCATGGGAGATGGAAAATAAAATCACTACACTCTGATGTTTCTGTGCTAATAGAAAATTAAGCCATTTGCACTCCATTGTTAATGTGATTTTATGGGATTTATTGACATGGCAAATTTATTTTTGGCATATGAAGACCCAGGGGAATGGGACTATAATAGCAACATTAATTTGTCTTCTTAGTGTTAAGAAAATAAAAAAAAAAAACCCAAACTAAACTTGCTAAGCTTGTTTTACCTGCAGGGCTTGTGAAAAAGCAGCTGTCACTTTTTAAAAGTCTTGTTTAGTATATGCCATCATTTTTTGTCTGGATCCTGAATTGATACTGCAGCACTGCTGGGGGAAAAGGAAACTCTCCACCTGCTCCAAGTCCAGAACAAAGTATTTAATAATCTTGGAGACAGGAATTGAGAGGAAAAGGGAATTTGTCTGTGTGAATCTGGTCGTTCTGTCACAGAGATGATGGCAGTGGATTTCTGTCTCTAGTCTACTGTTGCTAATCCTGATTTCTGTAAGTTGATGGAGCATGGAGTACCTTATATCCAAATGCCATCACAGACATGTTTTGCAACTATTACTGTGCCACAGTTGTACAGTGCTGTGCTCTGAAGTGTTATGAAGGCCCTTAGGCAGCTGGGATGTAAAAACATTTGCTGAAGAAGCATGAGGACAACTATCGTCATCCAAGGGTGAATTTTAATTTGAAATAATCTTTCTTCCCAAATAAAATCTGTCATTTGGGTCATTGCTTCTTTAAAATGATGTTAAATTTTTTTAACAGACTAGTTTAGATTCACTCTGGAGAGTTAATCGTATTTGATATGCCAATTTAAATAATTCAGTCAGTCTCTATAGTGAGTTATGCATTGCTTATTGTAAACAATGGCATCAGAATGTGCCCTTTCAGCAGTTTAGGTATCTATAAACTATCAGGTCCCAAAATGTTTCAAAGCTCTCAGCTATACAGTTACATCAAGGTTCCTGTCATGGTGAGAGCATAGAATCATAGATTTGTTTTGGTTGGAAAAGACCTCTAAGATCATCCATCCTCTAAGTCCAACCATTGACCTGACACCACTCTCTTGTTCATTGCTTCCCTTCTGAAGAAAATCTGCATGGTTGGGCTGCAAACAGGCACCAGACAGGGAGACAAATGTCCCTATACTCACTGACTGCTTACTCCAGACACCAGCCTCTGACTCAGTCTTTGCAAAGTATTCTGGGAGCAGGTAAGTGCTGAACATAGAGGCATAGAATCATTTTGGTTGGAAAAGACCTTTAAGATCATCCAGTCCAACCATTATCTAACTCTAGCAAGTCTGGTGTTAAAATATGTCACTTCATCCCTTTGAAACTCCTCCAGGGATGAGGATTCAACCACCCCCCTGGGCAGCCTGTTCCAGTGTTTGAGAACCCTTTCAGTCAAGAACTTTCTAATAATGTCCAACCTAAACCTCCCCTGGTTCAACTTGAGGCCACTTCCTCTCCTCCTGTCACTTGTTTGTAGGGAGAAGGGACTTGCCTGTTGGCTGCACTGCCTGATGGATGCAGTTACTCTTTTTTTTTTTTTTTTTTTAGTTTTCCTGTGTGAAAGAACTGGTGCCTGGTCTTTCAAGAGACACAGTTTTCTCTTATTTGTCTGGATGCCAACTGAAATGAGTTGGAGAGCTTTAAATCTTTTCTAAAAATTATTCTTTAATTAAAAGCTTTGCTTTAAGGTATCCTACTACCCACAACACCCCCCCCCCCCAAAAACCCCAAACCCTAAAAATAATGAATTCCCTCTCCTGCTGAAATAGAGCTCTTCTACAAGGAATGTAAGAATTCCTTTATTGTCCTTTTTGTGTGTGTGTGTGTGGCCCTCTTCTATTGCCAGGAGACCTGGAGATGCTAAGTGATGGTTCAAACATTTAGGGGAACCAAATTCTGAATTCTTCAGTCTCCATTGATGTGTCTGAAACTCAAGTTCAGCTCTTACTCTTTTTTTGGTTAATAAAAAGAAAGAAGAAAAAAGTTAGCTGGGAGCATTTTATCACCCACCCCACCCCCATGTTATGTGCTTTCCATGTTCATGAAAGAACATAAAAGCATGCAAGCTGAGGAGAAGTCCCTTCCTCTGAGGATGTGAGTCCTGTTGATTTCAGTAAGAGACAGAGCTCAACTAGAGCTGGAATCACAGAATTGTTTTGATTGGAAAAGACCTCTAAGATCATTGAATCCAGCTGTCAAACTAAGACAACCATAGCCATTAAACCATGTCCCAAAGTGGCAGTTCCACACATTTCCTGAACACCTGCAGAGCTGGTGATTCCACCACCTCCCTGGGCAGCCTGTTCCAATGCCTGACCATTCTTGCAGGAAAGATTTTTACTAATATAATAATATTTTTTACTAAATTTTCACTAATATCCAACCTAAACCTCCCTTGGTGCAACTTGAGGCCATTGCCTCTCATCCTATCACTTGCTACAAGGAAGAAGTAACCAACCCCCACCTCACTCAAACCTCTGCTTCCAGCTAGGTCATATTTTGTGCACACACATAACTAGGTTGCTAAATCTGAGTCAGGAAGCTGATTCCTTACAGGCCAGGTAGGCTGGGACTGCTGCCTATTGTTCCTGCACACACTTATTTGGGGCTTGATCTGCTTCAAGCAGTCAGTGAGTATTTTCACCCCACAAATTCTCATGCCTACAGTAATTTTGTGACTCTATAGTGTTGTAGAAAATATACAGGCTTTGGTTTGTTGCTGGGTGTTGAAAAATGTGTTATAGTGTGAAATAATATGTAACTAAGTAAAATGGAATTCCTTATAGGCTTTCCTTGCCCCAAATATATGTTATGTGTTCTCTTCAACTCATTGAAAGATTTTTCTGCCAAATGAGGCAAGTTCAGGGTGTCAGGAGACTTGGATTTAACTCACAGGCCTGTCAGATTTTCCTGTGCAATGACTAAGCAAGTGAATTACAACTAGGTCTACAGAGAAATTTAAAGATATAACTCCAGGTGATCACCATCTTTGTTTGGCTGCTGAATCCTTAGCTCCGTAATTACTAATTTAGGTCACTCAGCCTTATGGCTTCTGGGGGCTTCTTTCATAGAATCATAAAATTGTTTTTTGATTGGAATTGTTTTGATTGGAAAAGACTTCAAAGATCATTGAGTCCAACTGTCAACCTAACACCACCACAGCCATTAAACCGTCACTCAAAGTCCCAGGATCAGTGCTGGGGAGGGGCCCCCACAATTTGTACAATGGGCAGCTCTTTTCCACTAAGTTTTGGGGCCCTCATTACAAGAAGGACAATTTCTTGCTGGAGTGTGTCCAGAGAAGGGCAGCAAAGCCTGTGAAGGGTCTGGGGAAGTGGCCTGGTGAGGGAACTGGGGTTGCTTAGTCTGGAGAGTAATTCATCCCACAGACGTTCAGGAGCCAGGGAGTCCAAGCTGGGGCTGAGGGCTGAGCACTTTAGCAGTGAGTTTCTATGCACCATTTCCTCATTTGTAAGCTGTGAAGGAGCTAAGATACAAGCAGTAGTATCTCCTCGCCTCACAGGCATGCTGTAAGCATTAGACATCATGAGAAAAACATAAGCGTGAGACCCTCCAGCTGCTACTGGATGCCCTTACAGATTTCAGTGGTTGTGATCATTAAAAAGGAAGAACTTAATTTAAAAAAAATGAAATAATGTAATTTCCCGAGTCAGAGGTTGGCCAGGAGAACGGACTTAAATCTGCTCCTCTTGGCAGGGTTGCTGTTGGTACTCTTGTAACACAAGTGCATAAGATGCCATTTAGCTTTCCACCTGGAAAACAGCGTTTTGATCCTCATCCTGTGCTAAATTCCTTCTGTGGTATTGAATCCATGAGAGCAGATGGGTGTTGCAAGTTACCATGGTACCTCCTTGGTGATTTCCCTTTCATGGTTCCCTTGAGCAGCAGGGTCTTTGATGTGAGAACTGCATTTTTCAGGACATTGCTTCCTGGGACAGTGTGCCTGTATTGTGTTCCTGTTTCTGGTTTGGTTTTCAGGTGTAGCACTGAGACCAAGCTATTCAGGTCAAACAGTTTTATCTGAAAACACAACCTTGATGTGTGAAATGTTATGAGCTCAAACCATGTTCTGAGGCTGTGTACATTGTCGGGCCTGGCCACCTCTACAGAGCTGCTTGGCAGGTGTTTTGAGAATCCAGCAGCACAGAGGCTTCTTGACATAGGGCTGGCTTGTGTTTAGGAAAGAATTAAAGTTTCATTCTTCATATTAAATGTGTCAGAGAGGTTGCTCCCTGCTCTCCAGAGGAGATGGACAGCTAAGCTGTTCAGAAGATAAAAGCTCACTGCCAGATAATCTGCTGTGCAAATAACTGGCTCTGTCTTCAGAGTGCAATGATACCATGGCTGTTCACAGAAAACAGCACTGAGAATGTCTGTCAGGGGTAAAGTCTCACAACCTCTCATCTCACAGGCTTATTACTCATAAACTTAATTAGCTATCACAGTGAAACACATAGAGCTGTTTACTTCTGTACTCTCAAGGGCTTTGATGACATTTTGCACCAGTATAGAAGTAGGTGGCACCTTACAGCTGTTACATCTCAGTCTTGCTGTGTTTGCAGGAAGCACAAAGGTGGGCAGATATCTTTTCTCTTAGAATCATAGAATCACAGAATGGTTTGGGTTGGAAGAGACCTTAAAGATCACCTAGTTCCAACCCCCTGCCATGGGCAGGGACACCTCCTACTAGGCCAGCTTGCTCAAAGCCCCTTTCACACGTATTCCAGGTAAAGAGGGTTACATTTAATGAACTGTAGTTTTCTTAAGTGTGAATTGATTTGCTGTCATACCCATTGCATAGAGTAAGTAATGTCTTAAGAGATACTTGCATTACTATTTTTTGGTCCCATCTGCTCTGCTTTCCCTTGCAACTAAGCACCCATGCTGTAGTTAATGAAGTAGTGGATGCTGAAGAGCAGAGTGGATGCTGAAGAGCAGAGTGGCCTTTTCTTCTGTGGTGCAGATTGATTTTGAAACCTACAAGTGACAGCAGTGAAAGGACAGGCACCACTAACTTACAGGGAAGTGCATCTATATTCAGTGTAGGTTGAAGTTCACCTTGAGGTGCCTCTCCCAGTCATCCCCGCTTACTGGGTTCTGCCTGACATCATACAGTAGTCTTGGAGTGCATGAACTGGTTTCTTTTCAGGAGATACTAAACTGAAAAACAAGCTGTGGCATTCAGCCCATGGGGCCAGGCTGGAGATAATCTGAAGTAAAATATCAAAACCTAAAATACGTGTGCTGTTGGTGTTGAGACCTCTGCACCAAAAGTTTTACTCTGCACTTCTTGCTAATGTAGACCTACCTAAAAAGCTATCATGACCTAGGGCCTTTTCCTATTGGTAGTTTCCAGAAAACAGGGACCAGAAAATATCACAAAATCACAAACCCATTGGGTTCAAGCTCATCTTTTCCACTCTCCCCTGCAGTGAGCAGAGACATCTCCAACTAGATCAGATTGCTCCCATCAAGTTTGAACTTGAATGTCTCCAGTGATAGAGCTTGAACCACACCTCTGGTCAACCTGTTCTAGTATTAATAGTATTAATAGTCCTTCTTTGTAAAAAGGCAGGCCTCAGGATTTGTATTTTTTTCAGCAGCCAGAAAAAAAATATTTGTGTGCATTATTACTGATTATTTGAATTGCTGTGCAATTGAAAGATCAGAAATAAGGTTGCCAGAAATAGTTTAATCTGTTGCTCCAGTCTCTTTCTACTGCTAGATAATCAGTTTTAGATGGAAAATGTGGCTAATGTCTTGTCTCCTTTATAGTCAGCACCTTTGATGTCATTCATTTTAGTTTTCCCTCTTCCACTGTTCATAAAAAACAAAATCACTTGTGATGAAACTTCAGATGCTTCAAATCAGCCCAGCCATGTGCCTCATCTGCAGACAACTGTGGTGTACATACTGTGTGAGAAGAACTTAGACATCCTTGTTTAAACACACAGAGCCCATCCAAACTGATTAGCATTCCAGTTGTTGTTAATATGTCTAAAGCTATGAGTGCCTGACATTTATGAGGACAATTCTTAAAATACTGTTGCAAATATTTAATAGCATGTAATAATATAGAATCATAAAATCGTAGATTTTTTTTCTGTTGGAAAAGACCTTCTAAAATCATCAAGTCCAACTGTTGAGCCAATACCACCATGGCCATTAAACCATGTCCTCCAGTGCCATGTCCACACAGTTTTTGAACACCTGCAAGGATGGTGGCTCCATCACCTCTCTGGGCAGCCTGTTCCAATGCCTGACCACTCTTTCAGGACAGAAATTTGTCCTAATATCCAACCTAAGCCTCCACTGACACAACTTGAGGCCATTTCCTCTTGTCCTATCAATTGGTGCTAAGGAGAAGAGGAGAAGGGAGTTGTAGAGAGCAAGAAAGTCTCCCCTCAGCCTCCTCCTCTCCATACTAAACAATCCCAGTTCCCATAGCTACTCCTCACCAGACCTGTTCTCCAGACCTTGCACCAGCTTTGTTGCCCTTCTCTGGACCACCTCTAGCACCTCAATGTCCTTCCTGTGGGAGGGTATAAATATAATACTACATACATATTATTATAATACTATGGCATGATAATAAGAGTGTAATATTATAAATATATGAATACACTGTAGTGAATGAAGTAAAGATTAGTGTTCTGTTTTTCCCTGGAAAGTTTCTCCCAAAATATTCAGCGACATGGTGTCCATAATAGCATAAAATGCAGTGGAAGCTGACGTGGAAGTATGTACACTGCATAGTCTGTGTATTTAATTTGTAATGAGACATGGAAGAGCAGGTTCCTTAGGTCCAAACCAACCAACATTTCATTGGCTTCAGAGTGTTTTGGCCATAGAGATTCCATTCTTTTGAGTTCTTGCATCTGCTTCACTTCTATCATCTGGGGCTGACTTCTGTCTCTGGCAGGATGTACTGCAACTCAAGGAGGATTTTTATTATGCTCACTCCAACGGCCATATCTTCACAGGACATACTCTGCTTTGAAATCCTCTTTTCTGGTACCCTGCAGGAAAGCACTGGAGTGAGACTTACCATGAATTATTTATTGGAGTGACTGGGTCAGGCATGTGGCAACAGTTTGTTCTAAGTGAATAGAAGCAGTTCAATGTGATTTTCTGCTTGTAGTGGCTTTTCAGCCTCTCAGAACTGAAACTGAGAGTGTATTTTGAAGTGGAAGCTGGAGTGTTTTCCCGTCTTCTGAGCTGGTCTGAGCTTTATGTCTCTTTAAAGCACAGGGCTTGGGAAACATGTTCTGCAGTGTCTGTCTTGGTACAGAGAAGCATTCAGTTGTGTCTGTGGTTTTCAGAGGAGGAGCACAAAACTCATGGAGAGGAAGACCTGTTAGGAAAACAAGTTGTGGGGAGTCCAGGTATTAGGGAGAGAGACTCTGGACCTAGAATCACTTTGTGGGCTCCTCAGTGAAAAGGCTTTATCATAGAATGATAGAGGTTGGAAGAGACCTTTGAAGATCATCTAGTTTACACCCCTGCCAAAGCAGGATCATCGAGGACAGGTCACATAGGAATGCATCCAGATGGGTCTTGAAAGTGTCCAGAGGAGACTCCATGACCTCTCTGGGCAGCCTGGTCCAGTGCTCTGCACCCTCACAGTAAAGAAGTTTCTTCTTATGCTGAGGTGGAACCATTGCCCCTTGTCCTGTCACAGCACACTGCTGAAAAGAGACTGCCCCTTTCTTCTTGACACCCACCCTTCAGATATTTGTAGATATTGAGAAGATCCCCTCTCAATCTTCTCTTCTCCAGACTAAACAGCCCCAGGTCTCAGTCTCTCTTCGTAGATGTTCCAGTCCCGCAGTCACCTTCATAGCTCTCTGATGGACTCTCTAATATATTCCTGTCCCTCTTGAAGTGGGAAATGCCTTTTAAAATCATTGAGTCCAACCATTAATCCAGCACTGCTAGGTCAACACAAACCCATGTCCCTCAGCACCATGCAGGAGGACTTGAACAGGAGGATCCTGGCTATGGTTTACAAGAGGTCTGTGCAGGTAGGGACAGCAGAGAAAGGCTAAGAATAGGTACTGCTGGGAGGTTGCTGGGCAATGGTGAAGGAGGTCAAGTTGCCCACTGGAAAAGACAGCTTCCCACTGATTTAACAAGCTAGGCCTTCAGTATTGCATGTAGAACATAATTCTGTGTCCTTGATACTTGTCTGGAGGTAGTGGCAGAGGAGGAATCTTAAGCTTTAACAGAGGCTACCAAACTTTGATATGATAAGGGAGCCCTGAAATATGGACTTACTGGGAACAGCCAATTTGCCTTGCTTGTCTAGAATGTTAATGATTTCTTGGGAAAAAAAGGAGACATATTTGAAGACACTGTAAATCCAGATAGCACAGAGCTGTCAGGAAAAAAAACCTGACAAAAAATTACCAGAAGGACCTATTTTTGTTCTGGAGCGAATCTTTTCACTTTCCTTCTTTTAAAGCACAATGACAGTTAATGATTAATAGACACAATCCTCAGCACTCCCAGCAGGAAGCCAGCCTAAGTGTGTGGGAAGTCTAAATAATTGAAGGGAAAAGGTGACAGAGGCAGCCATTAGTTCTTCTGGATAAGAAAGTCTTCATTGCCTGGCTATTTGCCCAAATGAAAGGGAAAATTTCCCATTTGAGTAGTGCAATCTCTACACTTCATGACACACTTCCTGTGGGGGGGCAAAGAGAAATGAGAGGGCTCACTGCTTCTAAATTGGTAGAAACTGATGCAAACTCCCCTCATTTTTAATTGCATTACAGCACACCAGTGGGCCTGCAACTGATGCAAACTCCCCTCATTTTTAATTGCATTACAGCACACCAGTGGGCCTGCAACAGAGCCATCTTGTCAGGAAGAACTGGGCAGCATTCCAGAGAAAAACTTGAACACCCTAGAGCAGAATGAAGCTCTGTGTCATGGATGCAAGTAGAGAGTATAGAGAGAGGAAATGGGTTCAGGTTGTACCTGGGGAGGTTTAGGTTGGATATTAGAAGAAACTTCTTGATTGTAAGGGTTTCTATGATTTCTAGAATTATTCTCCTCCTCTTATTCTCCTCATAAAAGTACAGGGTATCCTCTTCTCAGGAGAATAAGTGTATGCTTTCCACAGTTTTTAAACTAACTGTGTGTCATGGTTTAACCCCACCAGCAATAAGTACCACACAGGTGCTCACTTACTCTTGTCCCCCTGAGGAGAATTGGAAACAAGTAAAACTCATAGGTTAAGATAAGAACAGTTCAATAGTTCAAATAAGAATAAAATATAATAATATTAATAATAATAATTGCAATAATAATGGTAATGAAAAGGAAGATAACAAGAAGAAGATGAAATAAACCCCAAGAAAGCCAAGTATGCACAATGCAATTGCTCACCACTGTTTAGTGATGCTCAGTAAAGCAGAAAGATCTAGAAACAACACAAAGGAGGGTGGTGTAGTAGAGGTTAATGCCCTTTTCAAGGAGTTTTTGAATGAAGGGGACCTGCAAATGTATTTTGGATTCTTTTCCCAGAGTAATCTTTCTCAATGATAGTATTACCAGGAACAAAAGCTAAAGAGAGAAACTAGAGTTAAGGGACTTTATTTGAGAGCAGAAACTACTCATGATTCCTTGGATGTCAATGAGAAGGAAAGATGCCAAAGTAGAGAAAAAGTAGAAGGAAAGTAGCAAGCAAAGTCAATCAGGAGAAGGTTATGGAGGAGGAAAGAGCCTATGGCAGGATAAAGATGGTCGATTGCAGGAGTAGGAAGGAGTAGGAAGAGTGGCATGACCCAGACTCAGAAGCGTTTAGCTAAGTTGCAGACAGCTTGGGTATGAATGAAAGTCAATGATGTATTCTGTTGCTTATTTAAGTGTGAAACATCTATAATAGTGTTTCCTGGTGGCATTTTGCCTGCACAGACTCAGGATGTAGCAGCTACCTTCCCACAGTGACAGTCAGCATAGAAAACTGCAGAGGCCATGTCCTGATCGCACCACTATTTCCCATCTGGTGAGGCTGAGATGATTTGCACTTCCCTGCTTAACAACTTTGCAGCCAAAAGTGGCTGCAGTCAGGTACCCGAGCAGTGTCTTTGGGAAGGGTTTCAGAGAGGTGTCAAAGGAGGATGTGAGGGAGATCACAGAATCACAGAATGGTTTGGCTTGGAAGGAACATTGGATCACCTAGCTCCAACCTCCCGCTAGACCAGGTTGTTCAAGGCCCCATCCAACCTGGCCTTGAACACGTCCAGGGAGGGGACATCCACACTTCCCCAGGCAGCCTGTTCCAGTGTTTCACCACTCTCACTGTAAAGAATTTCTTCTTCATGTCTAGTCTAAATCTCCTCTCTTCCAGCTTAAAGCCATTGGCTGTTGTCCTATCACTATAAGCCCTTGTAAAAAGGTTTGGGATTGCTCCTGCCAAACAAAATGAAGAGAATAAAGAAGGGACTGAAGCCTAGGGGCTTAGTTTTGACCATCCAGGTATTGAAGAAGGGGCATGTCTAGTCCTGTTGGAAGGTGTGCTGGAGACTTTTGTGGCAATGGGTTTTCAGAGGCAAAACTTGCAGAATGCATCAGTTTGGAAGGGACCATTGAAGGTCATCTTTTCCAACCCCACTGCAGTAAGCAGGGACATCATTAACTAGATTAGGTTGCCCAGGGCCCCATCAATTTGACCTTGAATGTGTCCAGGGATGGGGCCTCCACCACCTTCCTGGGCAACATGTTCCAGTATTTCACTACCCTCATTGTGAAGAACTTCCTCCTGATGTCTCCTGTGTTTGCTGTGATCTTTTAGAGGAAGTGGAATTTAATTATTTCTTTTAAGCAGCAATTTTTGTGTGGGCAGTTCGAGTATTGAAGCTGTGGATGGCAGTTTTAATGCTCTTCCTAACAGGACTAAATTACAGAATGAAGGCTTCATTTTGGTTTATTAAGTAAGAACTTACAACTCTGCAGTGATTCTGAGTGAGACTCGGGGGGGAAAAAATTGAAATTGTGTGTGACCTGTTTCGATTGCTGCATCTGTCACATTTCTCTTCTGGCTTTTCTTTCCATGATTTTAATATCTTTGAGTTTGATAAACTATTTCTAAACTTAGAAAAGATGAAAGGACAAGAACTGGCTTGCTATAAGACTGCATAGAAATTGTGCTTTGTGGGGACAGTTTTCATTCAAACCCTGCCATATTTACAAAATACTCAGATGTTGGGTTTTTTTATGTCTCCTGGTCACTCTGCACTGCTTAAGCTGATGAGAAAGTTTGTGTCAGAGGTAGCTACTATCAGATTTCAAATCCCATACTAATATTTTAAACCCACATTTTAAGCAGGTTGTTGCTCAGCTCCATCATCATAGTAATTTCAAGCTGACTTCTTCACACAGAGCTGACTAAAGTAATATTCTCAGTGCACTGATATCCTTAACTCTTTCTATTCTCTTGTGCTTTTTTGAGGTAGGAAAGGTGATGCAGGATCCTTCTACTTTCATTTTTCAGCTGGCTTGCAAAGGAGTTTAATCAGATTTTATTCACTGAAGAGTATCTCCATCTAAAGAGTTCACTTACTGGCAGAAAGGTCAATGAAGTCATAAGGGAACCATCAACGTTTCCGTTCCACATCTATGCTGTAAAAGCACTCTTAGTCTATGTGCTAGCAAGAAGATCCACATTTCTCAGAAGAGCAGTCTTTTTCCTCTCTTCAGTGGATGCATCTATCTTTCAAGCTTTCAGCTCTAGATTCAGACAAGGAGGCCTAACTGTGGGCTTCTCTGGGGATCAGCTGCTGGATTAGCTGTTAATAAGCAAAGACAAAAGTATATGATGATGGGAGGGGTTTTTGATGATATCCACACAGCAGAAAGCCATGGCCTTTCTGAGCTCTGCACCCACCACATCTGATGCAGCTTCCCAGGCAGAGCTCCTGTGCAACCATGCAGCCAGCCAGGTGCATCAGGCTGCAGATTGCACCTTGCTCTTGCACTGCTACAGGACAGTAGCAGTGAGCACACCTAGGGAGTCGTTACCTACAGGGTATAGGGTTACCTATACTCTCTGTGGCTGACTGAACACGGTGACTCAAGGGACAAGGGTGACAAGCTCCTGCCTGGCGCAGCAGGCACGTCTCCTTTGGGACTACACCACCTTCCCAGGTACCCTTGCATAACAGGTATGAGGCTCTGCAGGTGTAACACTCTGCAGGTGTAATCAATAGCAAGGCTTGGAGGTGTTGCTGAGGTTAAGTTGTGCCGTGCTTGGCATCAAAACTGCTTCCATAAAGAAAACTAAATGGGTTACTGTCATAGGTGACTGCCTTCTGAAGGGAACAGAAGGTCCAATATGCAGACTGGACCCACTTCTCAGGGAAGTCTGCTGCCTGCTGGGGGCCTGAGTTAAAGATGTGAAAAGAAATCTTCTTACCCTGGTACAACCCTCAGATAAGTGTTTGTTTGGCTTTTCAGGTAGATAGTGATGATGCTAGAGATAAGCCTGCGGGCAGCACACTGATGTTTGAGGGATGGTGTGCTAGTGAGGTCCTTCAGTCTGCTGTCTCAGTGGAAACAGAAGATGGAGATCCGTGCAGCAGCAAAGACACAAGGGTTGTTGATGGAATAGGAGCAGAAGCTCCTGAGAATGGTCACAAAGAAATCAGTGCTTCACCCCCTTAAAAGGTGATGGGATCAGTAGCCCAAATGAGTGCATTTAGACAATGCACACAGCACGGTCAACAAATAGAAGGAGATGGAAGCCATTGTGCATCAGGGAGACACTGACATCATGGAAGCATGGTGGGATGACTCACACAACTGGAGTGCTGCAGTAGATGGCTATAAACTCTGGGGTGTCCATCAAAACATCCACCCTGAAAATGTGGACCTGGAAAGAGCTGTATTCCTGACTTTGGGAAGACCCTGGGTACAGGCACTCCTGGACCATTGAGGGCTCTTGAGTCTACTAAGTTCCATCTCCTAGAGCACTCAGCATTCACCAGAACATTTCAAGAACAAATTTAATTCCTGAGTAACAGGAGCCATAAGATTTCAACAATGGCATATATTTGGGTCACACTACAGCATGGTTCTTCAGTGCTAAATTAATATCCTCTCTGCTATTGTCAGTCCAGGCAGCTCATAACTAGTTGAAGCACAAGAGAAGCTGATATGAAAAGTTACTGAGCAGTGGCTAAAATGGCCAGGGAAATGATAATGTGTGTTGGAATTTTTTGATATTTGAAGAGGCAAGTTAGATATTTTACATATTTATGGAAATCCACTGCATTATGTCTTTGGATTGATTTAAATGCCTTTGTCTAGTGAGAATTAAACACAAATTTTATGAGTAAATTAACTCTGAAATGTCCAACTAAAAATATTCAGAATGAGCAATTATTCAAAGTAGAACTTATGGGCAAGGATGATTCTCTATTGAATTAATTATAAATGATGAGGGACACAAACCCAGATTTTAAAAATACTTTTATAGTGGGTTTTCTAAGGAATTAAACTCAAGTTCCACATTGTGTAATCTCTGCCATATGGACTATCTTTGCCTCACCCACCTAGATACCACAAATTGTTGGTGACAGCTCCTGCTTTGATCCTGTGCTAGATTATTTTGCAGAGGAGATAGCGATGTTTCAGAGTTACTGGCTACAGATGAGGTTCTGCAATGGCAGCAGAGTCTGACATAATAGCATAGCTTCTTTACTATGTTACTAGGAAGATAAGATTTTATGGACCTCCTCAGATACCAGTGATACATTTACTTCACATATCTCTACACTGAAAACTCATTTTGCCCCAAAGATAAAAGTAGTTCCTCCTGCCAAATCTCTGAACATCCTCATTTCCAGCCAGCAACCTGCTGACCCCTCAGAAGCAGTCTGTGCCTCCCAAACTCAGATCAGCTGCTTCCAGATGGAACAGGTCCATGCATTGGAGCAAGTGTTTGAAGAAGGTGATTGGACTCAAACTACATACATGTCCTGGTTGCCACTCATTCAAGTTGCCCCTAATGTATCAAATCTTTAGGACAGGTACAGAGTAGCTGTAGCCAACCTGTGGGAGAAAAGAGGTATTCAAGCTTTTTGTGAGAAGTATGTCAGCCGTGTTAAGAGGATATATAAAATAGGATGGAAAAGGTTTGTTTAGCACCCAGGAGCAGGTCACAAATATGATGGAGGCCAAATGTTAGGTGAGTTGGCTTGATCTCAATGTAGTGCTTTGTATCTTTCATTGCATGCCTGGATGACTCCAAGCCTAGAAGGTGGCAATGCTGTGTGCATGTGACACCAAAATAGGTGGAAGTGTTGGTCTGCTCCAAGATAGGATGGCTCTGCAGAGTGATCTGGACAAGCTGTATCCATGGACTGAGGCTGACTGTATGAGATTCAACAAGACCAAGTGCTGGTCCTGCACCTGGGTCACAACAACCTCATGAATGCTCCAGGCTTGGGGCAGCATTGGCTGGAAACTGCCCAGCAGAGAAAGACCTGGGGGTGATGATCGACAGCTGGCTGAACATGAGCCAGTGTGTGTCCAGGTGGCCAAGAAGGCCAACAGCATCCTGACCTGGATGGGCAGGACCAGGGAAGTGGTTGTCCCTGTGTATTCAACACCTGTGAAGCCACACCTTGAATATTGAGTTCAGTTTTGGGGCATTCACACCAAGAAGGACACTGAGGTGCTAGAGGGAGTCAAGAGAACAGCAATGAAGCTTGTGAAGGGTCTGGAGAAAAGGTCTTGTGAGGAGCAGCTGAAGTTCTTTAGTCTGAGAAGGGGAGGCTGAGGAGAGGCCATCTTACTCTCTGTAATTCCCTGAAAGGAGGCTGGAATGAGGTGGGTGTTGGTATCTCTCCCTAGTAACAAGATACAATGTGAGGATAATGGCCTCAAGTTGCGTCAGGGGAGGTTTAGATTGGATATTAGGAAAAATTTCATTCCTGAAAAAGTGGTCAGGCGTTGGAACAGGCTGCCCAGGGAGGTGGTGGGATCACTGTCCCTGAGATGCTCAAGAAACGTGTGGATGTGGCACTTTGGGACATGGTTTAGTATGCATGGTGGTGTTGGGTTGATGGTTGGACTCGATGCTCTTAGAGGTCTTTTCCAACTGAAACAATTCTATGATCTTTTGTTCTATGATATGAATATGGAGTTGTGATACAGATAATGGTCAGAGGCCAGCTGTGGGAAAGAGCATATGATGGTTACATTAATGAAAGTGTGGAGTAAGCCCCGGACCTTAATAAACCAGAATAAGTAATCTCTAAATAATATGGAAATGCCTAGTAGAGAGATAGTCAGCTGGAGATGTAATTCATACTCAGAAGCCCAGAAAACACAATTGAGGGACTACAAGAATGTTTCATGCTCCTAAGAATGTCTTTGTTGTTGTAAAATCAAACTCTTCATGCTGACACTCAAGGGCTCTGTTTTGTAATTCTGTACTCTAAACATAATTTTGACTGAGGATTTTGTTCTGAAGTCAGAAAGCTCTGCAGAAGACAGAAAAAAATCATTGGCAAGTTAGATATTGCTAAGCTAAGTCATACTGTACATATCTTCTGTGAAAATGAAGTCCAGAATTTACTCTGCTGCTTAAATGAGGCCTGTACCATGAAGGAAATTTATCTGCACTATGAGAAGATTAATTAATTTTCTATTCTGCAGGACATGCCTTTAGTGACAGTAATTCTTCAATGTCAGTTTAACAACAATATGTCTGTACACCTCTTCTGAGACAGAGCTGGTAATCCATCCATTAAAGGCTTAAATACTTCTTTGATGCTAAATGTTTTTATTTATACCATAAATATCAGGTGGTACCTTATTCTACACTGCAGATGGATATAATGCCTAATGAGACACAGCAAGCTGTGAACTTGGAGCCAATGAGCAACATCAAAAATGCCTTTTTCAAAGCAATTATTCTGATAAAACTTTTCTGAACACATTCAGTATAGGCTGGATGAGGAAGGGCTTGGGGGTGTCAGCTGCTGAAAAAATCAACATGAGCTGGCAGTGGTCACTGGCAGCACAGAGGCAACTGTGCCATAGAATCATAGAATAGTTTAGGTTGGAAGGGACCTTAGAGATTACCTACTCCAGCCTCCCCCCCTTCATGGGCAGGGATGCCTCTCAACTAGACTTGGCTGCTCAAGGCCTCATCCAGCCTGGGACTGAACACCCCCAGGGAGGAGTCTCTGTTACTGTGCAACCTCATCTAGGTGATCCTGCTTTAGCAGGGAGTTGGATTAGATGATCTTGAGAGGTCTTTTCCAACCCCTATCATTCTGTGATTCTGTGATCTTCCTAGTATTGGTCAGAGGAATAGATGTGCCAGTTCTTCATCAAGAAGAAATGCAACAGAAACAAAGTTAATGGCATTTCAATGCATTAACTTTGTATTTATCTCATAGGCTTTTACCTAAATTAAAAAAGATGGGGATTATATCCCTGTCAGATTGCTGTCCTGTGTCAGGCAGGAGGACAAGCTGGATCAGGGCAACAGATGTAAACACAAGAGCAAAGTTATTTCAAATGCATGCTGATATTTATTGACACCTTGCAGAGTCATCATTAGATTGAATTCAGTCTAAAGGTCTTTGATAGAAACAGCAACAGCAGCAACTCTTGCACTGCTGCTATTGCTGCTTTGGGGATTTTATTGATATTGCAAAACTTTTATGGAAGCTTCAGAACTCTTGCCAAGGGTGAGCAAAAAATGGATCATTCAAATTGTGGTATTGAACCAGCAGAAGATTAATAGAAATTGGGAAGTTTTTACAAAGCAGTCTTAGATTTTTTGTTGGGGGAAAAGGAAATTGTTAGCCCACATCAGTGTGTGCTAAGTGTGCTGCATAAAAGTTACTTTGACTTCTCATCCATTAAAGGTTAGAGGTGAGGTAAAATGAAGGAGAACTTAGCAATGACTTCATCTTAGAGGGTGGGGAGGTCTGATCCCTTTGACATGATACATATACAAAATTTATGGGGCCAGTTTTAATGTTATTCACTGTTCATCGTCTCTTTAGAATGGAAGACATCACCTCAGCTGGTGCTACACTTGGACAGTCTAGGTGTATTTCTGAATGGAAACTCAGAAAGCTCTTTTCTTTTGGAACTTCTGTGATCTTGGCCTGTGCATGACTCTCTGTAATTTTATGTAATTGTTTTATGACATTGACAAACATACTGGTATGACATCAATGATGAAATGTGGCCAGCAGATCAGGAGAGGTGATTCTGCCACTCTGCTCTGGTGAGACTTCACATGGAGTACGCTGTCCAGCTCCAGACTGGACAAGAAGGAGATGGACCTGATGGAGAGGGTCCAGAGTAGGGCCACAAAAATAATCAGAGGGCTGGAGCACCTCTCCTACAAAGACAGGTGGAGAGAGTTGGGACTGTTCAGTCTGTAGAAGAGAAAGCTCTAAGGAGAGCTTATAGGGGACTCCTAGTACCTGAAGGGGACCTACCAGAAATCTGGAGAGGGACTGTTTTCAGGGGCTTGTAGCACTAGGACAAGGGGCAGTGGTTATGAACTAGAAAAGGGTAGATTTAGACTGGACATTAGGAAGTTCTTTCCTGTAAGTAGTAGAACACTAGAACAGGCTGCTCAGGGAGGGAGTGGAGGCCCCATCCCTGGAGACATTCAAGCTCAAGCTTGATTAGTTATTTCACGAAGATCCTGTAAAGTTAATAGCTAATAGAAATTGACTAAGGACAAAGAGTATCTGAGGCCTAAGAGTATCTGAGGTAGGACTCTTGTCCTTTGAAGTTTTGATTCCTCATGTTTTGCCTAGCGAAGCATGTAACAACTTTGATCTTAGGTTCTTCTGATCTAGGAGGAAGAATACTGATAGAAACCAGGTATGATGCTCTGTTTGTGATTTAATCACTCAGATGCCTTTGGAAAGCAGATCGGTAATTTCCATCATCATTTGCATTAATAAAATTCTGGGAAAAAACCCATATCAGAGAGCAATTTGTCTCTTGGTCATAACAGTTCTTGACAGCTGAAGAATTCCTCCAGTAAGTGTAAGGGAAGCATCAGAGATGAAGCCGTGGAAGGGCAGAGGAGCCAGCACGGATAAACCAGATGCAGTGACTGTAAGAAAAATGCATGCTGCCAGTGTCTCCTTAGGTCACAGCACTCACCCCCTCTTTCTGTGACCTACACTGGCACCACGCTTCTGCATATTCCTGGCTTTCATGTCATTGTGGAGGTCCTTAGAAATGTGGTGGTTTAAAACACAGGGTGCAGTCTCCACTTTCTAAACTATTCCTCCACTCCCTGGCTTTAATTCTAACATGTTTGAGGAAAGTAGGTGCAATTTATCTGTGATAGGGATGCTCCTCATAGTTGTCTTACTTCTAGGAATGGAAGAAATTCTGTACAGTAAGCATGGTGAGACACTGGTAAAGGTTGCCCAGGGATGTTGTCAATGCCCCCTTCCTGGAGGTGTTCAAAGCCAGGCTGGATGAGGCCTTGAGTGACCTGGCCTAGTGAAGGTGTCCCTGCCAATGCCACTGGGGTTGGACCTAGAGGATCTTGAAGGTCCCTTCCAACGCAACCCATTCTATGAACCTGTGAATCACAGAATGATAAGAGTTGGAAGGGACCTCTGGAGATCATTGAGTCCAACCCCCCAGCCAAGGCAGGTTCACCTAGAGAAGATCACACCACAACACATCCAGGTATGTTCTGAATGTCCCCAGAGATGGAGACTCCATCGCCTCTCTGGACAGTCTGTTCCAGTGCTCCATCACCCTTAAATCAAAGAAGTTCCTCTATCTGCAGTATATCATAGAATCATAGAATGCATTGGATTGGAAGGGACACTTGAAGGTCATCTTGTCCAATCCCCCCACAGTGAGCATGGACATCTTTAACTAGATCAGATTGCTCAGGGCCCCATCAAGTTTGATTTTGAATGTTTCCAGGGATGGGGCCTCCAACACCTCTCTGGGCAACTGTTCCATTATTTCACTACCCTCATTGTTAAGAACTTCCTCCCAATGTCCCACTTAAGTCCATACTGCTCTAGGGCTGTACTAAGAAGCTCTGAAGGATGTTTGTAATGTTCTTAGTCTTATTTGTGCACTTCTGAAGCTTCTCATTGTGATTGGAGACAACATATGCATGTCTTAGGCTATTTAAATAAATGGATGTCTGGGCCGGAATAATCTCTGCAGGATGGAAAAGAGAGGAAGGTTAAAAGCTAAATGAGACCATTCAGAAGATTTACAATCAGCTGTGAAAGATGTTTTCCTGCACTAGGGGTAATCAAGACAATGAATTTTCATGTTTGTCTTGTGGTAGAGAGGAAATTGAATCAGATGTCTCCTGAGGATTCCTTTATTATTTGGTATTCACACACTGGCACTCACACTTCCTCAGCTGCTGGCAATCAGATAACTTCCATCACATATGGTAACCAGGTTTGCTGCAAGAAACGTTTCCCAACAATCCCAAATGTATGGCATTTAGAGAAAAGAGATCCAGCACTTGGATAAGGAATGTCTTCTTTGCTTAGCTGTAGGCTGCCACAGTTTTGTCAGCTGCATGGGACAGATTTGGGCTTTGGGATCCCTTGTGAGCTGTGTTCTGTTCTCACTGCTGGGAGTGGGGAAATGACAAAGAGCTGGTTGGTGCTGCTGGGTTGTGGAGAGTGACTAGTGGTGAGAGGTGAAAGCTTCCCACCTGTAGCAGCAGCTGCACTGGTCCCTGTGTCAAACTGTGGCTTGAGCAAAAGCAGAAGGAAGCGCTGTTCAGCCTAAATTCACTGAACAAGCTGCTTCCACAGAATCACAGAATGGGAGAGGATGGAAGGGACCTCCATAGATCACCTAGTCTAAGTCCCATGATAAAGCAGGGTCACCCAGAACAGGTTGCACAGGAACACATCCAGGCAGCTTTTGAAAGTCACCAGAGAAGGAAACTCCACAACCTCTCTCGGCAACCTGTTCCAGTCCTCCAATCTCAAAGGAAAGTTTTTCCTTAAGTGGAACCTCCTGTGTTCTAGTTTGTGCCTCTTGCCCCTTGTCGTATACTGGGTACCACTGAAAAGAGCCCAGTTCCATCCTCTTGCCCCCAACCCTTTAGCTATTGATCAGTAATGAGAAGATCCCCTCTCAGTCTGCTCTTCTCCAGGCTAAACAGCCCCAAGTCTCTTAGTCTCTCCTCATAAGAGAGATGCTCCAGTCCCCTCAGCATGTGTAAATCAAGGAAAGATGAAAAAAATGCAGAACAGCATTGTGCCTTTTTTAGACACAAGCCTGTTATTCTCTTGCTGGTTCAGCTTTTTTTTTTTTTTTTTTTTTTTTTTTTTTTTTTTTTTGAGGGGCACAGAATGAAAATTGACCCTCTAAGTGCCTTGCTTTGGTAAAGAGAGAGACTGCAAATTAATAACTCAGCTGAAGCTATGATGAACAGGTGCAACTGGAGTTAAATCTGGCTCAGGTCATCTGCTTCAGAAGATTAGTCTTGGTTTGGATTAACTTGCCCTGGTGCTAACACATCATTTTTTGGTAGTTAAGACTTTTCCAGTCAATACCTTTCTGGTATCTCAGGGTTCCTAAACTGTAAGCAAAATTTTTCCTTTTCAAGGTCTGTAAAAGGTTTAAGTCAGAAAAAGAAGATTATTCAGCAATCTCTGGCACATAGAAACGTCACAGAGTAACTGTCCTGTTTTTATTAGGTCCGGAAGAGATAATTAGGGCATCTTTTTTTGTCTACAAAAAAGAATGCAAGCTACTATTTGATTGAAGAAAATGTGTTCCAGATTGTACAGAACTAAAGTTTTCATAAATCATTTAAGAACAGCTAAAAAAAAACCCAACCCCTCAAGCTGCTGCTGCTTCCTGAAAAATAGTGCCTCAGTACAGGCATTTTTAAAAAGCAATGCCCTTAGCTGTCTCTAAGTGAAAGACCCATGGAAATCTGGCAGGGGGTCACTAGAATTAGTAACATTACTGACATTCCAGTTACTGGCATTCCAGCTCTTTCTAAGCTCTGAAAACTAATTGAAACCTGCTATGGACTTGTTGCAGATAAAGAAAAATAGAGACCATGGAGCAGGTGTTCCCCATATGACCCTGATGGAGACTAGAATGGAGACCTGGTCATGATGGATATGAAGAAGGCTAAGGTGTTCAGCAACTATGTTTCTTCAGTGTTCACCAGCAAGGGCTCTAGCTGTACTGTCCAAGCTCCAGAGAACACAGGTAGGGAGTGGGAAAAAGAAGATCTGCCCACTGTAAGTGAAGGGCAGGTTCAAGAGCATCTGATGGTGCACAAGTCCATGGGGCCCGATGGGATCCCTCCACGGGTCCTGAGGGAACTGGCAGATGAAGTTGCCAAACCACTGTCCATCATGCTTGAAAAGTCATGGCAGTCTGGTGAAGTCCCTGCTGCCTGGAAAAGGGGAACCATAACCCCCATCTTCAAAAAGGGACTAGTGGAAACTATGGTCTCGTGGAAGTTGTCCCTGCCCATAGCAGGTGGATTGCAACTAGATGATCTTCTCTTTCAACTTAAACCACCTGTGATGTAGCAGGCCAGGTGGCAGCTGCACTTAAAAATGAGAAGAAAGCCATGTTGCTGTTTGTGTGGTTTCCTGGGGATTGCTTTGTGCTCTTTGACTCTTCTGAAGTCACAAAAGTACCTGGAGGATTGGTTTGCTGGCTCTGTTTGGGAATTTTTTTAAATGAAGTACAGTGGGATGTAACTTTCTGTCTGCTTGTTGAGGGAAAAAGAGGGTAAGTAGGAGCTAATTTTTCCAGGAAAGAAGCAGGCAACAGTTTCTAGAAAGTGGCTGTGGGTTTCTCGTTGAGGTAGGATCGGAAAAAGTAATTGAAAGGGCAGGAGGACCTTGAAGATGTGTTGTGTGTGTGTTTGTGTTGTTGTAGTATGCTTCAACATGTTCTGATGTTTAGTCTTGTATCCCATGAATGTTCCTGCCCTCTTATAAATATTGAAAAGGAATGTGTGACTCCATTAAGAGAAGCTGAGGAGGAATGTGCTTACATGTGCACCCACATGAAAATAGAAGCTGTAGCTTTGCTGTGACCACAGCACTGTGATCTACTGGTTTGTGATGAGGCATTTCTATGGAAATAAAAGAGGAAGGAAGACAGAGGAATGGCTTATAAAGGGATTCCTGGTAATGTTTCCCTGATTTCCCCCTTAAGATAAACTTGCTCCATAATGCCTTCTTCTTCAGTAATATTGCAAGGCTGGCCTGAAAAGGGAATATGTAAAGGTTAAGGGGCTTCTTTACTTTGAGGCTGGTGGATCACTGGAGCAGCCTGCCCAGAGAGGTGATGGTGTCTTTGGAGTCATTCAAGACCTGCCTGGACATGCTTACAGATTCACAGATTGCATTGGGTTGGGAGGGACTCTTAAAGGTCATTTTGTCCAACCTCCCTGCAGCAAGCAGGGACACCTCCAACTACATTAGGCTGCCCAGGGCCACATCAAGTCTGATCTTGAATGCCTCCAGGGACAGGGCCTCAACGCTGAGTAACCTGTTCCAGTATTGTACCATTCTCTTTGTAAAGAGCTTTCTCCTAAAGTCCAACCTCAATCTACCCTGCTCCAGTCTCACACTGTTCCCCCTCATGCTATCACTACAAGCCCTTCTAACCAGTTCTGCACCAGCCTTCCTGTAGATACTAAAATGCTGTTATAAGGTCCCTCCAGAACCTTCTCTTCTTCAGGCTGAACAACCCCAGTTCTTTCAGCCTGTCTCTATAGGACAGGTGCTCCAGCCCTCCTGTGCAACCTTCTCTGCATGACCCTACTCTGGCAGAGGGGTTGGACAAGCTGATCTCCAGAGGTCTCTTCCAGTCCCTGTCATTCTGTGAGGAAGTGCTTCCTTGTGTTGTAGGTTTTGTAAAGTGGTTATTATTAGTCAAAGGCTCACGTAATTGCATATCTGATCCCCCTATCAAGCGTCGGTGCCAGAGGTAGGTACTGCTGTGATTCAGAAAGAAGTCTGTAAAAATGTGCAATTCAGTCTAAAAAATGTCTGTGTTGGGGACTTTTTTTTCTTTTTGTGTGGTTTCCTGCTCCCCCACCCCCAATACCACAGCTGGATCCCTGATGCTGCAGTTGTATTTGATCAGGCTCTCCTGTGGAGATGCTTTTTGCTAATGCACACAAATACTCTTCTTTAATGAGTGGGATGTCTGTAAATTGTGGGGTATTGAACAGTCTCCTGCTCTACGTGCACAGCCAATGCACGTTGGTTTGCTGCTGGCACAGTGAGATGACTTTAGATAGAATCATAGAATCAGTCAGGGTTGGAAGGGACCACAAGGATCATCCAGTTCCAACCCCCCTGCCATGGGCAGGGACACCTCACACTAGATCAGGCTGGCCAGAGCCTCATCCAGCCTGGCCTTAAACACCTCCAGGGATGGGGCCTCAACCACCTCCCTGGACAACCCATTCCAGACTCTCACCACTCTCATGGGGAAGAACTTCTTCCTCACGTCCAGTCTGAATCTCCCCACTTCCAGCTTTATTCCATTCCCCCTAGTCCTGTCACTACCTGATAGCCTAAAAAGTCCCTCCCCAGCTTTCTTGTTACTACTTCTTCCTGCGGGATGGGTTTGTGTGTAAGTGAATGTGGCACTGCAGTGTACTCACAGCCTCCTTGAGTATGGCAGGAAAGCAAACGCTTTTCAGCAAGAGGAAAGGTTGAGGAAGGAGGGACAGGAAGACTTTGCTTGGTTTTTAAGCCAGTCAGTGACCACTGAGTTGTGCTGATCAGGTAGTTCTCTTATCTGATTTGTGATGCCAGCTGACACAGTAGTCACTAGACTTGAACAGACAGGATATGCCATCTTTGCAGGATGCTTGAGGAAGCCTCCTGGGGGAAAAGTCACATATAGGTATCGTGTTGATTTCTTTCATGTGAGTGCTCTGATGACCAATGATTTGTGTGCACTAGGAGTGCAAAAGCCATTGGCTTATAAAAGAAAACACAAAACAAGCCAACAACCCAAGAACCTGGTTATTTGGAATGCAAGGTGGAAAAAAAAATAATGGGGGGGGACACATTGATTAGGATGTAAGATGTTGATACAGTGGGGATTTTTTTGTTTTTTGTTTGTTGAACACATTGAAAATCTACATTTTTAAAAAATGTTAATGCAAAGCTGTCTGATGGAAGACTCTTTAATCAAAGGATCTGCCATACTGTGGAGGCTGTGTTGAGCTGGTCATGCAGTCATAAATTCTTATTAGCTTTGAGGTTTTCCCTGAAGTGCTTAAAACAATAACATTTCAAAACATTCCTCAGGCCTATTAATGAAGAAAATTTCAAATGGGTCACAGTGACACTGACCTTTGAAGAAAATTCAGACTTGATTTGATGAGGAGCCTTAAGGCTTTTTTTTCCAGCCTGTCAAACTTGACCTTTCATCTGAGTCTGTTTTGTTTTGAACACAGATTTTTCACATATCTACATATTCATGTCAAACAAATGCTCCCAATGTCCGTTACTGAGTATTTAGAAGAGAGGAGCAAACACTTCTGTTTTGGTTGCTAGCAAGCGTTTTGCACAAGATGCAGTCACCTCATACAGAGTAAAATCTGATTTTAGAATAAGCCCTGTTGGATATCATACCAATGCTATGTAATGTGTATATTGGGAAAAAGACCTCTAAGATCATCAACCCAACACCACCATGGCCACTAAACTAAATAGTTCTCAAAAAAGCTTCAGGAGTCGAATAAGCAGTTGTAACTTTTATTCTTACTATGGTCCTAAGCTATGGAAGTTTGCTTTATTTTTGTCTCTGTAAGGCTGCTTTCCAAGGGCCAGATGGCAGCCTATGAAATGTAGTGTAGCTAGGGAGGAAACAGACCTTCAGCACAAGCAGCAAGTCATCAAAATTTAAGGGCTGTATTAGTCTTGATATAAGTGTGCAAATAAATCTGGAGTAACCATAGTGCTGATGGGTTTAATTGTGCTGGCTCCAGTAAATTACCTTGTTTGCTAAAGAGTGAATTAGCTGTGGGTGAAGCTGCTACTCATCTTCAAAAACAACACTTTAGAAGGAGATTTGCGGATGATGGTTTTTGAAGGAGGATTTCAGATGATTTCTGAGAGGTTGGATCTAGGTGGGTATTGGTCTCTTCTCCCTAGTAAGAAGTGATAGGAGAGGAAAAGGGCTCAGGTTGTACCAGGGGAGGTTCAGGTTGGATATGAGAAGAAACTTCGTGATTGAAAGGCTTCTTAAACACTGGAACAGATGTTCCAGGGAGGTGGTTGAATCCCCATCCCTGGAGATGTTTAAAAGCAGCATAGTGGTGCTGAGCAACATGGTTTAGTGATGGCCTTGGCTGCATTGGGGTAATGGTTGCACTTGATCATCCAATGGTTGCATTTTTCTATCCAAAATGATTCTGTGATTAAGACTGAAGACAGGTGAGTGCCAAAGCATGTGTGGTTTGTCAGTTTGTCTCACCTCTATGCAAGAAATGAATTGGAAACAAGAACAGACTTGACAAACTAGGTCTCATATGCACAATTCTACCAGTGCCTCCAAATAAATCAAGGGAAATCTCTGTAGGTAGGATTTGACAGGTCTTAGAGTCTTATAAATTTAATCTGAATTAGAGCTGAAGCAGTAGTCCCCTCTGACATTGCATGGATTAGCTTGTAAGTACCTAGACTCATGGTCCTGGCTGGCTGGCACCACACTGAGGGTATATCATTTAGCACATTGGAGATGGGAGACCAGAAACAGTCCAGTTTTGTCACAACTCAATTTTGGCAAGCTGCCTTATGCTACCTGAGCAGGCTTTGGACTCTGTGTTGCTAATAGCTAGGTCAAAGCTGTCTTTTCTGCCATACTGGTTGTAGACGATTAACTCAGTGTATCCCTGTATTGTTTTGTCTGCACCCATCTGAAGAGCTCTCTGTGTTTTGCTCATGGATTATGTGCATATCAAATACAAGGTTAATATGTTGTGACCTACAAAGCTCAGGAGAAGAAATGAGATAAATAGCAAGGAGAAATGGATGCTTTACATACATTTGGACAGGTCTATCCTATTTTGAACAGGATATCAATCATGTAGAATTGTTTGTAGGTAACCTTGTCCATGACTGAAGTAAGGAAGCAAACTAAAGAGACCCAAGCCTGGGAGTGTTTAAAGCCAGGTTGGATGGGGCCTTGAGCAACCTGGTCTAGTGGGATGTATCCCTGCCCATGGCAGGGGGGTTGAATCTAGATGACCTTCAAAGTTCCTTCCAACCCAAACCATTCTAGGATTCTATGGAAGCAGTCACACCAAGAAGTTTTTAGCTGTGGAAATAAACACAGTCTGTGAAAATGAATGTGCTAGACTTCAAAAGGGTCATGTGTTTGTTTAGCTGATGATATGAAAATCAATACATTGCAGGTGAAAGCATATCAGACTGGGAATCTGAACTCTGGAGATCAATAGGGATAGAAGCATTTAAGCCCTTTTGCACCGGTCCTCATTTCCCTGACTTATTTTGGTTCAAGAGTAAAGCTAGAAGAATTATTGATGTATGCACCACCATGCTGGCTTTCTAAAAAAGAAAAAAGCTCTGTATAAAGCTAATATAGTGGCAAATTTAAATGCAACTGTGCAAAAGGAGAGCTATATTAATCCTTTTTTTGTTGGCAGTAAACACTTGTATAAACTGAAACACTTGGTAAAAACCTGCTAATTAGCATTTCAGTTCCTCTTCACAAAATGCAATCATTTATTGCTTCCAGTATATTATAATTAAACTGGTGAGAGGTACTTCTGCTGTTATTTGCCATGAAATACATGTTTTTGACTTGTATTTGTCCAACAGGCAGTTGCTCTATTGCCTTAGTCTTGCATAGTTATAGAATCAAAGAATGGCTTAGGCTGGAAGGGACTTCACAGATCATCTACTCCAACCCCTCTGCTGTGGGCAGGGACACCTCTCAACTAGACTTGGCAGCTCAAGGCCTCATTCAGCCTGGCCTTGAGCACCTTCAGGAAGGGGACACCCACACCCTTCCTGGGCAACCCATTCCAGAGTCTCACCACCCAAGTACTGAATAACTTCCTAAGATCCAGTCTAAACCTCCTCTTCCTCAGCTTAAAACCATTCCCCCTTGTCCTATCAGTAGACACTGTTACAAAAACTCCCTCTAGAACCTTTCTGCATGTTCCCTTCAGGTACTAGAAGGCAGCTCTAAGGTCCAACTGGAGTCTTCTCTTCTCCAGGCTGAACAACCTTGGCTTCCTCAGCCTATCCTCATAGCAGAGGTGCTCCAGCCCTTTGATCATCTTTGTGGCCCTCCTCTGGAATTGCTCCAACAGAACATTTTTTTTTTGTTTGTTTTTTTAATGAGTAAAATCCAATAGATTGAGTGAAAATACCTGTATGAAGCTTAAGAGCAAATGATAATAATAAAAAAAAAAATCTGAGAGCTAATTAATACCGTAACTTAATTTACAATATACTTATAATTTGATGAAGAATCAATTGGCAGGCTCATCTCTTGTCCCTGTCAGTAAAACTTCCCTGTTAGCCTTGCAGTAAAGAATAACCTTGTAGATATTAAATGAGGTGTGGAAAAAAAGCAGTATTTCCTCTCCTGGTATTTTTAAAATCATAGTAATGTTTAAATAACAGCCAAATTTCATCTTTAGGCTCTATAAGGCCACACTTGTAATTCTATATTTAAAATGGCTTTTAAGTGACTTCATCTCTTCCTGGTATTTTCTGCGGTTGGAAGGATATACGGATTAAGAGTTTGGAACAGTGATGCTCTTATTCTAGAGAATTAAGCCCTTTCTGAGCTAAATTCAGTGACTACTGAACAGGCCCCCAGGAAAGGCATTTAAAGAGTTTGTTTTCCCTGTTTTTTCTCTCAAATAAATCCTTCTCATCGACCTGTGAAGAACTATATTCACACTATAATATTTATACTCACTTAAGCTCTTCAGATGGATCTAGGGATTAATTTATTTTCTTACAGGATTTGTTGGCAACTTTAACCTAAGAAACCATTTTTCACAAATTTTGTCTGCTGATGTGTGCATCTTCAAAAGTGAACTGGTGAGAAAGGTGGCTGAAGATTTAGCCCTCCAAAAGAAAGGAAGATCTATCATTCTCTAGTCCCACTGAATAATTAATCTGTGTCCAGAGATCATGAGCCTAGTCTTTCGTTTGTGTCGGGTAGTCATTCCATTAGAATTTAAAGTGAGTGGAGAGGTGCTCCACCCCTCTGATCATATTCATGACCCTCCTGTGGACCTGCTCTAAGAGTCTTCCTTGTGTTGAGAGCTCCAGAGCTGGACACAGTACTCCAGGTGGGCTCAAGAACTTAATTCTGACTTGATTACAATAAGCTCATGACCTAATTTTAGATGAAAGTAGCTCTTGTAACTTTATATTATTATATAACTGCAGATTTTTAAGATCATTGAGTGCAAGTGTTAGATATCTAAGTCTACACTGCCACCATTTAGGCCCTATCTACATAGCATGATGCACCACCCATAGAGAGCTTTGAATGAGGGTGCTTAGATTATCCAGGCATTAGAGATGTATCCCAAAGTCATAGCACTGAGGATAAATAGCCCTGCTGAGAAGCATAAGGTATTCAGAGGAGTGCTATGTTGATTTTTAATGTCTTTTTCTGCAGATATGCCCTAAACTCTTCTTTCTTATGAAGAGTAAACATGTAGATGTGGCACTTTAGGACATGATTTAATGGCCATAGTGGTGTTGGGTTGATTGTTGGACTCCACCTTAAAGGTCTTTTCCAACCAATATGATTCTGTAATATTGAAAATATGTTTATTTTCCTTATGAACTATGAAGCTATGCATTTGTCTAGCAATTTCCTTGGCTCTTTCCACAAAAACCTGATCCAACAAAAGAATGCTCAAGGATGAGTCCAGAGATCACTAAGTTTAAGAGCTGCCTTGATGTCACTTTTTAAAATCAGTGTGGCAAATGTGGTGGTTTTATTGTGGTGGTGTTTGTGTTTGTTTTGGTTTTGTGACTTGTTTGTTGCTGTTGGTTTTTTATTTATTTACTTTCTGTAAACAAAGGTGCTCTTGTGATTTTTGGAGTACAGTGCTGTTCTTTTTGACAAAAGTAACATGAGTTTCTGGTCCAGGGAGGTTCTTTCTATTAATAAGCAAATCTTCACTTGGCTTTGATTTGAGCTGTTTTAATTATCCACTTTGTAAATGTCCCTCTCTTATTCCCTTACTCTTTGGGAAAGGAAAGGAGTTCATGGAGAGTCTCCCTCACTTGTCTAGTGGCTGCTCCAGCCCTGCCCATTGACAGGAGGTCACTTCTCTTAGCTTGAGCTCACTGTTAACCCATTATATCAAGCTTGTATTGTCTGTGAATTGATCTTCAATCTGACTTTAACTTGGAGCCAGCTGGCTGCCTTCGCAATACTGCACAGCAAGATCAAGTGGAGGGGACTGGTGTGCTCTCAAGCTCCATTCCTATGGCTTCATGAAAGAAACTGGCTCAAAGTATTGGGTATGTACAGGTATTATAGCTGACCAGCCAAAAAAGTTACAAGGGTCTTAGAAGTAAGTGTGTGTGTAATTCACTAAGTGGTTTGTTTCTTCTAGTCTCTTAAACTCATCCTACTTTCCAAATAATTCCTCACAGAACTTTGAGAAATTGCTCCTGTAACCCTCTTTCTTCTTATTGTGTTGATTTTTAAGTGATTATCATCCAGTATTAGAAAGCAGTGAAACCTTTTGTTTAAAAGATGACAACAGCACCCAAGCCAAACAAAAAAAAACCCCAACAAAACCCAAACAACCAAACTTGCCCCCCCAAACAACAAAAAACCAAGCAGCCAAAACCCCAAACAAACCCCCAAGCCTAAACCCCCAAAACCTGTTAAATTGAATTTTCATTCTCAGCATGAGCAGAAGGCAATGATAAAATGTTCTTCCTCTTTTTTTTTTTTTTTTTTTTTTTTTTTTTTTCCTTTCAGAGATTAGAAAGTGCAGATTAAATCTCTTCATACTTTGGAACTCCTGACGGCCTTATAATTGTGTCCCTGTTCTGGTAAAATATACAATCACAGCCTTGAGGAAAAAAGCTATAAACATGTTGCTGAGAAAGGCATAGAAAAGCCACAGGGTGCCAAGTTGGGATGCTGCAATGCTAATTAAGACACTCATGCAGATCTGAAAGGAACTAAAGATACGATTGTGCCTTTTCAACACTGCCACTAAAAAGAGGCAATTTTGTGCATTGTAATCAAGTCATTGAATCTATGCATGCAGAAGAGGATGAAATCTGTACTCCAAGAGGGAAAAAAAATTTCTGAAGAGCTGGAGTTTGTTGAAGGCGCAGCTCTCCGCTGTCAGGAGGATCTTTACAACTCCCTGAAAGGAGGCTGCAATGAGTTGGGGGTTGGTCTCTTCTCCCTAGTAACAAGTGATAGGGTGAGAAGAAACAGCCTCAAGTTGCATCAGGGTTAGGTTTAGGTTAGATATTAGAAGAAACTTCTTGACTGAAAGGGTTCTTAAAGTCTGGAGCAGGGTCCCCAGAGAGGTGGTTGTATTCCCATCTCTGGAGGTGTTTAAAAGCAGCACAGATGTGGTGCTGTGGGACATGGTTTTGCAACAGCCTCGGTAGATTTAGGTAATGGTTGTACTTGATCGGAAAGGTCTTTTCCAACCAAAACAATTCTATGGTCTTCTTAGGATTTTGAAATCATTGTGATTCCAAACAGATACATAATCCTTCTTTTGTGTTATCCTAGAAGACAAAAGGGAAGGCAAAGCCAGAAGCAGAATCATAGAATGTATCAGATTGGAAAGGGACCCTCGAAAGCCATCTAATCCAAACTCCCTCCAGTGAGAAGAGACATCTTTACACAGGTTTCTCAGGGCTCCATCAAGTTTCACCTTGAATGTCTCCTAGTTATCCTAAATGTGATTGCTTGTTTTCCTCTTCTGTTTACCTCTCTCTGGAGAGCATCTTAGAGGTGTAAACTGGCTCAGAGGACCCAACTGCCAAGATTTTTGATGTGTTCTATGTGGCTAGAATATCAGCTAAGGACCAGTATAGCACAGATGGCTTGATTCATTGTATAAGGGAGCAAAGTGAGCATTCTTAAAATATTTGCTTGTTTTGACACTATTTTAGTTATGACAGCTGCTCAAAGGCTCCTTTTGAAAAAGGCAGGTCAATGAGTCACTCTGAAATTCCAAATTTAAATTTGCTCTCTCTTTCTGCTATGATTGGCTCGTGCTGCTTTTCTGGGCATACATGGGCTATTCTCTTCAATGTGAGAAGTGATTAGTACTTTAAACTACAACAGCAACATCTCATTAAAATCATTAGATATCTTTGAATCTACTGGCAATGCCTTAACAAGTTCTGGCTTGCCAATTGTGACTCAGTCTCTGCTAGACTGCAGAAAGTTTTGGGCTGGGCAGTTTTTGTTCTTTGTTGAACTGAATTATTGGATGATTGCAGGAAAAGTGCTGTAGGAAGTCTGAGAACAAGCCATTGTGATATTTTCACCATCTGCATCTCCCTCACTGCTGTCTGGATGTGCAGCTGCAGGTTGGGGTCCACAGAGGACCAGCAGCTGGTTTTCTGGAGTGCAGGTGCTCACCCACTGCTCCCAGCTGTGTGCTTGGGAACATCTTTCCAAACCCAGCCCTTTTGGGAGTCCTACTTAGGCAGCTTTGCTCAACTTGGAAAATTTTAGTCTGATTATTATTTTCTAGCTGGTTGCATAAACAACCTCACCATTTGGTATCAGGAAGTGAGTGTGTAGGTGTTAAGTACTTAAGATCTTATCTTTGAGGGGGATCATCATTGCAAACTGCTGAGGAATTAGCAGCATATATCTTGTGGAGAGCAAACATGAGTTAAAATAACCAACATCACCTGCAAGGCACTTTTAACTTCCTTTATTTGAAAGCTGCAGAGCACTTAAATATCTCAACGTCAGTAATAGAAAGAAGGATTAAAGGAAAGGTATCTGATAAAGAAAGCAAACCCTATGGTCTGATTTCA
The DNA here is from genome assembly GCF_027791375.1 of Indicator indicator. NCBI lineage: Eukaryota > Metazoa > Chordata > Aves > Piciformes > Indicatoridae > Indicator > Indicator indicator. Next base: position 7,570,161 of record NC_072017.1, read on the forward strand.
GAGTATGATAATGTCTCACATGTGCTGCTCTTTAAAGGATTATGAAAAAGATGCTGCAGATTTTCAGGAGGGTCCAACTTCAAAAGAAGAATTTGACAAGCTGTAGCCTGTTCTCCCTATTAACAGATGATAGGATGAGAGGAAATGGCCTCAAGTTGCACCAGAGGACATTTAGGTTGGGTATTAGAAGAAACTTTTTTACTGAAAGGATTCTCAAACATTGGAACAGGCTGCCCAGGGAGGTGGTTGAATCCCCATCCCTGGAGGTGTTTAAAAGCCACAGAGATGTGGTGCTGAGGGACATGGTTTAGCACCAGCCTTGGTAGGGTTAGAAAAAGGTTGGACTTGATGATCTGAAAGGTATTTTCCTACCAAGATGATTCTATGATTTTATTCTTTACTTAGATTGTATTCATTTCACTTCTTTATGGGCCAAAATGGTTCTTTGACTTGACTGTCAGTTACAGAATCATAGAAGAATTTAGCTTGGAAAGGAGCTCTGGAGGTTGCTTTAAACTTTATTCAAGTAGGAGGTTGGGGATACTCAAAACTCACCTGGAAAATCTGGGGTTTGTTGGGATGAATCCTGAGTATTTCCAGGAACAGGGTTTCCAACTAGTCCCAATACCTGACCCATGCCATGGTGAAGTTTCTGTACCTAAACAATTTCCTCTGTTCACTTTGTGGAAGAGTCTGGATCCATCTTCTCTTCACTTTCCCACTAAGTAATTGTCATCTAAGTGCATCTTAAAAAGAAATCAAATTGTGTACAGCAACATAACAGAAAAAAACACCAAGCAAACACCAACACATAAAGCAGAACTTTAATACTTCACAAAAGATAGAGTTCACACATAGTGTGACTGTTTGGAATAGCCATAATTGAGCACAATCAGTCACGGAATGTTAGAGGCTGGAAGGGACCTGGAAAGATCATCTAGTCCAACTCCCACTGCCAGAGCAGGATCACCTAGGGTAGGTCTCACAGGAACACTACAGGCAGGCTTTGAATATCTCCAGAGAAGGAGACTCCACAGCTTCTCTGTGCAGTCTGTTCCAGTGCTGTCACCCTAAAAGTGAAAAAGTTTTTCCTTATGTTCACGTGGAGCCTCCTGTGCTCCACCTTGCACCCACTGCTCCTTGTCCTATCACTGGACATCACTGAGCAGAGCCTGGTTCCATCCTCCCAACACTCACCCTCCACATCTTTATAAACATGAATGAGGTCTCAGCTCCTCCTTGCCAACCCCCTCACCCCCTAGTCTCCTCCAAGCTAAAGAGACCCAGCTCCCTCAGCCTTTACTCATAACCAAAGTGATTTTGCAGCTAATGGTATGTGCTGGAATTAATGTCTGATATTCACTGACTTAAGCTGGACACAACTAAATAAACATTTATATTTGCAGAAGACAGAACAGTCTCCAAGCCTTACATATGGGAAAACATAGAAATATTTCTTAATGCTTGGTCAGGGCCCCAGTCAATCCAGGGTTTTTTTCGATGTCACCAGCAGTGAGGTTCATTCATCTGCTGTGTGCTCTAGGACTGTGGTGTGTTGTGTTGGGAGTGGAGCTTGAAGCAGAGATCTGCCTGTTATCAGCTCTAAACATTTGGAAAATGGATTGTAATGTTCAAAGCAGGGAAACACAGGCTTTTAGCTCTCCTGGAATATACAAAGTGCTGTTGCCTTTCAGACTCTGGAAGAGAGATAAAGGAGGAAGTACAAGATGTTTGAATTGTTATGAAGCCCTAAATGTAATGAACATGTGCTGTGTTTCAGCACTGTGAACTTGATTCTAGTATCCTGTTTGCACTTTGAATGCCCTCATCTCACAGATGCTGGATACCAAGACAAATTTTATCATAACTTAGAGCCCTCAGGATGTCTGTGACCCCAGGTTCTCTAATCCTCTTTCTGTTCTTTATTTTCCTTTGCTATTCTTGATTCATGCCATGATCCCTCCTATGTTTAGTAGGTTGAATAGTGTGATTATGTTAAGTATTGTACAATTACTTGCACAACTTTCTTAAGCCAAACTCACTTCCAGAGGTATTGTGTTTAGAGGTAGATGTTTTTTCTTTCCTATTACTTGTTTTAGTCTCATGTATTGTTTTATAACTAATTTGAAGAATATCATGGTTGGTTCTGTTGTATAAAACATTTTAGATTGGCTTTTCTGGCAGATTCCTTTGGTTGCTCTCTGGATTTATTTATTTTCTCCCACAATCACTGTCTCAGCTGCAAGCGAAAATGTTGCTGAGACCTTATGGTGGGTTGAAAATTCCCCCAACACTAACTACCACAGAGCTGAGACATATTTAGGAGTTATCTGGATCACCAGGTTTGTCTTGCATGTGTTCCTCTTTGATTTTGGGAAATTACATGAAATGGTTTTGCTCTAGTAACCTGCCTCTTTAAATAATGTGACATTTAAAATACGAGAAACTAAGAATCCAAAATACATTAACCTATTCTAGATAAAACTTTGAACAAGTCTGATGTTAGCATCCCTGCTGGAACTTTCAAAAGCGAATTATGAACTTCTTGACCCTAGTGGCACTTTGGACCTTAATATGTGTTACATGTCGGGGTTCTTCCGACCCTTCTCCCCATGTACCCGGGGTTTCCTGCTGATTTTGGTGCAAAACATGATCTAAGACCTAATATGGGGGTTCCAAATCCAAAACTACATGTCTTCATTCTTCCTACCCTTGTCTCCTTGTCTTTTCTGTGTGTTACATACCTGGCTTCTTCCTATCCTTATCCCCATGTACTTGGGGCTTCCTGCTGATGCTGGTACAAAACATGAGCTGAGCATGAGGATTCTGAAACCATTTTGTCTGATAAACCACAAATCATCCACTTTGTAGACAGAGAATAAGAATGTGAGGAAAGAGAGAGGAAGTACTGCAAAAGAAAGAAAAATAGTGTCCTCTGAACCTAAAATCTTCCAGTGGAGCTACCTCAGACTGAAAAGGAAAAAGGGAAGAGCAGTTCACAGAATACAGAAATTAGTTCCTGGAACATTCTTTGCTATGACCATGAATAAATGGCAATTAATAAGGGTACTGGAAGCATCTGACATAAAGGTCAGGCTGACATATGCTATAATCAGTGTATCAGTAACTGTAGTGCTTTTCCTAGTTTCTCTAGTGAGATGACAGGGTTGTGAAAATAAGGGTGTTTTAAGAAGTTTGTTGGAATGTGCTAATATTGTTGAAAGTGAAAAGTGTTATGAGAAAGAGTCAAAGTACTGAATACTGATCAGGGAGAAAGACATGGAAGCATTGATTGAGGTTGCAAACTTCATGGAGATGTATAGAAAGGCATTAGTTCAGGAGCTCAAGTGACTCTAGCTACCAGAATATATACAGTGCATATTCTGCCATGTGTATGCTTCAGCTCATGATTTGTCTCCTGAATGAGAATTTGAACCTCCTGTGGGTTTACATCAACCTGGGATCAAGACCTATGTGCCTTCTTTCCCAGACCCATAATGCAACACAACATAAATTGCTAGCGTGGGGATAGCTGTGGAATTGGAGCTGAGAACTAAAGTTCCCCGTTACAAAAAAAACCCAAAAAACAAAAAAACCCCAAACCAAAACAAAAAAAACACCAACCCAAACCAAAACAACATCTCTGTAATGAGTAATCTGCAAAGCATTTCAGAGTTATGCACAAGGTGATAAAGAATAGAATTATTTTGGTTGGAAAAGGCCTTTAAGGTCACAGAGTCTAGCCATTATCTAACTCTGCCAATCTGGTACTAAACCATGTCCCTCAGCACCACATCTCTGCAGCTTTGGAACAGCTCCAGGGATGGGGATTCAAACACACAGAATCAGAGAATGTTAGGGGTTGGAAGGGACTTTGAAAGATCATATACTGCAACCCTGGTGAGCCTGTTCCAGGGTTTGAGAACCCTGTCAGTCAAAAACTTTTGTCTAATATCAAACCTAAATCTCCCCTGATGCAACTTGAGGACATTTTCTCTCGTCCTCTCACTTATTATTAAGGAGAAAAGAACAACTCCCACCAGGCTCCAACCTCCTTTCAGGGAGTTGTAGAAAGCCAGAAGGTCTCTCCTCAGCCTCCTCCTCTTCTCAGACTAAATGACCCCAGTTCCCTCAGCTGCTCCTCACGAGACCTGTTCTTAAGAAGTGGTACCGGTAGTGTTGATGCCAGGTGCACTTGCTGCAGTGGTAGAAGGCCAGACAGAAAGTCCTGGTTCTAACTCCTTTCTGTGTAGCTGAAGGGAGGGCACTTCTTCCTTCTGAATGGGAGCCCAGTACATTGCTTTAACAGATCAAAGCCACGTGAGTTTACACTGTAGGGATAGTCCTGATACAAGAGATGTGTTATGATGTCAGGCAGCATTTGTGTGATGTGAGCTGTGGCAGCAGCTGTCTGACAATTTCCTGTGGTCTTTGTGCCTTTTCTCATATTCCAGGGGTTACAGGATGTGACTGGAGACATGTCAAATAGATTTTTGCCTTTTCTGTTGCCACGAGCAATGTACTACAAAGCCTTTGCACAACTGTGCAGCCTGTACCATCAGCAGTGTTGCCATGGCGTGTCACTGTTGCTGAGTGCTGTCCTCCAGCGTGTTCATGGCTAGTAGTCTAAAGCACTGCAGAGGAGGAGGAACAAAATATGAGTAACTGTATCCAGAAATTTGAATATTTCAAGTGCCAGCTTCTGAGGAACCCTGATCCATCAGAGGTGCTGGAGCACTTCTATGAAGACGGGCTGAAAGAGTTGGGGCTGTTCAGCCAGCAGAAGCTTCTGAGGAGACTTTCTAGCAGCCTCCCAGTGCCTGAAGGGGGCCTACAAGAAAGCTGGGCTGGGTTTTTTTACAAGGGCTTGCAGTGATAGAGCAAGGGGCAATGGTTTTATCTAGAGGAGTGTAGGTTTAGATTGGACATTAGGAAAGAAGTTCTTTACTATGAGGGTAGTGGAACACTGGAACAGGCTGGCCAGGGAGGTGGTGGAGGCCATGTGTGGTGGGGCTCTGAGCAACCTCATCTAATTGGGGATGTCCCTGATCACTTCAGGGGGGAGTGGACTAGGTGACCTCTAGACGTCACTTCCAAGCCAATGCAATCATGGAGTTCTGTGATCTCAAGATCAAATTATTTGGCTAGACAGGTGTCTACTAATGGCTTATAGGTATACTTTTAGCTCCCCACACCAGAGCTAAGGACAATCAAACCATCTTACACAGCTCAGGCAGCATACAGTAACTCCTTAGCCCATGGTAGAAGATCACAGAAAATAGCTCCCAAAGAGACACTAATAAGCAGTGTTTTGCCTACTTAATGCTCCTTTCTGTGTCCAAACCTACCACCCTGCCTATAACCATTAACTCCAAGGAGTAATGGTGTAAAATGGGCTGGAGTTCTACCTTCCTTGGTCTCTTCTGAACAGCAATGAAGTCGAAGTACCTGAGGAACTGTAGAACCTCTCTGGGTTCAAGTTGTCTGTGTTGCTCGACAGTAACACATCTGTTCTAATGTTCAAATTTACAACGTTATTCTGTGCTGGGAGGAGGGAGAAGATCAGCTCATTTTGACTCCACTTCCTGCTGCTTTCAGGTCCTTTACAGGCCTTGATTCAGGTCACCACATGGACAACTCCATGCTGAGTCCTAAAATAAATAACAACCTGCTGCTTGCACCTTTTTAATTAAAAAAAGCATTAAAAAATACTGTTCACTGTAGATTGATGTGAACAGGAATGTGCAATTCTAAAAAGGAATTCTGCTCACTTATTTATATCAGTATGGTGATCCTAGGCTTGGAGCTGTGCTGTCTCTGTCTGCAGATCATCTGTTCTAGTAGAAACATCTCATTAGGATTATGGTCATTTCCCATGCTTTTCAGAGCTGTCTTATACCTACTCAGGGAGAAAGTCAATAGGAAAATGAATCATTCTGACAGTTTTCCTGACGTTTGTTTTTTGCAGACACCTTGTATCTTCATTACACTACTGAGGAGATGATGAGGTGGGTAGCTTATAGATGGTAGACACTTTCATTTTGATGATAAAAGACCAACCTGGAAAATGCGGTTTGTATATCTCCACGAGAAATGCTGTGCCCTACTCAAATGCTTGGACTGTACTTAAACGGACTCTATAGTTATGAAATGAAGCCAAATTCTACATTGTAGCTGTTTTGATTTAAAATAACTCTGTTACTTCTGAGTTTTTCTGTGCGAATGAGATCTGATGTAGTGCTGAGGGACATGGTTAAAGTGGTAACTTGGTAGCGCTGGGTTAATGGTAGGACTTGGTGATCCTCAAGGTCTCTTCCAGCCAAACAGGTTCTGTGCTTCTGTCAAATCCATGTGGATTTTTTTAATGAAGACCTCTTTAAAATGGTTCAATGCCTGCAGAAAGCTTAATTTGTATTGGCTCTACTCACAGGTAGTATCAATTTAACAGCTGCTATGAGATACTGATGATTTTCCAGTATAAACAAATTTTTAGGTGCTTTGTGAAATACTGTGCAAATGACAATTTGAAAACTGAAGGCAAACACTCAGAAGCTATTTCTGTAAGGAAAAGTGATGTGAAATGGTGTGGACTTTCAGTCCTGCTGTTACATTTGTTTTCATTGCAAAATTTTTATGATACATGAGAGCAATTCCTTTAAATAAGGTCTCAGCAGCTCTCCTGAGCTAGAAGCCAGAAGTACTGAACTAAAAGCATTTATTTATAGTCAGGATTGGAAAGAAATAGAGACAAAATAACTTTTCTGAAGACAGCACATAATAAAAAAATTCCCCAAATCCTCTCTTTGGAACACAATCTTTGGTCTGTATCTCTTTGGTCTGTCTTAAATTCCAATGGGCTTCCTTCCAGGAAGGAGAAGTAGCATGTGCCTATGAGGCAGCCCCTTCTGAATATGACCCCGCATGTGCCCAGGTGGCCAACAGCATCCTGGCCTGGATCAGAAACAGCATGAGTAGCAGGAGTAGGGAAGTGATTGTCCCCCTGTACTCAGCACTGATGAGGCCACACCTAGAGGACTGGTTTCAGTTTCAGGGCCCTCACTACAAGAAGGATATTGAGGTGCTGCAGCAGGTCCAGAGAAGGTCAACAAAAGTGATGAAGGGTCTGGAGAACAGGTCTGGTGAGGAGCAGCTTGAGGGAACTGCAGTTACTTAGCCTGCAGAAAAGGAAGATGAAGGGAGACCTTCTCACTCTCTACAGTTCCCTGGAAAGAGGCTGGAGCCAGGTGGGTGTTGGTATCTTCTCACTGGTAACAATTGACAGGGAGAGAGGAAATGGCCTCAAGCTGCACCAGGGGAGGTTTAGGTTGGATATTAGGAAAAGTTTCTTTACTGATATAGTAGTCAAGCTTTGGAATGGGCTGTCCAGGGAGGTGTTCAAAAAACATGTAGACATGATACATTGGGACATGGTTTAATGGCCATGGTGGTGTTAGGTGGGCAGTTGGAGTTGATGATCTTGGAGGTCTTTTCCAACCCTAACAATTCTATATATCTCTCTAGAGAGCTTTGTACAGGACAGAGGTAGTTCACACTAATTGTTCTTGGTGAGGTTAAAGAGGACAGCAGTTTCTAACTAGTTTAAGACAGACATTTATGAATAAGTCAGAGAGAAAATGGCCTTAGCTACCGGATTTCAAATGTCATATATAATAAGGCTTCTGTTTCAAAACTGGTTCTAAGTTGTCACTTGAGTAGCACTTGAGACGGACTTCTCTGAAGTGCTGCAGTGGCAGCAGGCACAGAGTTTGCTGCAGCAGGCACGGAGTTTGCTGCAGCAGGGAGATCTGTTCTGAGTTGCTATATCAGGTTTGCTCTTGGTGCTGGTTGTGGGAGTAGGCTGTGTGCATTTACAATGCAAATGAGAGGGCTTCTTCCACTTTGCTCTTAGCAGACGTAAGCAGCTTTCATATGGGAAGATTAAAAAACCATAGCATCCTGTATATTGTAGTCCAGAGGTCTATCTCCTCATTGATCAGCTTATACCTTCCTAAAGCATTTTAGTTCTATGTGAAATTAAGCATATAGCTAATTAATTTAAACCCACTGCCTACCCTATATTGATGCAATCTTTGTTACTATTAATCTTTCTGGAACTGAGATTCTTTAGTCTGCAGAAAAGGAGGGGAGACCTCATTGTTCTTTCCAACTCCCTGAAAGGAGGTTGGAGTGATGTGGGTGTTGATCTCTTCTGCATAGTAACAAGTGATAGAATGAGAGGGAATGGCCTCAAGTTGCACCAGAGGAGGTTTAGGTTGGGTATTAGATGAAAATCCTCCACTGAAAGAGTGGTCAGGCATTGGAACAGACTGCCAAGGGAGGTGGTGGAGTCACCATCCTTGGAGGTGTCAAAAATATGTAGACACATATGTAGGCACTTTGGGACATGCTTTAGAGATCATGGTGGGGTTGGCTCCACCACTTGACTCAATCTTAGGGGTCTGGTCCCACCAAAACAATTTTATGGTTCATGAGTCTGACTTGTAAAATGATTCTGCCATTGCCAGCTGGGAAAATAATTTGACTTGTTTATCATATTATTTCCTATTATGTAATAGAGATTTGGTTCTTCAAAACAATGTTTAGTAAATTGTGCAAAAACGGAAGTGAAAAATGTAGACATGACTGACTTGAAATGCAGCATGTTTCTCTCTGATCCCAGCAAGAGAGGGGGATTCTCTGGTTATGAAGACTTTCAAGTCCCAGTGTTGGGAGTGAGGGCTCTAACAGTTCACTTAATTTGTCCAAGGGAGCTGGGATTTTTCAGTGAGAGTAAGAGAAGGCTGAAGGGAGGTCTCATTGCTCTCTACAGCTTCCTGAAAGGAGGTTGTAATGAGTTGGGTGTTGGTCTCTTCTTTGAATTAACTACTGCTAGGACAAGAGAAAATGGCCTCAAGTTGCACCAGGAGAGTTTTAGATTAGATATTAAAATTTTCTTAATGGCAAGAGTTGTCAGGCATTGGATCAGGCTGCCCCAGGGAGGTGGTAGAATCACTCTCCCTGGAGGTGTTCACAGTATCACAGTACATTAGAGGTTGGAAGGGACCTGAAGAGATCATCAGGTCCACCCCCCCCTCCAAAGCAGGATCATTTAGAGTAGTCTGCACAGGAGTGCATCCAGGTGGGTTTTGAAAGTCTCCAGAGAAGGATACTCCACAACCCCCCTGGGCAGCCTGTTCTAGTGCCTTGTCACCCTCACTGTAAAGAAGTTTCTCCTCATGTGAAGGTGAAACCTTCTGTGTTCAAGCTTGTACCTGTTATTCCTTGTCTTAGTGGGTACCACCAAAAAGAGCCTGGCCCCCTCCACTTGACACCCACCCCTCAGATATTTATAGACATTGATGAGATCCCCTCTCAGTCTTGTCTTCTCAAGACTAAACAGCCCCAGGGCTCTCAGTCTCCAAAGGGGAAACAATGTGTAGACAAGACACTTCAGGACATGGTTTAATGGACACGGTAGTATTGCGTGACAGCTGGACTTGATGATTTTAGAGATCTTTTCCCACTATTCTATGATTCTGTAATTCACAAATTTCTTTTTTTTTTTTTTTTGAGCAGAAGTACGTCTTTTAGAGAGGTTTATTTATTGGCAAAGTAGTGAGTGCACAGAAGAGATGAGAACTGCGTCGTTTGCAGAGGACAGGAGTGATTTTCTGAGAAGCCGACTACACAAAGAAACTCTGGCAGAATGGAAATCGTAGCTAAATTTTCCCTTTTAATCTTCATCACCCTCTCAGCTAAATATTGGGGTTGAAGGAATGTGACTTGGATTTAAGATTGAGCAAAAAATAGGTCTAGGGAGGAATTTGAATGAGAATGCCTGTGTGTGGGAGGGGGACGGCATATTGGAGTGAGAAGGCTTTTTCTCTGCTGAGTGGGCAGTGTGGAGGAAGTGTGAAGAAGTAGCGGGAGGAGGAGATGAATAGGCATGTCTGACTAAGTTGTTGTGACAGGAGGCAAGGTCCAAGAAATAATTTAGGATGGTAAGCCTGTAAGACTAGACCTGATTGGATATGGTGGTGTGGAGGAAAGGATTGTCAAGGTTTGAAGGATGCCTGTGATTCGAACAAAGGTTGATTGAACAGATGTTGAACAGATGTTCATCAGAGTTACCAGAATTATAGAATGGCTTTGGTTGGAAGGAACCTTAGAGATCATTTAGTTTCAACCCCCCTGTCCCAGGCAGGGGTGTCTCTCAACTAGACTTGTTTGATCAAGGCCTTATCTAACCTGGCCTTGAACACCTCCAAGGAAGGGGGCACCCACAGCCTATCTTCAGAGGCTTCCGGAGTCTCACTATCCAAATATTGAAGAACTTCTTCCTAATATCCAGTTTAAACCTACTCTCCCTCAGCTTAAAACCATTCCCTCTTGTCCTGTTGCAAGATACCCTTATGAAAAGTCCCTCTACAGCCTTCCTGTAGGTATCCTTCAGGTATTGCAAGACAGCTGTAGAGTCCCCCTGTAGCCTTCTCATCTCCAGGCTGAACAACCCCAGCTCAGAATCACAGAATAATGGAGGCTGTAAAAGATCTCTGAGATCATCAAGTCCAACCTATCCATCCTCTCTCAGCCTATCCTCATAGCAGAGGTGCTACAGCCCAGAAAGCAATGTTATGAGTACTGAGATGATGTTATAATGTTTAGGGTATATATGAGTGCTAAATGACATTGGACAAAGGTATAGGTTACCCAGGGAGATGGTGGAGTCATCATCCCTGGATGTGTTAGAAAATGTGTAGATATGGCACTCTGGGACATGGTTTAATGGTTGTGGTGGTGCTAGGTCAATGGTTGGAATTGATCTTCGAGGTTTATTCCAACCAAAACAATTTTAAGTTTAGAGAGTGGGATATGAGTGAAAGCACCAGACTTTGTTGTACTACAACAAAGGTCTTTGCCAAAAGGGATGAACAGAGAAGATCAAATTAGACCAAAGGTAGTTCCACGTAAACATAAGGAAAAAGCTCTTTGCTTTGAGTCTGGCAGAACCCTGGAATAGACTGCCCAGTATGGTCGTGGAGATATTCCAAACCCACTTAGATGTGTTCCTGTGTGATTTACTCTGGGTGATCCTGCTCTAGCAGGAGGATTGGACTAGAGGATCTCCAGAGGTCGCTTGCAACCCCCACCATTCTGTGATTCTGTGAACAAGAGCTCTGTTTTGTCCATGCCAAACCTGAGCTCACCATCATTTGTGTGCTAGTTAACTAAGGAGAGAGCAGATGAATTAACAGGTGTGAGAATGTCAAAAATCTGAGGAGTAAAGCAGATGGGAGACTGTCAGATGAGAACACAACAATAGGTGAGAAACAGCAGACTTGCAAGTTCTTAGGACAGACAGATAGCAAAAAACTGAATCTCAAATATTTTGCTGCCCAGCAGCCATTGTCACCTATCTCTTTTAATATCTCAGTTCAGGCTGTTCTGTCCTTGCCTTATGTTGTATGTGGTGTTGTGAATCCCTTCTCCTGACATACAGGAGAGATGAGTCTAAATCATGCTGGCCTGACATTGTCAGACGGGGTTTAGATTGGTCATTAGAAAAAACGTATTTACTGGAAGAGTGGTGAGACATTGGAATAAGTTGTCCACAAAGGTGGTGGAGTCACCATCCCTGGAGGTGTCCAAGAAATGTGTGGACATGGAACTTTGGGACATGGCTTTATGGCCATGGTGGTGTTAGGTTGATGGTTGGACTAAATGATCTTAGAGGTCTCTGGGCAGCCTGATCCACTGCTCTGCTCCCTTCAAATTAAAGAAGTTTTTCCTTATGTTTAAGTGAAACCTCCCGTGTTCTTCTCCAAGCTAAGGAATCCCACGTCTCTCAGACTCTCTTTGGAAGAGTGATGGTCCAGTTGTCTCAGCATCCTCTTTGCCGTTGGACACTACACAGGGAACAGTGATAAATCTGAGCCTTCTGCTTTATATTCCTCAGAAAGCAATGAAAATTTGGCATCCTCAAGCAGTATCTTTGTACCACTCATACATACCATATCCTGTTCTAAGAGTTACTGATGGAAGAGAGAGAACTCTGAAATATCTCTTCTGCCTCAGTTTGGCAACAAGATGGTTTGTCAAATGGCATCTGAGAGAGGGCTGTGGTACAGACACATCAGTTTCAAATTCAGTGGAGATCACTCGTGTGCTTCATAAAGCCACTCAACAGATGGTAAATTAACAAGGTGGGATGGCTTGAAATCACTGACTTGAAGATTAAAAATATTTGTCAGTCATTCAGTTTGAATTAATATTTTGGAAGAGCACAATTTGCATTTCTGGGCAGAATTTGTATTAGCTCTGAGGTGAGCAACACACCAAACACCTCCTGAACTTTTGCCTGGGCTGCAAACAGAATAAACTAATTAGTTGAAATATTTGTTGTGCATCTTAATTTGATTTTTATCTTTTGGTACTTTTTGTGTGTGTGTGTGTGCTTTTTCTCATGGTTTTGTTGTGCTGCTTAGAAGAGAGTTAAAACAGATCTTTCTGAACACGAAAAAATAGATAAATCTTTGTGGAGATTTGAAATTGAGGTACCTATTGTAAATCATAGAATTGTGTCAGTTGGTAAAGACTTCTAAGGTCATTAAGCCTAAGACCACCATGGCTGTTGTACCATGTCCAACGTTTCTTGAACACCTCCAGGGACAGAGACTCCACCACCACTCTGGGCAGCCTGTTCCAATGCCTGACCATTCTTGCAGGATAGAATTTTTCCCTAGTATCCAACCTAAATCTCCCCTGGTGTAATTTTAGGCCATTTCCTCTTATTCTGTCACCTGATACTAGGGAGAAGAGACCAACTTCCTCCTCGCTGCAACCTCCGCTTCCAGCTACGTTATATCAATCCTTACTTCCCTGCAATCTCCTTTCAGGGAGTTGTGGAGAGTCTCCCCTCAGCCTCCTCTTCTCCAGATGTATAACATCAGACAGGAGGGAGACCATTCTTCTGTCTGCTTGCTGGAAGTCTGTCTTCTTATGTCTGATTACAATTTTTTTTGAATGGTTATGAATTACCATAATCAATAGATTTGTGTGGTCACTATTGCAAGTGAGGCCTGGTGTTCTTCATTTGTGTTTAAGCAAAGGTTTGGGATGTCAGGTGCATGCTTCCTACTCTTTAAAGAACCTGCTGTCATTGAACAAATAGTGAGAAATCTGAGGAGAGCATTAAGCCAGCTGTGGGAATCAATACCCGTTCCTAAGCTGTCCCACAGCATCCAGGAGATGTGACTATTTGTAACAGATCCTGCATGCTTTACCTTCTTCTTTTAAGACTTGACCCCATAGAGCAAAACATTTGGACTTGATGGTCTTGCAGGTCGTTTCCAACCTTAATGATTCTTTGATTCTAAATGCAGATAGTTAAAAGCTAGAAGCTGTCAATCACTTCTCCTGAACACTGCCTGATAGTTATTGACTTATGCCAAAACACTGTAAATACACAGATAATTTTTTCCCCTTCTTCAGCCAATTGCAAATCTTGAATTAAAGACTGAATACCCCTTTCAGAATGATTAGTGACCCTTGTTTTATCTATTCCCCCCCTCCAATTTTTCACATTTCCAATTTTTTCACATTTCACAAATTTTATTAATCTGAATATTTATTCTGTAGTGTAAAAATTAAAAAAAATTGTTCAACTGAGTACTTACTATTATGTAGAAGGAAAGGGCAAAATTTTTATTCAACTGAACATTTATTATTTTATTCTGCAGAATAAAAGTTCTATTTGGCACACCTGGAACCCATACTTTTGGAGTAAAGAGTCCCCATCTTTTTTTTTGTGCAGAAACCAGTTCCAAATAATACTTACAATTCTGTAAACCTGCATCTTTTTTTCTGAAATATTGAATTGTGAGTGTCTGGGCAGAAAAGAAAGCAGCTGGTGGTGATAGATGCTTAATTTATCTACATTTTATAAAAATGATATTCTGAAATGATTAAAAAAAAAAAAAACAAACAAACAAAACCAAAACAAACAAACACCCTTAGAAAGGCAGAAGTTTTTCCTGTCTGGAACACCAGCTGTCTCAGGCCTGGCAGAACAGCTGTTGTGAGACACTGCTGGAGGTGCTGAGGGGGCTGTGGTGCCATGCAGTGACCTATAAGGAGGGAAACATTGTGAATAAAAAGAAACATAAATGTCAGTGCTGATGAATAGAATTAAGGTTTGTTTGCAGCCCATGTAGGAATTTATATATATATATATATATAAAATACACTGTCATGACTTAAGGCTGAGCTGGTCACTAGATGAATAATAGATGCTCTCTATTAACCCCTTTTTCTTCTCAAAGGGAAAGAGAAAGGGGGAAAAGGAGAGAGACTGATGGACTAGAAAAGAATGTGGGAGGTTGGAGCCAGGTGGATGTTGGTCTGTTCTACCTAGGAACAAGTGATAGGAGGGGAGGAAATGGCTACAAGTTGCACCAGGGGAGGGTTACATTGGATTACATTAGATGAAACTTCTTGACTGAAAGAGTTCTCGAAAACTGGAACGGTCTTCCCAACAAGGTGGTGGAATCCCCATCCTTGGAGCTATTTAAAAGCCACAGAGATGTGGTGCTGAAGGACGTGGTTTAGCAGCAGCCTTGACAGAGTTGGGCAATGGTTGGACTCAAAGATGTTAAAGGTCTTTTCCAACCAGAGTGGCACCACGACAGATTGCAAGTCAGGTGAGTGTGTTGATTTTACACAGAACGTTTATTCTTAAGAGGAATGAGCTGAGCTGCAAAACTCTGGTTGGCGTTAGAGTGAGCTCAAGCAGAGCTGATGACATTTTTGCTTTGAAGCTATATTTACTGGGGAAAGAACTGTAAATATTTTTTCTCAAAATATCAGGATTTGCTTTTAAACAGCTCAAGACTGATATTCAACAGCTCTGAATTTCCAGGCAATTAACATAACTCTCTCTACGGGAAGGTTGTCCTTCCTGACAAGGATGTCACTGTCAATGATATTTTCTCTTTGACTCACATCTGCTACAGCTGCTGTGTTTTTATTCTGGGAGGTCAAACAGGTGGATATCAAACAAAAGCTCTGTCTCCCAAGGTGGGATCTGTTCTGATTCTAGGAGGAAGAGAAATTGCTAGCATTTCTCTCCTTAGAAAAAGAAACTAAGTGTTGTGTGCAGAGTCCAGAGTGTCTTCCTGAGAACTATTGTGCTTACAGTTTCAGAAGTCAGCTTTTGTAGCATGTACAATTTATTCAGTGCCCATGAAAGGTGTTGAGGAAACAAATGCTCTTTTCCTTGACCGTGATGTGAAAGCTTGACCACTTGTACAGGAAGCTTCCTGTTATGGGTGCAGACTGACAGTCCTAAAGGCTACATATAACTTGCATCCTGAGCAGGCACAGTCTATGTTACATTGATTTTTCCAATTTGAAAGTGGGCTTGAGTTGTGCCAGGGGAGGTTCAGGCTGGTTAGTAAGAAAAAATTCTTCACAGAAAGGGTTCTCAGGCATTGGAATAGGCTGCCCAGGGAGGTGGTGGAGTCACCATCCCTGCAGACTTTTGAAAGACGTGAATTGGTGCTGAAGGACATGGTTCAGTGGTACTAGCTGAACAGTAGTGGTGAGATTGTGAGCTGTTGGATTTGATCTCAAAGATCTCTTCCAACATTCTATGAAATGGACTGTGAAGATTTCTGTGGTCTCCTTGCAGACATCTCCAATTAGAATCAATTAACACGAGGTTAGATTTAGTGACGAGCACTTAAAGAAATGCACTCAGTTCATCAGACTGTTAGAAGATGATGATTTTATTTAAACCTGTTAAGAAGGCACCCAAATG
The DNA here is from genome assembly GCF_027791375.1 of Indicator indicator. Taxonomy (NCBI): domain Eukaryota; kingdom Metazoa; phylum Chordata; class Aves; order Piciformes; family Indicatoridae; genus Indicator; species Indicator indicator. The sequence continues at coordinate 7,585,978 of NC_072017.1, forward strand.
GAAAAGGTCCTATGTCCTCCAGTTATTTTTGCCTCCAGGTCTTTAGGGCATTTCACTTCAGGACGTGGTTTAATGGTTTAATAGCCATAGTGGTGTTAGGTTGACAGTTGGGCTTGGTGATCTTAAAGGTCTTTTCCAACCAAAACAATTCTATGATTAGTACTGCTGTGGAATTATCGTTAGTACTCTGAGTGCAGGTAGAAGAGAACAATAGAGGTTTTCTAAGGGCTTCACAACCTCAGGAGGTAAAATTAGGATGCTAAATTGGTAGAAGCTCTCAGGAGATTATATTAGAGAGGTTTAAAAATTCCACATTACTGGAATAGTTCCCATTTCACTTCTAGTACAATTGGCAAAGTCTATTTCAATAATGAATACTTTTAATTTTCTGTTTCAGTTAAAAAGTAACCTAAATCTCTATGTAAGGCTTTCAGTTGTGACCACCTGAGTAACTGGACAATCAGAAAGAGTGCTTCTTGAAGAACTAGCTCCATACGTGCATTTATAATTAGGGATATTGTATTCATTTCTCTCTCTCTTTTTTTTTTTTTTTAATGCTTAAGGAAAAATACTATTTGTGAAAGTGTCAGTAGTTATTGTGGACATTGTAGTCAGTTCTGCAGTTATTTTTTCAGGATTGCAATCTACATACTGTAACAATCTCCTCTCCCCGCCCCCCCCCCCCCCCCCCCCAAAAAAGCAAACATTACAAGAAACCCCAAGTGCCAAAGACAATGTAGTGTGTACACTATGAAAGTAAGATTTAAATCAATCCAATTTGGATGGGTTTTTTTCCCCTAAAAATAAGATTGGTCATTCCTAGAACACACAACAGTTAAAAATGTAGTGGGTTTCATTCTTTCTGATGCTGGTATCTGAATAAGAAATATTGATTTTAACCTTCTAATCTTAATGTACTGGGTCATTAGTCCCTCTGGACCTTAGTGTGCAACCTGTACCCTGGATTACTTTCGTCCTTGTTTTTTGAGTGGATTTCCTTTGAAAGAGTCTTTTCTGTCTTCATTTCTCCTTGAGATGATACTGCCTGGTGTCAAACTTTATGGCTGGAGATGTGTGACTGTTCTCCCTTTCCCAGCTGTGAGAATTCTGTTGGCTGGTTGGGCCTTCCACTGTTCCCCACGGTGAATCTGACCAAAATCAGTGTTTTTGAAGAAAAAATACTTTAGCCTTTTTTTATACTGTGAGAGTATTGCAGAATTATGATCATGGAATGGTTGAGGTTGGAAGGATTTCTGGAAGTCATCTTTTCCAATGTCCCTGTCAAACAGAGCAACTTAGAGCCAGTTGTTCAGGACCATGTCCAGATGGCTTTCACATATGTCCAAGGATGGAGATTCCCAGGCCACCTTCCAATGATCAACCACTCTCGCAGTGAGAAAGTGTTTCCTGATGCTCAGGGAGAACTTCCTTTGTTTCATTTTGTGCCTGTTGCCTCTGGTCCTGTCACTGGGTACCACTTCTGGCTCTGTCCTCTACATACCCTCCCTTTAGATATGTCTATACCTTAATAAGATGTTCCCTGAGGCTTCTCTAGGCTAAACATGCAGCTATTTCAGACTTCCCATATCTCAGAGATGTTCCAGAGTTCCATATCTCAGTCTCTCTTCACCATTTTCATGGCTCTTTGCAAGAACCATTCCAGTATGTCCATGTGTCTCTTGCACTGGGGAACCCAGAAATGGACACGAACTCCAAGGGTGATCTCACCAGTACCAAGCAGAGGGACAGGATCACTGCCCTTGACCTGCTGGCAATATTCCTCCTAATGCAGCCCAGGCTGCCCCAAGGGGACGTTGCTGGATTATTCTCAACCTGGTTACTCTTTACATGCTCTGCTTTGTGTTGCTCTGCTTTCTCTATCTCTTGGTTGGGAAAAGTAGGCTCTTGGCAGCAGTTATTTCAGCCTTTCTGGCACGAGTTCTCACTGGCAGGTCTTGGATGTCTGTGTCCTTGTTTTCCTTCAGGAGGTTACTAGCTGAGCTGCCAAAACATTCTTAATCCAGTTCTTCTAGGCTAAAGAGGATGAATCTGCTGCTTTTCATTCAACTCAAGAAGAATAGTCCCTTGTGAACCAGACTTGTGTAAACCAAAGAGTATTTTTATTTAACCCTACTATTGTGGCTTCTATAAAGACCCTTTTGTGGTGTATTGGTTTGTTGGTTTTTGTTGTTGTTGTTTCTTTTGCTTTTCAGTAGGGGTTCAGACTGGAGGGTAGAACATCTGACCTACCAGTTATTGCTATCAGACATGACACAAGCAAAAGCTGTTGGATATTCACTATTGTCTTTTGCCTCATCTATGTTTTGCCAGTTTAGAGAATGAAACTGAAGGGAAGATTCAGATCCTCCTTCTGGTTGCTCTTCTTGGTTTTGCATATAGTTGAATTTAGCATCTCAGATTACTGGAAAGAAACACTGTTCAAATCTGTATTTATTGTTCTGCAAGAACTGTTAAAGAGCTGATGGCTGTTTCCAGATATCATTATTAGGAGTAGAGGTTGTTTATTGTTGTTAATGATAACTGTAGGTAGATGAACTGTGTGAAGTCTTCAATTTCACTGGCTTCGATCAGGAGGTTTGCAGAAATATTGAAAATCAATATTGCTTCCTTTTTACCAAAGTTTTAAAATCCTTCAGGGTAAGTCATCCATATTTTCCAGTACCAGTGGACACTACCTACCTCATCTACTGTATCTTTATTAGAGGCCAGATATGAACTCATGTGTGTGCTTCAGCACGTGGGGCAGAGTGGTTGGAAAGCTGCCTGGCAGAAAAGGAGCTGGGGGTGCAACTTGACAGCCAGCTAAGCATGAACCAGTGTGTGCACCAGTAACCAAGAAGGCCACCAGCATCTTGGCCTGGATCAGCAATAGGACCAGGGAAGTGATTGTGTGCCTGTACTGGGCACTGGTGAGGCCATGCCTTGACTACTGGGTTCAGTTTTGGGGCCCTCACTACAATAAAGACATTGAGGTGCACCAGTGGGTCCAGAGTAGGGTAATGAAGCTGGTGAAAGGTCTGGAGAACAGGTCTGGTGAGGAAGAGCTGAGGGAACTGAAGAGATGGGCCCAGGTGAGCCTCGTGAGATTCAACAAGACAAGGTGCAGGGTTCTGCACCGGTGCTGGCACAATCCTCATTATCAATACAGGCTGGGGGATGAGGTGATAGAAAGCAGCCCTGAGGAAAAGGACTTGGGAGTTCTGGTGGATGAGAAGCTGGACATGAGCAGACGGTGTGTGCTTGCAGCCCAGAAGGCCAATGGAAACCCAGAGTGCATCAAAAGCAGCGTGGCCAGCAGAGCCAGAGAGGTGATTCTGCCACTTTGCTCTGGTAAGACCTCACCTGCAGCACTGTGTCCAGCCTCAAAACAAGAAGGACAGGAACCTGATGGAGTTGGGTCCAGGGGAGGGCCACAAAACTGACCAGGAGGCTGGAACACCTCTGCTATGAGGACAGGCTGAGGGAGCTGGGGGTGATCAGCCTGGAGAACAGAAGGCTCTGGGCACACTTAATAGCAGCCTTCCAGTACCTGAAGGGGGACTGCAAGAAGGCTGCAGAGGGACTGATTACAAAGGCCTGGGGTGATAGAATGAGGGCAATGGTATGAAATTAGGGAGTGAGTTTGGAATTAGAGATTTAGGTTGGAAATTAGGAGGAAGCTCTTTACCATGAGGGCAGTGGAACACTGGAACAGGTTGCCCAGGCAAGTAATTGAGGCCTCATCCTTGGAAATGATCAAGATCTGGCTCAGCAGAGCTCTTGGCAACCTGATCTAATGAAGGATGTTCCTGACCACTGTAGGGGGGTTGGATTAGGTGACCTTTGGAGGTCCCTTCTGATGAAAACCATTCTGGAGAAAAGGAGACTGAGGGGAGGATTTTTTTGTTCTTTATAGCTCCCTCAAAGGAGGTTGTAGTGAGGTGAGTGTTGGTCTCTTCTCTCAGATAGCCAGTAATAGGATCAAAGGTTTAGGTTGGATATTAGGGAAAATTTAGGTTGGATATTAAGGAAAACTTCTTTACAGAGCGAGGGGTCAGGCATTGGGACAGACTGCCCAGGGAGGTGGTGGAGTCACCATCCCTGGAGGTGTTCAAAAAACGTGTGGCCCTGGCATCTGGGGACATGGTTTAGTGGCCATAGTGGTGTTGGGTTGATGGTTGGACTTGATTTTAGAGGTCTTGTCCAAACTTAGTGATTCGATGTCTCCATGACTATTGCTGTAAATTTAATTCCTCTGGCATAAAGATATTGTTAAGCAGTTACAGATTTGCAGTGTAAATTTTGCCTGTATCTCTAACTCAGGGAGAATGAATGCAACATGGCAGGCAAAGGGAAGGTCGCAGCTGTTGACCAAATACCTCAATAGCCATAAATGGGAACATCTGGGATCTCTCCCTCGTCACAGTGGACAGTACAAACAGTCAGAGCTATATTTAAATCTTGGAGATTTTGCTCATTCACAGCCTCACAGTATATCAGAGGTTGGAAGAGACCTCAAGAGATCATCAGGTCCAACCCCCCTGCCAGAGCAGGATCACTTAGGATAGTCTGCACAGAAATGCATCCAGGTGGGGTTTGAAAGTCTCCAGAGAAGGAGACTCCACAACCTCTCTGGGCAGTCTGCTCCAGTGCTCCTCACTGTAAAGAAGTTTATCCTCATGTTGAGGTGAAATTTTCTGTGTTCTAGTTTGAACACATTGCTCCTTGTCTTATCACTGTGAACCACTGAAAAGAGCCTGGCCCCCTCCACTTGACACCCACCCCTCAGATATGTATAGATATTGATCAGATCCCCTCTCAGTCTTCTCTTCTCCAGACTAAACAGGCCATTCCTTTCACTAGACTGTGCTGAAGATGTTAGAATTTATTCAGTTCACTGTTTTGCCCAAGTCTGGGTTTTCAGATGACTGATCACATTATTAATCTACCCATCTATGTCCTCAGGGAAGAGCTGAATGGGAAGCACTGAGCAATCCATACTTCTGAATTTTGAAGAGTGGTTCTGATTTAAATGTAATTAAACTTTCTATCTACTTGCAGGTGCTGGGACAGATATTTCCTGATTTTCCTAGGAAGCATAAGTATGAAGTCTAAAAAAATAAAGTAGTTAATAGTTCTTATCAAGATGACAGAAAACAACATTGCAGCACTTCCAGAATTATTGCTATACTATTTAACTTGAAGATAAGAAACTCTGAATCATATCTAACTACAGTGTTTTAATTTTTAGTGCTGCATCATGATTCTACTTCTAATTACAGAATGGTTGAGGTTGGAAAGGACCTGTGAAGGTCATCTGCTTAAGGAGGGCTGTGTGGATCTAGTTGCTCAGGCCACTGTCCAGATGCATTTTAAGTATGAGTAGCAGCACACCACTCTGGTTCATTATCAACACAGCTTTGTGTCATCAGTAAAATCACTGAGGGTAGCTCTTCCATGTCATCTTCATCGTTAATAAAGATGGGGAGCAGGATTGGACCCAGTGTTGACCCCTGTGGTAGGTACTGGCTTCCCAATAGACTTCACACAGCCAGTTTTCAGTCCACTTGTCTGCTTCTCTATGAGGACCTTACAGAAGACAGTGTCAAAACCTGGTCTTTGGTAGAAGTGAAGGGAAAGGAGTCCTCATCTACCAAGCCAGTCATTTAATCATAGAAGGTTATCAAGTTGGGCAAGCATGACTTTCCCCTTGTGAATCCATGCTGACCAGTAATTGCTTTCTTGCCCATTGTATACCTTGAAATAGTTCCTGGGTTAAGTTGCTCCATCATAATCCCATCTGTTGAGGTGAGGATGACTGGCATGCAGTTCTTTGCATCATCCTTCTTGAAGGTAGGAATGACATTTACTGTCTTCTTGTCCTGAGACACTTCTCCCAGCTGCCACAATCATTCAAGGACTATTGAGACAGCTGATTATGACATCAGCCAGATCCCTCAGCATCCATGGATGTGTCGCATCAGGATCATTCGTTGCACTTGTGAATATTCAGTTTGGATGAATATTCTATAATCTGATCCTCTTCCACAAAGGGTAAGTGTTCCTTGCTCTGTACTCTCCCTGTGGTCTCTAGGGCCTGGGATTTCTGAAACTCAGTTATGCTATCTGAGACTCGTGGCATTCAGTACCTCAGCCTTTCCTGTGTCCTGGGTCATCAGTGCCACCCCTGGAGTACTTATGCATTTATAGGAGCCCTTCTTCTTGCCTCTGATATCCCTTGTCAGAGTTTGGGGTAGGTTTTCATTTCGTTCAGTGTATGAACTTCTGACCCCCCTAAATGAGGGACCTGTCCTGCTTTCCCTCTTTGTAAGACAACCTCTCTGCTAAAGGATGTATATTACTCCCTTGAACCAGTGTTACAGCTAAGCCTTGCTTTATCACTCCCTGCAGACAGAAGAGCTGTGATTATGAGGGGAAAATGTATTATGAAGTGCTTTTAGCCAAATGAACCTTTTTGACAGATATTGATTTAACATAATGCATCTAGAAATTCCACATGCTAGGAGAGGGTGTTTGTCTTCAAAGAGGAGAGAAAAAACCCAAACCAAAAAAGGTGAAAATTTGTAGAGATGTAATTTATGAAATTGCAAATAAATCATAACAATTTTTTAGGAGCATTAAATAATGTTAAGTCACCAATTCAAAAGTTGTGGTTGACAGCCATTTTGGTTAGTGCTCTCATAATCTGATTCTCAAAATTTGGAAATCAATGTGCTCTTCAGTGATTTAAAGGATGTACTGATGTTCCCTGAAGGAGATGGATCCATCAGCAGCAGTTTCAGGAGCTGTTGTTTCCAATAATGAAAGTCTGGTTTAGTGTCCATTAAATTCCTGCTCTGAGAATCCTGTTCTTCCACTTGGGAAGCATATGCAGGTTCCTGAATGTTTTCTTCTCCAGGAAAACCATGTGATCATATCTTCAGGTAGAAAGTCAGAAGACTTTTATCCATCTACTTCTCTTCCTGAATCAAGAAAGAATTTTGGGGAAAAAATGTGAATGAAAATAACTGAGCATAAATTTAGACAGAACTGATGATTTTTTTTGATGAGCACACAAGAGAAGCAAACCCTGATGCATTTTTCTCTAAAGTACTACGTACAATGTCTCTCAGTCTACTTGTCAGAGAAGTATAATTGTAGAATCATAGAATTGTTTCGGTTGGAAAAGACCTCTAAGATTATTGAGTCCAACTGCCTCCCTGCAGCCTCTTCTCAAGACTAAGCAACCCCAGTTCCCTCAGCTCCTCCTAACCATTCTCCAGACCCTTCACCAGCTTTGTTGCCCTTCTTTGGACCTGCTCCAGCACCCCAAAGTCTTGTAGTGAGGGCCCCAAAACTGAACACACACATCAAAGTGTTGTGTTTGAGAGGTGAAACATACCACCTCTGCCTCTTGAGATTAAACTTTTAGGAGGTTGTTGCTCAGATGTGGAGCATGATGAAGATGGTGGGAAACTATCTCCTCTATTTGTTACATATGCAACTTACTGCAGATTTTTTACTCTTTTTGTTGAAGTGTGTTGGCTATTGTGATAAGGTATCTGGACTTTATTGACTTTTGTCCCATCTGTAAAGGAAGAACTGTGCAGAAAACAAGGATATTCTAGAAACCTCCCCCCCCCCCCAACACAGAAGGTTCAAGACACTTAATACGTTTATTTGTAATTAAAAGAAGCATTTGAGGCTGCTGAAATTTCTCTGCCTCCCACACATTTGTTCACTACTCAGTCTGATGTAGTAGATCCAATCTGATATCTGGAACTTTCCTGTTTTCATTTCTTTCATGTGATTTTTATACAAGAAATGGACTTTCCTTCTGTATTGAATGATAGCTTGCACAATCTGTAGTGCCAATGTTTACTCTGTGCCAAGTTATAGTCCTCAGATTTTTTTATGTTAGCTGAGATACTAGGACTAATTGATTTATGCTCAGTGATGGATCCATCCCTGTGACAATGTGTACAATGGCTATGTAATCATTTAGAGCTCTGACAGCTCTCAAATGTAGCTGGGGAGGGTCTGTTTACAGAGGGCAAGGGGACAAGGGACAAGGATTTTAAACTAGTGAAGGCTAGATTTAGATTGGACTTTAGGAAGAATTTCTTTACTCTGAGGGTGGTGGAACACTGGAATGGGTTGTTCAGGGAGGTGGGGGAGGCCCTATCCCTGGAGACACTCTTGGTCAGATGTGAAAGGCAACGTGATCTAGTTTTGGATGCTTACTGCAATGGGGTTGGACTAGATGACCTTTAAAGGTTTCTTCCAACCCAGTGCCTTCTATGATTCTTTGAAAGCTTGAGGAGAAAAGACTAGGGTGGATTAGAAAAAGTTTAAATCCAAGAAGGATCAAAATTCTCTAGTTGAGCATGTGCACAAACTGAACACAGTAGAAACCTTCTCAGTGTCATGCACACATGTGTCTCTGTATATGAAGTAGAACCATTCATTCCAACAGATGCTTGCTGCATCATAAACTTTGTAATATGCAGAGGAATCACTTCAGGTGATTTAGTACCATTCTGAAGAGGGAGAAGATTGGAATAAAAAACGTAGACAATAACCATCATAAATCCTAGACACTGCATTTTGAGTCTATAAGGAAAAGTGGTCTTTTTTCTAGTGAAAGTGAAACCATGCCAAATCTGGTGGTTAGCACTCTTAGTGTGACTACATCTGTACTAGTAAGAACAGCAGAAAATGTAAAGGTTGATACAAATTCAGAAATGATAGAGAGAACATCAGGTCAAGTTCCACCATGTGTAACTCCTTATGTTTTTCAGATACTCATAGAATCCTAGAGTGGTTTGGGTTGGAAGGGACCTTCAAGATCATCTAGTTCCAACCCCCTGCTATGGGCAGAGACACCTTCTACTGCACCAGCTTGCTTGAAGTCCCATCCAACTTGGCTTTGAACACTTCCAGGCTTGGAGCCTCTGCAGCTTCTCTGGGCAGCCTGTTCCAGTGTGTACCACCCTCACGTAGAGAATTTCTAGTAATACTAAAGTGTTTGCACCTGCAGGTCAGTAAATGATGTATTTTAAGTCAATACCTGTCTGACTTACTCTGGTGAAATATTAGACTTTTTTCATGGTGGAAGAGGGTTTTTGTGGTGGTTGGTTTTTTTAATCTGAAATAAGCTATCAATGGAAATTTCTTGCAATGGTAAATTTAAATTTGATGGACTTCTTAACTGTGTCTGCAGCTATCTGGCACGTCCAGATAAAGAGGGTTTTGATGGTATTTGCTGTTTGAGGCAGATTTTTATATCTTTAAGCACCTTAGGCTTTGGAGGTATGCATATAGATAATAAAGGGAGACATATATTCTAAGACATAGAATCTACAAAATTAATAGTAATTCCCTTCAGGTTATATTTTGCTTTAGCTCAAAAATATTTTTAGTTTATGATGGTTGGAAAACTAATCAGAATTAAATAGATCCAGAAAAGATACATAATGCTACACAACTAATGGGTTTAAGGTTACTAATACTTTGAAAATCATTAATTGGACTTGTAAGAGTGCCTGAAGGAACTGGGATTGTTTAGACTGGTGAAGAGGAGGGTGAGAGGAGACCTCGTTGCTCTCTACAACTCCCTCAAATCAGGTAGGAGGGAGGTGGGACTTGGTCTCTTCTCCCTAGTATCAGGTGACAGAAAGAGAGGAAATGGCCTGAAATTGTGTCAGGGAAGGTTTAGGTTGGATATTAAGGAAAAGTTTCTTTTCCTGAAAGAGAGTGGTCAGGCATTTGAACAGGCTGCCCAGGGAGGTGGTGGAGTCCCCATCCCTAGAGGTGGTCAAGAAATGTGTGGACATGGCACTTTGGGACATGACTTAGTGGCCATGGTGGCCTTAGGTTGACATGATCTTAGAGGTCTTTTCCAAGTGAAACAATTCTGTGATTCCCTGTGATTCCCAACACCACTCATTCATCATTGTGTAATGAAGAGTTCGGTTCCTGCAATAATAGTGTTGAGGTTCTTTAAGTCATTCTCGTCATTCTAATCCTAGAAGTAGCACTGTTGCCCACCTAGATCAGAACCTTTGGGTCTTTGTGGGAAGTTTGAAGCACTCAATGAAATGACTCCCCTGTAGACAGTCCTAGAGGCTGTTGAACTCTTATGCAACATCCAAGATGAGGATCTTTTTAACTGCATTTTGCTGACAACTTGCATTGATCCTGGTGTTTTTCACCAGAGAAGTGCCCAAAAGGCAAGTTTTTTTAAGGGGTATTGTTAGCTACTTGCTCTGCTTCTGTGTGAGTGTAACATGTGTTAATGGTATCCATGTGTGTGTGCTTTTACACGCTCTCAGAGCAAGCATGACAAAGTATTCTTCTGAGTAGCCATATCAGAGTGATGTAAAAGCAGTAAGCTTTTAATTCTTAAATAACAGGACTGCCTGGAGTCAAATGAAGACAAGTAATAGCAGCTCTGTTTAAGGCAGGCCATGTCAGATTATAGTGGATGTGACATGCACAGCCCCCAGGATATCACTGTTAGTCAAAAGTGATATATCTGTTTCCAATAGGATATAAAAGCAATACAAATGTGAACTTTCTTAAATGTTTCCTCTTACTACTAGAACAAGTCTTATGATGAGCAGCTGAGGGAACTGGGGTTGTTTAGTCTGGAGAAAAGGAGGCTGAGGGGAGACCTCAGGCTCTCTACCTGAAAAGAGATTGGAGCGAGGTGGGCATTGCTCTCTTCTCTCTAGGAACAAGGGGTAGGATGAGAAGAAATGCCCCAGGTTGCTTCAGGGGAGGTTTAGGTTGGATACCAGGAGAAACTTGACTGAAAGGGCTCTCAGAGACTGGACCAGGCTTCTCAGGGAGGTGATTGAATCTCTATCCCTTGAGGTGTTTAAAAGAGGGAGAGATGTGGTGCTGGGGGATGTGGTTTAACCCCAGACGTTGTGGAGTTAGATAATGGTTGGACTCAAGGATTCTGCTGGTCTTTTCCAACCAAAACTAGTATTTCTGTGACATTACTAAATGTTTTCTTGGTGGAATAAGGTGATGTGTCTTGCTTGTGTTTTGGCATGTCTTCACAAGAAGGTGGGATGTTTGGGTCAGAGCTCTCAAACTGACTTGGTCTACAGTCTATAATGCTTTATGTTTTGGGTTGGGTTTTTTTTTTTTTGAGTTTCAAGTTTGATCATATTTTGTTTAAATATAAGTTCCAAACTCTCTCTTTAATGAAGAACACTGCTAGTAATATGGAGTCACGTTACTTTGAGGCTAGGAAAGTCTGAGCTGAAATAATAAATTATTCTCCATAGTGGAAATCTAATGGATGTCTCTGAATTCAACAGATTATATTAGTGACCTTGAAAAAAATACATAAATCATTTCGCTTTAAAGTATCTTTTGGAGACAAGATATATGCAAAGCTTATTTGGTTGAACTAGCTTAAGTAAATAGGGTACAATTATTTTATGAGGCCCATGAACCCATCAGAATACAGTGAAGGAATAAATTTATCCACATATTTATGTAGAGAGAGATTTTTTTATGTGAGTTGAGGCCTTTCAAAAATCTTATTGCTGATAGCCACCAAACTAACTGTGAGCCAAAGAAATTACTGGCACTACTCTTGGAGTAAGCCACTACTGATTATGAAAATATCTAGATGAAAAATGGGACAGTCACTGAGAGACACTTACATCCCAAAGCACTTTGAGAATTACTCTTAAGTAATTCACAGTCTTTCATGCAGTCTTTCATACAGAAGTATTCACAGCCTTTCATACAGTTATTTTTCTACATGTTTTAGAAATGGATGAATTAAGAAAAGAAAAAGTGAAAAAAAAAAAAGGTGGAGTACTAGCAATTATAACAGAAAATGAATGCAGAGTTCTGGGTTCCTTTTATGCCGAGTTCCTTTTGTTCTGATTGGTAGCCCTATGGCAATATCCTAATTACTCTTTGGATTGATATCAAAAATGTTCTGCCACTGAATATTTGAAAATATCCTCTTTAACTTGGCCATATGGATGGTTTTCAACATCTTTGGGTAATGATGCATACAGTTTGAAGTGATACTTGCTGAACCTGCACTAACACCTCCAGAAAAGCTTATTCTGCCCATGCCCTGAACCATCTAGAAACAAGTCTGGAAGCTGAAGGGAAGTTTGCTGTGCCAGCGATCCTCATTTAGAAAGAACTTTTCTGCACAGCAACACCTTGATAACACAGGCAGTGGCAATATGCAAAATGCATCCAATCAGTTGAAACTGGAGGAACATGGACATGAGAACCCACACATGTACACACCTTCCTATTGTTCTATCAGGATTGCCCTCCTATGGAGCAGGCTGAAACACTACCAGGGCCGCCTTATCTGGTGAGAGCTCACCTGGAGTACTGTGTCCAGCTGGAGCTGGTCTGGAGGAGGGCCACCAAGATGATCAGAGGGCTGGAGCATCCCTCCTATGAAGACAAGCTGAGAGAACTGGGGCTGTTCAGTCTGGAGAAGAGAAGGTTCTGGAAAGACCTTATAGCTACATGTCAGTAACAGAAAGGGACCTACAGGAAGGCTAGGGAGGGACTTTAGAAAGACTTGTAGTGACAGGATGAGGGTCAGTGGTTTTAACTGGAGCAGGGTAGATTTAGGTTGGACATCAGGAGAAAGTTCTTTACAATGAGAGTGGTAAAATACTGGAATAAGTTGCTCAGAGGATATGGGTGAGGTCCTGCCCCTGAAGACACTCAAATCAGACTGATTGTGTCCCTGGGCAGCCCAATTTAGTTGGAGGTGTCCTTTGACAAGATGACCTTTAAGGGTCTCTTCCAACCTGATACAATCTGTGAATTATAACTAAAACCAGATTTTATTTCCAGATTGATTCAAGCAAGACTTCCCAAAGAATCAAAGGACAGTGCTTACTCCTGATGTTAAAGTTCATGGTATGGGATCATTTATGCAAGAGTTTATTTGTATGACAAAGCTGTGTGTTAGTTGTATAGTGTCCTGGAAACTTTAATCACCTCATTTCAGAAGGTTGGTTTTGAAAGCTAGAAAAGGAATGACTGAGCTTAATGCAGCTTTTTATGTTGGTAGAGTAAATCCGTTGCTCTGCACATCACTTACGATACAATGGCTTCTTGTTTCATAATCTCTCCTACTGTCATTTTCTTCACCTCTTTGTCTCAACATATTGAGAGATAATTATTATTCATATATATAATTATTCATATTAAAGAGTGCAGTCTGGTTTGTTGCTTTGAAAAGACTTCAAACTCAACAAATGTGGATGAAAGCTAAAGGAAAAAACAACACTAAGCCACAAAATGATGATCATGTTACTGTTACCATCTATATCCCAATGAAAATAATGGTATTGCCATAGCAACTGAGTTGGCTTTGAGGAATTGGCCAGTAGTTAGAATTGAACAGAGTGAACAGGTGGATTAATTTTTTTAGTCGTTTCTCCACATATTGAAAGAGAACATTTAAAAAAGTCAAAATATTTTGTGTTTAAGGAATTCTCATATTAGTCTTGAGCCCAAGAAGGCAAGCCTTGCCTATAATTCCAGTTGTATTGATTCCTATTAATGGCTCATTGTCTTATTTTTTGTTGTGTTTATATATTGTTGTGTACTTCTGTGCCCCAAAACCACTCCCTGGGGTTGTTTTGGAAGTAGTGACAGTGAGACACACAGATAGAGTAACAGGTGATAAGACATTCAAAATGTGACAGTAGCCATTTCATGTCATAATTTGTCATAAACTGCAATGTTGCCTCTTCTTTTAGTGGATTACTAAACCAAATAATTTGTTTCTCTTATCTCTTCAGCATATTAGTATTTTCTCTTGAGCAGTATGACTCTTACTGTCTAGTTGATCTGCAAATAAGCCCAGTAGAGTATATAATTGCCTAATGGGCAGCCCAGCATTTGTCTTTTTCTGTTGGTAATTTCATGAAACATGGACAGTAGATGTCCAGGGTTCTGTAAGACCAGTGTAGGTACTGTAAACTGGCATTCAATCTGCAGAAAGAATGCTGGAACTGCTGGGAACATCATCTTGTCCTGGGTCAAATGAACAGATGGAATTCTTAAAATCCTAGACAGTCTTGGATTTTTCTATATCAGAAGTGTATTTTGTCTTTAAACTCCAACTCAAATTTCCTGAACAGACATTTCTATTTCATTTTATTATCTTCCAGTTCAGCCTCTGACAACTGCATTAAAAATTAGTATTCATGTAATTCTTCAAAACTGCATAAGGAAACTAAATCTGACTTTAAAAACAAAAATTATTTTAAAGGAATGAGTGATCAGCTACTGATAAACACTGCCCTCAAAATCCTGTTTATCTGCAAGTAGTTTTGAGCTCTGAAAGCTGGAAAGCATTCACACTCAATCATCCTGTCTGATGTTTTACAGACAGTCTTTCTTACGTCATCTTAACCTAATCTAAGTTGTAATACAGACATGAGGGAAGACTGAGGAAAATTGTAGATCTTCCTGTATTCATTGTTGCTCCTTATCTTCCTGTAGTTTCCTTTCTTTCCTTGACAAATTTCCCTTTGGCAGGGTGGAGTGGTAGGGATATTGCAGAGATACAATTATTTTCCATCAAGGTTGCACATCTTCAGCTTGCATAACTGGAAACTTTTGGCCTAGCTACTCCTCTGTGTGGTGGACAGCAGGTAGCTGGTGAAAGAATATATGCATTTAAGAGTACAAGATAATAGGAGAATAATTCTGTGCAGTTTGTAAGGTGCTAGAAAATATTACTAAGAAATTACAAGTGAAGAACTACTGAGAAAATATATTTGCCCTGAAAAATCCATGAATACAAGTCCCAAGGTTCTGAGTTCTTAGTTACTAAGATTAAAAAAAAAAGGCAATGTTTTAGTTTATCTTCATTTTGTGGCAGAAAATATTAGAAGGGTAGAACAAAAATTCTACATGAAATCTACTTAGAGTTACAAAATACTTAAAAGGCTTTTTTTCAGATCACTGTTTTCAGATTTTTTTTTTTTCCTCAAGTGTTGTAGCACACTTCTGATGGAATGATTTCAAAGATGTTTATTTCAAAGTTGCTTAAGAATCTCTGTCTTGGGGGCATGAGGATGGAAAAAAAATGAATGAGTTCTGTAGCTTGAGCATGGGGCAAAAGGTTTGTAATATTAAATTTATTTATTCCCCCCTTCCCCCCCCAGGCTTTTCTGAGATGTGAGCAGATGTGCCTTTGATTTCCAGCATAAGGCCAATGATAAAAGATTGGAAATCACACCATTAAAAAATTATGAGCAGTAGGCTATAAATTTTTATCACTCAGTATTGTTAATTAACCTTTAAAAGCTGATCATGTAGAGAAAGCCTGGGGTTTGGTTTCTGTGGGAACACTTTTTAGTAGTAATGAGCACCTGAGGATTCTTTTCTCTCCCAGAGAGAGCATGACATTTCAGTTCTCAAAGATGAGTGCATGATGCCAGCACCTTTCAGTGTTTCAAGCCTAGCAAGAAAGCTTGGTATTTTCCATATGGCTGCAGAAAGGGCAGTGATTTTCTTCACCTTAGGCTGGACATGATTCCAAATTTTTCACTTTCCCATTCTGGAATTAGTTGCATGAATAACACTCAATTTTAGAAATGTTGCTGGGAACCTTTTGCTGACATTTTGCCATCAGCAGGAGAAAAAGCTGAAGGCTTGTAACGACTTCTTCACCTTTACCTATATTTATCCAGCTGGGTTTTGTAGCATTTTTGAAGCCATTTTAAAATACTTTTTTTCCATTTTCTTTTTTCTTTCAAACAAATTGAATTGCACAAAAATAAGCATTAAAAATAATAACAAAAGAGTATTATTTGAGGATTGTGAATCAAGTTGACTCATGGCTAGTGCCACAAGAGCTGAGCTAATGACAAGGCTATCAATATTGGCAGCAACCCACATGAAATTAGTAGAGAATCAAATTAAGTTTAGGCATCTCAAGAAATGCTGCCTTCTGCTCTAGTGATCCTGTAATAGTACTCACACTTATTTTTAGATCATGAAAAATCCTTATGGTAACCACTCTGGAATATTTTATCAAGTGAGTAGAAAGAGGAAGTTTGAAGAGAGAGAACCTCCAGCTTTTTCTAACTTTCCTCAGATTTATTGTACTTTGTACTTTGAAAGCTTTGCTCTTCACAGGATATGTACAATTCCTTTAGTCTGAAGATAGCTGCAGGAGGCCCCTTTGGTCATGAAGGCAATTTTTCATGCAGCATCTCTCTCAGTGATATGTGTCTGTAGAGCAGCTTATTGAGTACATTGGCAGGAATGACTTTATACATTTGAGGAATCACATCAAATGATATAGATGGCATTTCTGAAGTTGCTTAAAACAAAGTGTGTACCTTCTCAGGTCTGGACTTGCACTCTCTGCGTACTGAATCACTTCTTACAGGTTTCCAAGGGAATTGCTAATTACCAGGTAAATAAAAGCAGAAGATGATAAACTTATCTGACAAACTTTTTGGACAGCTCTGAAGAGAAAAATGTTGGAAAAGAAACACACTAGACAAGGAACAAAGACTATTTTTTTTCTTCAGAAGCCCTTCAAGATATTTACAGCACCAAGGAGCATCACAATTTGTCACCTTTCTTGATTTTTTTTCAGTTGCTGGGTGACACATGATAGGAGGCTGATAAGAACATTCATTAGTTTCATTCATACTTGTGGGACATGGTTTAGTGGGCTTGATGGTGTTGGTTTGATGGGTTTCTTTAGAGTTTTTTCCCCAGCCTGAATAATTCTTGTGATTCTGGAAACAGCAAAGGTGAATGACTGAAAGTTTTGTTCCAGGAGATCTTGGTAGTACTTGTTTGGATGTGTGTATAAAGCTGTGTAAGCAATGATGGAAGAAGGTGATTTGCTACTGCCACCCTCTTTCCTCTTCCAAATGAAATACAAGGAGAGGAATTCTTTTTGTGGGGTGTTAATATTTGTTTCCCTAATTAGAAAGGGAATGATCTGTTTTACTCTTTTACCCTGCTCTGTCTGGAAACAAAAATAAAAAAGAAAAGGCAAACTGGGTTCATTCTTTGAATTAGAGAAGGGGAAATCTCACATTCTCCCCTCACACTGAAAAAAGAAGTTGTGTTTTCTTCTAAAGATGCTTCTTCTCTGTCAAATAGTATTTTGTCAAGATACTACAACACTTGTTGGTTTTCAGCTTCTTCTCCATGGTCTTGTGTGATTGTGGTGCTTTCCTTATTTTCAGACCTCATCTCTTTACCTGTAGCATTGTTCAGTTAAAAAAAAAAAAAAACAAATTGGTGAAAAATCGACTTTATGTTCCAAAAAAATCTTCTTTCTCCATAGCTCAAGGTAAGAGGTGCATTAAGAGTTTTAAAACAGTCAAATGAGACTGCCCTTGTTTCTTAAAGCTTCATCCACTTGCTTCACACTAATGTTTGTTTTCATTCAACTGGAAAACAGAACTGTATTTAACTACAGTTTTAGTGAAATGCCATTTCCCTTCTTTTAAATACCATTTTCCTTCTTTAATTAAAGACTGCAGACATCTGAGTTTGGCTTTTATTGTTCTGCCAGCTGCAGGAACATTAACAGTCTTGAGCTTCGTGATGAATATTTTTGCAGTGGTCTGACCTCAGCACAGGAAGGATAGGAGAGGGTCCAGAGGAGGCCACAACAATGATCAGAGGGCTGCGAGTGTTTGAGTCGTTCAGCCTGGAGCAGAGAAGGCTTCAGGGAGACCTTGTAGAGGCCTTCTGGTATCTGATGGGGGCTTACAAGAAAGCTGGGCAGGGACTGTTTAAAAGGACCTATAGAACTAAGGCAGGGTCTATAGTTTTAAACTAGAGAAGGGCAGATTTAAACTGGACATTAGGAAGAAATTCTTTACTATGCGGGTGGTGGAACACTGAATCAGGTTGCCCATGAAGGTGGTGGGGGCCTCATCCCTGGAGACATTCAAGGTCAGGATTGATGGGGCTCTGAGCAGCTTGCTCTAGCTGGGAATGTTCCTGCCTACTGCAGGAGTGTTAGACTAGCCGACCTCGAGAGGTCCCTTCCAACCCAGTGCATTCTATGATTCTATAGAGGAGAAGAGGGGAAAAGGAAAAAGACCCAAAAGAGCCTCTCCTAAGCTGTGCACTCTTGAGCTGGGTAGGTTTAAGATGACAAATATCGACATGGCTGCCAGTACAAACAGGTAGTGCTTGCATTTTTACTCCAGAACAAACAATTCATGTAGGCACAAAGCATAAGCACAAACAAATTTCAGGTATTTAATTTTTTTCTGGGATTTGGTATTATTTGATAAGTTAGCTGGAAACACTTCTAGTGAAACTTATATTTTTTTCATCTTAGAGTTGCAACTAAGGCAGCTCAGGTTCTGTCTTAGAAGTACAGAATTTTATTTCACCAAAGTGTTCAGGCAATTCATCCGTACTATAGTACTGAGTAATATCTTCCTGAAGAGATCTGACAGCTGCTGAAAGACTTGAGGCTTCGTTGCTATGTAATATTTCAAGACCATTTTTAGAACAAATTTCCACACAACTTGGGATTCCTCTCGGTTACATCAAAGAAGTTCAGTTCAAGTCAACAGAATTGCAACAGTGATGCAAAATGAACGAGACAGAACTGAGCTGTGTGTTCCTAAATCCATATTCTGGATTTTTAGGGTTGAATTGCTTGAAATGTGTAGAGCTAGCCATTTGTACTGTAAACACTCCCACTGATGACAGTGATTTAATCAACTTAATAGCAGAAATATTCTGACATTCAATCTGAAACAAATTGAAGGTGATCAACTTCTTACTAGGCTAATTATAGTTATAAAATGGATTTATATATTGAATAGTTTTGATTGGCTTACAATAGGTCCAAACAGTGATATTAATCTAATGTAACTACCAGCTTTCATTCTTTACAATTTATTAGTCTCATCCAATTAATGTAGCAAAGAGAAGGTGGAAAATAATTTGTTTCTTGAGTATTTCTATGATATGGAACAGTAATGTCAGGGAATTTATAGTATCTGAATAAGGTAAGAGTCTCCCCTGAACACAGTCCAGAATGTACTGACCCCAGATATATTTTGTTCTTTAGCTTTTCATAAAACAAAGCACAAGAAAGATTATTGAAGGTCAGTAAAAGTCAAAGGACCTCAAAATCAGGATGATACAAAGGTTCTCTCTTCTCTCTTAAACAAACAAATATAGTAGCTTGGCTTAGGTTTTGTCTCTGAAGTTACACCTTGGATTTCTGGAATTCTGGGGATCCAATTAGCCTTCATGTACCATCTGGATTTAGATGTAGATCCTTGTTGTTAAGAAGAATATCAGCCCATCTGACCACAATAAAGAAATATGGAGCAAGTGCTGAAAGAGCCATCTAGAACTGTGTTTATGTTCAAGGTGGGTAAAACTGAGAATGGAGAAATTATAGATGTATAACAAGGGACACCAAAGACAAAAGCCTGTTTGGTTTTGTGTTAGTTTTCCTCAGAACACCCAAGCAACTGATGTTCATCAAATGTACAGTGGTGCTGTTCAACACTCAAAATATAGATGTGCTCATCTCTTCTCTGACAGCAAAATGTCCAAATACAGTTGAGAAAGACAGCCCAGTGCACCAGTTTAGGTTGGCTGGTAGAGTGTACATTGGGCATTATACAATTAAAAATAATTTCTGAAAGATCTCTTTTTATAGAACCATAGAATAATTTTGGTTGGAAAAAAGTCTTTAAAGGTTGTTGAGTCCAACCATCAACTCGCCACCACCGTGCCCACCAAACCACGCCATGTCTATGCATTTTTTTTTTGACACCTACCGGGATGGTGACTCCACTGCTCCCCTGGGCAGGCTGTTCCAATGCCTGACCACTCTTTCAGTGAGGACGTTTTTCCTAATATCCAACCTAAAGCTCCCCTGGCAGAACCTGAGGTCCTTTCCTCTCACCTATCGCTTGGTACCTGGGAGAAGAGAACAACACTCACCTCACTACAACCTTTTTGCAGAGAGCATTAAGGTTTTGAAGTTTCATAGATTTATGGAATAGTTTGTCAGGAGGGACCTTGAAGATCATCTAGTTCCAAATCCCCTGCCACAGACAGGGACACCTTCCACTAGACCAGGTTTCTCAAGGTCTCATCCAACCTGGCCTTGAACATCTCCAGGGAGGGAGCATCCACAACTGACCTGTGCAATGTGTCCTGGTGTCTCACCATCCTCACTGTAAAGAATTTCTTCCTAATATCCAGTCTAAATTTCCTTGCTAGTAATTTTTGTTTGATCACCCATGAAAGTAATATGGGGGAGGTCTGAGAATTTGTACCCTTTTAATTATACTAAAGGTGGCAATAAACAGAAAGGTATGTTTTCTGTGTATTCACATAGCCTGCTTCAGTATGACAGCCTCCTTATTAGCCAAGTCCCTTAAATACTCTTTTTCCCAATGGCAATAGGCAGACCTTCCAATAAACCTGTGTAACCTAGTTTACTTCATGGCTCAGAGTGTGATGCTGAGATCTCACGAGGAGAGATGTGCCACTTTCTTACTATTTTGGGAAGCAGTAACTGGAGCATTTACCAGTTTGTAACACAAACATGCTAACATTGCTGCTGCTCCTTGAACTTATTCACTTATCCACATTAACAGTGTAGGTGGCCTACTTAGATTGGGTTTTGGCCTTTGTTTTTATGATTTTAAAACATCTTCATCCATTGTTCTTCTTTGCTTTCTTCATCTGTTATGCTTGCTTTTAATTTTCTCTCTTAGGATATGTATTTATATTACTTTGTCTGTTGTATGTCTCTGCTTATGTAGGGAATCAAATGAACAACAGAGAAAGACCATGTGGGTGAAAAGCTGCTTTAATAGTCCCCAAGAGATTACTAGGATTTATGACTGCTATTAGCACTAGAATAAGTACTAAACATTGAGCAGCCAAGTAAATGAGAATTCTGTGGCTTATCTAGGATGACTTATTGTTTGACTGTAAACCTATTTTTTCTGAAGATAAGTAAAAATTTTCTCACCCTTCAGACAAAGCCCTTGCACATGTGTAAAGAGAGGGTTTTCAGATCCATGGCACTGACTGTACAACAAAAGCATTGACAGTCTTGGGTGCTCTTCTTGTTATAAATAGAACACCACAAGAGGCTTACTTGTCCAACTTGCTGGACCTGCAAAATTACTTCAATTTGTTGATAGATGATTCAAATATGAGTGTTATAAATTCACTAAATGAGCTGGTAAGACTGCAGCTGGGTACAGAAGGGGCTGCTGGTAAAGTATCTGAAGATGTTGTTAGTCCTTAATTAGCCTGAAGTCAAGTGAGGTTTAGGTTGGATGTTGGAAAAAAACTTCATGACTAAAAGGGTTCTCAAAGACTAGAACAGACTTCCCAGGAAGGTGGTTGAATTCCCATCCCTGGGTGTTTAAAAGGAACAGAGACTTGGTGCTGGGGCAGGTGGTTTAGCACCAGACTTGGTAGAGTTAGATAGGGGTTGGACTCAATGATCTGAAAGGTCTTTTCCAACCAAAATGATTCCATGACTGTTCAGTGATGCATTTCTGAGTGTTGAGAGTTGGGCACCTCATGATGTTGATGTAGTCAGAGTATTGCAACGGTGTTGCTATTGATTGTTTAGGCTAGATGCTGGACTCCATCAACCCAACTTTTAGATAATA
This sequence comes from Indicator indicator, assembly GCF_027791375.1. Lineage (NCBI taxonomy): Eukaryota > Metazoa > Chordata > Aves > Piciformes > Indicatoridae > Indicator > Indicator indicator. The sequence goes on from NC_072017.1 coordinate 7,607,661, forward strand.
AAACTTAGGTGAGGAGGGTTCTACCATCATAAATTATTTGTAAATATTTAATAATTATTAATAAATATTAAAATAATAACTATTAATAATAATTATTAAATAATTATTTAATTATGTGCTTGTTTCTCAAGCACAATCCTTTATGTAACTCTGGGGAAATAATTTCCAGAAACTGAGTTGTTTCAGACAATTTTATGCTGTTAATTAAGAAACATGCTTGCTTTTACACTCTATCCTGTTAGTTTGTCTTGGTGTAAGCTGAAGCTTGCCTATCATCTTTCCAGAGATGCTGGAAGGGAGGGCAGAAAAAATTACTAGAGGTAAAATATGACGAAATCTTAATACTCATTTTGCAGTCTAGAGCCTGTGTGTATTTTGGGCAGTCACACCAGATGATGCTATCACTGCTGGCTCTCTCCCACTTCACACTTGTCTCTGTCTCACCCTCCCTGTGGGAGCAGGGTATGCTGCTTTTCTTCGGTCTGCAACAGCTCTCTTTGTTTTGGGGACAAAGAAATGGTTAGACTGAAATTTGTGAGGCATAGGGGAAAGTTTTATGACTATTGAATAGCAAATTTTGAGATAGGTTTGTTCTTCTGTTCCACTCAGAAGCTCCATCCTTTTTTAAGCTCTAAGACACCATGAGTGTGTAAACAAGGCTTTACTTATTCAGCACTGAGACACACACAAATTAATAACTACAACAAGCTAATATTGAGCTCTTTTCAAAGACAGAGCACAGAGTTGATGAACTGCAGTAGTCTCATTATTGTAGCTCATAATGTGGTGTCTGTTTTCCTCTAGAGCTATCATTTTAAAAGCACATAGCAGTCATCAGATAATCTCTTTACTGACACTCTTCTCCAAAAGATTCTTACTGTAGTGATGAGTTGTGATAACAGCTTCCTTGAGATTATTAGTTGGTCTTTTTTCGGTGGTGGTCTTTTTCTTGTTTCTTTCAAACACGTGCCCAGGAAATACTGAATGCTGATGGAGGAGACTGGTGTCCTCACAAGTCTGAGGCTGCTTCAAAACACTGATACAAAGTGGTTAGGGTAATTAGTCTTCCAAGCACAAGCCTCTTCAAGGGAATGCATATTAAAGGGGGGTAAGAGGCAAAACAATGAGTCAAGGAAAGACTTTGATAAGTGGAATACTACTTGAGTGTGCTGGGATTGTGGGAGGAGAGGGGCTGGGGAAGGGGTAGATGGTGAAGAAGAGAGATTAAGAGATGATCTAGTTGTGCTCAAATGCAGCAGGACTAAGACAGAAATACAACATGTTACTCCCTGTAGCCAGACTTTTAAATAGCTTGGATGCCCTCCAATAATTTAAATGAATCTTTAGCATGACTCATGACCAGGCTGAGCTTTGCCAGTTTCACTGCAGGGAATTCCTTCTATGTGAAGGTGACACTTTGTGGCCTGTATATTCTTTTTGACATTTATATGTCTTCTTGCCAACTAATTGTTTTAATAGATGTTAGTAATTTAATCTCACTTCTTATGCTTTATGTAAGATTAGAGGGATAAAATAGCAAAGTACTGAAGTTGCAAAGTTCTTCTATTTTTATTATTAAGTTATAGTGCATATACAGGGAAAAAAATGAAATGTGAGCTTTTACTATTCAGAAAAAAATCCTCCAATTACAGTAATTCCAGCTATTGCTATGATTTATTCCTTTTGTGCATTCACCTTAATTAGCAAGAAAAAAAAAATGGAGACAAGAATTATATCTCTGGCTTTTATTGCAAATTGTATCTTAATCTAGAATCCCATGTTTTGTAGTTCCATAAAAGTAAATCATTAGTTTTTGGGCCAACTCTTGAGAAAAATGTTGCATTACTTTGTTCAATTTTAAATGTGTTTATCTTTCAAAAACTGTTCCAAAAGGAAAATAGTCTAAAAAACCCAACCAACCAAAACAAACAAAAAAACACCAAAAAAACCACCCAAGACCAAAACAACAACAAAAAAAGTCTCAAAACCTGAATAGTTTCCTGAACATGCTTCTCCTTTTTCTACATGCTAAATATGTGCTAGTTAGCAGGGTGAATGAGGTTTTGTCTGTTGAGACAATGCATAGCCAGAAACACAATTTTAGGTCTTAAACATTGCCTAGCTTGCAAGGTGGGGACACATCATCTCCTGGTTAAGAATTGGGGTTCATCTTTCAGGCCACCAAGGGGACCAAACTCAGGAGCACCTCACAGTGAGGTCAGGGTGGTGATGAGCTCATTATGGCACTAGAAATCTTGAGATTACAAGGCCCAACAGAGAAAATCAGAATCATGGGATGGTTTGGGATGGCAGGTGCCTTAAAGTTCTAACCCCCCTGCTATCGACTGGGACACCTCCTGTGAGACTAGCTTGCTCAAAGCCCCATCCAACCCACCACTGAGCACATCCAGGCTTGGAGCCTCCACAACTTCTCTGGGCAATTTGTTCCAGTTGGAATTTCTATTTCCTGTCTGTTTGAATTAAGTCAACTAAACCTGCAAGAAACAAGAGACTGTAACTTTAATTTCATATAATTTTTTTCTTTTTTTGATATATCTGAACTAATTTAATTCTTTAATTTCTGGTATTACTAGAAAAGAAACAATTTACACATGCTCAATCAGAAGCTCTTTCCAGAACCTAACCCAGTGGGAAAGACTGGTTAAAATCCAGGCCCTATGCTATATAATAAAGTCTTTTTCTTTCCTTAACTAATAATAGTCTCAAATACTTTCCTTTTTTTTGGTAGAGATACTTAAATTTACAGCTGGCTGTATGTGGGCAGGTCATCCCAAAGACACAGAGATGTTGTGCTGAGGGACATGGCTTAGCACCAGACTTGGCAGAGTTAGAATAATGGTAGGACTCAATGATCTTAAAGGTCTTTTCCAACTGAAACAATTCTACAATCTCAAGTCATCTCTTACTTTGGGTAAGGAATGTTGTAGCTATGTTGCAGTAATATTTTGGCTGAGCCAATCAACACTTTTGACAGTGAGCTCATTCAATCAAGCAAAATATCACAACCATGTGGTTACACCACTTCTATCCTGGAAGTAGTTGCCAATGACAACATAGTTTGCAGCCAGGATGAGAGTAGATGTATCCAGAAAAACACTGTGAAGACAACTTAAGACTGAAAAATGGTGGCCTTTCTTGGTCTGTGATCACCTCAGTTGATTCAGTTCTATTTACCATAGGTCACTATGCTTGGCTGCACATTCAAGTAGGTTTGAGTTGCTTGATGTTCACAGAATCACAGAATGTTAGGAGCTGGAATGGACCTCGAGAAATCTAGTCCAACATCCCTGCCAGAGGAGGATCACCTATACCAGATCACGCAGGGTCTTGAACATCTCCAGAGAGGGAGATTCCACAACCCCCTGGGCAGCCTGTTCCAGTGTTCTGTCACCCTCTGTCTTACTCCTGTTTCTGTGGAACTTCCTACGCCTCAGTTTGCACCCATTGCCCCTTGTCCTGTCTTTGGGCATCACTGAGCAGAGCCTGGCTCCATCCTCTTGGCACTCACCCTTTACATATTTATAAGCATGAATAAGGTCACCTCTCAGTCTCCTCTTCTCCAAGCTGAAGAGCCCCAGCTCCCTCAGTCTCTCCTCGTAAGGATGATGTTCCACTCCCTTAATCATTTTCATGGCTCTGTGCTGGACTCTTTCAAGTATTGCCCTGTTACATCATCACAGTATGTTCTCTGCAGAGCTATGCTTTCTTGTTATTCAGAAATTAGTATGAAATTTTGTAATCTTCCTAACTTTAATCCTATAAAATAGATTATTTGGGTCATTTTTATGCAGCTAGATGTTAATTTCTTGTTGAAGTATATAGCCTCTAGAAGCAAGTAGAGGATTCTGGTCACTTACATATATACATAAAGATATGTATATACACACATACACACCCTTTAGATTATCTGTTGCAGTTATCTGAGCTTTGGTTTGTTTTTTGTGGTTTTGTTTGTTTGCTTTGGGTCTCTTTGTTTGGTTTCTTTGTGGTTTTTGAAGCATCAAGTTTGCACAAAGGTAGATTGATTAGTACCTTGTCATGTTTGGCAATAGATCTTTGGTTCAGGAATTAAATGCAATTTCTATATCTGGTATTTAATGGCATAAAAGGCTTACCTGAAGTTCTGTGGAGCTTTTGGGCTAGGCAGGGGTTTTCATGATGGTCACCTGAAATTTTAGGGAGCTTTTGGGTCAGGCAGAGGCTTTCATGATGGTCACCTGAAATTTTAGGGAGCTTTTGGGCTGAAAAGTTTTGTTGTGGGTTTTTTTGTTTGTTTTTTTTATGGATATGCTTTTCTTATACCACAAAGTTCATAAAACATCTGCTCTTTCCAGCACATACTTTAGTATTTTGTTAAAAGTTCAGGTTTTTATATCCGTTATGTCCACTGAACTTTTGATAAAACCCAACTAAATAAAGAGGAAAATGCATAATAAGAGTTTTAAAGAGAAATCTAAAGAGGGCCAAAAGCTATTTTAACATCTGGATGATTATCAAATGGCTCATTGCACTGACTAAACTCTGCTCATCTTCGACAGCTGTAGGAAGCAAAATAAAAGGAGCTACAAGAGAGATTCTTTTGAATTAAGCCAATGCTCTAATAATAGATGATTGCCCAAAATAAGCATTACCAAAGAAGGGGAGAACAGACCATACTCTTCCAGCATCTATGACCCTAATGTGGCAAGATTTTGGTATTAGATGTTTTTAAACCTGATGACTATTCAACGGTATTCCTTTGTAGTAAATACACACCAATCATGCTTTGCTTAAATATTATGTATCAAACCAATGGTTGCAAATCAATTAAAAACCCCAAACAACAGACAGGCTTCTGCTTTTGGCAGAATTCTGTAGATTTACATGAGTATAATTTAATGCTGGATTATTCTATATTACTGTTGATTGGGATGGAAGCACCTTGGATTTGTTATTTCACATAGCTGATACTATCTTTCCTTTTAGCCAATTTATACGTATTTAGAGCTCAGAAAAACAGTCAGAGGGAATAATTCCACACACATCTTAGTAAAGATGAGAAGGAGAAGAGAAGGCTCTGGGAAGACCTAATAGGGACTTTCCAGTACCTGAAGGGGGCCCAAGAAGGATGGAGACTCTGTTTACAAAGGCCTGTAGTGATAGGACAAGGAGCAGTGGCTTCAAACTGGAGAAGAGCAGATTAGAATTGGATGTTAGGAACCAGTTCTTTACCATGAGGATAGTGGAACACTGGAAAAGATTTGCCCAGGGAGGTGGTCGAGGCCCCATCCCTTGAGATGTTCAAGGCGATGCTCAACAGGGCTCTGGGCAACCTGATCACTATAGTGGAGGGTGTCCCTGCTCACTAAAAGGGGTTGGACTGGATGACCTTTGGAGGTCCACTCCAACCCAAACCATTTTATGATTCTATAATACTATACAGATCTTGCTATGCTTAACTTAGATCAGACTTTCATAGAATTTTTATCTTTTTCTGAAACTGAACTTGGAAAAATAATAGTTTCTATAGCAGTAACTTCGATTAGAGTTTTGTAATAAATTGATCTCTACAATTCAAATTTCAGACTTGTGTCCTGGGGTGGCTGACTGTATTTCATGTTTCACAGTCAGTTTTATATTCATTGCCATACAGTACTTTATACACTGGGTTTTTCTGTGTGAAATCAAGGTGACATGCTTTAAGCTAGAAGATTATCTTCTAGACAGATGAGGATATGAGTTGTGTCTTGGGCTCTGGAAATCAGACTGGAGTCATAATATTAAACCTCAAGTGATATTAATCTGTATCCCATAAAGGAAAAACAATATTGTCAGCATCATTAAAGCTAAACACTCTTCTAGTTCCTGAGCAGAAAAGTCACAGAATCACAGAACCGTCAGGATTGGAAGGGACCTCAAAGATCATCTAGTTCCAAACCCCCTGCCATGGGCAGGGATACCTCACACTAGATCATGTCTAAACAAGATAAGAATATATACTTGATGATGATGTTGATGTTTTATTTTTGTACTCCTTAGACAGTGCTCTGCTTTATGACAAAATTATTGTTTATCAGTTTATTTTCTTTGGGTCAATTAAAGTATCTTTAACATTAATCTGAGATTCATAGAATCATACGTTGGTAAAGACCTTCAAGATCAAGTCCAACACCAACCCAGCACCACCATTCCCAATAAATCATATCCTTAAGTGCTATGTCTACATGGTTTTTGAACACCTCCAAGGATGGCAACTCTACCAGTTCCTTGGGCAACCTCTTCCACTGCTTGCTCACTCTTTCAGTAAAGAAATTTTTCTTCACTATCCAGACAGGGGTAAGCAAATTCAGATAGCAAACTTCTAAAATAAGCTTGTTCAAGATGTGATCATTTCCTAGGTGAAGCTAGAGCATGCTTTTATACTTGGCTATAATTTCTCAGCACTAAAGTAATCGTTCTGTTTTTAAATGTGTGTGAACTCACAGAATGTTACTATCTGAGAATGTTTAACCTTAGATGAGATGCCAAAAGAATGGGTTTGGCATATGTACAGCACACTTACATCTATGAACTCAAGTGGTTATGCCAAAAGAAACAGATTGGTATAGAAAGGTTAAATGGTGCACTTGCAGGAAAATGTAGAGGTTTCTAATGAGGTATTTACATTTACCCATACATTTAGGCTCAGCATGATCTCCTTTAAAAGGCCTTTCCAAATTTTCCCTGAGACCTTACTTAGAGACATACAGGGGTCTGTTGCTATTACTCACTGTGTTAGCAAAATACATATGATATTAATGAATATACAGGAAGTATCCCATGTCTCATACTTGGTCCTTAATTCTTTCTACTAGGGTGAGTGTTTCTTCCCATAGGTTTATCCAGCAAAATCTTTCAGTGACCATCCCCAAGCACTTATCAAGTCATCTTGAGAGGATAACTTTCTCTATGTCTATCTTGACACAGGGAAGCCAAACTATTACGCAGATAACTATTCCCTTCAGCTGCCATGAGAGGAAGTTTTAAAAGCTGGGAGGTGTCCTATCCTGAGGCATTTTGATATGTCACAGTAACATCCTACAGATGGAAAGGGTAAATTATAAGGAAATAAAGTACTGAGATTAAATTCCTGATTAAAAAGTCTGTAATTAAACTCCCACTGTCTTCCTTTGGGTTATAATTTTTAATACGCTCCTAAAAATATATTCCAGTTACTCATAAAAAAAAAAAATTGGTATATTTATGTATATTTTCAATCAGACTTTACACTAAGCATCTGGTTTGGAGACAAGCTGCTCAGAAGTTAATATTGCTAAAAAACTCCAACAAAATCCCTTTTTAGGTGGAAAATGATATTGAAAACAACTTAAACCCCTCTTTTCTCACAGACTATTACAGAAAAATCAGGTTTTCACTTTTCATAATGCACAGGATCTATTTTTGTCTACTATAACAGGACTTCAGAGGTCTTTTCCAAGCGTAGCAATTCTATGGTTCTACTCAGGACGTGGTTCGATGGACAGGGTGGTGTTAGCTCAACGACTGGACTCAATGATCTTAGAGGTCTTTTCCAACTAAAACAATTCTATGATTCTATAATGACTGAATTAATTTAAATACACGTTCAAGGTCCATAATAAATCACTTGGAAGTGTCATTCACCATAAGCAAACAAAGTTTTGTGGGGCAGTAAATGGTAGGACAACATACATTATACTATAGACAGTTGTACATTCCAAGTGAAAGTGCAGATCAAGGTGGTAGCTTTAAATAGTGAGGGAAACAGCTGCTTTAATCCCTGTTTAAGAACTGATATATGCAGTATTCTCTTGAAGAAATATTTATAGATATGTGAAGAGCAAGTGTCAGAAGGATGGAGTTAGGCTCTTCTCAGTGATGTCCAGTGATAGGACAAAGGGCAGTGGGCACAAGCTGGAGTATAGGAGGTTCCATGTGAACACAAGGAAAAGCTTTTTCACTGGAAGAGACTGCCCAGAGAGGTTGTGGAGTCTCCTTTTCTGGAGATATTCAAAACCCTCCTGAATTCATTCCTGTGTGACCTGCTCTGGGTGATCCTGCTCTGGCAGGGGGGTTAGACTAGATGACCTTTTAAGCTCCCCTCCAACTCCTAACATTCTATGATTCTGTGTGATTCTATGAAAATGATGCCTAAAACATTAAAAATACAGTGATGTATTTAAGCTGTCTCAATAGGGATTTGTGTGCCCAGTTTTTAGGGACCAAAGTTTATAGCTATTGACCTTTGGGCTGCAGGAAGTGCAGATCTTGATGGCTTGAGGGAAGCTCTTCTCATCATTCTGTTCAAGACATCTGTATTTTTCTTCTCTGTTTGCTGTAATATTTTTCTTGGTTTTTCAAACTGTTCTGTATAAATGCCTGCTATAAAACAGATGGCTGCACTTCAGTGGTGGATGAAGTGCTGCCTTATATATCTAATTTGTAACCTTAAATGAACAGAAGCTATTTTTTAAGTTGCTGATTTTCATGAAAGCAGCCCAAATCATTTCACTAATGGTGTCATGGCTTGAACTAGAATGGAAAGCAGCCCAAATCATTTCACTAATGGTGTCATGGCTTGAACTAGAATGGAAAGCCCTCTCTTCTCTAGTCTGAATAACCCCAACTCATTTAGTGGGTCTTCACAGAAGAGGTGCTCCAGCCTTCTGATAAGTTTTGAGGAGATGTCTTGGAGAAGAGATAGTAAATTCAAATAAAGATAGTTGAGAATAGCCAAGGAAAACAAATATGCCTCCAGAATGCTAGATCCTGGGCCACCTGGTTATGTCAACAAGGAACTGAATTTCAAGTATGGATGCTGATGACAAAAAAATGGATCACAAGAACTCCTCAGATATGCTCCTAATGAATTCAAACCTAGATCCTTACAAGTGGAGTTAGGTGGACCTGAAGAACCTGTGTTTAAAAGGTTTGTTCAGTTCTCTATTTTCTTGCTTGCTTTCTCATCCCATCCAATCTTCAGGGATAATTCATTCACCTTAGTTTGAGGAAGAGGAAGTGGTTTGCTTGTTGGACCTATAAGCCACCTATGTTTTGCATGAAGGTTTATTCAAAGTGGATACTACTTCAAGTTTTGGAGAGTGCTACAACTTGTGTAGATTTTCAGATTATGCAAAGACCACTGCCTTTTGTAAAGCATTACGAATGCCCTCAGGAAGTCTATTTGGGGGCAAAACAGAAGTGTGGGGGGGAACAGATTTAATATCAGATTTTAAAAAATCAAAACAAAGCCACCAAAAGTTTTGGATATGGTGATGGTCTTTCCTCTTGTCTTTTCTATTACGTGAATTCTTAGCTTAACAGAGCAGAGAAGTTTCCAACAGCCCCAAGAGTGAATTATAACAAGGTAATATCTATACCATGGAAGACAGAAAAGCAGGTGCTTGCAGTGCCCTGATAAGTCACTGGTTTTCTATGATTTACAAAGGAAAAAGAGATGTTTATAGCTGAGTGCCTCATTTGCCCCTGAGGAAAAGGTATTTCTGTTATTGCAGTTACAGACTGAGGTTACAAAAAGGTGGTTACCACAGAGCACTTGTCACGTTAATAACATCCTGAGTTATTTACTTTGTGCTCTAAAGAAAACAGTGTTGCTTTATAAATGAGAACTTGGATCAGGTCTAGTATTGCTTCTAACAGTGCATTTCAAAATCACCTGAGACTTCTACAATCTCCACAGAACAGTGAGTAGGTAGGCTGAAATTTTGGGAATGGAAGATCAGTCTTAAATGTTTTGCATGTATTAACCTGTTTCAGGTTGTTGTAGAGAGCAATGAGGTCTCCCCTCAACCTCCTCTTCTCCAGATTAAACAACCCTAGTTCCTTCAGCTGTTCCTCACTTAGACCTGTTCTCCAGACCCTTCACCAGCTTTGCTGCCCTTTTCTGGACATGCTCCAGCAACTCAGTTACTTTTCTGTAGTGAGGGTCCTTACCTGCATGCAAAAAACTAAACGATTTCCAAAAGGCTGATTTAGCAACATGAAAATGAACTTTTTTGGAATAATTTTAGTTGAAAAATACTTCTAAGATCATCAAGTCCAATCATCAATATCTAATGTTCCTAAATTATACAACTTCATATTCTCTCTGCTTGGTGAAATATCTAATGTTCCTAAATTATACAACTTCATATTCTCTCTGCTTGGTGAGGCTGTACCTGGAATACTGTGTCCAGTTCTGGGCCCCTCAGTTCAAGAAGGACCTCAGAGAACTTCTTGAAAGAGTCCAGTGCAGAGCCATAAAAATGATTGATGGAGTGGAACATCTCCCTTACGAGGAGAGACTGAGGGAGATTAAGGGGTGACCTTATTCAAGCTTATAAATATGCAAAGGGTGAGTGCCAAGAGGATGTAGTCAGGCTCTTCTCGGTGATGCCCAATGACAAGACAAGGGGCAATGGGTGCAAGTTGAGGCATAGCAAGTTCCATGGAAACAGAAGGAAAAAAATTTTCACTGTGAGGTGGATGGAACACTGGAACAGGCTGCCCAAGGGGGTTGTGGAGTCTCCCTGTCTGGAGATATTCAAAACCCACCAGGATGCATTCCTATGTGATCTGGTATAAGTGATCCTGCTCTGCAGGGGGGTTGGACTGGATGATCTTTCGAGGTCCCTTCCAGCTCCAAACATTCAATTGCCATACAATTAACTTTTAGGAAGTGTTTTCCCTGGAGATTACTAAAAAGGTCCTCAGTTATCATAGATCCTTGCATGTTGGACTGTCCCATATTTCTTCTTTTCTAATTGCTAATCTGTTTTGCATTCTTCTTGATAGAGGATAGAATACATTGCCATTAATTGTCTATGCTAACATAGATAATATCACAAAGTACAGCTTTTAAAAGTCAAGATCTAATAATAATTAGCCTTGAAAAAGATAATTCTGCTTGGATAAATATTAGCTTTGTACTGTTATGTAAGCTCATTAGAATGTTGGAAAATACATGTTATTGACACAGGGATAATTCCCTTTCCAGAATGAAAATTTATTTCTTGATCTGTGCTAATATTCCATGAGCAGTTATTTTGGACAGTGTCAAAACATATTGGTAAAGGATCCTCATATGACCTTTGTCTCCTCATATGACCTTTGTCTCCTCATATGACCTTTTTTTAATGGTCATTAGGTAGTTGAAGGGCTCAGTGAAAGTAGAAAATATGTTTTCAAGTCATGAGGGAAAACACACAAAACTAAGGTTCTGTTGGCTGTGAAACAAGGACTTCTGAGACATCCATGGGGACAAAGGTTCCCTCAAAATGCAACAAAACTTGATATTAAATGCAAAACTCTGAGACATATGGTAAAGAATAATTAGACCAGAGTTGGTCTAATAACCCAAGAATATTGGATGCCATTTCCACAGCGTTGCATTTATCCTGTACTGCCAAGAATAAGCTAAGAATATTTGGGTTGTTCTTGGAAGTACAGAATAAATGTAGCACAGTCTTGCTACAGAAATGGCATCAATGCAGATGTGGAGGGAACAATTTTCCTGGAAATCTGGGTTTTGATCTGTCAGACATGTAGACATGGCACTTTGGGACATGGTTTAATGGCCATGGTGGTTTTAGGTTGATGGTTAGACTTGATGACCTCTTCCTACCAAAACAATTCTATGATTCTCTATTGTAGCTCTATCAGATGGCAGAAACTTAAGCTGGCAGTTTGTATTAAAATAATATTGAAGGTTCACAGAGATTTTCTGGATTTTTTGTTCACAACAGGAAAGCTGATTTGTGTCTGTGTGGTGGAAGACAGGATGAAAGGAGCAGGAATTTCAGTGTCCTTAAAGGCTGAATAAGAGAAAGGAGTGGAAGAAGGTGGATACATTAAGGTAAGCCCATAAAGGGAAAATATTTTACACCCACTTTTTGTTCACATGTGGGGTGTGTGCTGCTCTTGCTGACATACCCTGTATGTGTTTTCTCCCAAAGCGGGCTGAGCTCTCTGGCCCCCAGGGAGACATAAATGTTTCCTAATAAAAATCCAATACATTATTTCTATAAATAATTCATGGCTAAATGACAGATTTCATCATTTTACCATAATGCTTGAGGTTATTTAAACGTAAGATGTTGTAGGCTTGTGTTTACATCAAGTTGAACAGTTTCAGGAGCTATTTTGGCAAGGAATGTATCCTCACTCTTAGTGTCCAGCCAGAAAAATTGGTGAATGTTTTTAAGAAGTAACCAATACTCATTTAAGAGGTTATTTTAAGAGAACTATAAGAGAAATCTAGGGCCATAAATATGAAACTACTATTGTTACTAACTCAAAACTAATTTTGCCAGTGGTGTTTTCTGTCTTTCAAAGAATGTCTGTCTAAAAAGGTTTTCTTCCTTCCATATATAAATATTATTCTACAATATCAGAAATAACAGACTGAAAACTGTGTTTGAAGTTGGAGGTATTTTGTTTGGTTGTTTTTTTTTTTTTTTGCCTTTTTTTTCTATTTTTTTTAATGCCTTACAGATCATGGTAAATTTGCCTTTTTAAGAGAGCAGCAAATATACACAATGTTAACCTTATCAGGGTTTTGCATGCCCAAGGGGTATTTGGATATGATTCATAGCACCTTTCTTTCCTTTTCCTTTTAAGCTGATGCAAGAGGCAAAGTAGGAACAGGAACATAGATGCAACCAGAAACAAACAGAAAGAGAAGAGAGAGGGGTGTGGTAATTTTACTTGCTGTGATTATTTTGTAGTCTCATGATAGCAGAGATAGAATTTAGGCTGTTGAACATGGGTATGTTTTGTTTTTTTTTTCTTCACTTGAAAGGATTATTGGTGTGTTATTTTCTCTTTAATGTATTGGAAAGTGTCTAAATGTGTATAACTGTGTGAAAAAGATTGCACTGATTTCATTTTCTTCCTGTAGATATCATACATTTATCATTATTTCCTAGTGGAACATCCCTTGCAAATGAGTTGTCCTTGTTACATAGCAGTGCCAAACCCAGCAGTGGCCAAGTTTCAAAAGTATTCTATCTTTATAGCTCTGATCTTTTCATGCAACAGGAAGAGTCTGAAAGGATGTAAAACTGCACCAGACAAAAGAATGGGCCTTGCACTGATTATCATGATTTGATAATCAAGGAACTAGTTGCCTTGAAGTCAAGTGGCACATGATGTGCACAGGGCAATTTCAATTATTCATGCTATTGTGGGAGGCATATTACCATGGGTGCTGCTGCTGCTTGTACAGTGTCAAGTCTTTGCTCCTGGCTTGAGGTTATGCTTTGTTTCTGGGCAGTAACTTAGAAGAGGAAAATCAAGGCATAGCATACACAACTGAAATGTCGTATAACTAGAGAGGTATGTTCGTTCTGAGACAAATACAACAGTCTTTTATAGAATCACAGGATCATTTCAGATGGAAAAGACCTTCAAGACTGAGATCCATTTGTTAACTCTACCAAGCCTGGTGTTAAACCATGTCCTGCAGTACCACATCTCTGCAGCTTTTAAACACCTCCAGGGATGGGGATTCAACCTCCCTGGGGAGCCCCAGCCAGTGTTTGAGAACCCTTTCAGTCAAGAGGTTTTTACTAATACCCAATTCTGGTGCAACCTGAGGCCATTTCTTCTCACCCTATCAGTACTCTGAGGTACTGCTGAAGGACTTTGAAATGACATCTAATCATACCAGGTTGTCTTAGAAACCCATGCAGAGTGAGCCAGTGAACAGGATGGCTTACGTTGTGCTGCAGCCCTCTACTCTGAGTGTGCTGTTGCCTGATTGGGTGTCTCAACTCTTCCATTCCCAAGACCAGTCTCTGTAAGCTGTGCAGATCATCTAAGCAGTCAGTCTGTCTTTGTAATAGCTCCACACTGTATCCTCAACAACCAAGCTGGTGATCCTGAAAAAAAACTTTAGAAGCAGGCATAAACTGATAGATCCAAATTAGATGAGATGATTAAAAACTGTAAGGATAGAGCCTTGCTTGAACTTAGTGTATTTAGGGAACCTAGGAGCCTGATTCATTTCAGGAGAAGGTAGAGATGTCTACCCAGCTCTCAGCAGATTTATTGTAATTTCTCCTTCACTGTTTCTCTTAAAATATGGTATGGAAGCCAAAACATATTTTGACATGTCTCCCAGTTGAGTTAAGAGGGCACAACGAATCATGAAATCCAGAAAAACTTCTATTCCTTCAAGTTTTAAATATCTGTCTCTTGTCCTATGATGATGTATTGAGTTTGAATGCTTCTCAGAGTTGAAGTTTCCACTACCTTGGTATTCTTCCTTCTATGTTTCATTTAATTTCCTTCTCTCTTTCATTTAATCTTACTTCTTGCTCTTATCCTGTCTTTAACAGCTCACCCTCTGATCTTTCTAGTGAATATTCCTTCAGGCTCCCTTGCTTCTTCCCTTTTGTTTGCTTTTATTCTCAAGCTGGGATGTGTTTTATTTCTGGCTTTTGTGATATTCTCAGTGCCAAGAGTTGAAAATATTGAATTTGATTACATTCAAAATATACATTTTAAAATGTTTGGAAAACAGATTGTCTTTTGTTCTCAACCGTCATCCCTGCTTGGAACTTCTAAATGCTGCAGACCCACAAATAACAATTCCAAATACAATAGGTAAGGTGAGACTTTATGATATGTTTTTCCCTGTTAGTTTTAAAAGCAGGGGTTTTAGCTCTATAATATGGAAAATCTTAGAGGAAGCAATGGTGTACAAAGGGAATGCACTTCAGTGAGTGTATCTTAGTTTTTCAGCTAAATCAGAATGTCAGCCAGTAACTCAAAGTTTCCTCAAAAATCTAGACAAAAAAACTAACCCAGTCTCTATATAATTACTTTAATGAAGTAAAAGAAAAATACTAAGTCTTGGTAACTTAAAAGAAAAACCAGTAAAAATGACAATGTGTGCCCAGTTGGCCAAGGCCAGCAGGACCAGGGAAGTGATTGTTCCCCTATACTCAGCACTGGTGAGGCAACACCCTGAGTTCAGTTTTGGACCCTTCACTCCAAGAAGGACACTGAGAGCCTAGAGCAGGTCCGGAGATGGATAATGAAGCTAGTGAAGGGTCTGGATAACAGGTCTAGTGAGGAGTGGCTGAGGTTCTTTAGCCTGGAGAAAAGGAGGCTGAGGAGAGACCATCTGGCTCTCTACAACTCCCTGAAAGGAGGCTGAAACCGGAATGGGTGTTGGTATCTTCTCCCTAGTAACAAGGGATAAGATGAGAGGAAATGGCCTCAAGTTGCCCCAGGGGAGATTTAGGAGGGAGGTCAGAAGAAACTTCTTGCCTGAAAGGGTTCTCAAAGACTGGAACAGGCTCCCCAGAGAGGTGGCTGAATCCCCATCTGTGGAGACATCCATGGTGCCGAGGGACAGCCCCAGACTTGGTAGAAGCAGATAATGGTTGGACTTAATTATCTTAAAGGTCTTTTGCAAGCAAAGTGGTTCTGTGATTACTGCATGTTGCAAAGAGAACTGCTTTACTGGAAACATCATCCTTTGTCATGGGCTACCAGTCATGCTGTCAAAGCTGCTGGGACTGAGAAATCCACAGGCAGCTTCTTGCAAGAACAGCAGCAGACATGAAGCCAGATCTTTTGGTATTTTTGAGCTGATGAAGGAAACTATTTAAAGAAATGATGAATGCAGGTTCATCTTAGGATCTCATCAAAACTGTACTGGCTCTTTTAAAAGTTGTTCTTTCACCCTGAAACATTATTTACCTGCTAGAGAAAAAAGAAAAAAAAAAAGAAGAAAAAAAATTCTTCTACCACAGGCTTGCTATTTTTTTTTTTTTTAATGTTAGTGAAAATTAGTAAACAGGGAATGTCAGGAAATAAAAACATGGATAAGGAAAAATATCAGGACTTTGAGAAGTCTGTTAATTGGAATGGGAAAAAGCAAAGGCTAGTGATTTGCACATGAGAATGAGAATAGCCATAAACAGGAATTTAATTTGGTTTTTGGATTTTCCAAATACAAGATAAGACTTATTTGGAAATATACTACATAGTGGTGCAAAACCCAAATAATCCAAAATGATTCAAGTGATGCAAATCCAGTGCAATTAACCACTGAGAACTGCACGTTTACCTCCCTATTTTGCTCTGCTCAAAACAGCTACTCTCTCTTCTCAGCTTATGAAGGGGATTTACTGTTTTAAAAACTTTTTAGGGTTTGGTTTTCCAGGGAATATTATGAGGAAAAGACAGGGATATCCATACATAGCATTCCTCCTTCTTCTCATCTTTATTAGTACTATTATGTTCTTCTGTTCTGATCTGTTTTATCCTTATGATGTGTTGAAACTCTTGTTGTTGGAAGTGTTTGATTTCAGAGCAGCTGAAATCAATCCTGAGCATATAGAAGATGTAATTTTGTGAGACTTCTGGGAGAAGGAAGGTTTTATGGATATTAATAGAAGGGAAATGTGTTAGCACTCTTTAAATGGCAATTACCACAGTAGCTGGTAATTACCTTTTAAAGAGTAGTGATTTTCCCTGTTTGAATCCAGCTTTTCTTTGGCACAAGGCCTCTTGGCCATCACAATCATTCCCATCTGAAACAATTATTTGACTTAAATTTGGAGGAACATTTGGAATAATTTTTATGAATTATACAAACATCTGGAAGGATCTTAATAGGTGGACCTGGTTTGTGAATTTGGTTGTCTTTCTCAGCTTCTGTGTTACAGGCTGCTGGCCATTGTGTATCCATGGGAATGATCATATCTGGCATATTGCTGTCCACTGAAGGAAGGTTATTAATCAATAGAGGAGTAATAAGAGGATGCGTTACTAAACCCAGATATTTTCTGGTACCAAGTGAAAATTATTGGAATGCAAATGAACATTCAAAACCATTGTTTAGCTAAGGCAGAGTAACAGCAGATTAGACACCAAACACTGGAAGAGGCAGTTCAGGGATGGTGGTTGAATCTCCATCTGTGGAGGTGTTTAAAAGACACAGAAATGTGCTGAGGTACATGGTTTAGCACCAGACTTGGCAGAGGTAGATAATGATTAGACTTCATGATCTTAAAGGTCTTTTCGAGTTGAAATGATTCTCTGATTAAGAATGGGGGTAGTTCTGCTCCCAGATTCTGCTGGGGAGGTTGAGAGGTTGTAGGACTGATGAGGAACATTTTTGCCTCAGCCTTAGCGAATGGAGAAATGATTTTTTTTTTTTTTTTTTTTGCTTCATTGCTGTGAAGAAGTTTCTGAAATAGCTTTAACTCTCTAAGTAAAGAGTCAATAGCTCTTCTATGCTCGTTACAGAAAGCACTTTAACTCTGGCAAACCACCTGCATTGTCTTGTGAAGGCAGACAGGTATTGATTTCCACAGTCAGTAATTCCTCTCAGCTACAGGTCAGGGTAGGAGTGCTCTATGTCTCTCTTATTTCTTTAATTAAAACATGATGCTGGGCAAGTGAATCTTTTCAAATGTGTTCTGTTCTCTTGTGTTTTTCCTTTGTGATGAATTGGCTCTGAGATTCTTTTTCTCAGAGGTACTGGTTTCTGTGAAATCATTGACATACATGGCAATAAGCTAGGCAACAATTGCCTTTTTCTTCCTTTTCCAGCTCTTTTGTTGGGTCCCAAAGCAAATGCTGCCTTTGAGGTAGGCTGAGCTCTACCTGTTTCTGTCTGCTCTATTTGCAGTTATTGTATGGAGAGCAGCATGACACTGAGCTTCCTTTGTACCTATTTTTCAGTAATTTGCAATTACTTCTTGCTGAGAGATTCCTTCCATAGGTAACAGGTTACCTTCCTGGCATGTAAAGATTTGCTTCCACTGTTTCTTTCTGTAAATATAGATAACTTATTTTTCATTTCTGATCTGATTCAAACCTTTGTAAGTCCTTATCCTAACTGAAATTAGCAGGTTGTGCTTAATGGGATTAGTGCAGGTAGCTGAGATTGGAGCATTGTACTGGGAAAACTGAGCAGGTTCATCACTCTTCTAAGCAGAGATACAAACTAAAATCTGGTAATTGACACCATAACTCATATATCTTCCTTAATAGTCTAGATTTTTGTGGAAATGGTGTTGAAATTTGAATTAAATTCTTACCTTAATTTAGTTGCAGTAGATACTTGCAATATTGTCTTATTTCCATAGAATCGTGGAATCACAGAACAGGCTGGGTTGGAAGGGACGTTGAAGATCATCTAGTTCCAACCCCTCTGCCATGGGCAGGGGCACCTTCCACTAGACCTAGTTGCTCAAGGTCCTGTCCAACCTGGCCTTCACATTATGACAGTATATCAGAGATTGGAAGGGACTTCAAGAGATCATCAGGTCCAACCCCCCTGCCAGAGCAGGATCACTTAGGGTAGTCCACACAGGAATGCATCCAGGTGGGTTTTGAAAGTCTCCAGAGAAGGAGACTACACCACCCCCCTGGGCAGCCTGTTCCAGTGCTCTGTCACCCTCACTGTAAAGAAGTTTCTCCTCATGTTGAGGTGAAATCTTCTGTTTTCTAGTTTGAACCCTTTGTTCCTTGTCTTATCACTGTGAACCGCTGAAAAGAGCCTGGCCCCCTCCTCCTGACACCCACCCCTCAGATATTTATAGACATTGATCAGATCCCCTCTCAGTCTTCTCAAGACTAAACAGCCCCAGGGCTCTCAGTCTCTCTTCATAGGGGAGATGCTCAAGTCCTCTAAGCATCCTTGTGGCTCTCCATTGGATTCTCTCCAGCAGGTCTCTGTCTCTCTTGAACTGGGAGCCCAAAACTGGACACAGGATTCCAGGTGTGGTCTCACCAGGGCAGAGTAGAGAGGTAGAAGAACTTCCCTAGCCCTACTGGACACACTTTTCCTGATCCATCCCAGGATCCCACAAGAGCACATTGTTGTTCCATGGAGAACTTGCTGTCCACCAGCACTCCAAGGTCTTTCTCTGTGGAGCTGCTTTCCAACAGGGCAGCCCCTAACCTGTCCTGGTGCCTGTGGTTATTTCTCCCCAGATGTAGGACCTTGCACTTGTCCTTATTAAACTTCATGAGGTTTGCCTGCAGCCAGCTCTCAGCCTGTCCAGGTCACGTTGGGTGGCTGCACAGCCTGACAGGTGTCAGCCAACCCCCCCAGTTTTGTATCATCAGTGAACTTGCTGAGGGTACTCTCAAAGCCTTCAGCCAGGTCGTTGATAAAGATATTGAACAAAACTGGACCAAGTACTGATCCCTGGGGGACATCACTTGCCACAGCCTTCCAAGTTGACTCTGTGCCACTGATGACGACCCTCTGTAGAGCCAGTTTGCAATCCACCTCACTGACCAGCCATCTATGCCACATCTCCTAAGCTTTTTTTATGAGGATGTTATGGGAGACAGTATCAAAAGCTTTACTGAAGTCAAGATATATGACATCCACTGCTCTTCCCTCATCTACCCACTTGGTCATCACTTCATAGAAGGTTATCAGATTACTTAGACAAGATTCTCCTTGAACACCTCTAGGTAAGGAGCATCCACAACTTTCCTGGGTAACCTGTCCTAGTGTCTCACCACCCTCACTGTAAAGAATTTCTTCCTAATACCCCATCTAAATCTGCCCTCTTCCATCTTAAATCCATTGCCCCTCATCCTTTCGCTACAATCCCTTAAAAAACGTCCCTCTCCACCTTTCTTGTAGGCCCCCTTCAGGTACTAGAAAGCTGCTACAAGTTCTCCCTGGAGCCTTCTCTTCAGGCTGGACAGCCCCAAATCTTGTGGCTTCTATGTGTCAGAATATATACAAGTAAAATGATGAAGTAGCCTTTGCACAGCACATTTAGAAGTTTGTTTTCTATTTTTATTCTTTCAGTTTATGTTGTTCCTTGTGTAGGACAAGGTTCCTAACCAAACTCTGCATAAGTTTAGAATTGTTGCACTTACACTGTTTGAAAGGACAATCTCTTTATTATCACCAGATCTTTGGCCATTCCTGAGGCTCCAGATAAAGATACTTTTCAAAATTCATAGCAGGTATAGGATGAAGTTCTTAGCTCTCAGTCCTCCAAAGGTTTTCTTGAGTTTAAGTTCTTGAACTTCTCACATTAAAATAGCTATGGATATTGTAGTGTGATGAGCAATCACATTTAGTTGAGTGGGAATTTATACAGCATTGCAATAAATAGTGCTGCAATTATGATCTATATTTATTAAGAAATTACCTGTAGCTGTACTAGACTACTTCACCTGCAACCCTATAACCTGAGTTTTTAATATGAGAGCAGAAGACTCTCCACCACTGGCAGTTAATATTTCTACAAAAGCAGTTCATAGGACAAGAAAAAAATTAATCCTACTGATTACCAAATTGATTAGAAGGTCTAATCATCCTCTGAGTGCACCACTGAACAATAAAATGAAATAATTAGTGTGGGTGTGGCCTGCTTCTGAGAAGCCATAATTTATGAAGTGTTGGCCTCCAAAGTTCCTCAGGAGTTTTATGATGAGAGTTTTGTTGTTGTTGTTTACAGTATTTGTTCTTTCTGTCTCTCCTGGATGAAAATACAAGAGACAGATACCTTACAGCTGAGTTCAGAGTAATTAAAATTCTCCCCTTTTAGCACATTATCTTTGTGTCTTTGCTGAGTGATTGTAATGCTGGTTTCAGCATTACCTGCCACAGCTCTTCACAGAGCAAAAAAGCTTCTCATAAAGGTGAGTGAACTCCTTCTCTAAAAGCCAGTTTTGGATGAGCTACCCGGGTTGTCAATTGCTGTCTGTTCAAACTCTCACATTAACCACATCCTAAGCAGTTAATTTAATCAAAACTAGAATATGTTGCCCAAATGAGCAACATTCGGTTGGTTTTAGAAGTAAAAAGTCCAACACAAAGTACTGAGTGTACAATACATTACCTTGTGTTACTTGATGGATTATGATTATAGACCTGTTGCAGCAGCTTAGCACCAGCTGCTACCACTGTGATCTTGTAGATTTTTCCCACAGTTCAGCTATAATAGATATGGCCATGTGGGAAATGTCAGAATTAAGATTTGAGAAGTATCCCTTCAGTTTCACCTGCAGTTTTATAACTATATTTGGTTTATGTCAAAAGATTTAGCTCTTCACTATTACTTATCCAAATTCTCCTTTTCCTTCTCTCAAGGTCACCTACATTGTGACTTTGATGCCCTTGAGTGCTCACCAAGCTGAGATACATGCCAAACTTCCTGGCTTTTTTTTTAATGTCTGGTGTGAGCTCTGATAGTTGATAGTGATGGGCTACAGCCCTCCACAAGTCAGAGTAACTTTTTTTGGAAGGCTCTCTGAATTGTTTGTTTTCCCTTAAGTTTTATTCTTGTCGCTATTGCCTGAGGCAGTGCTAGCAGAGTGACAAAGCAGGCAGTGCCACTCCATTAATGAGCTACCTGGGCTGCTCATGCAGGAGAGCAATCAGCCTTCTCTTATTCCCCATGGACATTAAATTAAGGTTGACAATGCATTGGGTAACTGCTGCTGAGGTCTGATGGCTGGGCTTAGTCTACAGTCTCCTTAATCTCTTGCCTGTAAGCTTAGAAAATTGCCTGCTTGCACCTGCTGAAGACACAGCCAGAATAATTTGGAAGCTCACAGGTACAAAAGCAATGCTTCTATATCTTGCAGAACATCACTACACAAGCTGACATGAGGCTGAGCAGTGCTGTTGACAGGCTAGAGGGATGGGATGCCATCCAGAGGAACTTTGACAGGCTGGAGAAGTGGGCCTATGTGAAAAACTCATGAAGTTCAAAAGGGCCAAGAGCAAGATCTTGCACCTGGATTGGGACAGTCTCCAGTGTAAGCACAGACTGACTGATGAATGGGTTAAAAGAAGGGCTTGAGGACACTAGGCAAAAAATGTTGTAACAGCACAGTAAGAAGATTGTGTCTTTTGGATTTTGAGTGATAAAGCATTGCTAGCAGTTGCCAGACTTGTTGGGAGGTGAACATCCATCAAGAGAGTACTTGGCTTTGTAAAGCTGCCAATGTAACAGTGGTTGTAAATGTGATTGATCATCTGATCTCAATGTTTTCTGTTTGTTTCATTTGATTCAAAGACTTAAACTAATAATACAAATAACAGACCTACCCTAATTACAGCTCTAGTGCCTGTTTTTCACAGAGAAAACCTTAGGAGTTTCACAGCTGTTCATCCTTCTTTGACTTTCTTCCAGCACGTCCTGTTGCATGTTTCCATGCCTCCGGAGCAGACAAAGACATTTTGTGTAGTGAGCATTCTGCTTATTTTCTCACTGTCCCTCTGCAGAAAGCTTTTGCTTTGCTTTTTACACTGGTACTACAGCACGAAACAGTACTGAATTGAAAAGAAGCAAACAAAACCCCCAAACCAACAAAAAACCCAAACAAACAAACAAAAACCCCCAAACTAAAACCAACAACAAAACAACCCATCATGGCAGCATGTATTATTCTTCTCATAGGCTGGGTGTTCAGATGTTTCCAGGTGAAGACAAGAGAAGACTCTTATTGCGAAAGGCGAAAGCATTTATTGCCTAAGCAACTAAACAAAACACTAAGCACAAGCAAAAGCAAAGCAAGAACTCTCTACTGTGTTACATATTCAACTTATATACTTTTCTAACCACAAAGAAATAAACAATACCCAAGAAAAAATGATAAAATAATCTGTGCATGCCTGTAGATAAAAGGTAGAGTCATAGAATCATTGTGATTGGGAAAGACCTTTAAAGTCATCCAGTCCAACCATTCTCTAACTCTAATAAGCCTCATGCTAAACCATGTCCCTCAGCAACACATCTTTAAACACCTCCAGGGATGATGATTCAAGCACCTCCCTGGGGAGACTGTTCCAGTATTTGAGAACCCTCTCAGTGAAGAAGTTACCTGAATGACTTGAGAAAAATACGAGTGAAGTGTAGGTAGACTTTATACTGTCTGGCTATAACCTTATACTTGTTATTATGTTTGCTTATTTTTAGCCTAGCTCCATTGATCCTATACTGGCAGAACTATTCACTACTTTTTGTGTAAAGTATGATATTATCTTGTACCTAGGATTTACAACCTGGCTTTGTACTCAGATAAGAACATAGGAGGTGATAGTGTCTTGGGTATAACTGAGAAGTTCTGGAAGCATTTTCCTTTCTCAGCTTTCAATGGAGAATATTTTTAGCTGCACATGCTCACAGAATGACTCCTTGCAGTTGTGGGTCTAGAAAGTCCAAATCAAAGAAAGAAAAGATCTCTAAGACTGAGTCCAAATGTCAGTCCAACACAATCATGGCTGTTAGACTATGACCCCAAGTGTCATGTCTACAATTTTTTGAACACCTTCAGGCATGGTGACTCCACCACCTCCCTGGGCAGACTGTTCCAATGCCTGACCACCCTTTCAGTCAAGAATTTTCCATAATATCCAACCTAAACCTCCCCTGGTGCAACTTGAGGACATTTCCTCTCATCTTATCACTTGTTCCTTGAAAGAAGAGCCCAATACCCACCTGGCTCCAAACTCTTTTAGTAGAAGTACCTCAAAAACTACTCTGGAGAGAATTGCTTCTGTAAATCAGTGAGGTCTGGGATATATGAAAAATGTGATAATCTGCTTGCTCTTAACTTCTCACAACTTCATTTGATGTGCCACCCAACTAAATCTGATTTAAATACCTTTCATTGATTAGTAATCGTTATTGTCAGGATTTCAGCCATTGGATGCTTTCATGAAATAAAGGTAGAACAAAAATTGTGGTTAGATAGTAGCCATTTATACCAAAATGGTGATTCAGAAGTATCTGCAATCCTGTGTGGGAGATTCCCCTTCAGTTCTCCATTATCCTAATTTTGAAGGTGACCTTCAGAAAGATTTAACCAAGGACTTAGTGGAATGAAAGAATGAACTTGCAAGGAAACGAGAGAGGTGATTGAAAAGTGCAGCATGGCCCATCATCTGTAAGAAATACCCTGCTCTGCTTGTCACAATTATGCTCTGAGTACTTCTGCAGGAGCCTGATCAGATTTGACAAGTGTAATTCTGGTAGGAGACCAGAATTTTAGCCTTTATTTTTAGGCTGTAAAATATTTTGGATGTTTCAGAAAATATTTATGAAATCTAATAGCTAATTTAGGTCATTATGGTTATATGAACCACAACAGAACTGTGTTAATTTAAACCAGATAAAAGTCAGGACCTAAAATGATCTAACATATTTAGTGTGCACTTGATTATTCTCTCGATTTTCCTACTACAGTGCAGTGAAAGAAAGCTAAGCAATGTACATGTAGAGAAATATATTGAGAAAGGTATCACAATGCAGGTCTAATGTAGCAGAAAAGTCACTGAAAAAGAATAGTGATGTTACCTGATGGATTATGCTGTACAAGAAAAGAAAACAAAACCCAGTTAATAGAGGAAATAAGGGCAGCAATTTAAATGTTTTACAATAAAGGAGCTTTGGTTCTAAATATAAGCTGCAAGCATTTAATACTTTCAAATTTTAAATGATTGGAAACAATGCAAATCACTCTCCAAAGAAGTTTTGTGAAGTTCCTTATGTTGCACACCATGTAATACACTTAAAATGGGCTAAAAGCACCAAAGGTATGAAATAACAGTTACAGCCCAGAGTCTGAGGTTTAACTTTTTTTTCACTATTGCCAATGGAAGAATTGTCAATAACCTATATGGAGCTGAAGCTTTAGCGCAATTTCCAATGTAAGGATTTTAAGAGGCAAGAATCTTTCTGATTGTTTTGTTCTTTTTGTGATTTTTTTTTTTTTTTTTTTTGGTCTTTACCACCAACACAAGATGGGATTTTCCTCTAGTTTAAACTCAGCTGCACTTATTTGGTGTCTTGGATTCCCGCTTTATTTCTGCAGCTTCTTGTCCAGTTACATGACCTCAATAGGGACAGAAACAGCACCAGAACAAGAGGACAGAGTCTCAAGCTGCGCCAGGGGAGGTTTAGGCTGGAGGTGAGGAGAAAGTTCTTCACAGAGAGAGTGGTTGGCCATTGGAATGGGCTGCCCAGGGAGGTGGTGGAGTCACCATCCCTGGAGGTGTTCAAGAGGGGATTGGACGTGGCACTTGGTGCCATGGTTTAGATAGTCATGAGGTTTAGGGTGACAGGTTGGACTCGATGATCTTTGAGGTCTCTTCCAGCCTTCTTGATTCTATGATTCTACTAGAAAGAGCATGGATTTTAAAGGCATGTGAACAGAATGAGTTCCCTGTCAGCCTGTGAAAGATTGTTTATTTCACTGGAAATTTCTTTCTTTCCCCTCTCCCCCTCCCCCTAACACCACAATGATGTAGCCATTGAATTTATTTGTAATAATGATACCTACATGATTTCTATTTGTCCTGTTCTAGTTTCAAGGAGTCACAGAATTATAGGGGTTGGAACGGACCTCTGGAGATTATCTTGTCCAACCCCCCTGCCTGACCAGGCTCATCCAGAGTAGGTTGCACAGGATGGTGTTCAGGTGGGTTTTGAATGACTCTAGAGATGGAGAATTTACCACCTCTCTGGGCTGCCTGTTCCAGTGCTCTGCCCCACTCAAAGTAAAGAATTTCCTCCTTGTATTTAGATGAAACTTCCTGTGTTCTGTTTTGTGCTCATTACCTCTTATCCTGTCGCTGGGCACCACTAAAAAAAGATTGGCCTTATCCTCCTGGCATCCACCCTATAAGTATTGAGAAGCATTGAGAAGATGCCCCATCAGTCTTCTCTTCTGCAGGCTAAAAACCCACAAGTCCCTCAGTCTTTCTTCATAAGAGAAACGTTCTTGTCCCCTAATCATCTTCAGAGCCTTTTGCTGTTCCATCTCAACCAGTTCCCTGTCCTTCTTGAACTGGGGAGCCCAGAAGTGGACCCAGTACTCCAGCTGAGGCCAGACAAGGGCAGAGTAGAGGGGCAGGAGAATCTCACTCGATCTGCAGGCCACCTCATCTTGTTGTACCCCAGGGTGCCATTGGAGAATGGAGAAGATTATAATGGAGTCTCATCTTCTTTCTATGTTTGTAACAATCATTTAGGCCACCCTGTGCAAAGGGAATGGAGTTACAGAGCTTGAGAAGAAACTCAGAGCCTGAGTACACCCTTTGCTGGAGGTTAGCTGTACTTTGAGGAGGAAACTGAACCACCTAACCCCAGAGCTCCTTTCCAACCTAAACTTTTCACATGATAGTGCTGTGTGCAACATGTTCTACATCCACGTTACAATTTTCCTTCAACTTCCAGCAGGAGCTGTAAAAAAGTAAACTGTATAAAATCTTTCAAATCGTAAACCTCATGAAGCTAATATTAGTTTTAACAAGTAATACAGGAAGAATTATTATGGGCCACAGCTCTTGGTTTCTTCATATTAGTTCTCTACTCTATATAAAAGACTAAATATTTTCTTGCCTAAAAATTCCCCTGTCCTCAGAGGCTATCATTAACAAAAGGTGGAATTAGGACAAATATTATTTCTTTAGGTTTTGGTAGAGAGTCAAAGTGGTTTCCAGTAGCCTGTGAAGAAATAAAACGAGTGCTGTCTCTGTTTTAGTATTTACCTGGTGCACAGTCCTCTGGGAGCTGCAGGATGAAGCACTGTGTGAGAAGACAGTTTGTAGATGAAACATCTGAAAACTTATACCCTTCTGGTGCCCAGTGATAGGACAAGAGACAACAGGTACAAGCTGGAACACAGGAAGTTCCACCTCAATATGAGGAGAATCTTCTTTGCTGTGATGGTGACAGAGCACTGGAACAGGCTGCCCAGAGAGGTAGTAGAGTCTCCTTCTCTAGAGACTTTCAAAACCTGCCTGGATGTGTTCCTGTGTGACTTGCACTAGGTGATCCTGCTTTGCCAGGTGAGTTGGAAGAGGTGATCCCCAGAGATCCCTTCCAAGCCCTACCATTCTGTGATTCTGTGAAACAAGCAGAACTTTGACTAATATATGATTTCCTTTGAGGCAGTATGCAAAAATAAGGACAGTAAATTCAGTCTTTCTATATTCAGCTTGTCTGTTTGTGTTGCCATTGCTTCTTTAACCCAAACTGCAAAGTTCTAAATATACTCCAAGAAGGTCAGAGATTTATCCTAAGGCAGAACATGACCCTACTGAGAACACCACAGGAGAATCATTGCAACAAACTTGCTGTCTCGTCAGGAAATTGCTATCTGGCCTTGATGAAGCCTTCTAAATGTGCCTACAGGTTGCTAAAAGAGATTCTGTTCAGCTTGGGTCATGGATGTGAGGGACCCTTATACCCTCATCTTCCAGTACTCTATATTATGGTAGCTCTGCCTCTGGCGTAAATCAGAGCGGAATCAGCTTCTTTTTCCTTTTCATATTCCTTTTCACTGAAACTTTCAGCTACCCTGCTTGTCAGGAGCAGCTAGAGCTTTTGTACTGGTGTATCCTGGATAGGTAGCTACTAGCAACTGGGTCATAACTCTTCTTTTCCTTTTATTTTCCACAAAGAACAGTGTAGCAGACTTGAAATGGTAATAAATAGAGTAAATGATTTATTTTCATTGCAGATAAAACTCTTACCATCAAATTGTGACTTTGATGTATTTGTATAAGGAAGATTAGAAAAGAATGTTTGAATCATTCATTGTGAAACATTCTAAAGCTAAAAGGGCAAAGGATTCTCACATCTGTCAGAAAAGTCTCTCCAAACTCAGAATAAGACTGTAGGAAACAAGCTCAGACAAACTTCATTCTGACCATTGGGAAGTGCTGAAAATGAAGCAAATAAAGTTAAAAAAAAAAAAAAAAGCAGCCCTCAAAGTTAAAAGTTAAAAGCTCTTTTCTGTTGCATAGCTTTTGGGAAAGAGTTGTTAGATGCTGACCCTCCAACAATACATGCAGCCCTGAAAAAATATGATTGATTCCTAGTAAAATGTTCTTGCAGCCTGCATGTTGCCATTTCTGGGTACATCATGAGATGAAAAAATTATATTAATAAAAGAATGAATTGCTGTGCTCTTGGGTTGACTTATGGTGAAAATTCAATGTGTCTTTCTGTACTGCTACTTAAAATATGAGAGAAAGATAGTGATGGAAGATTTTACATAGTAAGAAAGCTAATCTAAGCTTGCTAGAGTATCTGGGGGAATTACAGCATTTGGAAACATCTCCAGCCATGCTGACTCACAATAATACAGGCTGTACTACCTGTGCTGGTTGATCTGCTAGGAACCTTAACCTACAGTGAGTTATCAAGATTGCTGCAACCTATGTTTCTATAAATTCAGTTGTAACGTAAATCTATATTCTGAATACTTTGTCTGGGAAATAAAAAAAAATAGCTTGATAGTTTTATTAGGGGGGGAGGGAACATATAGGCTGAAATCATGGCTCTGAAGCCCTAAATTAGACACCCCCCCCCCCCCCCAAATTACCAGTTTCATTTTAAAGTGTAAGTTGCTGGAAACTAAAATCAATAAATTTACCAAAACAACAAGTTTTAATCCACTCACGCAGAGATATGTATACAAAATAAATCTTTTCTCCTGTCAAGCTAACAGAAGGGCTCTATGTGCACCTATTTATCTCTGCTCTGCTGTAAAGTTGCAGGTGAAATATAAAGTCAAATGGTTTGTAACACAAATCTGAATTGGGTAAGGAAAATAATAGGGGACATGAAAAGATTTTTACATATAAAGAAGTGAGGGAGGAAAGTTAGGACTTTTTTTTTTTTTTGAGACAGATTGGATATAGATGAAGTAAAATAGGAGATAGCCACATTTCATATAATATGAGCTCTAGACAAAGTAATTAATTAAACAATGTAGGTGGTCAGTTTGTGAGACATTGTGCAGTGCTTTGAAGATGTCAAGAAGCAGCCATGAATGTTTTCATCTTTATTTAAGCTTGGGTATTTGCAGTACAGACCCTATCAGTCACCCTTTTAGGGGTATTTTTACTTTAAGGCCATGATTCTCTTAATCTGTTTAATTTGATGACTTTAAGAAGAGGCTAGCACATTATTACAGACAGTGGGAAGCAATTCTTCCCCGTGAGGGCTGGTGAGACACTGGAAAAGCTTGCCCAGAGAAATTGTGGAGGCTCTGAGCCTGCAAGTGTTTGAAATTAGGGACCTTGAGCAAGCTGGTCTAGTAGGAGGTGTTCCTGCAAACGGCAGGCAGGTTGGAACTAGATGGTCTTGAAGGTCCCTTCCAACCCAAACCATTCTATGATGCCATGGCTGTGAATTGCTGAATCCAAGACCATACTTGTAAATTACTACAGATTTGTTAAGTTCATATATTCCTGCAGCAAAACCCTGTTGCAGAAAGTGCTAGCAATCTCAAATCAAACTATTTTTTACTTTGTTTTCCGTTAAGGAAATGAGTTTCGATGAGATTGCTTGGATTTCCGTGGTTTCTCTAAATCATTAGTAAAATTAGGTCTTTCTGAAGTCTTGCTCAAGTGTCCTAAGTAAGATGAAACAGTAAACATGAAGTCACATGTACACATTCTTCTATTTTTATGGTTATATATTTAAAATATATCAACTAAACAATGTTCCTCTTTCTGTGAGGGTAGTGAGACACTGGAGCAGTTGTGGACACCTTATCCCTGGAGGTGTTTAAGACCAGGCTGGATGAGGCTTTGAGCAATCTGGTCCCTTCCAACTCAAGCCATTCTGTGATATGTATGTGTATGTTTACATGTACATCCACACACTCCAGAATATTTCTTCTTTTTTTGCTGTATTATTACTAACACATTAGATTAGCACATTGTTATGTTTGGGTTCATATTTCTCTTCCTGTTTTAGTCTAGTTCTGTATTTTAGACCTATTTCCAGTCTTTTCTTTTGGATTTCTTCTCTTTTTTTCATGTTTTTCTTAATTTACTCACAACTTCTACGTTTCTTTGTCATTTTTCCTGCACTGATGAATACTAGCATGGGGAAGACACTTAGCTCTGACCTCTTACATCACCTTACAAAGCCTCCAGGGATTTGCCATGCTGTCTCCCTCTTTGACATGTACTCACAAATCTCTCATGAGTGCTCCTTAGTTCTGGCCAAATTCCTTTCTTTTGCAATAGAGATTTTGCTGCTCTCTTTATATCTAAACTATACATATGGGTATGTTTAGATATGTGCTATTTTAGTCTTCTGTTGCCTAAGCTTTCTGATTTCATGCTTATTTAATTTTTTCACTCTGTCATTCTTTTCCCTCTTAGCTTATTATCTGTTTGGTTTTTTTTTTTCCCCTCTTTGAGCTTCTTCCTCACACTTATGCATAGAAAACATTGCAACATTTCTGTTTCTACTATTCATTTTAGTAATGGCAAAACAGGACATTAGCAACACCATCCTGTGTCTCCTGTCTGTGCCCTACCTTTAAGACTCCTAATTATGTACCACTGAGTGATGACCTTTACCTTGGGCTGAAAATACTCTGTAAATCAGCAGCTTTTCACCCCATCAACAAATTGCAGCGTTATGCCCTGAACTATCCTGCACTTGAACTTCTGGGGACCCTTGACTTGGAGCCTGTAAATCAGATATATATCTAGCAGAAGTGTCTCTCTAGGGTTCGAAGACCAATGGCTAATTCACACTGGAATATTTAAAATCCCCTTTATTAGCTTGGAGGTGTCACACATGAAGGAAACGATGCCCAGACTGCTCACCTGAGTCTCTTTCATTCTCTCAGATCTTAAATGTGTGCTCCTCTCCCAAATGTATCCCTCAGGGCCTTAGACTGTGCTTCATGAAAGGTACATTGAGGGCTGAATCACCAACTTCTCAGAAAATGTTTAACCATTCCAAATCTTTTCAATCTAAGCTGCATCATTTAGGAAATCATCTGAAGACTTTCTTTGCAATGATTACTGTTTTAGCTGTCATCATCTTGACAGCCCAGGGAAGTGGAGTCACCATCCCTAGAGGTGTTCAAAACCTATGCAGTCATGGCACTCTGGGACTTGGCTTACTGGGCATTGTGGTGGTGGGTTGACAGTTGGACTGGATGATCTTAGAGGTCTTTTCCAACCTTAATAATTCTATGATTCTTATCTTTGCCTACTGTTGTACTTCTTCATTCTCTTTTTCCATAGCCTCAGGCAGAGAGTCCTAAAACTGTTGATCCCTCTTTTGACTGCATAGGAAAGAGTTTTACATGGCTAGTTCTCAGCAACAGTAGCTCTCAGTAAATGTGATGAGGTGGCTTAAGAAGGTTTTTCACAGCAAGAGTAAAATTCTTGGAGTGCTCTAAATAGAAACTGAGTTCCAGAATAATTAGGAAATGGTTGTTATAACTCAAATTGTGGTGAGGAAGGATTATAGAGAGCAGGGAGTGCTGTAATTCTTTTGGTGTGCATGTTTTCATAAATGCAGAAACATCAGTGGATGCTGAATTCTGGCTGGCAAGTGATAAATGCTCAGAGTATTTTTCCTGCTGCTAATGTCCTTTTCCCCCCCCCCTACCAGCTGGAAGTTAATCTTATGCAACAAATAAAATTTTAGCATGTTCTTAAGACCTTGTTTGGGGATTCAGGCTTAACTCATATTGTGTGCCTCCTTGCAGGGGATAAGAATATTAGAATAGGTGACTGAATCCCAATCCATGCAGGTGTTTAAAAGCTGCAGAGATGTGGTGCCGAGGGACATGGTTTAGCACCAGATTTCATAGAGTTACATAATGGTTGGACTTGATGATCTTCAAGGTCTTTTCCAACCAAAACGATTCCATGAGTTCTATGAATTTTATGTTTCTGAGTTGGTGTAAAGATTCTGAAGGGAAGAAAGAGATGTCATTTTTTTAATTGATTTGTGTTGAGCCATTAAAATTCTGCAGAAATTACAATGTGTGTGCTTCCAAGAAACACAAAGAAGCAATTTCTGCTAGTGGGAAAAATCTGAAACTCTTAAAAAATACCAAGTCTGCAATAAATTCAGCATTTAGACTGGGTCTGACCATCTATGGATTGTCAGATGCTTATGGATGCTTATAGCTGTTCAGCCTGGAGAAAAGAAAGCTCCGGTGAGATCTTACAGCAGCCTTCCGATACCTGAAG
The DNA here is from genome assembly GCF_027791375.1 of Indicator indicator. Taxonomy (NCBI): domain Eukaryota; kingdom Metazoa; phylum Chordata; class Aves; order Piciformes; family Indicatoridae; genus Indicator; species Indicator indicator. The sequence continues at coordinate 7,639,654 of NC_072017.1, forward strand.
GGGGCCAACAAGAAAGACGAGACAGGGCTTTTTACAAGGGCTTGTAGTGGTAGGACTAGAGGGAATGGATTGAAGCTCGAGCAGGACAGATTTAGACTGGAGATTAGGAAGAAATTCCTTACAGTGAGGGTGGTGAGAACAGGTTGCCCAGGGAGGTCTTGGGTGCCCCCTCCCTGTAGGTGTTCAAGGCCAGACTGGCTGAGGCCATGAACAACGTGGTCTAGTGGAAGGTGTCCCTGCCTATGGCAGGGCAGTTGGAAGTAAATGATCTTGAAGGTCCTTTCCAATCCAAATGATTTTATGAATTTATGAATCCATTTCCCTCTCGTCAAAAACTGTCCCTCAAAACCATTTGATATTCTGACACGTGTCAATACCAATTTTGATCTTATTTTTCTCTCTGAATTTGTAGAGAAAGCATCCCAGTCAGATGCTTTGGGTCAGATTGCCACACCTGTAACACATTTACCTTTAAATGTAGTGAAATCTAAACACATATTTGTGCTTGGGATTCTTAACAGATACTGTTACCATTTTGAATCCCCCATCCAGGAGAGATTCACTGGGTTAAATGAAGCAGATACCGTTAAGGTCATACCTGATACTTGACATATCTACTGAGCAGATACATCCACTCATGTCTACTCATATGTCTACTCATCTCTACCTATGCTACTGGGTAGCAAAAAGTTTGTCTGTGAGGCATTTTTTGGTAAGCATCAGTGAGCACTCAAACACTTTGAGGAATAAATACAGAATATTTAGAGACTGTCAGAGCTAGAATACTTTAGTTGTCCTAGCTTCAGGGAGAGAAGTGGAAGGGCACAAGCAAGAAATAGGCATGGGTTTAGACTAAGATTGTTTAATAAGTGAAGAAAAAAAAAAGCTTTCCATCTCCCACCAGCACACAGCTTTATTACCTATTACATGAGGGAAACACCCATCAGAAAACACCTTCAGGTGATACTCTCACTCTACTCTTGGGTCCTGACAGAAGGAAGCCAGTGGTTAACTACCAAGCTCCTTGCAATATGGAGGTGATTCTGGACTTTCTCACCAGCAAACCGTAAGGACTGGATGAGGTCTTGGGGAACCAAATCTATCTGAGAAGTGTCCCTGCCCGTGGTGTTGGAATAGATGATCCCTGAATTCCCTTCCAACCTAAGCCATTCTATGCCTATGGGGATGGGATGCAGCTAAGGTAGTAAAGGACTGTAGTTTTTATTTCAAGAGTGAATTCAGTGAGATTTAGACTCCCAAATGTTCTTGCTCTGTCCCTGAGTCCTAAACCCCATTATATAGTCTGTCTGTTTCTGAGAAATGAAACTATGTAATGAATAGCTGCTATGCTGTGAGAAGGGAAATGAAAATCCTAAATTACTCACTAAGGAATTGTAGAGCCTCACTAATTCTGAGGTTAAAATCCATTTCTGATCAGGCATGTTATTAAGTGTCTATTGTGGAGTGCTGATAAGGCACCAAAGATTACCTTTTAAATTACTGCATTTTAACCTATGAATAGAGTTAACACCTGGGGATGACTTCACTTTCTGTGAGAATGTAAAAGCCTGCCAGTGAAATGCTTGGTGTTCTGAATTAGACTGTGCTAACTCTCAATTTAATGAGGATGCACAATTAAAAAGAACATTTAAATTATGGAATCATAGATCATCGAGTCCAAATATTGATCCACCACCACCACGGCCTCTGAACCCGTATCCCAAAATTCCATGTCTACACATTTCTTGAACACCTCCAGGGACGGTGACTACACCACCACCCTGGGCTGCCTGTTCAAATGCCTGACCATGCTTGCAGGAAAGAAATTTTCCATAATAGCCAACCTAAACCTCCCTTGGTGCATCTTGATGCCATGTCCTCTCCTGCCACTTGTTACTAGGAGGAAGAAAGTGATCAGCCTCAACCTCATTCTAACCTCCTTTCAGGCAGTTGTAGAGAGCAAGATCTCCTCTCAGCCTCCTTTTCTCCAAGCTGAACAACCCCAGTTCCCTCAGCTGCTCCTCACCAACCCTGTTCTCCAGACCCTTCACCAACTTTCTTGCCCTTCTCTGGACCTGCTTCAGTACCTCAATGTCCTCCTTGTAGTGAGGGCCCCTAAACTCAGTACTCAAGGTGTGGCCTCACCAGTGCTGAGTATAGGAGGACAATCACCTTGCTGGTCCTGCTGGTCACAAAGTTCCTGGTACAAGAAATTGAGAATTCTGTCATTTGATGGTTACTGAGACCAAGTCAGTTCTTGCAGCATGGTTCAGACTGAAGGAACTGTTGGACTTGTGGGAGATTTTGTTTCTCCTTTTTCCATGGAAATGCTAATGACCAGGGCTTGTATTTTTGGCCATTTCCCAAACAAGCTCTGAACCAGTAGGAGAATGTTCTCTGTTCCTAATGAAGTCAACAGAGTAGCTGTTAGCCTCATTTACACTATACAAAACAGGTGTTAAGGCTGCATAAGTCATCAGCTGCTTCTCAAGGAAAGAGAGTTTTTTCCAAGGTCAGACACAATCTCAGATTTTTTTTTTTTGTTTAATCTTAATTTAAAAGAAATAAATGTAAGAACTGTGAAGTCTTAGTTGGGAGAAGTTTCTAGACCACTGACCATCACAGAACTATAGAATGGTTTGGGTTGGAAGGGACCTTAAAGATCATCTAGTTCCAACCCCACTACCATGGGCAGGAACACCTCCTACTAGATGAGCTTGCTCAAGGCCCCATCCAACCAGGCCTTGAACACTTTCAGAAAGGGAGCATCCACAACTTACCTGGGCAATCTGCTCCAGTGTCTCACCACCCTCACTGGAAAGAATTTGTTATTAATATCCAGTCTAAATCTCCCTTCTTCCAGCATCAATCCATTCCCCCTCATCCTATCACTGCAAGCCCTTGTAAAAAGTCCCTCCCCATCTTTTTTATAGGCCCCCTTCAGGTACTGGAAGGTTGCTGTAAGGTCTCTCCAGAGCCTTCTCTTCTCCAGTTTGAACAGACCCAACTCTCACAACCTGTCCCCATAGGGGAAGTGCTGCAGCATTATGACCATCATCACACACACCCTGTGACCACAGATAAGATTTGACTAGTGAATAAATGGAGCCCTGACAGAGGGCAAATTGAACCAGTCCTCCTTGCAGCAGTGGGTCTGCAGTTGGTGACTCTGCCCTTGGATCAGGATGCCACCCACATTAACTTCTTGAGCCTGAGAGCCCTCACCTTACTGGCTGAGTGATCATGCATTTGGGGGTCATTATCCCTAAAACTTGAGTTTAAGTTGGCTGTGGTATTAGTTCTGTTGGCCAGGTGTCTGATCTGTAGGTTGCCAATATTTGTTACAGTGCTAAACAGTTCTGATGAGAGTCTCTGTGACAGCTCTGAAGAGGTGTTCAATCTCTGCTTGCGCTAGAGTGTCTCTACAATTCCATCTCGTTGCCTTCATCAGCTGAATCTTTTCTTTCTAACTTGTCTCAGGAAAATACATTTTGACCTTTTGTATCTGTCAACAGTTTGTTTATAGATTTTGAATGATGGGTTCTGAAGAAAGTTGTTTTTTCTGGAAATCTTTGAAGTTTCTTGAGACATCAACAAAAACATCCAATCTGTTGCCTAGATTTTTGTTTTTTGTTGCTATTTAAGGAAAAATGTTCTTATTCTTTTGGGGTTTTTAAAAAAGATAATATAAGTTTATTTATTCACATTGCTACATTATAAACACTTATAACTGCACAACTTTAATGATGTTTCTTTCTCATCACCTTGAAGACCTTATTTCCATTTGCCATGTAAATGCCTAGACAACAGAGCAGCACACTAGATCTCAGTGCCTGGTGACCAAAGATAGAACCAGCAAAGAGTTTTTCATGGGTCCTCATGGTGCAAATATACTTAGTACCTCTAAAGCTCAGTTTAAGAAATACATTGCTGCTCTCTACAGTTCCCTGAAAGGAGATTGTAGTCAGGTGGGAGGTTGGTCTCTTCTCCCTAGTGTCAGGTGAGAGAATGAGAAGAAATGGCCTGAAATTGTGCCAGGGCAGGCTTAGGTTGGATACTAAGAAATATGTCAGGCATTGGAACAGGCTACCCGGGGAGGTGGTGGAGTCACCATCCCTGGAGGTGTTTGAGAAACCTGTGGACATGGCAGCTTGGGACATGGTTTAAAGAAAAATGATGTTGCAGTTTAAGCCCTCTCACCACTTCTGGATTTAGCTTTCTACAGGATGAAAAATGTCATTGACTGCTGAATTCAGGCTTTCCCCACAAGCTTTACAGGGCAGTTCAGCTCTTAAATGCTCTGATTACTTACTAAATGCTTCATTTGCTGCTATGTTTGTTGTTATCTAAAGATGGAGCACATCCACTGACACTAGCAGGGGTCTCCAGTAATCTCTAGATTTAACCAGCACCATTATTGGTTCTCTGCCTCTGAGTCATATTGTTAAATTCTCTCCTTTGGCAATTTGAGGAATCATAACCACTGGATCATTAAGGTTGGAAAAGACCTTTAAGATCATCAAGTCTAACCATCAACCCAACACCACCATACACCACTAAACCACGTCCCAAAGTGCCATGTCTACATGTTTTTTGAACACCGCCAGGGTTGGTGACTCCACCACCTCCCTAGGCAGCCTGTTCCAATGCCTGACCACTCTTTCAGTAAAGAATTAGTGAAAGAATGGCATGTTGTAGATTAGAATTATCCAGGCATGTTGAGCAAATCCTGTTACAAGAGGGAAGCAAAACAGCTTTATTCTCCTCAATTGCTCTTGATCGCAGCTAGAAACTATGGAGATCTTTGCCCCAAGGTACCAGAAAGAGCAGGAGCCTGAAGAGCACCCCTTATGAGATATTCTGCAAGGACTTTAAAGTTCTCATTGTCAGTTTGAATGTGTATTTTGCATGCATACAAATTTTATGATGACAGTAATTTCCTCTTCTCCTATTGCAATATTTTTCCTTTTATTTTGCAGCATATTATCTAATATTTGAGCTGTGTTCCAGTCACAACTTGCTCTGTTCTTATGTCTTTAGCTATTTGATTTTCTAACTTTTTTTTTTTTTTTTTTTTTTAGTGAGTATATTTAGAACATGCAATTTCAGTGATTTCTTTCTGGCTGTCTTTTAGATTGGCATGTTATTACCAGTTATGGCATGTTATTACCAGTTATTCAGATGATTCAGTGACATGCAATTCATCTACAAATGGCTTTGGGAGATGCTCTCTGGGTCAGCTGGGAGGCTGATAAATATACCTTGTTGTTGTTTAAATTATTGTTTTAAAGCATTTTGAAACAATGTATGGAACAAATGGAACAAAATAAAGGTTACTATAAAAAAAAAAAAAACATAACAAAGAGATCAGCAGCCTCAACAGGCACTGATTTAAAGCTAGAATTTCAGCTTGCATGGCAGCTGAAATTGCCTTTCATGAACAAATCACTGCCTATACCTACTATCTCTCTTTTCAGGTTGACTAGATGCTGTGGAAATGGCTATGACAGAATCATAGAATTGTCAGGGTTGGGAGGGACCCCAAGGATCATCTAGTTACAAACCCCCCTGCCATGGGCAGGGACACCCTCCACTAGATCAGATTGTCCAGAGCCACATCCAACCTGGCCTTAAAAGCACCCAGGGATGGGGCTTCCACCACCTCCCTGGGCAACCTATTCCAGTGTCTCACCATCCCTATTGTGAAGAACTTCTTGCTAATGTCTAATCTAAATATCCCCTTCTCTAGCATGCATCCATTCCCCCCAGTGTTATCACTACCCAACACCCTAAAAAGTCCCTCATCAGCTTTCTTCTAGGCTGCCTTCAGATATTGGCAGGCCACAAGAAGGTCTCCTCAGAGCTTTCTCTTCTCTAAACTGAACAACCCCAACTCTCTCAGCCTGTCCTCATAGGAGAGGTGCTCAACTCTCTGATCATTCTCATGGCCCTTCTCTGGACACATTCCAGCACATCCAGATCTTTCTTGTAAATAAGGATTCCAGAACTGGGCACAATACTCCAGGTGAGGCCTCATGAGGTTGGTGTAGAGGGGGAGAATCACCTTCCTCTGCCTGCTGGCCACATTTCTCTTGATGCAGACCAGCTTTTCCTGCCTAGAAATATAAGATTGTGATTGAGAGATGGAAGTCAATAAAAACCACCACTGGTCTATCAAGCTCAACTGGCCCTCTGTTCCTTTGATTTTATTTTTTTTTTTCCCCTGGTTATCCTCAGTGCTATGCTTAATTATCTGTTTCAGTCAGACAAGTAAACAAATCTGTTTGAGTGGCCAGGTGGACAGGCTGCCCAGGAAAGTGCTGGAGTCACCATCTCTGGAGATGTTCAGAAAACTTGTAGGCATGGCATTTTAGGACATGGTTTAATGACCATGGTGGTGCTGGGTTGGACTTAACGATTTTAGAGATCTTTTCCAACCTTAATGGTCCTCTGATTCTGTGATCCCCAGGGAATCTTCCATACCTTCCCTTAGATTTTTGATCCTGTGTGTGATCCCCAGCATATTTCTTTGGGAGTTTCGTGTATTTTATCAAAGAGGGAAAACGCTGGGATTTCAGTATGCACCTGTGGAAGAAAAAGCACATGGACACCAGCTTCAACCTCCATTCTGTCTTCCACTCGGGAAATGAGCAGTTTCATCCTTCATTTGGCAATAAATATCTCCTAGGGCTGACTCTGATTTTGCTGCAGCACACAGAGGGTATGTAGTGTCTACCCTGCCACGGACCAGCAGTGATCATGACCACCCTATTTCTTTTTTTGCCATCATTTTGTTCTCGGGATTTGTAACCCTCCTTCACTATTTCAGCAAGGTGAATTTGTGGGTAGTTTTTCATCCTTCCTTCTTCATGAAATAATTTACTTAAGTGTTGGCCACGTTTCAAGGTCTGGTATGCTAGTGAAGGAAGAAAGGGGGAGCATGAAAGTAGAGTAGGAATATTGATCCACAAGCAGTAAAAATACACAAGATTTGGTCTGAGGTTCATATCCAAATCCTCTATACACTCATAGAAAAAAAAATCCGAAAAAAAATATCATTTGTGTGTGTGTACGTGTAGAAATGTCTAAGTGTAAATACAAGGTGAGGATTTAATCTGCATCATGAATGGATTTTTTTAATCTGCATCATAGCCTGAGTATTGCAATGATTCCATTCTACAGCAGCATTCTATTGCTTCTATGTAAGGTTTCATTAGTTGTGGGGGTTTTGTTTTGTTTTGTTTTTGTTTTTTTAAGAAACTGAGGGAGAAGGCCAAATTAGATTTCAGAAATTGAATTTGGATGAACACAGATTTCAGAAAGCTGGGGATTTAATGCAATTTCCAGACTGCCCGTTTGTCTGTGAGCCAGAGACATTGTGCTTTGTGGACACTAAACAGAAAGTTGAAGAGGAATCTGTAGCCAAATCTCTTAGTTCACCTTCATAGTCTGAGAAATGACATATGCAGGTTGTTAAGATAAAAAACCTAAGCAGCCAGACCTGGGAAAATGACAGGAGAAGATTTGCAAACTTCCTTTGGTCTAGTTGCTAAGGTGGGTTGAGTAAGGCTCATTGCCATAGCTTTGCAAAAGCTCCTGAATAATGTGGTGTTTTTCCTGCCAGATACAGGGTTTAGGATTTCATCCCCAAGCTGCTTTAAAACTTACATATGAAGTGGTAGAATAAAAGTAGAGAGAGTTAAAATGAGAGATATTTCCACAGAATGATAAAATGTGTAACAAATCCAGGTATTTAGGTCCATGGCACATAGATGCTACTTTCCTTTGGTGAAGAAACAAAACAAGCAAGTCCCTAGGGCAGGTGCAATGTGTTCTTTGCTAGCAGCTAACAAATAGACTTCCCCAGGAATTTTGAATGTAAACTCTGTTAGAAGTTGCAGAGTAGCTAGGTAGAGATGATTTTACTAATGTGCACTCACTTGTCTCATCTTCCTTCCACTCTTTTGAACTTGACTCATTTCTTCTCTTTTCCTTCTTTCCCTAATTGCTATCCTGTAGGTTTAGACTGGATCTTAGGAAGAAGTTCTTCAGTACAGGGGTGGTGAGACCATGGAACAGGTTTCCCTGGAGGTTGTGGATGCCCTCTCCCTGGGGATGTTCCAGACCAGGTTGGACGAGGTCTTGAGCAGCCAAGTCTAGTTGAGAGGTGACCCTGCTCGTGGTGGGAAGCTTGGAGTAGGTGCTCTAAGATCCCTTCTAATCTAAGTCACTCTATGATTTTATGATCTCCACAAGCCTGGACTGTAACATTCATTAGATGAAGTGGGATTATTCTAGTAGTATGTACAGGAGCTGGATCATACTCTGTAGGAGTAAAATCAGAGGTCCATTCATTTGAAAAGGTGTGCTGTGCCTGTGAGTGCAAATCCTCAATCACAAATACATCTCATACATCTCCATTCTCTCCTTGCAAAATATCTGGGTCTTGTCCACTTTGTAAAAGGCTCAAGTCTTTATAGCAAACAATTTAAAAGCTTATAATTCCAAGCCTATTGCTGAATGTCATAAGACTGAAACTGTTACCTTGTCTTTCTACTATTGTTCTGATAGTGAACAGGATGGAAGGAAGGAACCTAGTGAAAGCATGTTCAGCCTGAAGAGTAAAAAGTTGCCAGAGGTATAGGAAACTGCAAACCCAGTCTCAGAATGGAAGCAGTCAGATATGGTGCAAGCACTCTGCCTGACAGACAACATACGAGCTGAGAGGTTTTTTTGTGCTACTCTGCACTGTCCTTCTGTCTTGCTGCCTCCTTTAGCCGGTAGTGCACCTAGGGAGGGATAACCCCATGTATCAGCACAGGTGAGGGGCTGACCTCCTGGAAGGCAGTTCTGTGGAAAATGACCTGGGAGTCCTGTGGGCAACAGGATGACCACGAGGCATCAATGTGCCCTTGTGGGCAAGAAGGCCAATGGCATCCTGAGATACATCAAGAAGAGTGTGGCCAAGAGGTTGAGGAAGATTCTCTTTCCACTCTACTTTGATGTAGTCAGTCCTTATCTGGAGCACTGTGTCTAGTTTTGTGCTCCCCAGTTCAAGAGACACAGGGAACAGCAAAGGGCTAGAATGGTGATTAGGGGACAAGAGCATCTCTCTGATGAAGAAAGGCTGAGGGGCTTGGAGCTTTTGAGCCTGGAGAAGCATGAGGGGGGATCTTCTCAATGCTTATCAATACTTAAAAGGTGGGTGTCAGGAGGATGGGGCCAGTCTTTTTTTCAGTGGTGCCTGGTGATAGTACAAGAGGTAATGGGCACAAACTTGAATATAAGAAGTTCCATCTAAACATGAGGAGGACGTTTACACTGAGGGTGGTAGAGCACTGAAGCAGGCTGCCCAGAGAGGTGGTGGAGTCTCCATCTCTAGAGTCATTCAAAACCCGACTGGGCCCCATCCTGTGCAACCTGCTCTGGGTGAACCTACTCTGGCAAGGGGGCTGGAGTAGATGATCTCCAGATTTCCCTTGCAGCCACCTGCATTCTGTGTTTCTGTGATATTCTGACTTTCTCTGAAGATTACTTTAATGCTTTATTTCCTTTATATAACTTTCTTGCTGGTTTTCTCCTCTCTGCGCATTTTCCTCCTCTCTCTCAGTTTCTTTCAGGATGCATCAAGTTTGGCACTGTTCCAGTCAGTCTGCTCAAAGGAGAATGGCTGTTTCTGAAAACCCATTTGCTGAGAAGGGAGGAGTTTGCCAAAGTGTCTATTCATCTTAAGGCACAAATAGTGGCTTGCTGCCAGTCCTAAATGCGTATTCAAGCTATTGTCCTAAACAAAGCCGGGATATTGAGAAACTTCATGATGAGTTGAAAGCTCTCTCTATCATCTTTTTATTATGCCTTTAGTGTCCTAATGATCTCAAGTTAGTTTAATTAGAAACATAAAGCCTGAGGTAGATGGTTATGAGGATACTGTTTGATGTAGGAGACTTCCTACAACCCTGTGAAATAAAGAGAAAGGGCAGCTATTCTTTTTGTCCTTGAGCATGCTCTTTGCCTACATGCAGGAGTGAATTAGTGACAGTCACAGAGTTTTCCTTGAATAGAATTCTCTGAATGTCTCCAGGCGTTATCATGAATGCACTATCTTAGCCTTGAGTTATTACCACTGTGAAGTAGAGCACCCTGAGTATTGGATTCACTTTTGGGCCTCTCACTACTCACTAAAGACAGTGAGGTGCTGGAGCAGGTCTGGAGCAGGGCAAGAAAGCTGGTGAAGGGTCTGGAGAACAGTTCTGGTGAGGAGCAGCTGAGGGAACTGGGGTTGTTTAGTCTGGAGAAAAAGAGGCTGAAGTGAGACAGCATTGCCCTCTGCAACTTCATGAAAGGAGGTTGGAGTGAGGTGGGGGTTGGTCTCTTCTCTCTGTTAACAAGTGATAGGAAGAGAGGAAATGGCCTCAAATTTCATCAAAGGAGGTTTAGGTTGGATATTAGGAAAACTTTCTTTTCTGCAAGAGTGGTCAGGCATTGGACAGGCTGCCCAGGGAGGTGGTGGAGTCACCATCCCTGGAGGTGTTGAAGAAACATGTGGACATGGCACTTTGGGACATGGTTTAAAGGCCATAGTGGTATTGGGTTGGTGGTTGGACTTGATGCAACCAAAACAATTCTGTGATTCTATAATAAACCCAAGCAAATAAAATGCTATCACTACACATAACATAGAACATAAACTCCCCTGCCACACCTTGCTGATAAAGATCACAAGTTGTAATTTCTTTCTTGCAGTCCATAAGCTGGGATTTGAACTTTACTAGTGTCACATCTCTTTATGCAAAGCAGATGGCAGTTGTGGCCAGGAAGAGCAGGACAAATGAAAAATAACATTGACATAAAATTGAGGAGCACTCAGCTAAACAGAAATGTTTAACTTCAGCTCAGGAGCATGTTGTGACAAGGACCACATACAGGAGGGGGTCTGATATACATTAGATTTGTGTGAAAGGCTCACCTGCCATGTGTGTGTAGATAGCACACACTTTTAGTCTTTATATGGCAGAAATATTAGGTCAAGAAAGCCCAAACCATAAAATCTTTCAAATAACTGAAGTTATTTATAGCCTCTCAAAAAAAACAAGCAGGAAAAATCAATTCCTCAGAAAAATGAATAAAAGAAAGTTGATTCTGCTGCTCAGTAAGACTCTGAAATTCAGCATTTAACGCAGGGACAGTCAAACTTCAAACATCTTTCAATGAAATCTTTTAGACAATACCTTCCCCCCCTCCCCCCAGCATTTCAATGCTAATAGAGTCCCTGGTAACATGACTAAGCACACTCAAAGCCAGCTCTGAAATCAGTTACACTTTCTGTGTGCCCTTGCCAGTACAATGAGTTTGTTCTTGCTTGCTTTCCATTTGACCTCAAGATTCTCTGTCTGGCAGCACTCTGGTTCCAGGAAAAGTATTCCACCTGTTGGCTTGCCTGTTACATGGTACTTGTGACTTCAATCACTCTTCTTGCAGGTTTCAGCTTGGACATAGCGTTTTTGTTATTGGAGGAAAAGGTTCTTGCCCTTCAGATGATCAGGCAAAAGATCAATCTTTTCCATGCAGTGGAAATACCTACCTTATTTTCTCAAAGAAATAGGATGATGACAGATAATTTAGTGTTGTTAGAGACCAAAAGAGAGAGGGAGTCATCTCTTATTTGTGTCTCCATGTGAAGGCTCTCAGAAACGCTGATAACCACTGCTGGTTGTAGAGGGAATGTTCAAGGTTTCACTCAGTGCCCTTTGTCAGCGCCTCAATGTCCATCTTGTAGTGAGGGGCCCAAAACTGAACCCAGTAATCAAGGTATGGCCTCACCAGTGCCGAGTATAGGGGCCCAGCCACTCCCTTCCTTGGTCCTTCTGGTCACAGTCTTCCCAATCCAGGCCAGGATGCTGTTGGCCCTCTTGGCTACCTGGGCACACACTGGCTCATGTTCAGCGGGCAGTCAGTGAACACCCCTAGGCCCTTTTCTGCTGCTTAAGGTGCAATTTACAGCTAGATTCTACAAATCTGTCAAGCTGCTGCTGGGAACTTTGCAAATAGTTATTAAACGTATGATTACCAAGTGCTCCCTGCACACCATTAATTTGCCTTCCCATAGTTTTGTGTTATTGTGACTGTGTGTTAGTTAATACATAGAAGAATGCCTAATTAACAAAATACTCATTAGGTTTTCTAATGGATCCTTCTTTAAAGGCACAATTGTTTTTTCCTGATACTAAAGATACTTTATAGGTTTATAATTCAAGTGTACATGAATATTGTTCTTTGGAAGATAGGAACCAATATATAATAAGATGCAAAACTATACAATGACTCTTCTCATGTAGTTTGTAGGAGAATAAATCCTATTTATTGGATTGAATGTGAGTGAAGGAGCTGGGGCTGTTTAGTTTGGAAAAAAGGAGGCTGAGGGGAGGCCTCATTTGTGTCTACAACTACCTGAAAGGAGGTTGTAAAGAGGCTGGTGGTGGTCTCTTCTCACAGGTAATTAGTGATAGAACAAGAGGGAATGGCCTCAAGCTGCGACTGAGTAGGTTTAGACTGGATATTAGGGAAACATTTTTTCATGGAAAGAGTGGTCAGGAATGTGCTGCCCAGGGAGGTGGTTGAGTCACCAACCCTGGATTCTTTTTAAAGGTCATTTGGATGTGGTGTTTGGGGTTTAGGGGTGAACCCTGCAGAGTAGGGTTCTGAGTTGGACTTAGTGATCCTGAGGGTCTTTTCCAAACTGAATGTTTTTGTGATTCTGTGAAATGCTAAAATTCTGCAGAATCCCACAACAAAACACACTGTCTTTGAAAAATAAGAAGTAAAAAACGTAGGAAAGAAAATTTTCATTAAAACTGAGTGAAGATACTTCTGATGTTAGCTTCCACAATGCATTCTATTACAACAACTAGTGTTGCCTCCTGTGCATGGTGTGACTAAGTGGCTGTGACTAAGAAAAATCAACAGAAGCTGGCAGAGTGTGATTTGGAGTAACTTATGGACCACTTCTTTTTAAGTTTAACTTTTTAGAATGCTCAATGTCCCTTCAGCTATCTATCAAGAGAGCAAGCTGTGTAAAATAATTCCATGTGTAAGTTTAGTTCCCATAGTTTTTTCTCCCTGAAGACTCCAAAATTGTATTGAGAAAAGCATAGTTTACATAGTAACTACAGTTTGTAAAGGTAGAATTACTAAAGCAATTCTGCAAACCTGTGTTTTTCAGTTGGGAATCTCAGTTTTCAGTGGAAAACTTTGGTTTAGGGTTTACCATGAAACACCCAAATTTCCAATTTGAAGTTTCGTTGAAAAAAAGAATATTCGAATTGAATGTGACTTTCTAAGGGCTTCTAACATTTATATCAAGTGATGTTTGCATGTTATTATAGAATATATTCTTCATTGGTCTGCAAGGCTTGAAATTTTCTTTGGATCAATTCTTTTCATAGAATCACAGAATGGTAGGGTTGGAAGGGAAACCTGGAGATCACCTTCCCCCAGTCCTTAGGGCAGGTTACACAGGATGGTGTCCAGTTGGGTTTTGAATGACTGCATAGATGGAGAGTCCACCATCTCACCATCTGTCTGGGACACTTGTGCTGAAACAGAAGTCAGTCCAAAAGAGAAGCCTTAGGACATTATTTGATTTAAACAGGGCTTCTGTTCTTGTGCTTAGTGAGAGAAAGATTTCTTAAGCAAGGAGTAAAACTGGCTGCTGTATTGTGTGAAATGAATGTGACTGCAGAAACCTTCCTCACTAGATCAGTCTTTGGATAACATTTTTCAGAGAAGTGAATAAACCCCTAAACTTCTGTTAAACTTTGGGAGTGCAATTGTGTTTTCACCTCTTGGCTATAATAGTCATTCCTTTTATGTCTGCCTTGTCAGAGAGAAGGTTAAAGAAATTGTGACATGCCAGATTAGATTTATGTGGTCTTACTCCACACCATCCAAGGTCCACCTTCAATATCAATTGAGCAGCTAGCTTCAGTGCTGACAAATGCATTTTCAAATGCTGAGAGCATCAAGAAATTCTTGGTGCTTCAGGAAATTAGTGCTGTTACCAGAAGAGATTTGCAAACTCAAGTTCTGTGTCGCAGGAAATGGAAGCTTATGTGCTAATAAAACAGAAACCACAGAGTTCTGAAAATCAAACAGGCACATGTTGGTGTTAGACATGCAGATCTCATTGCTGAAAACAAAACTACCTCCTTGAATTATGAGGTTGGACTCAGAAACTTAATTTTGAGAGGTTTTGGAAATTTTTTTGTCATTTTTTTCGTTTGTTTGGTTGGGTTTTGTTAGTTGTTCTATTTCAAAAGAAAATAATTATTTTCTTAGCACTGTTTTTAAACCTATCTTCTACCTGAGAGCAATGTTCAAGAAGTCTAATTTCTCTTGATTCCTCTTTTCTGAATATGAACTGCATAGAACTGGAGTATGATGGATACATTTGGGATAACTTGAAGTAAACATGCAGTTATAAAAGCCCAAAATAGAAGTGGCAGAAGCTTTGGATTTGAAATACATTTGTGTTCCACCACTTACCCCTAACCTTCCCTACCATCTAAATTTCTCCATGCTGTGGGTATAGAACCACAAAGTGGCTGAATGTTGAAAGGATCTCTGGAGGTCATCTTGCCCAGCTCTTCCTGTTCAAACAAGGCTGCTTAGAGCAGGATGCCCAGGACCATGTCCAGATGACTTTGGGATGTCTCCAAGGATGGACAACCTACAGCCTCCCTGGGCAGCTCATGCCAGAACTCATTCACCTTCACAGGCAGAAAGGAACTTTCTGTGTTTCACTTGGTACCCACTGCCTCTGGTCCTGATGAGATTTTGCCAACCCTTCAATTTGTACCATTCTCAGCAGTCCGAACTGTCTCAGCCATTCCTCTTACAGAGGTACTCCATTGCCTTCATCATCTTAGTGACCCTTTGCAGGACTCTCTCCATTAACTCCATATCTTGAATTTGTATGTTTTCTACTGTACATGTACAGGAACCCTCCTTCATGATCCATTGGGCACAAGGTGCTAATGTGTTAATTAATGTTATTAGTTTTAATTAATTAAAATAATCAGCTAATGTGCTACATGTAAGAGCTCAGCATTTAGTTCATTGTTACTAGCCATCTAACACTATACACAAATAAGTAAGTGGATATATGAATAGAATAGAATCATGGTTTCATAAAGGTTTGAAAAGCTCTCTAAGATCATCTAGACCAACTGTCAATTCAGCACCGCCATGGTCATTAAACCAAGTTCCAAAGTGCCATGTCTACGTGTTTTTTGAACACCTCCAGGGGCAGCAACTCCACCACCTCCCTGGGCAGCCTGTTCCAATGCCTGACCACTCTTGCAGGAAAGCATTTTTTCATGATATCCAACCTAAACCTCCCCTGGTGCAACTTGAGGCTGTTTCCTCTCATCCTATCACTTGTTAGTAGAAAGAGACCAACACCCACCTCACTACAACCTTCTGAGTTACTGTAGTATTGAAGTGAAGGTAGCCATAGCAATATTGAGCTCTGCTTAACTTGCATTTTAGCTTTTACCCTTTCTTCCTTTAACTTCTCCTTTTTTTTTTTTTTTTTTTTTTAGATTTCCCATCTGTTTTATATCTTAAGCATCTGGGGACCAGCAATGTCCTTTGCCACAGTTTGTGGTCTTTTAAGACAGGGCAGCCTTGCACTGCTAAGGCTTTTCAGTATCACTGTAACACTTGTTTTTTCTAGTGTCAAGCAGCATATTTCAGGGATTTCTGGCACTAAGATGGCTACTTAAACTTTCAGATTTTGTGTGCTTATCTGAACTAATTCTCAGTTTCTTTGAAGTGTGCTCATTTCTAATATTAGTCCAAATTATGAATGATTTCAGTGTCAAGAATTACAAGCAAGAGCTATTTAATAGTTTGAACTCCTACTAAGCTTCTTAACTAGAGGAGGGCTGAAGAATCCTTCTGCACTAACTTTTCACACCTCTCCATTAGAATTTAATCATGGAAGCAGAGTAAGAAATTAGATTGTCTCTCTACATCATCAGTGAAAACCATGGAAGAAACGGGATGACTTCTTGCTGTTGTTTCTAAAGAAAGCTTCAAGCAGACACTAATATTTAACACCCAGTCATTCTAGGCAGCAAGCATTCCAGTTCTATTTCTCAGTTGCACTCAGATAAAATCCATGGTGTACTTCTGTGCATCATTCCATTTTGAAGGCACTTCCTCAAAAATTAATATTAGTAAATCCAGAATCTGAAGAGGCAGCATCTACTCTGAAATGAAAATGTTAGAGATTGAATGGCCCTAAAATGGTGCAGCTCTTGTGTCACAACATGCTATTAAATTCTCTTTCTCCTACTAGAGAAGCTGGAAAACAAACTGGTAACAACTGCAATTTCTCCCTCCTTATTAATACAGACTTTATTGCTGTTCAACCCACAGCTTCATAAGTGTTTAAAAGAAGTAGGAAAGTATCACTTGCTGAGTTTATTTACATTAGTGTGCACTGATCACTATTGTAACTACAGTAGAGTGAATGCAGCAAAACACTGAGGCAACCTAGAAAATTAATTAATCATAAAATCATAGAATGGCTTGCTTTGGAAGAGTCTTTGAAGATCACCTGCCATGGACAGAAATACCTCCTACAAGACCAGGCTGCCCAAAGCTCCCTCTAGCATGGTCTTAAACACTTTCAGGGACAAGGTGTCCACAACTTCTCTGGGCAACCTGTTACAGTGTCTCACGGCCCTTGTAGTAACAAACTTCTTCCTAATGTCCAATCTAAATCTACCCTTGACCTAGTTTAAAACCATTACCCCTTTTCCTATCACCACAGGCCCTTGTAAAAGTCCCTCTTCAGCTTTCTTGTAGGCTCCCTTCAGCTACTGGAAGGCCACTTTAAGGTCTCCCTGGAGCCTTCTCCTCTCTAGTCTGAACAGACTCAACTTCATGAGACTGGCTTGGGCACACCTCTCCAGCCTGTCAAGGTCGATCAGCTCTGTAATACATGAAATGTGCAAAAACCTAAGGTAGGAAGGCACTGGTTTAAAGTGAGTTACACACACTCTAGATCAGATCATTAACAGATATCTACTCTGCATTTTGAAAGGACTAACTTAGCAATTAAAAAGCAATTATAAGCCCATTCATGTGGAAGACAATTTAAACTGGAATAGAGTGATATTAATTGGGAGCACTTTAAGAACATTTAATTGGATGGCCCCAAAGCCCCAGTTCCACAATCAGAAGGGAAAGCCATGCTGTTTAAAAAAGAAACTTGCTTATATAAGGAATGGACCTTATTTATAAAACCAATCCCTGACAAGATGTGGAAGAGATGAAAGAGAGGGTAAACCAGTACACTTGATAAAAATCAATGTTATCAGAGCCTGTTAATTTCACTTAGAATCCACAAACTGGAGGAAAAATAACAGAAACAATCTGGAAAAAAAACACTTTGTGACCAGTGAAGCAAAGACTGACATCTTACTTTCTGAAGTATATCAGCAATCATGTCTATCCATTTCATTCCTCTGGTAGATGCAAGTTTTGGAAATCTCCATAGCAACATCAATAGCTGTTATTGTTCTCTATTTGTTGGTAGGAACCAGATAGTCTCTTAAGTTAAGAAGAAGAAACATATTACAGAATGCCAGGCCATAAGGAACCCCAAGGATCATCTGTTCCAACCTCTCCTAGGTGATAGTGTAGTTGAAATGAGATGACCCAGCACTCTGTCAAGCTGTCTTAAAACTGTCCGAAGTAGGGAGACCCACAACTTCCCTTGGGAGATGATTCCAATGTCTAACTGTTCTCATAGTGAAACATTTTCTTCTGGAATACAATGGGAATCTCCCCAGAAGTAACTTTTGCCCATTACCCCTTGTCTTTTCCACGTGACTCCTTGTAAGAAGGGAGTCTCCATCCTTTCTGGCAGCCACTGTCTATGTTTTCTCCTCAGTTGTAACTTTTGTGAATAAGAAAAGACATATGGGTACTTCTTAATTAGAAAAATTAATTTTGCCCTTTTTTTCTCAGGAGAATGACAAAATTTCTATATGACCTGAGTTTTTTGGCTTGATAAATTGGGGTAAGGGCAAATGATAACACTTTGATATTAGTTTCTTGGTGCAAATCTTTCAAAATTCCAGAATATTTCACTCTACCTTAAGGACATAAGGGGCTGCAGTAGAGCATGACATGTTTTCTGATGTTTTGATAGTGGTGGAGCAACAAAAGAATTCTCTTTTATTACCAAGAAGTTTTCTTGAGAATGTTTGCTATAGTTTTACTTGCTTAATTTTATGGAAAATCTTAAGAAACAGAAAGGGTAGTGGAGCTGGTAAATGCTTTAGAAAAGGAAAACAGAAGAGGGGAATATTTAAGCTAGAAAAGGTCAAGTTTGAACAGGTTGGATTTGAGGTGGTAAAACTCCTAAAATGCAGTGACTGACAGGAGGAATGGGAGAGCTCAAAGGCAAAGATACAACCCTGGCAATCATTCTTGCAGGTCTAAATCTGAATCACAGAAGAGGTGATGATAAAAGGAAGCCATCTTCATACCCATATTATAATTTATGTAGCAGATGGAGGAATTGTTCTGCAGCTTAAAAGTCAGATCTGTCTTCTTGTAGCCCTGATGATCCTCATAAAAGGCACAGAGATGTGGTGCTGAGAGACATGTTTTAGCACCGGACTCTGGTAGAGTTAGATAATGGCTGCAGTTGCTGATCTTGAAGGTCTTTTCCAACCCAAATGATTCTATTATGAGTTGGAGGAGCTATGTTAAAACAGTTCCCACACTCCCTTCTAAATCTAAAGCCTTTTTCTTATTACAGTAAAAACTTTTAATAATTCACTGCAAAGATGCATGAACTTTAGGTAACTTTGAAATTCACAACCATTCTGATTCAGATTCTGCTCCAAGTTGTCCCAATTCCTGTTCTGTTGTCTGAGAAAGCAGTGGGAAATATTGAATTATCCTGGTTACCATCAGTGAGACCTCAAGCTTTCTGTAAAGGGTTTCCTACGCCAACAATTACTGTGCAAACATTTTCCTGGAGGATAATCCTGTCATGGAACTCAGTCTAGGGATATGAATGGCATCCTCTCTCTTATAGGGGCAATTAAACCTGATAATTTCTGGAGGGTTGAGTTCAAAGCCTTTATCAACATCTGACTGATTAAAGCAATGACTAATAGAAGTAATTGATTGCTTTATGTGCATTGTGCCTGATTACCCAGCATTACTTACCTAAAACTTCTGAGCTGGCTTAGTAGGACATTCTAAAGTGAAGAAGATGAAAGTATTAAGAAGCAGGTATTAAAAAAACACTCAGCAATGACTAACCAGAAATCTTCTTTGGGAAAGCTGTGGCTGATGGCTTTACTAAGGAAAGTAATATGACAATTAACAGAAGTTTGAATAAAAGCCTCTTTGATTCAATTTAAGGTTCTAGCATGACCTGTATTTGATTCAGTTTATGATATATCAAAATATATGTCAAAATATATTAATATTGACCTTAAAGCTTTTTTATCTTTTTTTTTCTTACTCTTTTTTTTTCTTTCCTTTTTTTTTTTTCTCTCACTACTGAATCAAATGTTACTGCTTTGATTTTCTAGACTGTATATCAAATCAGATTGGAGGATGGTGTTGGTCTTTTCTCCCTGGCAACAAGTGATAGGACAAGAGGAAATGGCTTCAAGTTACACCAGAGGAGGTTAGGTTGGAATAGACTTACCAGGGAGGTAGTTGAATCCCCGCCCCTGGAGGCATTTAAAAGCTGCAGAGATATGGCGCTGAGGGATATGGTTTAGCATCAGCCTTGGTAGAGTTAGAGTTGTGTAGTTGCTGACATAAAATTTTGAATTGTATCTTCTAATTAAAAAAAAAAAAAAGGAAAGAAAAGAAAAGGAAGGAAAAGAAAATGAAAAATAAAATAAAAGAAAAAGGAAAGGAAAGAAAATTAAAGAAAACAAAATAAAATGAAAAAATAAAATAAAGTAAAATAAAAAGAAAAGTAAAAAGAAATTATACCTTCTGTGTTGTGGTTTCCTGATGAGGTGACAAGCACAAGGCTGTGGGTGTTGTTCAACTTCATCCAGGAATTTACAACATCCAGCTAAAGCATGCAGCTTGAGGTATTAGAAGCAGACCATTGCTCAGAGTCTAAGAGATATTGCTGGGAATGTTTGACTGCAGCCTCTGCTTTAAGCAGGCTGAGCCAGAGAGTGCCCGAGAGCCCTTGCTACTTCTCAGATAGTAGGCACATCAATAGGCAAGTGCTCTTGCTGTGGAGGAATAGATGGGGCTGTGATTGTTGCCAGCAGCTCTCTTGTCTCACCAGCCTTTAGCCTAGCAGAAGCAAACATCACTTTCCAAAGCCTTCCAGATCCCTCTCTGACTTTCTAGACTATTTCTGTTCTCATCCCTAACCCCAGACAGGTTTATTTGCACATGGTGTGGGGTTCAAGATTTAGCAGTGACCTTGGTTTCTGTAGGAGCAAGTATAAGCAAGAGCCTTTCTGCAGCCCAGCCCTTGGTCCTAAATCTCCCCATCAGGTTCTCACTGCTAGGAACAGCTCTTGTCTGTGCAAAACTACCCTCAGCTGCAAAATATCGTAGAATTTTAGGGTTAGAAGGGACCTCAAGGATCATCTAGTTTCAAACCCCTTGGAAAAAACTGAGCTAGGAAGCAAAACTACTGAATAATATTGGTTCTATTCTGGACCAAACCAGGCCAGGTTGTTTTTTTCTCCCTTTTCATTCAGAAGACAGCAGCTATAGCATAAGAGGAGGTGTAGAATTGGTGCAAGGGAAAAAAAAAACCAAACAACAAACTCAAGCTTGAGGGGAGAAGGAGAGCCTGGAGCTGCAAAATGATGGTAGATGTAAGGATGGAATTACCAAGATAAAGGAGGCAGGAAGACAGGTAGGAAAGTCCCAGGATAGGCCAGCTGGACCCAGTGTTAGCTGATGTTTTGGTTTCTGAAGGCAGTTGTGCATCTGTCCTTGTCCTTGACTTTTTGTTTGTTTGGGTTTGTTTGCTTTTTCTTTGCTTGTTTATTCTGTCATTTTACAACTTAATTGCTTCTATTTGTTGTTTGTATCACATTCTGACTGCTTTTCTCTGGGGAAAAGCCCTCACCGAACCTCAAACATGTTGTTTTTAAAAGCCGGATTGTTTTCAGCCTGTGTCTGACTAACTTCTTGACACATTTACCTTGGTAAACAAGCTTGTTTGAGTCCTGCAGAGTATTTCCCAGCAGAGCAGCCAAGAGCTCAGGATGTTCCCTGAAGATTGCTTTGTTTAATGTCAACTTCTCTTCAGTTATCCATCTTTATTTATGAATTAATCAAGGAGCTCATTTTTTTATATCCTTATCTACCCCCAAAAAAGGAAAACGAGGTTGAGGGGAAACCTTCTCCCTCTCTACAACTCCCTGAAAGGAGGTTGGTGCCAGATGGTTGGTCTCTTCCTCTTACTACAAGTGATAGGACGAGAGAAATTGCCTCAAAATGTGCCAGAAGAGGTTTAGGTTGGATATTAGGAAAAATGTCTTTCCTGCAAGAGCGGTCAGGCACTGGAACAGGCTGCTCAGGAAGGTGGTGGAGTCACCATCCCTGGAGGTGTTCAAGAATGTGTGGACATGGCACTTTCGGGCATGGTTTTTTGGGCATGGTGGTGCTGGGTTGAAGGTTGGAATTGATGATCTGAGATGTCTTTTCCAACCTTAATGATTCTACAGTTCTATGATTCTCTAATATTACCTTCATGGTAAGATCAGGGTAATTAGAATTATTTTCCTATAATAGATCAGGAACTGCATCCAAACACAGGCTTTCTCAGATTTTTACCAACAGTGCCAAACATATGAATTTCAAAGGGCTATGCTATCAGTTAATGGGCTAAAAAAGGTAAACTTATGGACAAAAAGAGGAAGCAGGTGAACTGTAAGGAAATAAAGGTGCTCTCCATCTGTTGCCTGCACAAAAACCATTTGCCACGTGTTCCTTGACATATGTTGAGCACACAAGTGGATACTTCTTGCCCTTGGTTTGGCATAATGGACATTATGGAATTAGATGCTGTGCTTGCAGCAAAAGAATAGTCTGTGTTTCAGCTTCATTCATAACCACTGAATAGAGCAGCATCATCAGTGAAAACAAAAGCAGGTCCATATTTAATTTATAAGCCTTAAATAGCTTCTCCATTTCATAGCTACCTGCTGACTGCTA
Source organism: Indicator indicator (assembly GCF_027791375.1). Lineage (NCBI taxonomy): Eukaryota > Metazoa > Chordata > Aves > Piciformes > Indicatoridae > Indicator > Indicator indicator. The sequence goes on from NC_072017.1 coordinate 7,661,896, forward strand.
AGGTCCTTGCTCAACAGGTTCTGATATTCAGAACACTTTCTGTGTGATCAAATTGCCTTGCTGAAAAAAGAAACACAAATGCTCAGTCAGAAAAATTATTTTGATCTTTTATTGTTTTGTCTTTGCAATCTGTTTTTTTCAAGCTTAAAGGCTTATCCATAAGTATGTATGGTAGTTTGAAGAGCAATCAGATTCCTTACACTCCCCTAGGAAAGTAGCTACTGCTGTTGGGTTCATAGCTGAACACTCAGGCTCTTTGATAACAACTGGACTAAAATCTTTCACAGAGGAACAGTTGCCTATCTGTGGTTTGAAGTCTTTTAATTTCTTTTTTTTTATTTCCTGCTGGAAATACAAATGAACAGAGCTTAAAGGGGATTCTGGAAACTCTAGAGCAGCTGTGACCCCTGTCCATTTTCCCACACCAGTTACACAGAAGCTGGAAAATTCAAAGCTGTTTGAGAAAATCCCTGCTGGGAAAGTGGCTCATCCATTTCCAAAAGGGTATCTGGCAATCTGTTGCATCCATATGCTGACCTGGAGAAGCAGAGCAAGTCATTCCGCAACTGGAAAGCAGGATGAAAGATGGCTCTGTGGCACTGGATTGGCCCATGAGGGTCCAGAGATGCATCTAAGATACATTTGCAGTCTGAAGAAGCATGGCCAGCAGGTCAAAAGAGACAACTCTCTTTGCTCTCTTGAGACTCCACTTAGAATACTGCATGTAGTTTGATGAACTCCAGTACAAGACAGACATGGACCTGTTGGAGCAGGTCCAGAGGAGGGCCACAAAAATGATAAAAGGCTGGGACATCCCTCCTATGAAGAAAGGTTGAGAGAGTTGGGGTTGTTCAGCCTGGAGAACAGAAGGCTCCAGGCAGACCTTCTGGCAGACTTTTAGTACTTGAAGGGGTCTCTGTGGTTGGGTCTCTTTCAGTCTGGTCTGAAAGAGCCTGGTGCCTCCTAATACAAAATGAAACACATTTTATAAATACTGCACTTTATTTATTAGTGCCAACAAGATAGAAGTACAGTTGATAGCAAGTAAAATAGCTACTTAAATATCAGTCTGTGCAAGTCAACTCTCTTTGCCTCAAGACCAACCTGTGCTGGCTAGTCAAGGAATAATTAAGGAAAATGATGTTTTCCAGTATGTTCTCTGGGATGCCTGTTTTCTGTAACTATCTGCTAATGAACCCCAAGAGAATTCCAGCAGAGCAGAGAAACCAAATGTGATCCAATTTATTCTCAGCAATTCTTGCTCCTTTCATAGCAATATATCACCTAATTGGCAAACATGATGTCCGGGGGTTTCATAACATTTTGACTGGAAAACTCTAAAGTGGTTTTACAGAGGCCTTGAGGAGATTTTGATGTAAGACATTGCAAAAAGTATTTGATTTCTGTAAAACACATGAGAGAGCTACTGTTGGAGAAGGACTGCTACACTAGTTCTGGGACAAATGAGAGATGATGGCAGTATGAAAATAACACACCTATGATTTCCTTCAGTCTCTTGGACAGTCTTGAACACAGCCTTAATAAATACCCAGAGTTGTTATGCTGAAGAGGAGCTCAGGGCACACAGTCTCAAAATTACACTAAAAGATCATAGAATCGTTTTGGTTGGAAAAGAACTTGAGGACCACCAAATCCAACTATTATCTAATTTAACCAAGCCTGGTGCTAAAACATGTTCCTCAGCACCACATCTCTGCAACCTTTAAACCCATGCAGGGATAGCAGTTTGACTACCTCCCTGGGAAGCCTATTCCAGTATTTGAGAGCCCTTTCAGTGGAGAAGTTTCTCCTAACCTAAACCTCCCCTGGTGAAACTAAAGAATATTTCCTCTCCTCCTGTCACTTCTTACAAGGGAGAAGAGACTAATCTCAGTCTGACATCCTTTCAAGGAGTTGTGAAGAACCACAAGGCCTTTCCTCAGCCTCCTTTTCTCCAGGCAAAACAACCCCAGTTCCCTCAGATGCTCATCACCACAACCTGTTCTCCAGACCCCTCACCAGCTTCATTACCCTTCTCTGGACCTGCTCCAGCACCTCAATGTTTTTCTTGTAGTGAGGGTCCCAAAACTGAACTGGTGTGGCCTCACCAGTGCTGAGTACAGCAGGAAAATCACTTTCCTGGTCCTGCTGATCACACTAAACTAGTAATAACTTGTCTAAACTAGTAATGACAAATCTTCTAAGTGATAAAGTTTCTTGAATCCTCTGACATTCCAGAGAAAGAAGAGAATCTGGGGAGTGATGCATAAAATCAGTTGTACTTCAAGCAATTCAATTTCTTTAAAGACAAAGCTCTTCACTGAAAACTGCAGATAGTTTGGTGGGACTCGTGTCTATACTATGCTTTTCGTGTATCTCTCTGGCATTAGATTCTCCACTTGCTAAGCCACTGTGGTTTTGATGCTCAACAACTGAGTGAAAGGGGAAACCACATCTAGGAGCACATGAGCAAAATGAAATGCTTGTGATGGTATGCCTTTGAAGTTTAAGTCTAAAGAATAATCACCATGGTAAAAAAAAATATCCTTCTTTTGGAGACTTGGAGTTTTTAATAGTTCACAAAATTTTAAGTTGAAAACTAGCTGTGTAGGTATCATGACTATGGTAAGGTAGTAAATGAAAGCGTGAGGCCCCATCCCTGGAGATATTGAAGGTGAGGCTTGATGAGGCTCTGGGCAACCTGGCCTAGTTGAGGATGCCCCTGCTGAGTGCAGAGGCGGTTGGAACAGATGACCTTTGGAGGTCCCTTCCAACCCAGACCGCTCTATGATTCTATGTTTTATCTGTCACTGCGTGGTCTTTCTCTGAACTGTCAGCTAGTGATCATTAACATCTCACCTTGATGATCTTAAAGGTCTCTCTTGATCTCAAATGTCTCTGCTAACCTCAATAGTTCTGTGATTCTATTGGCTTAGCAATAGCTGTGAGATTGTGAGCAAGACAAATAGTTGGATTTGATGATCTCAAAGGTGTCTTCCAACCTCAACGATTCTATGATATATGTCCAGCAGCCCTTCCAAGAACTTTGCTGCTTCTGTTTTTTTCCTCTTTAGCTGAAGGCATGATTAGTGTGGTCTGATGTTTGCAAGCTGCCCAATAGCTTAATGCAATTTCCCCTCATGATAACTATGTTAATTAGTGATATTTGCTTTAGCATTTGGACTGTTCGGGGATTAAGAATGTCATATTAGAGAGACACTGTGAACACGCTTTTCTTTCAGAACTGACTATTACATAAATACCCTTTTCTGATAGAAAACTCCTTAATTAACACTTTCTAAAGCACGTTTATCATTCTATAGCAATGCTGAGTTTTACCCTCAAAACAATAATTCAGCACAGTAGTTACATGTGAAGCATGCAATGCAATGGGTTTTTTGATTCTAGAATGAGCTTTTCAAATTTCACAGATACACTTTATGAGGGATATTTTTCTTCTTTCTATACTATCATGGTGAGCCAAGAGCCACAACAAATCTGCTCATGACTCTCATTTTCTTTCCATGACCGACACCAATTTTATTTAGATTCTGGAATTGCTGTTGGGGAAAACAAATGAATCTTCCTCAAAATCTGGGTTCTGGATAAAGCTTCTGTCATAGAGAAATGCAGCTGTGTGGCTTCTTTTGATTTTGTTACTGAATGACAAGACTAATCACAGAATCATGGAATTGTTTTGGTGGGCAAAAACATCTAAGATCATCAAGCCCAACTGTCAACCCAACACCACCATGGCCATTGAACCATGTGCCAAACTGCCATTGTCCACACATTTCTTGAACACCCCCAGGGATGGTGTCTTCACCACCTCCCTGGGCAGCCTGTTTCAATGCCTGATCACTCTTTCCATAATTAAATTTTTTTCCCAATATTCAGTCTAAACCTCCCCTGGCACAGTTTCAGGCCCCTTCCTCTCATTTTGTCACATGATACTAGGGAGAAGAGACCAACAGCCACCTCACTGCAACCTCCTTTCAGGGAGTCATAGAAAGCAAGAAGATCTCCCATCAATCTCCTTTTCTCCAGGTTAAATAACCCAAATACCCTCAGCTGCTCCTCACCAGGCCTATTCTCCAGACCCTTCACCAGCTTTGTTGCCCTTCTCTAGACCTGCTCCAATAAGGGGCTCAAAACTGAGCCATATCAATTAGCTTGTGAGCATCTCTCTTTAGCTGCTGTTGTTCTCATGGGGTCTGTGGGGAGCTAAATGGATAGCTCAAGGCTTCTGAATTTCATTTGCTGATAAGCTGCCAGTTATTGGTTGTAAATCTGAAAAGTGAATAAAACCTTATTTATTTCTCACATATAGGTTTTATCATGGAAGTGTGGTGGTAGTTAAACCAAACCATTCTGTGATTCTATGGATGTATTGAGGACTGCTGGTTCTTGTTATCATGGCAACTGGTATTACCTAAGAATTGTAAGGCAGAATAGGCAAGAATGTTCAACAGTTGGTAGCTGCTTAAATGAAAGTAATCAGTCTGCCTACAATTCAGGACTTCAGTTATTACACCCAGAGATTTTTCTGTATTTATCTCTCTGAGTATGAAGGGATTTTCCTGCATGGTTTTCTGATAGATGCTCTGCTACAAGCCAAATTGTAAAGATACTTCTCACTGGTAACATTCCTGTAAACAATTTCCTCTGGGCAGGACATTTTCAGGGGTAAAATTAAGAAAGAAATAGTAACAGTAGAACTTTGGGAGGAAGTCACTTCACTGATAGTAAAAGGGAAACAGATCTACAGATGGGAAAGACCAAAATAGATTGGTTTTTCATTTTTATGGTTTTGTGGAGGTTTTTTTGGTATCTATTGTAAGTGCCTATGTTGTAGTTTAGATTGTCTCATTTCCCCCTGCTGTCAGTGAAGAGAAAGAGGCTCCTTGGGGCAGCATGTTGGAGCAGCAGCCACACTTACAAGCCCTGAATATGTCTCTGGAGAGCCCTACCACTTTCCACTGACAATAAATGAGAACTTATGGAGGCAGAGTATCTAAATTAATAGCCCAGATCGAACACTGGGATGGTAGATGTCCTTCTCCTTGTCTCAGCTGTGTTGTCTACTATTTACTGGAGACTTTTTGTGCCATAACAGATCATTCAGCCAGCTAATGGCCTTTCTCAGTAGCCACTTTGCATGCAGTCATTTGATCAAGAGGAGCTGATCAAGACTTGTGTGTCCAGTGTTGGGCAATGGACCTGCTGATTCAGTAAGAACTCTCTCTGGTCTTCTTTATCATAAATGTCTTGGCCTGGAGAGACGTTAGGAGATTCAAGGTGTTGCATTCAAAGAGCAGCAGCTGCGTTATAGGAGCAAATGTAAAATAACTCTTTACTTTCCCTTTCCCCGTTACTGAAATGCTTTAAAAACAATTTCCTTTAATCAGAGAGGGCAGGTTAAAATATGTACCTTGTAAATGAACTAACATATATATCTCTAGCACCAACATCACACAGGATTAGGATAGATTGTTTGCACACTCAGGTTCTTTGCACCTTCACGTTTTTATTATTGCTGTGACTGTATATTGAAAGAGTTCAGTATTTCCTTGGCTTATGAAGCTCATGTTGACATAATTATCATATCCATGCTCTTCTGTCTTATGTTGAAAGATGGACATTTCCATTTGAAATTAGACAGAATCAGACTTTGGAAAGGTAGAATCAGACTTTGGAAAGGCAGAATCAGACTTCAGAAATCTTCAGTGATAGAAACAACAAAGTCCTGTTGTGCTAAGATGAGAGGGAATGGATTGAGACTGGGTAGATTTAGACTGGATATTAGGAAGAAATTCTTTACACTAAGGGTGATGAGACACTGGAACAAGTTGCCCAGAGAGGTTTTGGATGCTCCCTCCCTCGGCTGGATGAAGCCTTGAGCAACTGGGTCTAGTGGAAGTTGTCCCTGCCCGTAGTAGGAGAGCTGAATCATTCTATGAATCTATGAATTCTGTATTATTTTCTCACTACTTTTGTCTTGAACTTATGTGGAATTTCAGTATTATTGTTGTTAATTAACTTTTCAGGATGCTGCACTAGTTAAACATGTTATGATTGCTTGATTTCTCTTGTCCTATGGTCATATGGTCTTCCTAAAAACGTTTTCTTTTCCTTCAAAGAGATATCAGTAAAAGACATTCATAAGGAAAACCAAAAGTGTTATATTCCAAATTTTTTTAAAATAAATAAAAAATGTTAATCTCATGAAGCTTTCAGGTGATTAGCAAGATGGACATGCCTGAATACAGTTACAAAAATATGTAGCCTTTTATCCCAAAAGGCTGTAGGTAATTACAGGGAAATCTTAGGTTAGTTGTTCTTACAGTTGCTCAAGTAACCATCCAGTCAAGTTTTGAAAATCTCCATGGCTTTCTCACCCTGCCACCTTTTCCAGGTGGTGGAAAAACTGGAGGAAAATGATTGAGGAGGCAGGAATCTTGAGAGCAGATGGCCTTTAAGAGCAAATTAGAAACGTGTTGGTTAAGAATTCATGTGAGTGTTGTGATTCTGCCACCTAGTGAGGAATGGACTTTGACCTCTTGGTATTTTCTTTAGCCTTATAGTTTCATGAAATGTAGCTAAGGTATTTAAATACCCAGCATCAGATATTAAAACATAAGCATTTTAGATCATGAATGCTTAATAGTGGATTTAAGGAAGGAAATTAAATAAGTATCTGGATCCAGCCACTTCTGGAAAGCTTGGCTTAAGAGCAATGGGAGGCCATCTATAACTATTGCTTTTTCAGAGTGAAAGATGAGTCTCAAATTCTGAAGCAGTATTATTAACCACAGCTAACACATTTATTTTCTTTATTTTCTTTGTGCTAAAAGCTTTTTGTTTTCTCTGTATCATTATTTATTTTTTAATTAGAATTCTTTTTGACTAATTGTGTTTAAGCGGTTCTTCTCAGAGTATTTCCTCCCATAAAGGAAATTCAAACAATATGTGCAAAACTGTCTGAGTTCATTTTTAGGGGTGGCAGGAAGTAATTGAAATATGGTGTAATAAGGCATATTAAATTATTTTCTAATTCTAGTAGCAAAACCTCCCCAAATTTCTCTGTTTTTTTAGTCTGTCCTATTTGCAGCAAAAAAGCCAAAATCAAATTTTTGTGTAATAATCATACAGTATGGCCTGAGACAGGGAGGGTTTAGAGGGCAGAAGAGGAAATTAGGCTTTCAATTCCCACTTTCACAGTAGGATTTAATTTGCTCAAATGTCTTATTTTGTTATGGAAAATCCTGGAAATTAATAGCTTTGTTTTATATGTACTGGATTCCCTTCCCTATACTTCTGCAATCTTAAGACTCCCAGCTTGCCTCAGTTTCTCTGGCAGTGTTTGGTGTATAGTGGAGATAATTTCAATGTATTAGATGCTCATAGAATCATGAAATTGTTAAGGTTAGAAAAGATCTCTAAGACCATCAAAGGGCCATGCATCAACACAACACCACCATGCCCACATTCCATGTGCCATGCCTACATGGTTTTTAAACATCTCCAGGGATGGTGACTCCACCACCTCCCCGGGCAGCCTGTTCCAATGCCTGACGACTCTTGCAGGAAAGAAATTTTTCCTAATGTTCAACATAAACCTCCCCTGGTGCAACTTGAGGCCAACTCCTCTTGTCCTATCATGGGTTACCAGCACCCTGATAACTACAACCTCCTTTAAGGTAGTTGTAGAGAGCAGATACCTGCACCCAAGCCAGCTAGGGAACAAGTGTACTGACAGATGGGCCCATTAATCTTTCAATAAAGTCTTCAGATATTGCTGTCATCTGCACTTTGCTTGATGGAGGGGACAAAGTGTTGAAAAACAGGATAAAAGATGTGCCAACTTCTGTGCTTTTCTAGCTACAATAAGATCAATTAAAAATATTTAAAAAAAAAAAGAACTGAATTCATATTTTTTGGTTGAAATGTCTAAGGATTTGCAGGAGTGTATTTACAGGCAGTGAAATGAAAATGATTTGCAAGAGAAGAGACATACCAATAGAAGAAGAAAGACCACTGCCCTGGCTATTCACATAATTAAAAAAATTATCAAGCATACTGTCTAAGGTTTTTTGGTTTTGTTTTTGTCTGGATTTTTTTTTTTTCTGTGAGGTTTTCCCCCTCCTTAACTCTGCCCTGGTGAGGCTACACCTGGAGTATAATGTCCACTTCTGGGCTCCCCGGTTCAACAGAGAAAGGGAACAACTGGAGAGAGTCCAATGGAGGGCTACAAAGATGCTGAAGAGACTGGAGCATCTCTCTGATGAGGAGAGACTGAGAGACCTGGGGCTGTTTAGCCTGGAGAAGAGCAGACTGAGAGGACATCTTATCAATGCTGATCAGTAGTTAAAGGGTGGAGATCATGAGGATGAGACTGAGCCCTTTTTAGTGGTGCCCAGTGACAGGACAAGGGGCAATAGGCACAAACTAGAACAGGAGGCTTCACTTAAGGAGAAACTTCTTTGAGATCAGTAGAGCACTCGACTGCACAGATAGGTTGTGGGGTCCCCTTCTCTGGACACTTTCCAGTTTTGCCTGGGTAAGTTCCTTTGCAATTTGAACTAAGTGACCTTGCTTTATCAGGGGTGTCGGACTAGATCTCCAGAGGTCCCTTCCATGTCCCACCATTCTGTGATTCTTTAGTGTAATATTGAAGATCCATTAGTCTGTCAGAACAAAGCTAGGATTTCAACCAGAGAACAGGTAGAGACCAAAGTTTAGTGTGTCCAAGTGTTAAATAGGTAGATGGTAGTCTGTCTTTACATGGAAGTACTGTGATGAAGAATTTGATTTTCTAGAGTAACTGAAATAATTCTCATAGCATGTAAGAAGTGCCTCTCTTCTCTCTTCCCTTAGAAGAAGCTAGTCTGATAACAAGAGTCCGTCTGACAAAAGGAACACAGGATATGTATTAGAAGTAACTTTTCAGAAGCTAACCCTCATCAAAGCAGAAGCAGCCCTCAAAATAACCTGATGTTTCATGGTTTCCTCTGGATTTGCAAATTCACACACTTTGGAGAACGTTATTTACCATTTCTTAAATAAAGTAAACTTCTCAAAGTTCTTTATGGATTATCTATATTTCTGCCAGAGGAAGAAAACCAGTGTTGTCCCATAGGCTGAGTTTTCCTTATTCTCAATAAAACTGTTTTAATAGGTGAGGATTAGAATAGATTGTAGGTCTACAACTACTGACAAAACTCTACTTGTTAGTAAGTACAAGCTAATTTTTTTAAATCAAGTATAAACAAATCTTTGCAGTAATTAGAAATGTGTTCTCTATTCTCCCAGGAAATTACTGCTGCCCAGTTATCAAACAGAAAATGGAAGATGTTTATATGCACAAAACATCCAGTAAAAGTAGTACAGATTCATAAATCATAGAAGCCCACATACAGACTTTGGGGACACAGCAGTCCAGTGGGCATGCTTTGTAATGTTCTCCTTGATATGAGTAGTTGTTCCTCTTCCCTGTGGAAGCCAGGTGCACACAGTCAATTATTCTTGTCTGTATTTCCCCAAGGAATGTTTGCTGTCTTATTGAGACTAATTGGTAGGTTGCTGGAAGCAACTGCAAGGCTTTAAAATAATGAGCTCAGATAGTTAGCCTTCTGTTTTCTAGACCTTTTCATCCCTCCCCATGACTTCTTACATGCTTGTGAGCCCCATGGTCTGTACAAAACATGGCTTTGTACAGAAACCTCTTAATAGAATCATAGAGTCCTTAAGGTTGGAAAAGACGTTTAAGATGAAGTCCAACCTTCTACCCAACACCTCCCTGACCACTAGACCATGTACCAAAGTGCTGCATCTACTCTTGAAATTACTTTCCTGTCATTCAGTCTTTCTGAAGGAATGAAAGGAAATTCAGTTGAATGAAAATTCTTTTTGGTGTCAGTGCTCTCCTTAAAAAGTTCCCTGAAGGTGATCTTGCTTTTGACTGTATTGTCTCTCACTAAATAATAAAGTTTGTCTGAGTAAATTTAAACTGGATTAACAATTCATGCAGTGCTACAAATACAAATGCATCTCCTTTGCAGAAAGAATAAACTAATCTTTTTTTTGTTTGTATTTCTTGTCTAAAAGGTACAAAGGTGCTCACACAAATGTTTCCTTGAAGGTATAATATTTGTAAAGGGTTTTTTTTTCAACCTGGTCCATCTAACACATGTGTACAGACACAAATCTTTGATCTAAAAAGAGCTTAGTTTTCTTTTTCATTTTCTCCCTGGTGATAGAGAATTTCTGCCCACGAGGTCAATGGCAAAATTCTGATTGAACTTTTCTTCTCCTGGTGCTGTATTATCTTCATATGTAGCCTGTTTATATCTGACATTAATTTATTTTCTCCGTGTCTGAAATTCAACATTTCTCTTCATGCAGCCCTCCCTGTGACAAGTCTGAAAGATTATTGGAACTGTGTTTTGATGGCAGAGAAGAAAAAGGATCTTAAGGGCAGTTTTCTTCTTTTTCCTATAAGCTAGGTGATAGGAATTACTGTGAGGAAACTGGACAGAAACAGTCTTTGTGTGATACTGTCCTTGAATCCAGTTAAAATGTAGGCAGGATGAAAAATCTACTTAGCACCACACTCCTTTCCTTTGCTATTAAGCTGGTGTAGACAATAGCAAGAGTACATTTAGTGTCTTTGGTTTCTTTTAGATAATTGGTTCTCACTTAGGAGAAATGATACCTTCTATAAGTGATGCCATTTTCATTTTCTCTTGGTATTTAGGACTTTCTTCTTAAGTGCATTATGGATTTTGTTTAATGATTTTCTTAGACACAACAAAAGGCTGCCAAGAGAGATTGTGAAATCCCTGCTCTTGGAGATGTTCAAAACTAAACAGAAGGTGGCCCTGGGCAGCCTGCTGGAGTTGGTACTGTTTGAAGAGAAGGCTGGACAGGATGATCTCCCCTGATCTCCAGAGGTCACTTCCAACCCAAATTGCTCAGTGATTCTATTAGCCAGACATTTGAGTCTATTGCTCACAGCATTTGCACTATATGTTAACTACATTTTAGCAGGCATTTTCATATATAGGAGTAGGAATAATTTTTCATAGCTTTAGGTTCAGGGGAAACCTTATCAGTCTCTTCCACTAACTGCAGGAGATTGTAGTGATTAGGTGTCAATCTCTTCTCCCTAGTAACAAGTGATAAGATGAGAGGAAATGACCTCAGGTTGTGCCATGGGAGACTTAAATTGGATGTTAGGAAAACATTTCTTCACCAAAAGGGTTATCAAGCACTTGGAACAGGATGCCCAGGGAAGTGGTTGTGCAGTGGATAGCACTTAAAGATGTGGTGTAGAGGTAGACTTGGCAACTTTATGGTTTGATTCTATCTTAAAATTTTTTCCAACTTAAACAATTTTGTGACACAGAAAATAAACTAAGACATGAAAAGAGTGGAGATTATTCTCAGTGCCATCCAGTCTTGAAGGGTTTGAGTTTTTCTTATTTTCTTGGGTTTGTTTCATTAAAGCAGAAGCAAACCAAGAGACTCTTACCATTGCTCTAGTGTCATTGAAAGGAGGTGAGTGTGTTACTGTTTTGCACTCAGGCTCATCATACTGGACTCCAATATGATAACAGATGTGCATCCACCCAGGAAATTACCATTTTCAATAAGAAGCAGAGCAGCAAATGGATTTTCATGCATGGAAAAATAATGTAATAAACAGAGCAAGGCCCTGGCTTGATGAATTATGTGGTCATAGAAGGGAAAAAATACAATTTGTTTAAATTTCTGAACCTTCAATAGAGCCATAAAAGAGAAACACTTTCTACTCCCAGTAATAAAATAACAAGCAGAGGTTTACTTGGTAAATA